>NC_060120.1:131548519-132257685 GCF_021461395.2 Schistocerca americana
CACAATTACTAATAGGAATTTTAAGTGTGCCAAATATTTCATAATTTCAAATATTTCTAGAAAATAGTAATTTTAACTGTACATTGAGATCTAGCACATATTGATGGTAACAGCGAAAATAAAGTAATTTCTCTTTATAAATTTTAGCCGGAAATATACCACATCTTATACAAAATCATGTGCTATTCTTTTAGAAAAACAGTTGAGATAATATTAACCAGTTTAAAAATTAATAATTATTTTTGGTATCACTTTCTTCTGTTGAGGAAAAGTAATGCTAGAGGAGGGTGTCCCTTTACAGCTGGAGGGGCATATGAGAGTCTCAGTTAGTGCTGCTCTGCCAATATGCATGCAAGAGTTGCCAGCAGACTGCATGGTGAAGATCTCGCCATGCACACAACTCCCACAGGTGGCCTACATGGCTGGCCCACACTAATATAGTTGGTGACCGAATCAAACATGCACCTAAGGCGACAGCACACTCGGCACAGTCACACTCACATGCACTAGTCACAGGATATGGCACAACTCTCCCTTGTGCAAAGGCGCCCTGGCAATGGAGGATATACTGGTGGCCCAATGAGAGATACACCCATCAGATCTGGAGCGGTGGCAGTCGGTGCCAACAAAAAGCTCAGGACAATGTGCTGGGTGGGCACTGGAGGACAGGACTGGAAAGCATAGGGACGCAGGCACACCCAAGGGTGGTGGCCCACTTGGCACATAATGACAGCTCCCAAGACAAGACCATCTCCACATTATCATCAGCAGGCAGGTCACAGTGCAAAGGTGATAGCACTAGACCTGCCAGTGACAATAGTTGATACGGTGATGGTGAGAGAGCTGGTGGAGAAAGGCCAATCAGAACAGCAGGATGCAGCAATGGACCCAAGGTTGGAGATGGACCAGCACCTGGCACCAGGAAGCAGGAACCCCAGGGCATCACACAGGGAGGATGCAGCCAATTGGATGGGGACAGCTCCATAGCAGGCGATGACAAGCTCGAGGTGGAGGGTGGCAGGGCAGGCTGCACTGATGGGACCTGCACCCATAAACCAGTAGCTTTAGGCGGCAAGTGTCAGTGCAGCTGATCAGAGTGGTGTGCCTCCAGTCTGATGGCCATATGGACATCACACAGACAGTGTGCCAGGTACTCAGTATCCACTTTGGCCAGTGACCAAACCCTCTTGCCCACACCAGTGATTCTGGCGTAAAACAACCAGATAAGCCCAACCGTGGCAACTGAGGCGCAGTCTGCAGAAGGTGAAGGAGCATGCATGGCTGCCAGCCATGAAGCAACCCAATTAGGCTCCGCTCCTTCGTAGTTGTGAAGTGATAGGTGCTCCAAAAATGGAGACTGGCATCAACTTGTGAAGAATCCACAACAATCTTTTTCATTTGGGACTTAACGCATATGTACTAGTCATCCTGCCTTGCCATTTGATTGAGGGTGGAATGGCAGTGCCATAACATGATGAATGCCATGATGGAAAAAAAAGAAAAAAAAAATTGAAATCTGTGAGAAACAAACTGGGGCCCATTATCAGAAACTAGGATACAAGCAAACCCTCAATAGAAAAAGAAAAAAAGAAAAAAAAACCTCAAACCCTCTGGATTTAGGATTTACCAGGAAATACGCATTTGAATGTGGTATTCCTTGAATTTCAAATGGGCCATAATAAACATATTTAAATTTGGATATCTCTTGGTTTGCCTCACTGGATTTTTCATAAGCTTTCACAATGACTAGTTCACCAATATTAAATTCTGTGAATTTTAATTTTTCATCGTGCCTTTTAGCTCTTACTTCTGTTTTTCTTCTACTTAACTCCTTTACCAACTCCTTTTTTTCTAACCAGATATATCTCTTTGCTGGGTAGGTATTTTGATATTTCCTCTATTAAACTCTTACTTTTGAAACCTAGCAAAATTTCTTCAGGACTGAAGCCAGTGGATTCATGTTGTAATGAATTAATGATTTCTTCAGATTTTGGAATAAGTTTGCCCAAAGTTCTATGCTCATAGTTAGTTCAGCATTAAGTTCATGTGTAAAAATACCACCTTTTATTACAAATTTTATTAAAACTTGCATTTTAATGGCTTACTTTTTTCTTCCAGTTGTGCCTACAATTCTGATTCCCTGCACAGACATTATGATTATACCTGGTTTGTCACTTATGTAGTCATAAAAAGATTGAATAAAGCACTAATCTGAAAGCCAGTGTCCAATAATGGTCTAATTTTGTAGCCATAAACCTCTATCAGAATTATGGTTTGTTTAGTTACTTTCACCTCTGTATCCTCTTCTTCTCCTCACAGTTAAGTCTTGATGATCTATCATTGCATTTTCCATGGCATTCATTTCTTTAAATTCCATGTCAGGTGGTTTTTTTCTACTTTCTGATTGCAAATTCTGTCATGGTCTTCAGTTTTTGTTTGTAACTAATCATTTCATCTGTAGTTCCTTTTTCTTTGGCTCCGTTACATCTTCTGGACCCTATATTGAAATTATTCCATCTTCACATGGTTCAACTTTGAGTGTTTTCTCTCTTTTTGAACAACTTCTTCTTCATGTTTGATATCTTGTTTTGGCAACTTTTCACACAGAATATTCTCATTTTCTGGCATTATTGTTTCTATAAGACAAAGGTTTTCAGTAAGCTTCTTTCTTCTGATTCTCAATCACTCGACTGAATGATATCTCCATTTTCACTTAAGTTGGCATGCGCAATAACAATGTCAGATCCCAACATGAAAGCCCTTCTTAGTTTCTTTGAAAATTCTAGGTCATTGCTAGTCTCATAGTTCATGCACTTTTGAATTTGTTTGATAGTACCAGGTTCCTATTGCTTATCTTAATTAGGAGTCAAACAATGGAAAATTCAGGATGGAATGTAACAATATTATAAGAAAGAAGGTTGCTATTCACCATATAGCAGAGATGCTGAGTCGCAGATAGGCACAACAAAAAGGCTTTCACACTTAAGGCTTTCGGCCAATAGCCTTTGTCAACAATAGACACACATACGCGCACACACACACACACACACACACACACACACACACACTCACACAAAGACAACTCACACACATGACTGCAGTCTCAGGCAACTGAAACCACACTGTGAGAGTTGCGTTTGCGTAAGTGTGTGTATGCATATGTGTGTCTATTGTTGACAAAGGCCATTGGCCAAAAGCTTCAAGTGTGCAAATCTTTTTGTTGTGTCTATCTGCGACTCATTATCTGCACTATATGGCGAGTAGTATCTTTCTTCCTCATAATATTGTTAATTAGCAGTCATATTATTTTCTGTAAGTTTTAGTTCATCTTCATCTGAACTGTCTTCCACCTCTTCCCTGATATCATCAGCTCACACATAATATATGTTGTAATCTTTGTGACTTTCTATCAATTTCACAAATTCATTTTCTTTTAAGTCAGGCTTCTGAATGACAGAAACATTTTTCACAGATTTGTTGACAAGCAATGACTCTTCAGTGATGTGTAACTTTTTGTCTTCCATTTTGTGTCCACTCACAACCTCTTCATTTTCCATAACATCAGCTACATGCATTCTTTACGTAGTACTTTTGGATTCACTTGCATTGGCAGCTTCCAAACTCTGCATGGCTCCATTAAATAAACCTTTCTCCTCCACTTCATTGCTATTTCTAGCCACATTTTCAGTCATTGTAATGCCATCTTCCTTTTTATTTATTGCAAGTTGTCTGTCCGTTGCCTTTGAGCTCGATGCTCCTGAGCAAAAAACGCACCTGATCCTGCCCAACTTGCATTGAACCATATGTCATCGTGGGCCTACTGCTCAGTGTCACATTCGTAGAGTATAGCAGAGTATCAAAGTTTCTCTATCCATGTTGAGAATTCTTCCTGCATTCGGGCCTACTTTATCTTGTTCCCGCATCCATCTGAGCCATAATGATTGTGGTTATCAGTTTTCCTCCTCTCTTTTGGAATTATTTTGTGGGCTATTACCTCTTCTGTGATTGTTAAAAGAAAATCTTCCTCTACCTCTTCCTCTCTGAACAATATTGACCTGATATTGGTTATCATTTTGCTTGCCATTCTTGTTATTTTGACTATTCCTGCTGTTGTCTTTCTGGTGGAAATTGTGATTTTTCTCACCAGTGGCCTTCATCAATTACATTTTCTAAAAATGAAGAAAAAGTTCAATGGTTACTACTCGCATATTTCTTGGAATCTTCTGATAATTCCTTCCGGAGTTCCCATACAGTTTCAGAATCAGTCCTACAGTTCCTTAAGAAGTAAACTGTGAAAGGTTGAGGGCAGTGAGCAAAGAGTGGAGGGGGATCGCCACTTAACAAATGGCGATGGCTAAAAAGACAGTGCCCAATATGCAACATAGCTAAAATGATCTCTTCACAGCAAGAGGGCTGAGAGGAGGTCATCCAAACCGCTGGGAGAGGCTTAGTTCCCCAGAGCTTGTTCCCATGAAGACAGGACCAGTGATGATGCCAAAATGACACCACCTGCTGACAGACAGCAACATAGTGATCATCGGAGGGAATGGAAGTACAAGCGGGTCGAGGGGCAAGGACTGCAGCCTGGGCAACAGCGTCAGAAGTCTCATTTCCCATCAGACCAATGTGTCCAGGAACCCACATAAACATCACTGTGGCTCCATCAAGAGTGAGTAAGTGACAGCTTTCCTGGAAGTGCTGGACTAAGGGATGGATGGTGTGCAGCACACAGAGGCTCTGAAGACCATTGAGAGAGTCAGAGCAGATGACGTTAATTGAAAAGTGTGTGTCACTGGATGTACTGCATGACTTGATACAGGGTGAAGTGCTCTGCTGTAAATACTGAGCAGTGTTCTGGAAGCCAATACCAAAAATTGTTGGTGCCAGTGACGAAGGCACACACCACACCAAGGTCAGTCTGATAGCCATCAGTGTACACAACAGTACTATCACAAAGTTCCATGCAAAGGTCATGAAACTGAAAGCGCTAGAATGAGCCTGGAATAGTGTCCTTAGGAAGTGAATGAAGGCCAAGGTGAACAAGGGATGCCACACAAAGCCAATACGGTGAAGGGTTCACACCCATTGGTAAAGTGGCAGGTAGCCTCAAATTAAGCTGCTGGAGCAAGAGCCAAAAGTGAACTTCAGGAGGTAACAGAGAAGAGAGACACACCCTACAATGGTGATCAAAAGGGTCATCAAAGAAAGAGGCATCAGAGGGGAGGCCAGGCATGGCAGACAAACAGCATGCATGTCTGCTGAGGAGAAAGTCATGGCAGTATGACAGTGGCAATTCAGCAGCTTCTGCATAGAGACTCTCAACTGTACTAGTGTAAAAGAGGCCAGTGACCAAACAGATGACATGATGGTGGATAGTATTGAGACTGTAAGAGGTACAGATATGCAGATGCATCCCTAGTCTAGTTTTGAATGGGCAAAGGACTTGTACAAACAGAGGATAGTGGCCTGGTCCTCCCCCCCCCCCCCCCCCCCCCCCCCCCGCACACTCACACACACACACACACACAAACACGCAAGAAGTTCTACTGAGGACACATAGGACACCGATGGATCATGTACAATGGTTGGCCAGCTGAGACACATGGGAAGTCCAAGAAAGTTTCCTATTGAGCGTGTGCCCCAGGAATTTCATAGTTTCAATGAACAGAAGAGCAACAGGCCCGATATGTAAAAACAGTTAAAGAAACCAACTGCTTAACCAGAAATTCATACAAACAGTTTTGTCAGTGGAACAACAAAAGCCATTGTCCATGCTCTATGAGTAAAGACAATTGAGACATTGGTGAAGATGCAACTCAAGGAGACAAGTCCATGGAGAACTGCAATAGATCGCAAAATCATCAACAAAAAGGGAGCTGGAGATGCCTGGCAGAAGACAGGCCATTATAGGGTTAATGGTAATAGAAAAGAGGACAATACTCAAGACAGAATCCTGAGGCACACCATTTTCATGGATATAGGTGTCCAACAAGGCAGAACCCACATGTTCCTTGAAAACTCATTCATGACACTGGTTGAAGAAAACAAGATGGTCAACAGCAGAACAGTGCACTCGAAATCTACACTATGCACTGGTTAGTAAATTGCAATACTGGAGCCACCATACCAGCCAGGCATGAATCACATGTTCCATCAACAGCATTCTATTTGAGTCCATAGACATTTCACGGCACTGCACTCAAGACATATTTGAATGTTGTGCAGGGGCAGCTGAATTTAGTGAAACTAAACTTCTAATTGTTGTTGTTTATAGGTCCCCTGACTCTGACTTCGGAGCATTTCTGCTCAAGCTACAGAGTGTTCTTGATTCACTTTATAGGAAGTACCAGAAATTCGTTATATGTGGTGACTTCAATATAAATTTTGTATATGACGGTACAAGAAAAAGGATGTTGGTAGATCTTCTAAATTCATATGATCTGATCCAGACTGTATTTTTTTCCAACTTTGGTGCAGGGGAACAGTAGCACAGCCATACACAATATTTTTATTCATTCTTCATTACTAGATGGGCATTCTGTTAGTAAAAGGGTGAAAGGCCTTTCAGACCATGGCGCACAAATTTTAACACTAAAATGCTTTTTTACTCAAACAAATGTCACGTATAATTACAAACTATGTAGGAAAGTTAGTCCAACAGCAACAGAGTTTTTTAAACCTTGTCAAGGAACAAGAGTGGCAGGATGTTTATAGTGCCAATAACATAAATGACAAATATAATGCTTTCCTTAACACATTTCTCATGCCCTTTGAGAGCTGCTTTCCATTAGAACATTCTATACAGGGTACTATCAGTAAAAGGCAGCCTGAGTGGCTGACTAGTGGGATAAGGGTATAATATAGAACAAAGTGGGAATTAAATCAAAATGTTAGAAGTAGTCACAATCAAGCTACACTATCCCATTACAAACAGTACTGTAAGGTGCTTAAAATGTTATTAGGAAGGTAAAGAGTATGTGGTATGCGAATAGAATAGCTAATTCACAGGATAAAATTAAAACCATATGATCAGTTGAGAAGGAAGTGTCTGGTCAGCAGCACAAGCTCGACGATATAAAGTCAGTTTGTAGTAAAAATATTTCTGTTACTGAAAAATCAGATATATGTACAATTGTTAACAACCATTTTCTGAGCACTTCTGGTGAATTAAATAAAAATTTAGTTTCTACAGGAAATCATATAATTTTCTTGGCAAATGCTTTTGATGTCTGAAATACTCCTCTGTGATACTGACAAAGGGGAGATTGAGTCAATAATTAAATCACTGAAGACTAATGACTCTCATGGATATAATGGAATGCCTAGCAGAATATTAAAGTATTGTGCTGCTGTATTTAGCCATATTTGTAATTTTTCCTTTAGGAATGGTCAGTTTCATGATTGATTAAAGTATTCAGTAATAAAGCCACTTTATAAAAAGGGGGAAAGGGATGATGTAGACAATTTTAGACCTATTTCTGTGCATCAGTGTTTGCTAAAGTTATTGAAAACCATGAACCATGGACCTTGCCGTTGGTGGGGAGGCTTGGGTGCCTCAACGATACAGATAGCCGTACAGTAGGTGCAACCACAATGGAGGGGTATCTGTTGAGAGGCCAGACAAATGTGTGGTTCCTGAAGAGGGGCAGCAGCCTTTTCAGTAGTTGCATGGGCAACAGTCTGCATGATTGACTGATCTGGCCTTGTAACACTAACCAAAATGGCCTTGCTGTTCTGGTACTGCGAACGGCTGAAAGCAAGGGGAAACTACAGACGTAATTTTTCCCGAGGGCATGCAGCTTTACTGTATGATTAAATGATGATGGCGTCCTCTTGGGTAAAATATTCTGGAGGTAAAACAGTCCCCCATTCAGATCTCCGGGCGGGGACTACTCAAGAGGACATCGTTATCAAGAGAAAGAAAACTGGCATTCTATGGATCGGAGTGTGGAATGTCAGATCCCTTAATCAGTCAGGTAGGTTAGAAAATTTAAAAAGGGAAATGGATAGGTTAAAGTTAGATATAGTGGGAATTAGTGAAGTTCGGTGGCAGGAGGAACAAGACTTTTGGTCAGGTGAATACAGGGTTATAAATACAAAAGCAAATAGCGGTAATGCAGGTGTAGGTTGAACAATGAATAAGAAAATAGGAGTACGAGTATGCTACTACAAACAGCATAGTGAATGCATTATTCTGGCCAAGATAGACACAAAGCCCATGCCTACTACAGTAGTACAAGTTTATATGCCAACTAGCTCTGCAGATGATGAAGAAATTGATGAAATGTATGGTGAGATAAAAGAAATTATTCAGGTAGTGAAGGGAGACGAAAATTTAATAGTCATGGGTGACTGTAATTCATCAGTAGGAAAAGGGAGAGAAGGAAACATAGTAGGTGAATATGGATTGGAACTAAGAAATAAAAGAGGAAGCCGTCTGGTAGAATTTTGCGCAGAGCATAACTTAATCATAGCTAACACTTGGTTCAAGAATCATGAAAGAAGGTTGTATACATGGAAGAACCCTGGAGATACTAAAAGGTATCAGATAGATTATATAATGGTAAGACAGAGATTTAGGAACCAGGTTTTAAATTGTAAGACATTTCCAGGGGCAGATGTGGACTCTGACCACAATCTATTGGTTATGAACTGTAGATTAAAACTGATGAAACTGCAAAAAGGTGGGAATTTAAGGAGATGGGACCTGGATAAACTGAAAAAACCAGAGGTTGTACAGAGTTTCAGGGAGAGCATAAGGGAACAATTGTCATGAATGGAGGAAAGAAATACAGTAGCATATGAATGGGTAGCTTTGAGGGATGAAATAGTGAAGGCAGCAGTGAATCAAATAGGTAAAAAGACGAGGGCTAGTAGAAACCCTTGGGTAACAGAAGAAATATTGAATTTAATTGATGAAAGGAGAAAATATAAAAGTGCAGTAAATGAAGCAGGCAAAAAGGAATATTGACTTTAATTGATGTAAGGAGATAATATAAAAATGCAGTAAATGAAGCAGGCAAAAAAGAATACAAATGTCTCAAAAATGAGATCAACAGGAAGTGCAAAATGGCTAAGCAGGGATGGCTAGAGGATAAATGTAAGGATGTAGAGGCTTATCTCACTAGGGGTAAAATAGATACTGCTTACAGGAAAATTAAAGACACCTTTGGAGAAAGGAGAACCACTTGCATAAATATCAAGAGCTTTGATAGAAACCCAGTTCTAAGCAAAGAAGGGAAAGCAGAAAGGTGGAAGGAGTATATAGAGGGTCTATACAAGGGTCCCCCCCATGAACCATGGACCTTGCCGTTGGTGGGGAGGCTTGCGTGCCTCAGCGATACAGATAGCCGTACCGTAGGTGCAACCACAACGGAGGGGTATCTGTTGAGAGGCCGGACAAACGTGTGGTTCCTGAAGAGGGGCAGCAGCCTTTTCAGTAGTTGCAAGGGCAACAGTCTGGATGATTGACTGATCTGGCCTTGTAACAATAACCAAAACGGCCTTGCTGTGCTGGTACTGCGAACGGCCGAAAGCAAGGGGAAACTACAGCCGTAATTTTTCCCGAGGGCATGCAGCTTTACTGTATGATTACATGATGATGGCGTCCTCTTGGGTAAAATATTCCGGAGGTAAAATAGTCCCCCATTCGGATCTCCGGGCGGGGACTACTCAAGAGGATGTCATTATCAGGAGAAAGAAAACTGGCGTTCTACGGATCGGAGCGTGGAATGTCAGATCCCTTAATCGGGCAGGTAGGTTAGAAAATTTAAAAAGGGAAATGGATAGGTTGAAGTTAGATATAGTGGGAATTAGTGAAGTTCGGTGGCAGGAGGAACAAGACTTCTGGTCAGGTGACTACAGGGTTATAAACACAAAATCAAATAGGGGTAATGCAGGAGTAGGTTTAATAATGAATAGGAAAATAGGAATGCGGGTAAGCTACTACAAACAACATAGTGAACGCATTATTGTGGCCAAGATAGATACGAAGCCCACACCTACTACAGTAGTACAAGTTTATATGCCAACTAGCTCTGCAGATGACGAAGAAATTGAAGAAATGTATGATGAAATAAAAGAAATTATTCAGATTGTGAAGGGAGACGAAAATTTAATAGTCATGGGTGACTGGAATTCGAGTGTAGGAAAAGGGAGAGAAGGAAACATAGTAGGTGAATATGGATTGGGGGACAGAAATGAAAGAGGAAGCCGCCTGGTAGAATTTTGCACAGAGCACAACATAATCATAACTAACACTTGGTTTAAGAATCATGAAAGAAGGTTGTATACATGGAAGAACCCTGGAGATACTAAAAGGCATCAGATAGATTATATAATGGTAAGACAGAGATTTAGGAACCAGGTTTTAAATTGTAAGACATTTCCAGGGGCAGATGTGGACTCTGACCACTATCTATTGGTTATGACCTGTAGATTAAAACTGAAGAAACTGCAAAAAGATGGAAATTTAAGGAGATGGGACCTGGATAAACTAAAAGAACCAGAGGTTGTACAGAGATTCAGGGAGAGCATAAGGGAGCAATTGACAGGAATGGGGGAAATAAATACAGTAGAAGAAGAATGGGTAGCTTTGAGGGATGAAGTAGTGAAGGCAGCAGAGGATCAAGTAGGTAAAAAGACGAGGGCTAGTAGAAATCCTTGGGTAACAGAAGAAATATTGAATTTAATTGATGAAAGGAGAAAATATAAAAATGCAGTAAGTGAAACAGCCAAAAAGGAATACAAACGTCTCAAAAATGAGATCGACAGGAAGTGCAAAATGGCTAAGCAGGGATGGCTAGAGGACAAATGTAAGGATGTAGAGGCCTATCTCACTAGGGGTAAGATAGATACCGCCTACAGGAAAATTAAAGAGACCTTTGGAGATAAGAGAACGACTTGTATGAATATCAAGAGCTCAGATGGAAACCCAGTTCTAAGCAAAGAAGGGAAAGCAGAAAGGTGGAAGGAGTATATAGAGGGTCTATACAAGGGCGATGTACTTGAGGACAATATTATGGAAATGGAAGAGGATGTAGATGAAGATGAAATGGGAGATACGATACTGCGTGAAGAGTTTGACAGAGCACTGAAAGACCTGAGTCGAAACAAGGCCCCCGGAGTAGACAATATTCCATTGGAACTACTGACGGCCGTGGGAGAGCCAGTCCTGACAAAGCTCTACCATCTGGTGAGCAAGATGTATGAGACAGGCGAAATACCCTCAGACTTCAAGAAGAATATAATAATTCCAGTCCCGAAGAAAGCAGGTGTTGACAGATGTGAAAACTACCGAACTATCAGCTTAATAAGTCACAGCTGCAAAATACTGACACGAATTCTTTACAGACGAATGGAAAAACTAGTAGAAGCCAACCTCGGGGAAGATCAGTTTGGATTCCGTAGAAACACTGGAACACATGAGGCAATACTGACCTTACGACTTATCTTAGAAGATAGATTAAGGAAAGGCAAACCTACGTTTCTAGCATTTGTAGACTTAGAGAAAGCTTTTGACAATGTTGACTGGAATACTCTCTTTCAAATTCTAAAGGTGGCAGGGGTAAAATACAGGGAGTGAAAGGCTATTTACAATTTGTACAGAAACCAGATGGGAGTTATAAGAGTCGAGGGACATGAAAGGGAAGCAGTGGTTGGGAAGGGAGTAAGACAGGGTTGTAGCCTGTCCCCGATGTTGTTCAATCTGTATATTGAGCAAGCAGTAAAGGAAACAAAAGAAAAATTCGGAGTAGGTATTAAAATTCATGGAGAAGAAATAAAAACTTTGAGGTTCGCCGATGACATCGTAATTCTGTCAGAGACAGCAAAGGACTTGGAAGAGCAGTTGAATGGAATGGACAGTGTCTTGAAAGGAGGATATAAGATGAACATCAACAAAAGCAAAACAAGGATAATGGAATGTAGTCTAATTAAGTCGGGTGATGCTGAAGGAATTAGATTAGGAAATGAGGCACTTAAAGTAGTAAAGGAGTTTTGCTATTTGGGGAGCAAAATAACCAATGATGGTAGAAGTAGAGAGGATATAAAATGTAGGCTGGCAATGGCAAGGAAAGCGTTTCTGAAGAAGAGAAATTTGTTAACACCCAGTATTGATTTAAGTGTCAGGAAGTCATTTCTGAAAGTATTCGTATGGAGTGTAGCCATGTATGGAAGTGAAACATGGACGATAAATAGTTTGGACAGGAAGAGAATAGAACCTTTGGAAATGTGGTGCTACAGAAGAATGCTGAAGGTTAGATGGGTAGATCACATAACTAATGAGGAAGTATTGAATAGGATTGGGGAGAAGAGAAGTTTGTGGCACAACTTGACCAGAAGAAGGGATCGGTTGGTAGGACATGTTCTGAGGCATCAAGGGATCACCAATTTAGTATTGGAGGGCAGCGTGGAGGGTAAAAATCGTAGGGGGAGACCAAGAGATGAATACACTAAGCAGATTCAGAAGGATGTAGGTTGCAGTAGGTACTGGGAGATGAAAAAGCTTGCACAGGATAGAGTAGCATGGAGAGCTGCATCAAACCAGTCTCAGGACTGAAGACCACAACAACAACAACATACAAGGGTGACGTACTTGAGGACAATATTATGGAAATGGAAGAAAATCTAAATGAAGATGAAATGGGAGATACGATACTGCGTGAAGAGTTTGACAGAGCACTGAAAGACCTGAGTCGAAACAAGGCCCCGGGAGTAGACAACATTCCATTAGAACTACTGACAGCCTTGGGAGAGCCAGTCCTGACAAAACTCTACCATCTGGTGAGCAAGATGTATGAGACAGGCGAAATACCCTCAGACTTCAAGAAGAATATAATAATTCCAATCCCAAAGAAAGCAGGTGTTGACAGATGTGAAAATTACCGAACTACCAGTTTAATAAGTCACAGCTGCAAAATACTAACGCGAATTCTTTACAGACGAATGGAACAACTGATAGAAGCTGACCTCGGGGAAGATCAGTTTGGATTCTGTAGAAATGTTGGAACACATGAGGCAATACTGACCCTACGACTTATCTTAGAAGAAAGATTAAGGAAAGGCATACCTACGTTTCTAGCATTTGTAGACTTAGAAAAAGCTTTTGACAATGTTGATTGGAATACTCTCTTTCAAATTCTGAAGGTGGCAGGAGTAAAACACAGGGAGCGAAATGTAATTTACAATTTGTACAGAAAGCAGATTATAAGAGTTGAGGGGTATGAAAGGGAAGCAGTGGTTGGGAAGGGAGTGAGATAGGGTTGTAGCCTATCCCCGATGTTATTCAATCTGTATATTGAGCAAGCAATAAAGGAATCAAAAGAAAAGTTTAGAGTAGGTATTAAAATCCATGGAGAAGAAATAAAAACTTTAAGGTTCGCCGATGACATTGTAATTCCGTCAGAGACAGCAAAGGACTTGGAAGAGCAGTTGAACGGAATGGACAGTGTCTTAAAAGGAGGATATAAGATGAACATCAACAAAAGCAAAATGAGGATATTGGAATGTAGTCGAATTAAGTCGGGTGATGCTGAGGGAATTAGATTAGGAAATGAGACACTTAAAGTAGTAAAGGAGTTTTGCTATTTGGGGAGCATAATAACTGATGATGGTCGAAGTAGAGAGGATATAGAATGTAGACTGGCAATCCCAAGGAAAGCGTTTCTGAAGAAGAAAAATTTGTTAACATCGAGTATACATTTAAATGTCAGGAAGCCGTTTCTGAAAGTATTTGTATGGAGTGTAGCCATGTATGGAAGTGAAACATGGACAATAAATAGTTTAGACAAGAAGAAAATAGAAGCTTTCGAAATGTGGTGCTACAGAAGAATGCTGAAGATTAGATGGGTAGACCACATAACTAATGAGGAGGTATTGGATAGAATTGGGGAGAAGAGGAGCTTCAGGCACAACTTGACTAGAAGAAGGCATCGGTTGGTAGGACATGTTCTGAGACATCGAGGGATCACCAATTTAGTATTGGAGGGCAGCGTGGAGGGTAAAAATCGTAGAGGGAGACCAAGAGGTGAATACACTAAGCAGATTCAGAAGGATGTAGGTTGCAGTAGGTTCTGGGAGATGATGAAGCTTGCACAGGATAGAGTAGCATGGAGAGCTGCATTAAACCAGTCTCAGGACTGAAGACCAAAGCAACAACAACAACAACATTGAAAAGGCTGTGCATGTAAGGATAACTGATCGTTTTATATCACACAATTTGCTATCAAATGTAGTGTTCAACTTTAGAAGTTGCTTAACAACTAAAAATGCTATATTTTCTTTTCTCTGTGAGGTACTGATGGGTTAAACAAAAGGTTTCGAACACTAGGCATACTTTTTTCATTTAACTAAGGTATTTGATTGTGTTGATCACAAAATATTGTTCCAGAAGTTGGAGCATTATGGAATACGGGGAGTAGCTCACAATTGGTTCACCTCTTATTTTAGCAACAGACAGCAAAAGGTCATTATTCACAGCATTGAGAATGGCTGTAATGTGGGGTCTGAGTGGGGTACAGTTAAGTGGGGAGTGCCACAGGGACCAGTGTTGGGACCACTCCTATTCCTTATTTATATAAATGATATGTCCTTTAGTATTACAGGTAACTCCAATATATTTCTGTTTGCTTATGACACTAGCATGGTAGTAAAGGATGTTGTGCGCAACATTGGCTTGGTTTCAAATAGTGCAGTACATGACCTAAGTTCATGTTTGTAGAGAATAAACTAACACTAAATCACAGTAAGAGTCAGTTTTTACAGTTTCTATCACCCAATTCAACACAGCCTGACATTTTAATTTAGAGAATGGGCATAAAAATGGTTCAAATGGCTCTGAGCACTATGGGGCTTAGCTACTGAGGTCATCAGTCCCCTAGAACTTAGAATTACTTATACCTACTATTTAAACCTAAGGACATCACACACATCCATGCCCGAGGCAGGATTCGAACCTGCAACCGTAGCGGTCACACGGTTCCAAACTGACGCGCTTAGAACCGCACGGCCACACCAGCTGGCACAGAATGGGCATATGATTAGTTAAAATTAACAGTTCAAATTTGTAGGTGTTCAGATATACAGTAAGCTATCGTGGATAGCTCACATTCAGGATCTTGTTCAAATACTTAATGCTGCTATTTTTACTGAAGTGAGTGATCGTTCAACATGAAAATTAGTCTACTTTGCTTATTTTTATTTGCTTATGTTGTATAGTATTATAATATTATTCCCATTCTAAAAGGATATTTTTGGCTCAGAAACAGTCATTTTTGGCAATAAGTGGTATAAGTTCACGAACCTCTTATCGATCCCTGTTCATGAGTCTGGGTATTTCGACATTGGCCTCTATTTCTTGTTAACAATATTAGCTTATTCTCAAGAATAAGCAGATCTCACTCAGTTAATACTCGGCAGAAATCAAGCCTGCATTTGGATCGCACTTCCTTAACTCTTGTGCAGAAAGGCGTGCAGCATACTATTTCATCCATTTTCAATAAGCTACGACCAGAATTCAAAAATCTTAGCAGTAATCCACGCCCTTTCAAATCGAAACTGGAGAGTATCCTCATTGGTCACTCCTTCCAGTCTGTTGAGGAGTTTCTTGAAAAATTAAACTAATTTTTGTTGTATTGTTGATTATGTTTACTTAAACTTATAGCCTGACTTTTTTGGGTTCATAAACATTTTATTTTTATCTGTTATTACTTTTTGTTGTAATTACATGTACTGATATGTTCCATGACCTTGGAGATTTGCTTCTGAATTTGGCCCTACAGAACTTGATGTGTAAATAAATAAATCAACTTATCAACTTGCAAACACAGCTAGTGAGAGAAATGGGGTGGTAGCAGAAGAAAGATGTTTGTCCTTGCCAAGCTCAGATATAGATATGACATTGGCTTCACTTCAAAGTCTGGGAAATGTGCTCTGTGCCCAGATGTGATTGTATGTATGAAGGAGAAAGTGCTTGCCCATAAGAGAAAGTTTCTGCATCATTTGAATGTGAACATCGTCCAGCCCTGGTGTGGAGAATCAGGATGAAGTGAGAGCAAAATCCAGCTCCCTCATAGTAAAAGTGGCAATGATTCTGAGAAGAGAAGGGATCACACAAGCCTCCTCCATTTCTTTCTGATCAAGGAAGGCAGGATAATAGTGGGTGGAGCTCAAAATCTCCTCAAAATAACAGCCCGAGGTGTTGGAGACAAGAATAAGGTCCGCTATGACATCATCTGCTACTGTCAGGCTGGAATTTGGGGAATGGACCTTGGTCCCAAAGAGCCATCAAAGGTTGGTCCACATTACAGAAGAGGGAGTGGAACTGTTAAGAGAAGTAGTAAAGGGAACCCAGCTAGCTTTCTTGATGTCCCAAAGAATGCGACGACACAGTGTATGTAACTGTTTATAACAAATGTAGTTTGCCATCGTAGGACGACAGCTAAAAATGCTGAGAGCACTTCTCTGCATGCAAACTGCATTGCAGCATGCCTCAGTCTACCAAGGGACTGGGACATGGCACGGTACAGAGGAAGTGTGAGGAATGGAGTGTTCTGGAGCAGTAAGTATAACGTTTTAAGATATTATACCTGGTCATCACAACTGGAGAAATGTTGTTCATCAAAGATTGCCAGGGAGGAGTAAAGCCTCCAGCTAGCCTTCAACTTGGAAAGTATAGCTGACAGCAACCACAGTAGCACAACTGAAGCACTGCTATGGCAGATATTACCTAACGTAAACAAGAATTTAGATAATATGAACACCAATTTCAGTGATGTGAAACAAGATATGAATACCAAAATTGATAATTTGACACAGAATCTGAACGCCATCACACAAGATCTAAATACAATGAAACAATAACAAAGGATTTGCAACACATGGTCACACAGTAGTCCAATGAATTAGCCAAAAATTTTCACACTGAAATCAATGAAAAATTGAATGATACGAAAAAACAAGTAAAGCACAAAGTACTTTCTGAAATTAACAATAACATTATGGAGTTGAAACAGAAGGTAGTTTCTTTTAATGACCATCATGATGTAGTAGAGCAACAGATAAAGAAAATCACAGATGCAAACACAAATACTAAAGCCACACAGAACCAGTTGTGGTCGACAGTAAAAAAGGTAACCACTATCATTAACAAACTAAACAAAACTATGAAAGTGTACCTCTAGCTGTAGAAGAGTTTACTTTAAGGATAGCAACATTAGAAGCTGACTATGCATGTGCTAAAGTGGAAAGAGAGAAGATCATTGGAAATCTAAGTGATATCATTAGTGAAGCTGAAGCAAGTAAGTTAGATAAGAGTAACCAATTGCAAGTTATACACAGAGGTCATAGAAAAAGCTATTCAGAAAAAAGAAAATGAAATAGTGAACAAGGTAAACATTAACCTACAAGCTGCAGAAGGTAGGATCTGCATTCTTTTAGAAGAAAATATTACCAGATCTCAAAATATACAAGTAAATAATACACAGGTTGCTGTGAAGAAACCGTAACCTGTTGGTATCTATCCACAAATTGTTACGAGTCTTACAGCAGGTACCAGTGACAGCTGTAGAGTGCAAAATGTGAACATGCCCGCAATTCCAACACCTGAACAATTACCAATGTGAATAAAAGGTAACTACAATAACAACATAAATACGACAGAAAATGCCATGTGTCCATCAACCATTTTTTCAGACAAAGGTTTGCCAAGACATCATCAGTTTCCTACATTCATTACTGAAGGTAAAAGAATCAACCCAGTGGTATTTATCAGTGCTTTTCATCATGTATCTCCACGCAATTGGATGGAAGCTCCGAAAATCAGATTTCTTGTGGGATATACATAAGGTGACATTCTTTTATGGGCAACTGAAGTGGCCAAATGTCAAAGCACTTATGTATAATCTGAACAAGCTTTCCTTGACGAATACTGGTCTGAGGCAGCACAAGAAAGACTCAGACATGAAGTTTTCAACCCCACACCATTCAATGATAAATACAATAGTCTACACTGATACTTTAAAAAATAGATGAACAAGACACACTACTGCAAATTCAATATCTCAGGTAGATGTATTAAAAATTTTGAAAAGTCAGTTACCATCGCACATTAGAGAAATATTAGTCACAATGCCAAAGTACGACATTGAATACTTTATGTCATTGCTTGATTCTATCAACTTAATCTATGAGAAAAACATAGTTATGTAAACCAGTCTGTGAAACGCGATCTAAACATGCAGCAGGGATGGTACACACAACAGCAAAGTTACATACCCAGAGGTAACAAGTACGGTGAAGGAAAAGAAAAAAAAAAAAAATTTAAAAGAAATTTTCAAAACAACAAGAGTAATTTCAAGGCACAAGCGAATTACAATCCACCATCATAAGGCCATATGCTGAATATGAACAAAAACAGTCAGCCGCAGCAGTGGCCAATGCACGGCAACAATGCCATCCCTTACACCATACCGCAGCCAACCTTTGGGCAGCAAAATAACAGCACAGCAGCTTTTACTAATAACAACATGAGCACTCACGAAGGAATGTCACAAACAGACAATGACACAAATTGGTGAAGTACCCACACTGTGCAACTAACTGGAATTACTCCACGTAATCACACTACGCCATTGGAAAACCCCAACTGGACGTAGTTAAGCCCCAGGCTATTGACCTCTCAGGGAGTGGGGGCAAAGCAAAACTACAAATATGTTTCATAAGATTTGACAAACAAGGTGAGATCAAGGATAATCTGCATTAGCATGAGTTAGATACAACGAATAACATCCAGGAAGAACAAGTACAGGCAAACATTACGGTGAAAATAATTAACACTGATGCACAGTTAATTTTAGATACAGGTTCAACTACCAGCCTAAAATCAAATGCATTTTTTTGCAAATTGAGGAAGAGAGATAAATTCCCAACATTTCCTGTCCAAAATTGCAAGGTGCAAACTGCTACAGGCAATAAGACTAAATTGGCAAAACATCAGGCACTTATTCCACTGCAAATTGAACATTTTACAGTGAAGTGCAATTTTCTAATAATTGACAAACTTATAGTTAATTGTATTATTGCCATGGACATGATTAGAACATACAAAACACAGATTGACATAGTTAATGGTAAATGCCACTTTCATGTAAAGCATCAGATTTTTTATATTGATTTAGTCAAAACATATGATGAAAGTAACAAAAACAAACCAGATTCAAATGTAATAGTACAATATTCCATTCCTACTGTGTATTTCAATAACACATTTGATATTGAACAAGAAGCAAACACTTATGTTAGTAATGAAATGGTAGAGCAAAAACTAAGTGAAACACAGATATTAAATGAAATGCAACAACAAGAACTATCTAACATGTTATTTAAGTGGCCACAAATGGCTCTGAGCACTATGGGACTTAACTTCTGTGGTCATTAGTCCCCTAGAACTTAGAACTACTTAAACCTAACTAACCTAAGGACATCACACACATCCATGCCCGAGGCAGGATTCGAACCTGCGACCGTAGCAGTCGCGCGGTTCCGGACTGAGCGCCTTAACCGCGAGACCACCGCTAAGTGGCCACAGCAGGTTCGGTTGCAGGAGGGGGCGTGACCATGTGTGGAGCCGGTGACATCCCAGTTGCTTGTTTACTGCTTCCCGGAGCGAGCGGAACGGTCCGCACACTACGGCCCCGGCCTCGTCCGGACGCAGGGCAATGAGCCTGAACCTGAGACTTGTCAGGTAGGCAGTGGCTGGTGAAATAGAGCAGTGATGCATCATGTAGCTTGTCAGAAATTGTCATTCTTTGCTCGACAGGTTCAGGGGACCTTTGAGCCAGAGCAAAGCAGATGTGAGGAGATAGTTTATCTGACCAGATAGCGAGGAGAGCTGTGTCAGTGAATAGATCTGCGCTGACCAGGGCACACAGCTGTCTCCAGAGCTGGGAAGGTTTGTCATTGCCTAGTTGCTCGACGTGGAGCACTTGCCGTATTGCTGCCTCAGCTGAGTATGCAAGCCGATGTAGAACTGTGTTTTTGGCCAGAGTGTACCGAGTAGATGAGTCCAGGGCGTCGACCAGGTCAACAATCAAGTCCTCCTGGTCATGCAGGTGGGTGATGAAGCACGGAAACCTGGTTGACTCATCGAGTTTGTAATGGTCAAACACTTGTTCACAATTTCGAACCACTTTGTTGCTCTGTCGGGATTAAACGGCGGCAGCATCGGTAAGCGTTGTATAATGTTCGGAAGAACAGGTTGAGTTGAGTTTGTCGGGGCACTGCCTCAATCGAGCTGTTGTTGCTGTAGTATTCCAGGAGAGTGTGCCTACAGGAGATGTGGCAACGATGGCTGTTCGGGTGGCAGCATGAAGGTGACACGTTGTGGTTGAGCGCGATTCGTCATGACCCGGAAGGGCAACGCAGGTGAGACACCGTAATGTGTCGATGTGGTTGCGGAAGCTCAACACGTTGCTGGTGTGTTCGGATTCACGCGTCGTGGAAGACCGACGCGAATGAGGCACCGAGATGTGCTGAGAACTGTAGCGGAAGCTCAACTGGAGCCTGTGTGGGGGCAACAGGTGAGAAAAAGTTCAAAGCCGAACTGAGGCAGGCCCAGGCGTGGTTGGATGCTGAGGAAGTAGACCTGTGAATGAAACAGTTCCAGCCACGTGGCAGGTATCCGCATGGTACTGCATGGATTGTGGCATGGTAAATCATTGTTCTGGCAGTACTAGGTTGTCTGACGAAGCATTTGCAGAAATCGGCATTGCTCCCACACTGCATGGAGATCCATAAGAGGTAACTGCAAAGTCGATGAGGGAGGGCACATGTGGTGGGAACAAAGGCGTTTGATAGCTGGAGTCATGCGCGCTCCTAACCTCACTTATTGTTGCAGGCTCGAAAAGGTCCAGCAAAATCGGCGGAATCATCGAATGAGAGGCATCGTGTTGCAGTCCTGGCAGGTGTACATCGCCCGCAACAGGATGCATGTCGATCACAAAATCTGGCATTAGGTGCTGGGCCGAAGTCATTGTTTGAATGCTGTGTCGATGTAATACACACGAGAATAACTGACACAGAGATCACCGACACAGTAAAAAGGCGAAAACAGAAGACGTTACAACTCGGGGTCACAAGTGAGGAGGATTACCGGGTTCGTTGAACCAATAATCACACCCATTTAGCAATAGTTCATTTATTAACCTTAACACATACAAGGATCACAAAGAACTGAACTGAACAAGGCAGAACAGCCAAAGATAATGCTTAGAGTCCAAAGATGAATGCATATCGATGTTGGAGTTGATTTCATCAGCGCCACAGATTAATGGAAAATATTTCTTTTAATTTAAAAATTCTTAGATCATTGGTTTATCAATATTTAATTTGGTTTGTTCATTTGAAGCATGGGCAGGCAGATGCTGTCTTGACAAATTGTAAGTTAAAAACTTTATAATAATTCTGTGGCAAATGAGTATCTTTGTGTGTGATTTTTTTCTCTATCCTGGCGAGCAAGTGTCTGAAACTGTAACTACTTTTATTTTTGTGAGTACTGTACACTTAATACCTCGAAAATGTGGTCTGTCCTCTCACTATTTAATATGATCTAGATGTCTATTATCCTGGCATATGACATGTCAATGATAATAGTATATATATTGTAGCATTTTTTTATCAAAGCTGTGGATTTTGAAATCAATGATATTCTGTCACTCTTCCAAACATTAAAAAATGGTACAAAACCAAAGCTGAAGGTAAAAATACCTCCATATGTACACATTACAACTCACCTGATATAGAACACATCCCACTTTCCAATAGAAGACCCTCCTCTTCTTTGAACAGCACATTTCTTCCATCCACAAGGCAAGTTCTCATCAACAGTCATTGTCACTCTCAGTGGCTCTGTAGGGGTTAGGTAATTTGATTTTAATAAAATAAATTTTCAGTAAAACATTTCTTGCTCCCCATTGCATCTACATTATGGAAACACTTATTATGAACTTAAGAGGTACAATAGACATATATAAATCTGATTATTCTGATACGTCTAAATTCTAATCAAGGAATTATCTCAGAAACCCCAAAGGAAACTGGCGAGGTATTAGCAACTTACGCCATGCTTACTATTTTATTTTCTGGTGCAATGTACTTGAAAATTATAGCTTACTTGGGTTCACAATTATCACCCAGAGTTATTACATACAACGAATGAGATTAGCTCCCACATAGCATCCAAGTACACACATCAAAAAAAGTTTTGCATCACCCCGGTTTCCAGAACTCATGAAGATAAACATTGACTGTGGATATTGTATCACAGACAGTCCCTTTGACTGTTTGGAGATGTCACTTAACCCACCCAAAGACGTAAACAACCATGCATTAGCAGCCGATCAGTTCCAGTCATTCCACCAGGAAGGAGGTACATGGCTCATGTTGTCTTTAGTTCAACCATGCCTAGACGGTCCATATGGTGTTTCGATAATTTCCACATTGTTACTTTGTGCCAGGAAGGGCTCTCAACAAGGAAAGTGTCCAGGCATCTTGGAGTGAACCAAATCGATGTTGTTCGGACATGGAGGCGATACAGAGACACAGGAACTGTGGATGGCATGCCTCACTCAGGCCATCCAAAGGCTACTACTGCAGTGGATGACTCCTACCTATGGATTATGGCTCAGGGGAACCCTGACAGCAATGCCACAATGTAGAATAATGCTTTTTGTGCAGCCACAGGAGTCATGTTATGACTCAAACTGCACAATAGGCTGCATGATGTGCAACTTCACTCCCGACGTCCATGGCGAGGTCCATCTTTGCAACCACAACACCATGCAGTGCAGTACAGATGGGTCCAACAACATACCGAATGGAATATTCAGGATTGGCATCACATTCTCTTCACCAATGAGTGTTGCATATGCCTTCAACCAGACAATCGTCAGTGCCGTTATAACACTAGCCTGCCATGGAACAAGCTAACATTTCCCTCCGAGAGGATTTTTAATTTTGATCACGTGTGTATCTAACGGGCAATGGTATTGGACTATAATTTTGAATATAGTGAAATTAACAGAAAAACTAAACAACTTTAACCTTGGTGTTTAATGAAAAAGGTAAAAATCAGATATGCCTGAAAAAAATGAATTGTTGCGAGCCCAGTTAGGCACATTAATTTGGAAATATATGTTTAAGAAAGTTGGACATTGGTTATTAAAGTTATTTCCACTGATATTTCCCTTTGAATAGCGAACAGGATACAAACTGACACAGGGCACTCTGAGCTGTGTGTAGCAGCAGTTATCAATAATGCTCACACCAATAATTATAGGAAGCAGATTTGTACCAAGCTCATACTAATAATGACTACACTCAAGTTCATTACTTAAACCAATACTTTAATGTTACTGCATGAAGTGCAGAACTAAATTAGGACATACGGGGCTTCTATCTTAACTGGCATGTAAAAACACAAATAAAGAAAACTAATATCGTAATTACACTGTTTATGATCCTCTATATACGAGGATTGAAACTTTAATAGTGGCACTATTTATTCACAGCTCGTACAAAATACATACATGTTTCAAAGTTTTACTGACCTTCAAAGTAGTCACCAGCATTGAGTATAACCCATTGCCAGTGATGTGGAAGTCGTAGAATTCTCTTAGCAGTGCCAGTTGTGTTAACTGTTCGAGCAGCGCGGTCTATTGTCCAACAAATTTGTAGCAGTTCATAAGTGAATGCCGTGAAGTGTTTCCTTCAGTTTCTAAATCAAGTTGAACTCACGAGGGCTTAAGTCAGGGGAGTGCAGTATGTGGTAGAGCACTTAGCAGCCCCATCAGTCAAACAAATCAGTAACAGCATGACTGTACATGCTTGAGCACTGTCCTGCAAAATGATGGTCAGGTCCTGCAGAAAGTGTCATCACTTCTGTCTCTAAGGTGCTCATAGGTTATGTTCCAAAAATGAACAGCATACAGACAGAAGTGATGACAGAATGAGATTTTCACTCTGCAGTGGAGTGTGCACTGATATGAAACTTCCTGGCAGATTAAAACTGTGTGCCGGACGAGACTCGAACTCGGGACCTTTGCCTTTTGTGGGCAAGAGTTCGCGTCTCTGCCAGGAAGTTTCAGAAGTGATGACACTTTCTGCAGGACCTAACCATTATTTTGCAGGACAGTGCTCAAGTAAGTACAGTGTAAATTGTTACTGATTTGTTTGACAGATGGGGCTGCTAAGTGCTATACCAAGTACTGCACTTCCCTAAAAAAAAATGGTTCAAACGGCTCTGAGCAGTATGGGACTTAACTTCTGAGGTCATCAGTCCCCTAGACTTATAACTACTTAAACCTAACTAACCTAAGGACATCACACACACCCATGCCTGAGGCAGGATTAGAACCTGCGGCCGTAGTGATCACGCGGTTCCAGACTGTAGCGCCTAGAACCGCTCGGCCACCCTGGCTGGCGCACTCCCCTGACTTAAGCCCTCATGAGTTCAACTCGATTTCTAAACTGAAGGAAACACTTCACAGCATTCACTTATGAACTGCTACAAATTCGTTGGGCAATAGTCCGTGCCGCTTGAACTGTCACACAACTGGCACTGCTAAGTGTATCCTACGACTTCCACATCACTGGCAATGGGTTATACACAATGCTGGTGACTACTTTGAAGGTCAGTAAAACTTTGAAACACGTATCTATTTTGCCCTTTTTACCAGCCGTGAAGCAGGTATTTTAGACAATAACATTTACACAATATGTCACCGTATTCTTGCAAAATTATAATTTGCAGTAAACTGAAAGTATTTTAGCAATCTCCTACCTGACTTTACTTTAGTGGTTTTAACTTCAGCTTTTACTACTCTTTTCACACTTGACAAACAAAAAAGAAACCACTTTGAATCACTTGAAAGCAATAATTGTTCATTTAAAACAGGATACTCAGTTTTAGTAGCACTTAGGAGAGTACCCTGCATAGGTACATGATCAGGATAGAAGATACGGTTCCAGACACAGATTTATAGCATTTGGATTATTATTAAAACCACACACACAAATTAACTGGTCCATGCCCATATACATATCTGGATGTATGAAGTTAGCGAAGCATTGGTAAAGTTTTGGTGGCAAGCGACATGGCAGCTAACTGTACTCATTGCTCTTGAGGTTCAAAGGCTCTATAAAATTTCTTCTTGGTGTCAGATTTTCAACATATTAGAGCCATTCCTTTTTGCTGAGAAAACTAAACAATAGCCAGATCCACATCTGAGGCAAAAATTCCTTCCAAAGCAGCTTCCAATTGCCTCTCTTGGCATCGTCAAAGTGTACCGAGCTACAGCTAACCACTTACTGCATACCGTTCCCACCAAGGAGCCGCCCAGCTCGACTGCCAAAACCACCTTTTACATCATGCCGTGCCTCTTCTGTTGCTGAGAGACTTCACTACATCTTTTACATTTTGCAATACAAGTGCCCTAAGCATGAACCAGCTTCCAATTAACATTGCCTTTCTTATAAACATACATATTCTATAAAAATTTATTATTTTAACAATCATTTTGCTTTTTTTCACATATATACATATTATAAAATTCTAAATTTCCTGCCACAAATCAATGACCTTAACCAACACAGAATAAACACTCCATAATTGCATACCTACTTCTAATCTTTATAAGTGTTACAATGTGTTTGGAGGCAAATCGGTCAGGCTGAATGCCTTAGACACATTGTTCAGAGAGTGCAGCAAGGTGGAGGTTCCCTGCTATTTTGGGGTGGCATTATGTGGGGCCGAAATACGCTGCTGGTGATCGTGGAAGGTGCCGTAATGGCTGTAATATATGTGAATGCCTTCCTCCAACCAATAGTGCAACCATATCGGCGACATATTGGTGAGGCATTCATC
The DNA here is from genome assembly GCF_021461395.2 of Schistocerca americana. Taxonomy (NCBI): domain Eukaryota; kingdom Metazoa; phylum Arthropoda; class Insecta; order Orthoptera; family Acrididae; genus Schistocerca; species Schistocerca americana. The sequence continues at coordinate 131,574,438 of NC_060120.1, forward strand.
TTCATGGACAACAATTCACACCCCCATAGTGCACATCTTCTGAATGTCTTCCTTCAGGATAACGACATTGTTTGACTAGAGCGGCCAGATTGTTCTCTAGACATGAACCCTATCGAACATGTCTGGGATAGATTGAAAAGAGCTACGATGACATGACCCACCAGCCACTCTGAGGGACCTACACCAAATCGATGTTGAGGAGTGGGACAATCTTGACCAACAGAGCCTTGATGAACTTGTGGATAGTATGCCACGACAAATACAGCAATGTATAAATGCAAGAGGACATGCTACTGGGTATTAAAGGTACCTGTGTGTACAGCAATCTGGACCACCATCTCTGAAGGTCTCACTGTACGGTGGTACAAGATGCAATGTGTGGTTTTCATGAGCAATAAAAAGGGCAGAAATGATGTTCATGTTGATCTCTATTCCAATTTTCCGTACTGGTTACAGAACTCTTGGAACCGAGGTGACCAAAAGTTTTTTTGATGTGTGTATTTTTTGTGGTCCTCAGTTTGAATGCTGATTTTATGTAGTTTTCCATGCTAGTTTCCTGCATACGCTTCTTTATCTCTGAATAAAACCTGTATGCCTGTGGACCTACTTATTGTAGTGAATCTTTGATCTCCCTCTACAATTTCTGCTCACCACACTCTCCTCAATTACCAAACTGATGATTCCTTGATGCCTCAGAATATGTCCACCACACTCTGCTCCATTATCAAACTGACAATTTGTTGATGCCTCAGTATGTGTCGTATCAACTCTTCTTTTAGTTAAATTATACTACAAATTAATTTCTTTTACTTCAATTCCTTTCAGCAACACTTCTTTGGTTTTATGATCTACCCATCCAATCTGCAGCATTCTCCTGCATCACCACATTCCAAAAGCTTCTTTTTTTTTTTTTTTTTTTTCACAACATGCTCCATTTCCATATCTTTAATGTGACATGTATATATTATGTTGACTGACAGATTGTCATTAAAAGTGTCACATGTCCTCACTCCATGAGACACTGTGGAGTGGTTTGGTATTTAAACTAGGACATTGGTGCAAAGTCTGGAGATCAGCAATTTTATTTACACCACCACCTGTCCTCCCCTTGCCAGCCATATACTGACAGTGAAAATTTTCTCCACCACCAGGATTCAAACCAACTTCCGTCTGGGCCAAGCGCCACCACACAAGAGTGCGTTAATAACCTCAGCCACGGAGGCATGTACCCTGTGGACATTCTGCATTCTATATACCGTCTACTTTGGTATTTCAGCCATTGTCACTTATTTTTCTGCTCAAATAACAAAATTCTTCTACTGCTTGTAGTGTCTTATTTCCTAATCTAATTCTGTTAGCAGAACCACATTTAATTTGATTACAGTAATTTACATCCACTTGGTGGACAGGGATGTATTCAGGATCTAAAAGTGGTGTGGACTTGCAAATAATGTACTAATATCCAGAAAAATGATCTGGAATTGTTTATTTTCTTATGAAACAATGGAAAATCCAGGATGGAATGTAACAATATGAGAGAAGGGAAGTTGCTACTCACCATATAGCAGAGGTGCTGAGTCACGATAGGCACAATAAAAAGATTCACACTATCATAGCTTTTGGCCATTAAGGCCTCTGTCAGCAGTAGACACACACACACACACAGTGCAACACACACACACACACACACACACACACACACACACACACACACACACACACACACACACACACACACACTCATGCAAGCGCAACTTGCACTCACATCTGCAGTCTCAGAGAGCTGAAACTACACTCTCTGGAGTGATTAGATTGGCAGAGTGACTTTGCTGATGACGATTTGGCCTTTTTTGGTGTGAACCTGTGGACTGTTATCACATCAGCAGAAAGGCAGTGGTGTAAGGAGGCAGTCTTTTGTAAAATTTAAATAATAAAAATTTTTCATGTTTGGGTCCTGGGCATATCCTGTACAGTATATTACTATTATTAAGGCCATCTTGATACCTTGCTCAAGACCCTATCCATTCGATTCAGTTACTCTGCCACATTCTTTGTTGTATCTGAGAGAATTATAATATCATCAGCAAACTTAAAAGTTTTAATTTCTTCTCCCTGAAGTTCAACTGCCTTTTCAGATTTCTCCTTGGTTTTCTTTGCCGACTGTTAAATATACAATTTTAATAACATGGAGGATAGGCTAAATACTGTCTTACTCTTGTCATGTTATATTGGAGCCTATTATTAAATCCATCAGAAGGAAGATGCAGTATAGATTACAGAATACATTGCAAGTATGCTATGTTGTGCATTTTGTTCATATTCATCCCAGTGGTGCTACATTGTTTGTCAATCATTATTCTAAAAAAGCAGGAATTATGACATTAAAAGAGTACAGAACAAAGTGTAATTTAAATACACAAAATAAAATTAGCTGAATAAAATCTGTTTCACTTGGTTTTTATTTTCATTTGTTTACTGAGATCATTCCAGATCACTTGAGAACTTTCAAGAATATTGTGAAAATGAACATCCAGAATAAATCATAAAAATGCTAGTGTTTAATGCTCAAAAATACTCTAAGGTACTCCTAAATCCACTTAATTATTCAATAATACCATAATTTGAAATAAAATACTCTGTTATTCACTTATTCGTTTCCTTATAGAACATCGAGAACATTCCAAAACGTTCACAAATATTTAGGAAAATTCAAGAACTTTCCAAAACATTATAAAATATTCATTAACATTAAAGAATATTCATAAAAGCCTGAAATCATTATAGTTCAATCTTGATCTTTTCTCCCTTGGACTTAAGTGATCACAACAATGTGATAGTGATCACTCTAAACACAAAAACACTCATATCTCCACAACCACCACAGCTACCACTGTACAATCACTATAATGCAGTTCTTCAATGATTTACCACCTCCATCCACTTATATTTCCACAACATTGGTTAACTGCCATTTGTTCATCATCAATGAAATACCCTTGTAAAAGTTTATAACATTCATTTGGGAACAGTAACAAGATCCCACTCTGTAACACAGTTGCCCTTTAATCAAAAATACAAGGCTGATTTGATGTTCTTCATTGCTCATGGAAGAAGCACCAAATGATGCCATTAAAAGTTAAGCATTATGAGCTCAAATATTTTGTAGGAAATGTTTTGATTCTGGAGTTCCTCCAGTCTTGGAATGAAAAGAATTCTTGTGAAGGAACTTCCAATGGTGCTTACTGAATTTTTCCAGTCATGCAACACATTACCAGTTTTTGGCACTGAAAAACTGACATACTTGATTCATTTTGCCAATGTTAATGTACTTGTGTTTGTTGTGCTCTTTATTGGGATTGTAATTGATGCTTCACCTGTTGAATTGTAATCCCTACTTCTGCTTTGCACTTCTTGCAAATTAAGGTGGTGTTCACCCACTTGTGATCATCATCTTCCATGAACTTCACTCATTTAAGTCTACTTAGTTCACTTCTTAATCTTGTACCATGTCTACTTGCCGAGTGCCTCAGTTGATCCTCTTCTCCAATATCATCTTGTTGTTCATCTGTTAAATTTTCTCAAAAACTATTCATTCTCTTCTGTTATGACACTAAAAGTGCTTCTTACTCTATATCTGTTTCATTTATTTTCTGCTCTTTCTTTTTACTTCTTTGCAACTCACCACTGGCAAGATCTCTCATCTTTTACATTTTGGAATCATGTTAAATGTTAATATTACTCAACAAACTAAAATTCCATTTAATATACTGTTCACTATCTTAATCAATTTACTTTACCTTATATTCATTTCACTTTCTACCACTTCTGCTTTAACTTGAACTGCTCTAACTGATTTCTGAAAGTGTACTGACACATGCATCTCACGCCACTGAGCTGGAACATATCCCCAGGAGAACATGATAATGGAACATTCAAGAACATACTCAAACATCCTGGAACATTTTTGAACATTCTGGGAAATTCTACAACATTCTAGAACCTTCTGAAAGATTCTGTAACATTCTCAAATGATTCTTCAGGCTAATCTTGACCACTTCAGCACTAATTCCTAACTACTTCACCAACTTCCCATAAGAAGTCAATTGATGTGATACCCTCTCTTCAGACCCATATTTCTGAACCCAACCTCTGAAGTTTCAAATCAAAGCCTTCTTTATGGATCAGGAATGGATTGCTACCATACCATCTAACCCCCATATGGCTGCAAGAGAGAGTTATGGAGTTGGACCAATACACATAGATATACCAAACTTTGTGTCCTAGTGGTTAATGTCACTAACCTGTATTCAATAATTTCTGTACGAGGTATTTGTTGAGCTTCATGTGGTGTTGTGGATAGAAGGATAGATGCTCCGACAGGTGAAATGGAGTGACCTCGACATTGTATGTCGCTCCACAGAATTACTTCAAGTAGAAGCATTTCTTGGAAAAACATTAACAATATTGTATAAAAACCAATGGCAATTGGATATTACATATATTCAGTTGTTCCAATCCTTTATGCTGGAAAGGTCTGTTGTATCTAAATACAGCAATAAATTTAATTGTTACAGTCAAGTCTATGACTGCTCACTGAAGTAGGCTTGAGTAATATAAGTACAGTTACGTTCTGAAGTATAAGGTGGATGGGACTTCTGGAGGGCAAGAAGATACCTTATATCCTGCAGAACCCTCACAACAGATACATTCAGGTGGAGTCAGAAGGAAAGGTACATCCTTTGAGAGGTGATAGTATTGCTGTTTATGAACAAAAAACTTCAAATGAACACGTGCCCTTTCCTTAGTCATAGCTGACATACAGCTGTTTGAAAATCATTGGCATCATTTGCATATCCCCCTTCACCAGCACTCAACTGTCTTTACTGACCATAGGTCTCTTTTCTGAAACCACGCATTTTCCCCTCACTTACACATTGACTTAAAGGGTCTGCTGCTTCTAACAGTAGGGTTCCGATAAGTCTTTAAAGTAATTGACTTGTACACCAGCTTGGCTAATGTTACTCCAAATACATACATTTCAACAGAAACAAAAGTCAAGACATTCCTTACTATATTGAACTTCTCACTTGTATTTTACATGTGTGTGCTCAAGTAAACCATCTGGTCTGCCAAGTGTGATTGGCAAGTGGGGTGCACTCAGCCCTTGTGAGGCAAACTGAGGAGCTAGTTGACTGAGGAGTAGCAGCTCCAGTCTTGTAAACTGACAAATGACCGGGAGAGCAGTGTGCTGACCACATGCTCCTCCATATCCGCATCCAGTTATGCCTGTGGGTTGAGGATGATATGGTGGCCGGTCAGTACCGTTGGTCCTTCCAAGGCCTGTCTGGATGGAGTTTAGTTTAGTTTTAGAGCTCCAGTAAAGGACTGTATGAATAAATGCAGATCAGCAACACAGCAGCTGTCTGCAAGAGCTGCAAAAGACACTGCAGTTGATAATGGACTTTTTCAACATCTTTTGTGAGGAAATGTGCACAATTAAAGGAAACATTAAATCACAATGTTTCATTTACTCTCACCTGCATTTGTCTAGTTCCCCATTGCTTTTATTTGTGTCGTTAGAAAGTGTAAAGAGTACTACTATTTTTTTTCAGGATCACTAATACCACCACCCATTGAAGCATTTACTTTTCCTCCTCACTCACCCTGGTATATACATGAGGAGTAAGAGGAGAAATATTTGTTTTTAGGTTTTAAGGTCTAAGAACTTTTAAGGTGAGCAATGGTGAGATCTTTTCTGCACCATTGGTAAAGAGAGAAAGGGAATTACATACAAAAGAGCATAAAGTAACATTTAAGAAACGAAAAGTCCTAGGCCATGAGAGACTGTAAATGAAAGACAGTATTCCTAGTCCTCTGTTGACCATTGTCACAGATAATGTGAGTTTTCATTTATAACATCTTCCACCTCTCCAGAAGTTTCCCTCCTGCTTGGAAAGAATAAATTTCAAATAAAAATTATGCCACATGTGAAGCAAAATAATTTCTAGCTACATACAGAAAAAAGAAGCAATAATTTCATGATTACCATTGTTTCTGCTATGTTTTCCAAATTTCTTTGGAAGTTTTACATAAGAATGAGAATTTCTCTTAAGCTGTTTAAGACACACTTTTTGCTTTAATTTCTTTTTATGTTTATTACTCTTCCTTTTCTTTTCTGTTTTAATATGTACTTCATCAGTTTCATCATTAACCTTCAAAACTTGGCTGGTATTTGCATTTGTGTCCAAAAGAGTCACAATGCTCTTGACACCTAAGAATTTAAACATTGCTTAATAAGTTATATTTGAAATTATAGTAAAAACTGTCTATATATTCTACAAATCTCTAAAGAGCGTTGCTATAACTAATTCTTAAAACTCAAAGTATCTGCTTTGGAATGAGAATAAAAATGAATGTAACACAGGTCAAAAAAGAAAAAGAGCACATCAACTTACAAACAAACACAAATACTGTCCGAACAGGCCTTGAGCTGCTGAAAATGGACCACTTGAAGCATACTGACACACAAAATGAATAATATGTTGAATACTTAGCTTACAGAATTTTTAAATTGTTCTTCCTCAGGATGCAGAAATATGCTAGGGATTCAACTATTTTCATCTTGTCATTTTTTTCCAATTCAGGTGCCTGTAAGTCCTCCAGTCAGCTTTTTCTTCTGTGGCTAGTCAGTAAAAGGTAACTCTGTCTAAGTATCATTAAAATAAAACTAATATTCACAAGAACTGCATGTTATTCACATTGTAAAAGATGTCAGCATTGATGGTAGGCTGCACACTATCATTATGGCCTTTTTTCAGTTAGTGAACTTGCAATTACTTTCCCATGACCTAAACAGGGAAGCCAGAGGCAAAGGAAGCACTCATATTGTCAATTTACTTCTCATTTGTCTCCAGCAACTCCACCCAGTGATTGACAGGAAAAAAATGACAGATAACACACATGCAGAGATGAAGGCACATAAACATAAATCACTGAAATACATCTTTTGTATGTCAAAGACTGACACAGTGATGTTAATCCACACCACACAGTACCATGTAAGCTGATCTACAGTAGTGGTACAAACTATAATCACAGCACAACATAGCATATATGAGTGAGGAGGCAAGGAAGACTTAGGACACAGGACGGTCGCATAGGCATATATTAAGGAAAAGAAAGGACATCATTATGAAGTCTTGAATCCTGGAACAGCCATTGGGGTATATACTCATAAGTTGGCAAATTAGTAAAGGATTGGTATTTATTTTCCAAAAGATATTATCAGTCCTTTCACAGAAAGTATTACTAGATTTAAACATATGAATCACAAATGGAAAAATGTCTGAAAATGTGGAAATTAGTATAGTTGTGAATTTAGTAATAAGTACTAAGTTTAGAAGTAAAGCATAATTGTGAAATGGTAACTGCCATGTCCCCATGTTCATCCCAGGACAGCAACTACTCCACAACACCATCTTAACTGGCAGGTTGCCATACCAACAGCATCCACTACCAGCACCCTAAGACTGACCTGCTTATAAGCAAATCAGCTGATGTACTCACAAGGACATAACAACATATTTACAAGCTAGCCTGTGGAAGGCTTCACAGAAACCAATACTACAAGCATAACCACACACAGTGACTGCATTGCTACCAGCAGCACTGCAATCAGAGGATTATTTGCCAAATGCTGGTTATGTTCCCACCAGAGGACAGATGAGTAACCTTCAGCCTGGCAGCTAGCAACCCAGTTCCATTTACAGAGTCAAATGCAGATCATCACTACATCAGGACATACAGGAGCATCCAGGCCATCATCAGCAGGAAGCCATCACTATCCTCATAGACCCCTGCTTCGTTCGACTCCTAGTTGGACTTGGACTCAATAAGAAACTTCCTGTTCATTAGATTCAGTGATTTACTCACTGAGGGACTTCATCAATCAATGATGATTAACTATTCCATTGGGACTTGATCAAACAAATGAACTGTTATTATACCAGTGAGTAGCTCACAGATTTTGCATCTGCACCACTGTTGTGTTTTGTTTAAAATCTGGGAATATCAGTTACACGTTGTTCCCCTATGGTCCCAACATATAATGGCTACAACCACAACATATAATGGTGACGAGGAATACTGGAGCTAAGTTTCATCCCAACATTTAATGGTGACATAAATGTTTTAACTTTAGTGGTCCTATTCATTCCCAGTGTGCCCACTCCATCAAAATTCAAAATGTATTCCCCCTCCCCCAACAGTCTGACTTCCCCTGCATTCATGACAAGTGCTATTTTTCTCACTCATATACAACTATCCTTATCAGTCACTCTTTCATATCAATATGGCAATGCAGTCTTTGGACATGTCAGCACAGTTACTGCTTTGCTTACAGCCCTACAATGAGTACAGGGCTATTCTTGCAAATCTTAGCCTGCCCACATACTGCCCCACCCCAGGTAAGGATGGTGTCACTTCCACCATTTCTCAGTTTCAATGAAAAATTGGAGCCACAATTCAGCTTCATTACACAGTTGGAACCGCATTTTGTGGGCTACAACATTCGAGATGACACTCATCACAAATCTTTTCTGCTTGCTTACTCTGGTACTTAAGTGTATCAACTTCTTCAGCTATTTCAACTAGTTTTAGATACTAGTGTACTAACATATGTTCAGTTGATGGGGCAGCCAATAGCCTACTATGCTTTGTGTAAGTTTCTCAGTTCTAATATGAAGAGCAAACAATCTGTAACATCCTCCATGACATTATATGATTCCCTGCCAGTCCTTGCTCAAGCACTTATTGTCTAGAATATGACATTCCCAAGACAGTAACAATTCAGGACACCAATTCCTTATTAAGAATTTTCAGACAATTGTGGTGATTCATTTTTCTTACCCCATTATCAACTTGCCTGCTATGTCACTGGAGGTAACAAGTGGTTTTGTGGTGGTTCTGAAAAAAAGTAGCAGCTTCCATAGCAGATGCATCCCTAGGCTCTATGGAGTCCTCTGATACATCAGAAGTACCATCAGATGCAACATCTCTGGCTGAAGTTCCCAGTCATCTGTTTTTCTGAAGGCATACCATTTGGGATGTGGACCAATCAACACACTGCACATCAAACACTCTTAGCCTCCAAGAATTAAATAGCATCAAAATGTTGGTTATTTTGCTGGATTATTCTGTATCATTGACACCTTTTTCAGTGGTGAGTGCTGACAACAATGAGTTCATGGGAGGGACCAGTGGTGCAGATTCAAGTTATGAGCTGATGATTCACTGTATCATTCAATGACCAGAGTGGTGCTTCACAAGCCTGCCACTGAGGATTATGCTTCTTCGGCAGTTTCCTGAGTTTTTGCCATGTCACAGACATAGGACCATGGCCATGTCCACCCAGTGGGCCATGTCACTCGTGTTCCTGGGGTACATCACAAGCAGTACGCATACAGACCGGTACTGTTAAGACAGTTTTGTTCGAGGGCCTGTTTCCCAGTTGGATGGTCCTATCGCAGGTACTTCAAAGCACAAATTAGTGGAATGCACTCCCACTCCTTTCTTTCCTCAAGGACCAGGCCTTGCTTCCACAGGTCATGGAATATTACATGACCATACACATCTCATGGACTTGCACCATTTTCAGGGAGAAGGATCAGCAGAACCCAGCAGTCCATCTGATGGCTAACACACTATGACATGCTTATACATTCAACCTCAAAGGTCTCCTTGGTCGACCATGGGAACCCATCACTGCATGCAAGGTTGCTATTGCTGTTCACTGGGATGACATAGAAGGGTGACGGGCAGCCCTTCACTGGTTCTATGGTTGCTCCCTCATAGAAGTTCAAACACAAATTCTGGCCCATGCCAGGAAGCATCCCCATTGCCAATATCTGCAATCTGCGATCTACATCTACACCTACATGGATACTACATAATCCTCCTTGTGGTGTGTGGTGGAGGGTATCCTGTAACACTACTAAACATTCCCTTTCCTGTTACACTCACAAATACAATGAGGGAAAAACAACTGTCTATATGCTTATGTATGAGCCCAAATTTCTTGTGTCTCCTGTGGTCCTTATGCGCATTGTACACTGGAGGTGACAGAATTGTTCTGCAGTCAGCTTCAAATGCCAGTTTTCTATATTTTCTCAATAGTGTTCCTCGAAAAAAATTTCTCCTTCCCGCCGGTAATTACCATTTGCGTGTTTTCTAAACCTACCAGTAACAAATCTAGCAGACTGTTTCTGAACTGCTTCAATGTTTTCCTTTAACCCGGCCTGGTATGGATCCTAAATACTCGAGCAATACTCAAGAGCAAGTCACACTAGTGTCGTATATACAGTCTCCTTTACAGATGAACCACACTGTCCTAGAAACCTCCCAATAATCCGATGTCAACCATTTGCTTTTCTTACCACAATCCTCACATGCTCATTCCATTTCACACTGCTTTGCAATGTTACTCTCAATTATTTAAGTGACATGACTATATCAAGTAAGACACTACCAATCCAGTATCCAAACATTGTGTGTTCGTTTTTCCTACTCATCCACATTAATTTACATTTTGCTACATTTAGAGCTAGCTGCCATCCATGATTCTGGATGCCAAAGACTACGATTTTTCTATCAACAAATTTGTCATGAATTGTTCCTGTTTGAGTGAACCTCAGCTTTCCCCGTGCTCATAGATAGCAACTACTCAACAATGTAGCCTTGACAGACAAGTTGCCATTGCAATCAGTGTCCTCTACCAGCATCATAACACTCAATGATGTATTGTTGTTGTTGTGGTCTTCAGTCCAAAGACTGGTTTGATGCAGCTCTTCTTGCTACTCTATCCTATGCAAGCTTCTTCATCTCTGAGTAACTACTGCAACCTACATCCTTCTGAATCCGCTTAGTGTATCCATCTCTTGGTCACCCTCTATGATTTTTACCCTTCACGCTTCCCTCCATAACTAAATTGGTGATCCCTTGATGCTGCAGAATGTGTCCCACTAACCAATCTGTTCTTCTAGTCAAGTTGTGCCACAAATTCCTCTTCTCCCCAATTATATTCAGTACTTCCTCATTAGTTACATGATCTACCTCTCTAATCTTCAGCATTCTTCAGTAGCACCACATTTCGAAAGCTTCTATTCTCTTCTTGTCTAAACTATTTATCGTACATGTTTCACATCCATACATGGCTACACTGCATACAAATACTTTTATAAAAGACTTCCTGACACTTAAATCTATAATCAATATTAACAAATTTCTCTTCTTCAGAAACACTTTTCTTGCCATTGCTAGTCTACGTTTTATATCCTCTCTGCTTCGACAATCATCAGTTATTTTGCTCCCCAAATAGCAGAACTCATCTACTAATTTAAGTGTCTCATTTCCTAATCTAATTCCCTTAGCATCGCTTAGTTTAATTTGACTACTTTCCATTATCCTCATTTTCCTTTTGTTGATGTTCATCTTTCAAGACACTGTCCATTCCATTCAACTGATCTTCCAGGTCCTTTGCTGTCTCTGACAGAATAACAATGTAATCGGCAAACCTCAAAGTTTTTATTTCTTCTCCATAGATTTTAACTCCTACTCCAAATTTTTCTTTTGTTTCCTTTACAGTTTGCTCAATATACATATTTAATAACATCAAGGATAGGCTACAATCCTGTTTCACTCCCTTCCCAATTGCTGCTTCCCTTTCATGCCTCTCAGTTCTTATAACTGCCATCTGGTTCTTGTACAAATTGTAAATAGCCTTTACCTCCCTGTATTTGACCCCTGCCACCTTCAGAATTTGAAAGAGAGTATTCCAGTCAACCTTGTCAAAAGCTTTCTCTAAGTCTACAAATGCTAGAAATGTAGGTTTGCTTTTCCTTAATCTATCTTCTAAGGTAAGTTGTAGGGTCAGTATTGCCTCACATATTCCAACATTTCTACAGGATCCAAACTGATCTTCCGTAAGGTCAGCTTGTACCAGTTTTTCCATTTGTCTGTGAAGAATTGATGTAAGTATTTTGCACTTGTGATTTATTAAACTGATGGTTCGGTAATTTACACACCTGTCAACACCTGCTTTCTTTGTGATTGGAATTATTATATTCTTCTAGAAGTCTGAGGGTATTTCACCTGTCTCATACATCTTGATCACCAGATGGTAGAGTTCTGTCATAGCTGGCTCTCCCAAGGCTATTAGTGGTTCTAATGGAATGTTGTCTACTCCCAGGACCTTGTTTAGACTTAGGTTTTTCAGTGCTATGTCAAATTCTTCATACAGTATCACCCCACCTATTTCATCTTCACTTATGTCCTCTTCCATTTCCATAACATTTCCCTCTAGTACATCGCCCTTGTATAGACCCTCTTTTTACTCCTTCCACCTTTCTGCTTGCCCTTCTGTGCTTAGAACTGGTTTTCTATCTGAGATCCTGATATTCATATAAGTGGTTCTCTTTTCTCCAAAGGTCTCTCTATCCCTGCTTAGCCATTTTGCACTTCCTGTCGATCTCTTTTTTGAGACATTTGTATTCCTTTTTGCTTGCTTCATTTACTGCATTTTGTATTTTCTCCTTTCATCAATTAAATTCAATATCTCTTCCATTACCCAAGGATTTCTACTAGCCCTTGGCTTATTACCTACTTGATCCTCTGCTGCCTTCACTATTTCATCTCTCAAATCTACCCATTCTTCTTCTACTGTATTTCTTTCCCCTGTTCCTGTCAATCATTCCCTAATGCTCTCTCTGAAACTCTCTACAACCTACATCTACATCTACATGGATGCTCTGCATATCACACTTAAATGCCTGGCAGAGGGTTCATCAAACCACCTTCACAATTATCTATTATTGCAATGGCATATAGCATGCGGAAAGAATGAACACCTACATCTTTCCGTATGAGCTCTGATTTCCCTTACTTTATCATGGTGATCGTTCCTCCCTATGTAGGTCGGTGTCAACAAAATATTTTCGCATTTGGAGGAGAAAGCTGGTGATTGGAATTTCGTGAGAAGATTCTGCCGCAACGAAAAACACCTTTCTTTTAATGATGTCTAGCCCAAAACCTGTATCATTTCTGTGACACTCTCTTCCATATTTCGCGATAATACAATATGTGCTGCCTTTCTTTGAACTTTTTTGATGTACTCTGTCAGTCCTATCTGGTAAGGATCCCACACCGTGTAGCAGTGTTCTAAAAGAGGACGGGCAAGCGTAGTGTAGGCAGTCTCCTTAATAGGTCTGTTACATTTTCTAAGTGTCCTGCCAATAAAATGCAGTCTTTGGTTAGCCTTCCCCACAACATTTTCTATGTGTTCCTCCCAATTTAAGTTGTTCGTAATTGTAATACCTAGGTATTTAGTTGAATTTACAGCTTTTAGATTAGACTACTTTATCGTGTAACCGAAGTTTATTGAGTTCCTTTTAGCACTCATGTGGATGAATTCACACTTTTCATTATTTAGGGTCAACTGCCACTATTTGCACCATTCAGATATGTTTTCTAAATCATTTTGCAGTTTGTTTTGATCTTCTGATGACTATATTAGTCGATAAACAACAGCGTCACCTGCAAACAACCGAAGACAGCTGCTCAGATTGATTCCCAAATCGTTTATATAGATAAGGAACAGCAAAGGGCCTATTACACTACCTTGGGGAATGCTAGAAATCACTTCTCTTCTGTTTTACTCAATGACTTTCTGTTAAATACTACAAACTGTGACCTCTCTGACAGGAAATCACAAATCCAGTCACATAACTGAGACTATATTCAATGAGCACGCAGTTTCACTACGAGCCGCTTGTGTGGTACAGTATCAAAAGCCTTCCAGAAATCCAGAAATATGGAATTGATTTGAATCCCTTGTCAATAGCACTCAACACTTCAGGTGAATAAAGAGCTAGTTGTGTTTCACAGGAAGAGATAATTCATAATGTTCGAACACAATATAAGTTCTAAAATCCTGCTGCATATTGACGTTAACGATATGGGCCTGTAATTTAGTGTATTACTCCTTCTACCTTTCTTGAATATTGGTGTGACCTGTACAACTTTACAGTCTTTGGGTATGGATCTTTCGTTGAGCAAACAGTCGTATATGATTGTTAAGTATGGAGCTAATGCATTAGCATACTCTGAAAGGAACCTAATTGGTATACAGTCTTGACCAGAAGACTTCCTTTTATTAAGTGATTTAAGTTGCTTCACTACTCTGAGGATATTTACTTCTACATTACTCATGCTGGTAGCTGTTCTCAATTCTAATTCTGGAATATTTACTTTGTCTTCTTTTGTGAAGGCGTTTTGGAAGGCTGTGTCTAGTAGCTCTGCTTTGGCAGCACTGTCTTCAATAGTATCTCTATTGCTATCGCGCAAAGACGGCATTGATTCTTTCTTGCCACTAAATACTTCACACATGACCAGAATCTCTTTGGATTTTTAGCCAGTTTTTGAGACAAAGTTTCATTGTTGAAACTGTTATAGGCATCTCGCATTGAAGTCCGCAGTAAATTTTGAGCTTCTGTAAAAGATGACCAATATTGGGGATTTGGTGTCTGTTTAAATTTGGCATGTTTGTTTCATTGTTTCAGCAACAGTGTTCTAACCCATTTTGTGTACCAAGGAGGATCAGCTCCATCGTTTATTAATTTATTTGGTATAAATCTCTCAATTGCTGCTGATACTATTTCTTTGATTTTAAGCTACATCTGGTCTACACTCTCTCAGGAAGGCATCAAGTGAATTTTTATCTGCTTTTTTGAATAGATATATTTTTTGCTTATTTTTCAAGGATTTGGGGATTACAATATTTAATCTTGCTATGACAACCCTGTGTTCACTAATCCCTGAATTGGTTTTGATGCCCTTTATTAACTGAGGATTATTTGTTGCTAAGAGGTCAAGAGTGTTTTCACAACTGTTTACTATTCGTGTGGGCTCACGAACTAATTGCTCAAAATAGTTTTCAGAGAATGCTTTTAGCATTGTTTTGGATCATATTTTATGCATACCTCCAGATTTAGACATGTATTTTCGCCAACATATTGAGGGTAAATTAAAGTCACCACCAACTATTATCGTATGAGTTGGGTATGTGTTTGAAATCCAGCTCAAGTTTTCTCTGAACCTTTCAGCAACTGTAACATCTGAATTGGGAGGTCGGTAAAAGGATCCAATTATTATTTTATTCCGGTTGCCAACAATGACCTCTGCCCATACTAAGTCACAGGAAGTATATACTTCAATTTCGTGAGAAGTTAAACTACTTCTAACAGCAACAAACATGCCACCGCCAACTGTGTTTATCCTATCCTTTCGGTTCTTTCAGTTTATCCAGGTCCCATCTTCTTAAATTCCAACCTCTTTGCAGTTTCTTTAATTTTAATCTATAGTTCATAACCAATAGATTGTGGTCAGAGTCCACATCTGCCCCTGGAAATGTCTTACAATTTAAAACCTGGTTCCTAAATCTCTGTCTTGCCATTATATAATCTATCTGAAACCTTCCAGTGTCTCCAGGCCTCTTCCGTGTATACAACCTTCTTTCATGATTCTTGAACCAAGTGTTAGCTATGATAAAGTTATGCTCTGTACAAAATTTTACCAGGCGCTTCCTATTTCATTCCTTATCCCCATTCCATATTCACCTACTACTTTTCCTTCTCTTCCTTTTCTGACTATCGAATTCCAGTCCCCCATGACTATTGAATTTTTGTCTCCCTTCACTACCTGAATAATTTCTTTCATCTCATCATAAATTTATTCAATCTCTTCATCATCTGCGGAGCTATTTGGCATATAAACTTGTACTACTGTGGTGGGTGTGGGTTTCGTGTCTATCTTCACTACAATAATGCATTCACTATGCTGTTCATAGTAGCTGATGCATGCTCCTATTGTTTTTATTCATTATTAAACCTTCTCCTGCATTACTCCTATTTGATTTTGTATTTATAACTCTGCATTCACCTGAACGTAAGTCTTGTTCCTCCTGCCACCATACTTCACTAATTCCCACTATATCTAACTTTAACCCATCCATTTCCATTTTCAAATTTTCTAACCTACCTGCCGGATTAAGGAATCTGACATACCACGCTCCAATCCATAGTACACTAGTTTTCTTTCTCCTGATAATGACATCCTCCTGAGTAGTCCCCGCCCGGAAATCTGAATGGGGGACTGTTTCACCTCCAGAATATGTTAGCCAAGAGTACACCATCATCATTTAACCATGGAATAATGCTGCATGCCCTCAGGAAAAATTAAGGCTGTAGTTTCCCCTTGCTTTCAGCTGTTCACAGTACCAGCACAGCAAGGTCGTTTTGGTTAGTGTTACAAGGCCATATCAGTCAATCATTTAGACTGTTGCCCCTGCAACTACTGAAAAGGCTCCAGCCCCTCTTCAAGAACCACACATTTGTCTGGGCTCTCAACAGATACCCCTCCGTTGTGGTTGCACTTATGGTATGGCTATCTGTATCACTGAGGCACGCAAGCTGTCCCACCAATGGCAAGGTCCATAGTTTATGGGGGAGGGCGGGTAGGGGGAGCGGAGGAGGGGGGGGATGTGTATACTGCTTGTAAATAAATACATCAGACAACATACATATGGTGATTAACGAGTTTACTAGCTAGTCTGTGGAAGGTTCCATAGAAACTTGAGGCACCAGCATCATCACAGACTATGCCTGCATCACCAGTGGCAGCATTACTATCAATGGATTATTTTCCATATCCCAGTCAAGTGCTGCTTGAGGTCAGGTGAGTATGGACTATTTTCCATAATATACTATTACTGATAATAATTAATATTTGTCCCCCAGCAAAAGAGGTGCATTACAAGATGAAATAGGAGATATGATACTGCGCGAAGAGTTTGACAGAGCACTGAAAGACCTAAGTCGAAACAAGGCCCCAGGAATAGATAACATTCCATTAGAACTACTGAACTTTGGGAGAGCCAGGCCTAACAAAACTCTACCATCTAGTGAGCAACATGTATGAGACAGGCGAAATACCCTCAGACTTCAAGAAGAATATAATAATTCCAATCCCAAAGAAAGCAGGTGTTGACAGATGTGAAATTTACCGAACTGTCAGTTTAATAAGCCACAGCTGCAAAATGCTAACACGAATTCTTTACAGATGAGTGGAAAAACTGGTAGAAGCCGACCTCGGGGAAGATCAGTTTGGATTCCGTAGAAATGTTGGAACACGTGAGGCAATACTGACCCAATGACTTATCTTAGAAAATAGATTAAGGAAAGGCAAACCTACCTATCTAGCATTTGTAGACTTGGAGAAAGCTTCTGACAATGTTGACTGGAATACTCTCTTTCAAATTATGAAGGTGGCAGGGGTAAAATACAGGGAGCGAAAGGCTATTTACAATTTGTACAGAAACCAGATGGTAGTTATAAGAGTCGAGGGACATGAAAGGGAAGCCGTGGTTGGGAAAGGAGTGATACAGGGTTGTAGCCTATCCCTGATGTTATTAAATCTGTATATTGAGCAAGCAGCAAAGCACAACAAAAGAAAAATTCAGAGTAGGAATTAAAACCCATGGAGAAGAAATAAAAACTTTGAGGTTCGCCAACGACATTGTAATTCTGTCAGAAGAGACAGCAAAGGACCTGGAAGAGCAGTTGAATGGAATGGACAGTCTCTTGAAAGGAGGATATAAGATGAACATCAACAGAAGCAAAATGAGGATAATGGAATGTAGTCGAATTAAATCGGGTGATGCTGCAGGAATTAGATTAGGAAATGAGAGGCTTAAAGTAGTAAATGAGTTTGCTATTTGGGGAGCAAAGTAATTAATGATGGTCAAAGTAGAGAGGATATAAAATGTAAACTGGCAATGGCAAGGAAAGCGTTTCTGAAGAAGAGAAATTTGTTAACATTGAGTATAGATTTAAGCGTCAGGAAGTCATTTCTGAAAGTATTTGTATGGAGTGTAGCCATGTATGGAAGTGAAATGTGGATGATAAATAGTTTGGACAAGAAGAGAATAGAAGCCTTTAAATGTGGTGCTACAGAATAAAGCTGAAGATTGGATGGGTAGATCACATAACTAAAAGAAGAGATATTTGTGGCACAACTTGGTTAGGAGAAGGAATCGGTTGGGGGGCCATATTCTGAGGCATCAAGGGATCACCAATTTAGTATTGGAAGGCAGGGTGGAGGGTAAAAATCATGGAGGGAGACCAAGAGATGAATACACTAAACAGATTCAGAAGGATGCAGGTTGCAGTAGGTACTGGCAGATGAAGAAGCTTGCACAGGATAGAGTAGCATGGAGAGCTGCGTCAAACCAGTCTCAGGACTGAAGACCACAACAACAGCAAACAACATAAACAAGTGGAATAAAAACTAGTTCTTGTGTCTTGCACTCAACACTGAAGGCAATAATACTAAACAATACAATAAAAATCTAAAATGTAAAGAGATATGTGTGCACTAATTGACTAAACACAACTGCATAGCACTCAAGCAGACAACAAAGAAAGTAAAATCATTGATCCTGTTCTGGTAGTTATTACAATTTTTTTCTGTGTCACATAAGGTTAAACTTCAGTTTTTGTGATTCATATCAAGAATTTAATCTGATATGTAAACCATAACAATTAAACAGAGGGATATGTCCTACATATGAAGTGGGGGAAAAGAAACAGCTGCAAAAGCACTGAATGATACATTAATTAGAAAATAACACTGAATTTATAGCTACTGCAACATTAAAAGGATTCTTCTTCGAGAGAATCAGGAAATGGGGGGAATAAGATGTACAGCTAGTGACAAAAAAGGGTAGTGACTCCAAACCTCGCATCAAGAGAGACATAAGAGTGGGGAAGGAGTTTAGAAAAACAATGAACTAAAATCAGGATACATATCTCACAATATCAATAATGAGAAGCTGGTAACTGACAGGTTAAAACTGAGAGTTAATCAATAATGAGTAACTGGTAACTGACAGGTTAAAGTTGAGGGTTAATCTAGATACAAAATTCAAATGGAAGAAGAGATAAAGAAAGATGGAAAAAGTGAGAAAAAGGTAATTGGTACAAAATGGAGGAGGATAATGAAAGGAAAATATATGAATTAAGGTAACAAGCTGTAAGGAAAACATAAAATGTAACGAAAAAAGGAAGACTCTACAGAAGACTAGAGAGACATGAGACAAGTAAATTCTGAAGAGTTAATTTCCAGTACCAAACTCTGGAAATATTGGAGACTGAAGATGAAAATAATACAAGTGGTTATGCAAGAACACGAGTCCCGGCTGTTTAATTTCATAGCAAGCTCACCAACAATGTGAGTCATGTTGTTATAAACAGGTTTCGGGTGACCATTTATTCTGCATATGAGTCTGAAAGTGGTCACTCCAAGGGAAACTGCGGGTGAAACTAATCAGCCAGTGAGCAGATCACATACATACTCAACAGATCATCATGAAGTTTGACAGACTAGGAATGTGCATGAGGTACCTAAATACATTCAAGAATATGAGAAATTTGTATATTATGCAAAATTGATGGACTGTAGCTATTTTTTTTCTTTCTGAAAAACGTGAAAAGGAATCTATGTTCTGACACAGCAACTGAAAAAGTCCAATATTGTACTGTTATATCAGATGCATATTTCTCTACAGTTCTGGAATAAGGCTTCATCTTAAAGTCAATCACTAAACAGATTTAATTATATACCAGAATGTCTGAAACTTAGAGGGAGCAAACACTTACCAGGTGTAGAAATATGAAACCATTATTTCCCTACAGACGGTGCCATCCGTCAATGTAGGGCCTGTGAGACTGCGTAAACACACAATAACCTAAGTTCCAAACATTGGTATCTGTTTCAAACCTGTAAACATGTCATGTTTTGTGCCTACGAACTATGATTTGTGAACAGCATTGGTTTGCCGTTATCATTTAAAGAAAACTGCTGCAGAATCGCATTGAATGCTTGTCGGAGCTTTTGGCGAACACACTCTTGGGAAAACACAGTGTTTCAAGTGGTTCAAAAAAACCAGAAGTGATGATATTGATCTGAGAAATGACGAGCATGGGAAACCACTGAAAAAATTCAAAGACAATGAATTGCAAGTCTTATTGGATGAAGATGATACTCAAACTCAACAGGAACTTGTGGAATAATTGGATGTGAGGCACAAAGCTGTTTCTCTCCAGTTGAAAGCTATGGGAAAGGTGCAGAATGTGGGAAAATGGGTTCTGCATGAACTAAATGAAAGACAGAAAGCAAATTGAAAGACCACATGTGAAATGCTGCTCGTCAGGTACAAAAGAAAGTCGTTTCTCCATCGAATAGTGACAGTTGATTAGAAATGGATATATTTTAAGAATACAAATGTCATAAGTCATGGATGAATCAAGGCAAACCGTCAACATCCACCGCAAGACCAAATTGCTTTGGAAAGAAAGCAATGCTCTGTATTCGGTGGGATCAGAAGGGTGTCATCTATTATGAGCTGCTAAAACCCGGTGAAGCCATCAGCACTGATTGCTACCAATAGAAAATGATCAATTTAAATCAAGCATTGCATGAAAAATGACTGGAATATGGAAAAAGGCAACACAAAGTCATATAGCTCCATTATAATGCCCTATCACACAAGCAAAATGGGCCAGAGAAACAATTGAGGCATTCAGTTGAGAAATACTAGGGCATGTGGCTTATTCTCCAGACTTGTCTCCATCCAGTTATCATCAATTTGCATCACTGGGACACACTCTCAATGAACAATGCTTCCCTGAACAATGCTTCAATTTTTAAGAAAATTTATGAAAATGGCTTGCTGACTGGCTCACTTCGAAAAAAGAACTGGTTTTTTTGTGTGGCATTCATAGCCTGATAGAGAGGTTGGAGACATATGTAAACAGCAATGGAGATTATTTTGAATAAAATATTGTTTATCAGTTTCAAACAACAGATGTGTAATTATTGCAACCAAGTTCTAGTTTCATACTTCTACACCTGGTAATATGGAAAGGACGGTAAATGTGAAAGTAACAAGGCCATTGATTCTCACTTGGTTTTTATGTGGAATCATACAAATAAACATTAGACAGTTGAACACCAATAACAAAATAGTAAAGTGTGCTTTGAAAACAGCTTGAAACAGGAAGGATTTATAGTGGTATGTGATGTACCTTCTGTCAACGAGGAACCACCTCAGGGGATACTGGCAGTTTACCAGGCACCTGTTCTATAAACTGCATGTCAACAGACTCCAGGGTATAATATAGGACAAAATACAAACATTTCAAAATGAACAATGGGGGCAGAAACTCACAGGGCTAGGTACCACATGCCCTGGCATGTGGAAGCTAGCCAGACACTTCACCAAGGGGAAACATTACATTCCCACTCTACAAGAACCAGACGGCCCAGCCTATTCTGCAATGGAGAAGGCAGAGCTTATGGCCACAATACTTGCAGCATCTTTCATGCCAAATCTGGTTCCTTCACATCCAGTATTCACACTTGTAATAGACCAGAAGGTTACACGACTTGTAGTCCAGCCTCGTGTAACGAAATCAGACACACTAGTACAAATGAAATTACTTGGGCTATCAAGCATCCAAATGCTAGGAGAGCCCTTGGGCCTGATCACATTCAAAACTGTCCTCCAGGAGTTCATGGATAGAGCTGTAGAATATCTTGCACACATAATGAATGCCATCTTAAAACACCAACACTTCCCTGACTTTTGGAAGGCAGCCAAGGTCCTGATATTCAGGAAGCCAGAGAAAGACCACCCCCTCCCACATAATTACCAACCCATCAGTCTGTTGTGCTCCCTCAGCAAGACTGTTGAGAAGATAATACTAAAATGCATCACTAGGCATCGCCAATGACACCCTAAGACTGGAGCAATTCAGCTTTTGGAATCACCACTTAACAACACAACAACTCCCCTGCATAGTCGTACATATAACACATGGCTACAATATGAACAAAGCCACAGGGGTTGTGTTCCAGGATATTGAAAAAGCTTTCAACCATATCTGGCACGACAGCCTTACAAGCAAACTAAGCGAAGCTGGTTTCCCGGATGGACTTGTATGTCTCATACACTCATATCTCATGAACAGGTGTTTTAACACTGATGTGCAGGGCAAACAATCAACACAACAGGGTATCCAAGCTGGAGTACCTCAGGGAAGCATCCTGTGGCCCATCTTGCTCAACTTGTACATTAATGACTTTTCAGAAACACAAAACATGACATTAGCCATCTACGCAGATGACACATCCATCCTTGTGCAAAATTTGAAACCGTCAAACGTAAATTCACAAATACAGATGCCACTCAGAACTGCCAGCCTGGGTTGGAACGATGGTGTATTAAAGTAAAATATCGACAAGCGCAATGCAGTTCTGTTCACATGCAGACTGAAACTACTGTGCATACATCAGCACTGTAGGCAGGTAACACTACATACATGTCCAATACGTTTCCGTGAGGAAGTCAGATATCTCAGTGTCTGGCTGGACCAGAAACTTACCACATTGAATATATTGCCAACAAAGTGCATGAGAGGCTCAAACAACTCTACCCAATGCTCAACAGGGAAAGTATACTGAATAGGAGGGTGTCGAGACCCATATACATGACACTGATTAGAGCTCTGATGATGTACATAGCTCTCGTCTGCGGATCCGCAGCTTCTACATGCCTGTGGATCACATAGAACAAAGTGCTATGCATCATTAGCAATGCCCCACATTACACATGGTGTGCGTGTGGAGGGGGGGTTTCTAAAAAAAAAAAAACTTCTGTCACACCCTGAAATGTTGCAGCGTGGTCTGCCAAGTATAGGTGTACACTGTCACCAAAATTTGGGCATATTTAACAGTTCATTTAAACAAAATTTCATTAGTGAAATATTAAATGTTACAAAAATCCTTTTATGTGCTGACCTGGGCCTCTGTAAAGAAAAATCATTTGATGTCTCCCCTTCAGTTTAAATAGTGCCCTCCAAGTTCAGTCTGAAGTGAAAGATGTAATGTATGTCAGTTCATGTTGCTGAATGCTGCTGAATGGCAAACTGTGATGTCAAGATTTGTTGGAGATCCTTCTGGCTACACTCAACTGATAGTAATCCAGGGTCTCAAGTCAGAGAAGAAAGGAGGCCAAAATTTCTTAAACAAAAATATGTCAACATTAAAACTGTGTTGGACTGTGATTCAAATCTAAAATCTTGCCTTTCATGGACAATGCTCTCACCTGCTCATGAGCTGCCCCCACAGCTTTGCTTCTACCAGTACCCCATCTTCTACCTTCGAAATTTCACAGAAGTTCTGGCACACCTTACTGATCTAGCAGTCCTGCTTGAAGGATACTGTGGAGAAACAGCTTAGCTATAGCCCAGCTGATGTTTTAAGAATGAATCTGTGCCAATGGGGTGCAAGTTACACTTCAACTGGTCAGTTTGCAAGAGCACTGCCTGCAATAGGCAAGGCCAGGTTCACAGCAGAGTTAAATATTCATTCTGGAAAATATCAAAATTGTCTGAAATCCAGTTTTGCCCCAAATGGCTTATGTAGGACAGTGTCTTGACTTGCCAGAAAACATATGAATTTCCAGACAGCACTGTTCCCATCCATGACTTCACAACATTTTAAATAATGTTCACATAAACTTTTTTCGTGACAGTTTCCTTGTTTTTTAAAAACTGTGGGCCATGCAATAAGTATCACTGGACACAAAATAACAGCATCATTTTTCCATGACCACAGAAGCAGATTGGTGCAGGATTCACTTTGTGACCTTGTAGTCTCAAAGAACATTTGTCTTACCTTCAACATGTATGATTTGTGTTTATATAATTCTCATCAGTTCAACCCATTCTTAATTTCACTACAACAATATAATATTGGCCAGTGGTTCCAACAATTTCCTCAAATTCAATTAAATCAGTGCTTAAGCTTTTTCAGTAACTTCGGGCATGCTTACGATGCAGTATTCCAATGACACTTTGTCACCAGTATATTGGAATCTTTGCTGACTATTCTGAAGCTCACTGAATCTCCACAATATCATGATATGTGAATTTCATGCATTTAAAGATTCAAATTTATCTGCCACACAGGATGAATCCTGAAGCTCTTCAACAATTGAGGCTCTTTTATCTTACTTAGGTCTTTGTTCCAAAATCTTGGCCACTTTTGAGATCAGAACTGTTTGCTAGAAGCAGTTAACAGTCCTATGCATCAATAATTACCTCTGGCAGAAGAATAATGTGGTGGAAAATTAAAACTTAAATCTGTTGTGATTTTGACGATGGAACCTGCACAAGTACAACACTGGGTCTCCAGTAAATCTCACTCTAGGTGATCTAAAAATGATTTTCACAAGAAAGGACAGTTATACCTTCATTTTTGGTGTAGCTAGACACAAAACATTATTACAAATACTTTACCTTTTGAACAGTCTTTCACTTCTATTTCTTGTTGAAACAAATTATTTGGTGAGCTTTTATCTGAAATTAGTGCTACACATTGTGGCTGCTCTTTGCCAGTGTCACCTTTCCATGGACAACCTACTGGCCCATTTCCTTTAACAACATCCTTCAATTTCTTCTCATATATTACATCATCACAAAACATGCAGTCTTCATTCCTAATTTCATTATGTACATCCAGGAGCCGCCTCCTCTTTTTTGACAGTGATATTTTCATGTCTGATGATTTTTTTAACTTAATTTTGAATTTTTCATTATTTCTTACTGACTCTGTCATATCATATAATAATTACTCCACCTCAAATGTTTTCAGAGTTTGTATGGAACTATGACCGCAGCTCTTTAGTTCTTCACTGTGTCTTCACCTGTAAGAAAATTATAAATGGACATTACTAGAATGAGCTTAATTAAAATGGTCATTAAAAGGCTGCCATATTTTTGAATTATAGAAACAAAAGCAAAAAGTTAAATATGGAAAATTAACTGTTGACATGCATACAATTGAAAGACATCTAAGTTACCTGGGGTCAACTGCCACTCATTAAAAATTTCTGGTGCAAAGACGATATTTAAGATAACATGTTTCAAACCAGTGGAACTAATAATAAACTCTACAAAAGCTAAACAAATGTAAAAGTAAAAAAGAAGAAGAAAAAGCTGCCAAACACGATATAAATATGTTGTGATTGTGGTTTTCAGTCCGAAGACTGATTTGATGCAGCTCTCCACACTGATCTATCCAGTGCAAGCCTCTTCATCTCTGCATAAATACTGCAACCCAAATCCATCTGAATCTACTGACTGCAATTAAGCCTTAGTTTCCTTCTGCAATTTTTACCCTCCATATCTCCTTACATCACCAATATGGTACCCATTGCAACATCTGTGGTTCTTCCTTTCGTCTGTCTGCCACCATTACCAGAGCCACATCATTAAACATTGCATATGCCTTACACTATCTGAATGCTACCCTGAACTCAATCATCCTCACATTTGTACACCAAATGTTAGCAGTCAAGAGTGGTCGGATTTAGATGGAGCAATTTTTTGGCCATATATGACGACAGCATTATAACAAACATCACCACATGGGTGCCAATGATGAAGGCACATGGGGTGTATTTTTCCTTCTTTTCCTGCTGTTGTTTATTTTGTAAGATCTGCACATCAATCACACTTAACAGTTTTGATAGTGGTGGGCACTATCTATTACTATCTCAGATGTAGAATCAATCACACAGATCCCACACCTACAACCTTCCTCCTGAGGGCTTATATTAATAGTGTCGCCACCCTTGAGGAAGAAGCTTAGCTTCTGAAGTGTCACAGAAGGAGTCCTATAGGTGTCATATGTGCTATAGGTATGTGAATAAAAGAGTAACAAGATGTGTCCATAAATGAACTATGAAAAATCAACTAGTTCCAGGTACAGTAACAAAGAGAATTCGGAGGGCAAAATTCTTCAAAGAGGGAGAAGTGTAATGGTGCAAGCCTAAGCAAGAGGGTTCATTGCTGTACATAGGACACTTGTAGCAATATGCTGGCACAGCATTATGCCATGGCACCTGCTGGGCACCACCATCTGGCTGCTGGTCAGTGCCCATCTGATTATCAAAACCAGGGACACTTCAGCATATGACATCGTGAATTTGTGGCAATAGCACCAAAACAGACCAGTTTTGGTGTGTATAAATATTGGCCATCTGGTCGGATTGGTAACTGAACTGACGAGGTACTAAGTTGGCAATCAACACAGTGATAACCTTCGCCGTGACGTCACTACCATTCCAACGCCATCCTGACAAGACTGCCTGCCAAAGGGTCCACATGCCACTGGAAGGGCTGAGGGTAGAAATGAGACCTGCCTAGCTACCAATCCAATGGGTTTTGGTTTAGTTTTGCTTTAGGGCGCAAAAAAACAACTGGGGTCATACACACCCATCAAAACTACAGAACATGAAGACTGAGAGGAGTTAAAAAATGACTATATGTCAGTCCCAACTGACATAAGAGAAGACAGCTAAAAATAGGTACAAGGGCTAACAAAGACACCATACAGAAACAGAGGTCCAAAACTAAAAATTAAATGGCCTTCACCATATTGCTTTGGCAGATAAAAAGTAAAACGTGGTTGACAGCCCACACTTCATTTGCTAAAACGGCCGATAACTCAGATGGCAATCCCAAGGGGGAATGTAAACAGTTACAAAATGGGCATTCAGTCAGGAAGTGGTGGACGGTTAAGACTTGGGCGCAATGTGTACAAAGTGGTGGGGCAGCACCACTTATCAAATTACGATAACTAAAAAGGCAGTGCCCAATAAGCAGCCTAGTTAAAAATACTTCTTCCCGGTAGGGGGGCCTAATAGGTCGGAGCTTATTCCTGTGAAGGAAGGACCATTGGCAATGCCAAAGGGACACCACCCCCTGACAGACAGCAAACAAAGAGATCATCGGGGGAAAATAGGAACTAGAGGGCTGAGGTACAAGGACTGCAGCCTTGGCAGTAGCATCAGTAGCCTCATTTCCTGGCAGACCAACATGACCAGGAACCCACATAAACATCACACTGCCTCCACCAAGAGTGAGCAAGTGACATTTTTTCTGGACCCACTGCACTAAGGGATGGATGATGTACAGTGCACATAGACTTTGAAGGATGCAGAGTGAGTATGAGCAGAAGACACAGCTGAGAAGGCCGTATCGCAGGATATACTCCGTAGTCTGATACAGAAGACCTCGGTTGTAAATACTGAGCCATGTGCCAGAAGCCAATATTGAAAGACATGGGTGCCAATGATGAAGGCACATGGGGTGTATTTTTCCTTCTTTTCCTGCTGTTGTTTATTTTGTAAGATTTGTGGTGGGTCTTACACCAGCACTAGTGGGAAGTCCCTGGCCGATCTAACAGGGCAATTTTGCTGACCCCAATACATCGCCAGATGCAATTAGTATTACCTTTATCCTCTCTTCTCAGAGTAGGTTTTTGGTGGGCTAGGTCTTCCACGCCACCTCCCTGTCGATCCAACTGCAGTAACGATTCCTGGAATGCTTCCACAAGTTCTCTCTACTAAGCTACTAAATAAATATCCACACTTCTCACAAACAGGGATATATTTTGCCCCACATTTTCACTATTACTTTTCACAACACCAACCGCTCTTCAATTGTTCATTATGTGCTTGTTGGTGCATCATTTACTCCATGGCTCTCGGATTCAGGCACTTGCTGCACCCTGGCACAAATGACTTTCGGATGGCCAGTGGCTGTAACACCATTTTTACTGGTCCCCTTCTAACCAGCTCCACCACTTCTCCACATTCACTGCATACAAGAAAGGAAAACACACAGTTTCCCTTTCCCAATACATTTATAATTATTCAGTTTACTCACGAGCATCTCTTGTCAACGGCTTTCCAATGGTGTGTTGGGATGTTTACAAATATCCGGAAACACTACACACTCCTGACCCTACAGTCAGTCCAAGAGCCATCAGTGTAAACAAAGGTACTATCACGAAGTTCCATGTGAAGGTCATGAAACTGAAGGTGATAGAACAAGGCTGGAGTAGTGTCCTTAGGAAGGGAATGAAGGCCAAGGTTAACACGCCACTTCACGAAGCAACAATGGTGAAGGGTTCACACCTACTGGGAAAGTTGTAGGTAATGCGAAGTTAAGCTGCCATAGCAAGTGCTGAAAGCAGACTCCAGGAGGAACAGAGAAGAGGGATATGCCACATACTGGTGATCAAAGGAATCATTGAAGGAGGCGGCATAGGATGGGTGGCCATGCATGGCAGACAAATGGTATGCATACCTGCTGAGGAGAAAGTCACAGCAGTAGGACAGTGATAGTTCAGCAGTTTCAGCATGCAGACTCTCAACCAGGCTAATGTGAAAGGCGCCAGTGACAAATCCAGAGTGTATGCGCAGACAAGGAAAAAAATTCCCAGATTTTTCCCAGATTTCCTGTTAAGAATACACTTTCTTCTGGGTGAAAATACACTTTTTCCATGTTAAGTGACAGTGCACTTCCTTGGAACTGTAAAACTTATCAATCCTTTGGATGGTTATGGGTTTATATACCAGCGTAGAATTTCCCGGCACTTTAGAAAACAATACTCAGGGAGAAAAAACACACATTTTAGAAAGATCTTTGATGTGCAGCAACACATATGCTGCATATATTTGTATTACGAAACTATGAATTCAGATTCCAGCAAGTACCACATGTTACCTTCCGTAGCACTGAAATCAAGATTTCAATGTGATTTTCTAAGCCAAGTCATAGCTCATGTCACATGATAGCAGAGAGTCAGAGCATAGGACGCATGATGTAGTCAGCCAATAGCAACACCACTGTTAAGTAGTGCAAACATACAGATAGAAAATTTAATGGTTTAAATTAATATACATAGAGCTGCTACAGTTAAAAAAAGCTTTCACATATAATATTGGTCTCAAAGATTAATAAGCTGCAAGAGAAGCTAAGCTTTCACATGGAATGTTGATCTTTTTTGCATGTGTTATGCTTTAAGAAACATCACACAAATTTGCCAGTAAAAGTTTTAATAATGACACAAGTGTCTGATCTTCTTGGCTCGAAATTCTCCTAAATGGTCGTCCTCAAAGAATTGATTTCTAAATGAGATTCAAATGCTCTGTGATTTAAGAATTCATTGTACATTGTCACACATAGTTAATATTGTTGTAAAAGGAAATTTACTTTGAAAGTAACACTTTTCAGACAACCATTCACAATATTTTCCCATGACCTGTTAGGAATAGGTTCATTTCAGCAGTTACCAGAGAATGCCAGATAACAGGCGTCATTGTGCTTGCACAGCTTCGATGACGCAGGTGACGTGTAAAACATTAAAAGATCTTACATTATGTCATAGAAGAAACAAGATATAAGGGGATACTCCAAGAGCATCAGAATTTCATGAACCATACTAAAATGCGTAATTCAGCTTAAAGTGCACATTCATATGTCCAGATTCGGACGTAAGTTTTCTTGGAGTACTGGCACTTTATTATCCCATGGTTGGTTCTTTATTATGGCATAATGCCCCCCCCCCCCCCCCCCCATGAACCATGGACCTTGCCATTGGTGGGGAGGCTTGCATGCCTCAGCAATACAGATAGCCGTACCATAGGTGCAACCACAACACCACAACGGTGGGGTATCTGTCGAGAGGCCAGACAAACATGTGGTTCCTGAAGTGGCAACAGCCTTTTCAGTAGTTGCAGGGGCAACAGTCTGGATGATTGACTGATCTGGCCTTGTAACACTAACCAAAATGGCCTTGCTGTGCTGGTACTGCGAATGGCTGAAAGCAAGGGGAAACTAGGGCCGTAATTTTTTCCCGAGGGCATGCAGTTTTACTGCATGGATAAATGATGATGGCGTCCTCTTGGGTAAAATATTCTGGAGGTAAAATAGTCCCCCATTCGGACCTCCATGCGGAGACTACTCAGGAGGACGTTGTTATCAGGAGAAAGAAAACTAGCGTTCTTCGGATCGGAGCGTGGAATGTCAGATCCCTTAATCAGGCACGTAGGTTAGAAAATTTAAAAAGGGAAGTGGATAGGTTAAAGTAGGATATAGTGGGAATTAGTTAAGTGTGGTGGCAGGAGGAACAAGACTTCTGGTCAGGTGAATACAGGGTTATAAATACAAAATCAAATAGGGGTAATGCAGGAGTAGGTTTAATAATGAATAGGAAAATAGGAATGCGGGTAAGCTACTACAAACAGCACAGTGAACGCATTATTCTGGCCAAGATAGATACGAAGCCCACACCTGCCACAATAGTACAAGTTTATATGCCAACTAGCTCTGCAGATGATGAAGAGATGGATGAAATGTATGATGAGATAAAAGAAATTATTCAGATAGTGAATGGAGACGAAAATTTAATAATCATGCGTGACTTGAACCCGACAGTACGAAAAGGAAGAGAAGGAAACGTAGTAGGTGAATATGGAATGGGAGTAAGGAATGAAAGAGGAAGCCGCCTGGTAGAATTTTGCACAGAGCATAACTTAATCATAGCTAACACTTGGTTCAAGAATCATAAAAAAAGGTTGTATACATGGAAGAAGCCTCGAGATACTGGAAGGTATCAGATAGATTATATAATGGTACAACAGAGATTCAGGAACTGGGTTATAAATTGTAAGACATTTCCAGGGGCAGATGTGGACTCTCACCACAATCTATTGGTTATGAACTGTAGATTAAAACTGAAGAAACTGCAAAAAGGTGGGATATTGAGGAGATGGGAGCTGCATAAATTGAAAGAAGCAGAGGTTGTAGAGAGCTTCAGGGAGAGAATTAGGGGACAATTGACAAGAATGGGGGAAAGAAATACAGTAGGAGAAGAATGGGTAGCTTTGAGAGATGAAATAATGAAGGTAGCAGAGGTTCAAGTAGGTAAAAAGACGAGGGCTCATATAAATCCTTGGGTAACAGAAGAGATATTGAATTTAATTGATGAAAGGAGAAAATATAAAAATGCAGCAAATGAAGCAGGCAAAAAGGAATACAAACGTCTCAAAAATGATATTGACAGGAAGTGCAAAATAGCTAAGCAGGGATGGCTAGAGGAGAAATGTAAGGATGTAGAGGCACATATCACTAAGGGTAAGATAGATACTGCCCACAGGAAAATTAAAGAGACCTTTGGAGAAAAGAGGACAACTTGCATGAATATCAAGAGCACAGATGGAAACCCAGTACTAAGCAAAGAAGGGAAAGCAGAAAGGTGGAAGGAGTATATAGAGGGTCTATACAAGAGCGACGTACTTGAGGACAATATTATGGAAATGGAAGAGGATGTAGATGAAGATGAAATGGGAGATATGATACTGCGTGAAGAGTTTGACAGAGCACTGAAAGACCTAAATCGAAACAAGGCCCCGGGAGTAGACAACATTCCATTAGAACTACTGACAGCCTTGGGAGAGCCAGGCCTAACAAAACTCTACCATCTGGTGAGCAAGATGTCTGAGACAGGCGAAATTCCCTCAGACTTCAAGAAGAATATAGTAATTCCAATCCCAAAGAAAGCAGGTGTTGACAGATGTGAAAATTACCGAACTATCAGGTTAATAGGTCACAGCTGTAAAATACAAACAAATTCTTTACAGAAGAGTGGAAAAACTGGTAGAAGCTGACTTCGGGGAAGATCAGTTTGGATTCCATAGAAATGTTGGAACACGTGAGGCAATACTGACCCTACGACTTATCTTAGAAGAAAGTTTAAGGAAAGGCAAACCTATGTTTCTAGCATTTGTAGACTTAGAGAAAGCTTTTGACAATATTGACTGGAATACTCTCTTTCAAATTCTGAAGGTGGCAGGGGTAAAATACAGAGAGTGAAAGGCTATTTACAATTTGTACAGAAACCAGATGGCAGTTATAAGAGTCGAGGGACATGAAAGGGAAGCAGTGGTTGGGAAGGGAGTGAGACAGGGTTGTAGCCTCTCCCCGATGCTATTCAATCTGTATATTGAGCAATCAGTAAAGGAAACAAAAGAAAAGTTCGGAGTAGGTATTAAAATCCATGGAGAAGAAATAAAAACTTTGAGGTTTACCAATGATATTGTAATTATGTCAGAGACAGCAAAGGACTTGGAAGAGCAGTTGAATGGAATGGACAATGTCTTGAAAGGAGGGTATAAGATGAACATCAACAAAGGCAAAATGAGGATAATGGAATGTAGTCAAATTAAATGGATGATGCTGAGGGAATTAGATTAGGAAATGAAACACTTAAAGTAGTAAAGGAGTTTTGCTATTTGGGGAGCAAAATAAGTGATGATGGTTGAAGTAGAGATGATATAAAATGTAGACTGGCAATGGCAAGGAAAGCGTTTCTGAAGAAGAGAAATTTGTTAGCATCGAGTACTGATTTAAGTGTCAGGAAGTCGTTTGTGAAAGTATTTGTATGGAATGTAGCCATGTATGGAAGTGAAACATGGATGATAAATAGTTAGGACAAGAAGAGAATAGAAGCTTTCGAAATGTGGTGCTACAGAAGAATGCTGAAGATTAGATGGGTAGATCACATAACTGATGAGGAGGTATTGAATAGAATTGGGGAGAAGAGGAGTTTGTGGCACAACTTGACTAGAAGAAGGGATCGGTTGGTAGGACATTTTCTGAGGCATCAAGGGATCACCAATTTGGTACTGGAGGGCAGCGTGGAGGGTAAAAATCGTAGAGGGAGACCAAGAGATGAATACACTAAGCAGATTCAGAAGGATGTAGTCTGCAGTAGGTACTGGGAAATGAAGAAGCTTGCACAGGATAGAGTAGCATGGAGAGCTGCATCAAACCAGTCTCAGGACTGAAGACCACAACAACAACAACAACAACAACATTACAAAAACATTTACATTACAAATTTACAAGTAATAATTTTTTTTCAACAAAATGTTCAAATGTTTGTTACATTTTCTTTTTATTTTCCATGAAACTGACAGAAGCATGGCTCGATACACAGGGGTACATTGCAGGAGCAGCGTACATATTTTGTTCTCTTGTCATGCGCTTTTGTTGAACACTTTGGGCACCGTCTGTAGGTTGTTTCTAAAACAGGCATATGATCACCTACTTTTGCCAGTTGAACATTTTTTTTTTCCCTGATGTAAAGCCATCTATCAATTGTTTTGCGAGTCGTAGTCGAAAGTTCAATTGATCATCATATCCCTCTTGTCCTTTATTAGTTTTGTACAATATAAAGGAATTTACAACTGCCATGTCTAATAGGAAATAGAGAATCCAATGCCACCACTTATGACAACGTCGACCTATTGCATAACATTCTCTAAGTTGATCAAAGTGATCTACACCTCCCACTATGGTATTGTATGTTGCCACAGCTGTGGGACATGTAACCATGCTGGTTGTGCCATCCTTATTCTTTCTTGAGACAAGTGTGGTATCTCTAGGATTGTCTGAAGTTGTCAAAATAGTGACAGGTTTGTCGTCCATCCATTTTATAGCTGCAATGCCACATTTGCATTGAAACTAAAATTCTCCTCTTTTCGAGGTACATTTATCTTTCATCATTGAAGGAAGCCCTTTCTGATTTGCTATGACAGTCCCTATAGAGTAGATTCCATTGTTCAAAAGCATTTGCATTAGATTCACTGTGGTGAAGAAGTTGTCAAACGCTACTAAACTGTTATTATATTTCAGGTCTTGGGTGAGGCTAATGACTACACGCTCTCCCAGAGAATTTTCTGTACATCCGTCATTTGATTTTCCTGTGTAAATATCAAATTTTATGACATAGCCAGTCTTTGAATCTGCTAAACAACATACCTTGTATCCTTGTTTTACTGGCTTGAGAGGCATATACTGCTTGAGCAAAGGCTGTCCCTTGAAAGGTATCATGCTTTCATCCACAGCGACTACCTTACTAGCAGTGTATGGCTTACAAATTGTGT
This sequence comes from Schistocerca americana, assembly GCF_021461395.2. Classification (NCBI taxonomy): domain Eukaryota; kingdom Metazoa; phylum Arthropoda; class Insecta; order Orthoptera; family Acrididae; genus Schistocerca; species Schistocerca americana. The sequence goes on from NC_060120.1 coordinate 131,608,411, forward strand.
TGTTCAGAAAGGTTATAAGAGGTCTGACCTTGTGAAGTTTATTGTGGTTTGGATGCCCTCTTGGAGGATTCAGCCTGTCATTTATGTGAATAGTTTCACATATCTTTTTGAAACGTTTGCATGTCATAGGTTTCGATATGTAAGGCTGACTTAAGGCAGGTTCTGAACTCCAGTAGTGCACTACACTTGGCAACACAACCACACCCATCGAGAGATTCATTCCAATCCAGGCATGTAACTCCTCTACAGATAAATTTGTCCAGTTATTTGTTGACTCACTTACAGTCTGACCAGATTGCCGTTTTTGTTTCTGTTGCTCTGCGTACAGATTTGTCTGCTGAACCACATACTCCAGCATCTCATTGGTAAATAACGAAAGGAAGTAGTCTCTCTCTGTGCTATGTTTTGTCAATGGGTGGTTGACAACTGGTTCTCCTTTTGTATCAATGCAAAGTAAGTCAAAAACAGCAATGTCATCGGACCATTCCTCTTCTGCCAATGGCTCTTCTGCATTTACGGTACTGCCACTAGAAATATTGACATCCATGGAGCAAGAATTGTTTACACTGTTATTGATATTAGGTTGTGGAACCAAACACGGATCAACGTCTGAAACAAATTCATCTTCTGAAGCTTCATCACTCTATTTCAGAATCCTCACGATCGCTAGGTAGTGAAAAAAGCAACTCCAGTGCTTCTTCTGGTGCGTAATTCTTGCCCATACATTAATTGAAAATAAGCACTGATGCCTCGCTTCTTTGACTGCATGTGGATTTGCATCAGCCCATAAAGTTGACAGTCTTATCCCATGCGAAACCAGCTTCGTCTGTGAAAAGTCTGTTTGCTGTGAAGAGTGGATATTCGCCACATCTCTGCAACAGCCATTGGCAGAACTGCATTCTGGCAGGCTGATCTAGTGGCTGAACAGCTTGGATACACTGTAAATGATAATAATATGGCTATAGCATCTGTTCATGCAGGATCACCTAAAGTACAGAATGAATAACCCTGATATCTGCTGAAAATCTACATAGAGCACTGCAGTCCAGTGTCTAAGACTATGTATTGATGATCAACAGCCACTTTCAATAGAGAATGAACTCACAAACTACAATTATGGTTCAGCATCAGCAGTAGAATATTTCAGAACAAATGAAAATTTGTGCCCACAGTGTGATCTGCTATTGTTAGAGCTACAAAGCTTCAGTCTGCTCATCATTGGAAAGAGTGGCTGAATATCCTGAATTCTAATTATTTTTCACTATACAGTTGTTTCATTTGCCATACCACAACAGTAGGTGATATCAGGAAATTCCGATGTGGAGTAATAAGCTTCCATTATGCAGCCAAGTGCAAAGTAAAACTACACTGTAAAAGCATAACACAAACTGATTCTATTAGAAACAATGTATGTGCTGCCCTTCTGAAGAACTGCGAATATAGTTTACAGTAATAATACTAACAGATGTCTACTGCATGCTGTATCCATGAACTATAACAGAGGAGTGTGTCCTCGTTTGTTTAATACATCTGAAGGTCATTTGTAACAGCGAAGTGCTTGCAGTAGAGGATATGTGTTTCACAGTACTGAAGATGGACAAGTGCTCATAGCTCTTAAGGTATACACTTTAGAACTCACTTTTACTGGATTTTTTTGTCTTGTTTTGGTCCATAATACAATCACTCAAAATATCGGAGGCTCTGACAGAATGACAAGAAAGCTCCGCATCCAGAAAGAAATTCTTTATGACCAGCATTACTTGAGAGTCCTCAGCATCACAGCTTGCTGTGTACACAAGAAAAACAAAGCGTGCATATGGAATGTATCATTTGCAAGTTTATTAATACCACATGAGTACAATAGTGATGTCCTTCATACATCAGTCAGTCTATGCAGCGCGATACCAGATGTTTCGAAATGGATGCTGTGTAGAATTTAGTACATTTAACTTACAACTATAAATAATACATCCAACAGAAGACCAATTCAAACACTTTTTTCTTACAAGCATTCGCTGTGAGCACCATCTGTCACAAAACACACATTAAGTCACACAACACACATTGAGTCGACTGGCGAGTTCTTCCCTGACCTTGATCAGTGTGTCTGGAGTAATTGTTGCAACAACTGTTTCAATCTTGTTTCTTATGTCAGGTAGATCATCTGGTAGCACAGGCACATACATGTGATCCTTTATGAACCCCCAAAGGTAAAAATCACTTGCCAGATTAGGTGAATGTGGAAGCCATGTAAAATAAACTTCAGCCCCTTGAAGCCAATCCAGTGGTCGTCTACAACTTCATTTAACCAATTGCATACTGAATTATGTAAGTGAGGTTCCCAAATAAATTTCTGTGACTTCTGTCAACAGAGGAAAGAGCCACAGATCTGCTGCAGCAAGATAAGAAACGCCAGTTACCATTGTTTCACTGAAGAAGAAAGGCCCATAAACTTTCACCAGGATATGGTATAAAACAACGTTCAGATTCCCATATGGAGGAAATAGTGATAGACATCCCTAGGGGTTATGAAGCAGTTGAATGGGTTGAAAATAAATAAATTGTCAGGTCCTGATGGGATTCCAATTCAGTTTTACAGAGAGTACTCTACTGCATTGGCTCCTTACTTAGCTTGCATTTATCACGAATCTCTTGCCCAACGTAAAGTCCCGAGCAACTGGAAAAAAGCGCAGGTGATGCCTGTATTAAAGAAGGGTAGAAGGACGGATCTTCAAAATTACAGACCAATATCCTTACATCGGTTTGTTGCAGGATTCTCGAACATATTCTCAGTTTGAATATAATGAATTTCCTTGAGACAGAGAAGTTGCTGTCCATGCATCAGCACGTCTTTAGAAACATCACTCCTGCGAAATGCAACTCGCCCTTTTTTCACATGATATCTTGCGAACCATGAATGAAGGGGATCAGACGGATGATATATTCCTTGATTTCCGGAAAGCGTTTGACTCGGTGCCCCACTGCAGACTCCTAACTACGGTACGAGCATATAGGATTGGTTCCCAAGTATATGAGTGGCTCGAAGACTTTTTAAGTAATAGAATCCAGTACGTTGTCCTTGATGGTGAGTGTTCATCGGAGGTGAGGGTATCATCTGGAGTGCCCCAGGGAAGTGTGGTAGGTCTTCTATTGTTTTCTGTCTACATAAATGAGCTTTTGGATAGGGTGGATAGCAATGTGTGGCTGTTTGCTGATGATGCTGTGGTGTATGGGAAGGTGTTGTTGTTGAGTGACTGTAGGAGGATATAAGATGACTTGGACAGGATTTGTGATTGGTGTAAAGAATGGCAGCTAACTCTAAATATAGATAAACGTAAATAAATGCAGATGAATAGGAAAAAGAATCCCGTAGTGTTTGAATACTCCATTAGTAGTGCAGCGCTTGACACTGTCACGTCGATTAAATATTTGGGTGTAACGTTACAGGGCAATATGAAGTGGGACAAGCATGTAATGGCAGTTGTGGGGAAGGCGGATAGTCATCTTCGGTTCATTGGTAGAATTTTGGGAAGATGTGGTTCATCTGTAAAGGAGAACACTTATAAAACACTAATACGACCTATTCTTGAGTACTGCTCAAACGTTTGGGATCCCTATCAGGTCAGATTGAGGGAGGACACAGAAGCAATTCAGAAGTGGGCTGCTAGATTTGTTACTGGTAGGTTTGATCATCACGCAAGTGTTACGGAAATGCTTCAGGAACTCGGGTGGGAGTCTCTAGAGGAAAGAAGGCGTTCTTTTCATGAATCACTACTGAGGAAATTAGAGAACCAGCATTTGAGGCTGGTTGCAGTACAATTTTACTGCCGCCAACTTACATTTCATGGAAAGACCACAAAGATAAGATAAGAGAGATTAGGGCTCGTACAAAGGCATATAGGCAGTCATTTTTCCCTTGTTCTGTTTGGGAGTGGAACAGGGAGAGAAGATGCTGGTTGTGGTACGAGGTACCCTCCGCCATGCATCATTCGGTGGATTGCGGAGTATGTATGCAGATGTAGATGTAAATGTAGACGTAGATGTAGATGAGTCTTATTGCAGCTGTACCATCTCCTGGGGATATGCTGATGCCCCCCCAACAATGTGCTCGTTTTCACTTAGATGAAATGTTGATTCATCACTGAAGGCAACACGATCCAGAAAATCTTCAACGACACGATTCAGAAAACCTCACCATCATGCAGCAAAATTTTGTTTGCAAAGTTGGCATGTAAACCATAGTCTGTAGGCTTTAGAGCTTTTAACAACTACTACAGGTCTTCACACAGATGTCACTGTAAATGCTACTTCACAACTAGCCATTTCTTGGGGCTTGGCATGAAAGATCCTCTTACTCGTTCAACACATTCTACAGTCACTTTTGGTCAGGAAACAGTGAATATGCATGCACACATGTATACAAAAAAACTGTTTGACCTGCTCTTTCCTATTATGCCTTATTTATAACTATAAGCTGAATGTAATAAATGCTAAAAAGCCTTAAACCCCAATATTCTTTTTGAAACACCCAGTGTATAGCAACTGTTACGTGGATTTTTGTGGTGCCACATCAACTGCCATTTCTCTTACTGTGAAAACACATATTGTAACAGGATGCATAAGATGAACTGTAATCAGCGTGCTTATCACATATCATGAACATATCATCAATTGCTGACAGACAAGAACTGCAAAGGTTAAGAATAACATGATACATGAAAATGATGCTAACAGTCTAAAGAGGTTGTGTACATTTTTGGTTTTTGTGGTTTTATCTCATTTTGGGCTTTGTGGTTTGATCTCTTTGGTTTGCTTATTTGCTTCTTCATTTGTGCTTGAATTGAAGTAGCACATAAATATAATAATGATAATGAGACAGGTCAGTTATATTACGATACAAAGAATATAAATATCAGTGATAGAGCACCTTTTTTACAAAATGAACAAACAACAGGATAGCAAGTAAAATATTAATAGTCATCTGGATTACAGCATGCACGACCTTAATAGTTTTTATAGTAACAGTAGTACTACTTTACACACAGCAGCACAAAATGTTTTCATATAAATTTTAGAGTCATGTTTTGGGAAATTCAATAGATTAGAACAATCATATAACAAAAATTGTTTGTGTTTGGTTTCCATATCTATTGCAGGTCTGATATAATTGAGGTTTACTGGATGGTGATTGTACCTTTGACCATGTACTTTATACAATTTTCATTTAATCTGGATTGTTTGATAACAGGCCTCTCTGTAAGTGAATCGTTTCTTGTGCTGCAAAAGTGAAATGGATGTTACATGTAGATCTGTGCATGCTGCATTGTGAAAAAGTAAAATTAATTGTGTAGGCCTGTAGACAGTAGAGTGGTCACAAGGTACATGGAATAACTTTTTTGCTCGCTATTTTAAAGAGACTGGCAAAGTTACAGCTCAACCTCATTACATTAAAAAGTGTGTCATTGAAACTAAAGAAAAAAAAGTATAGCAATTGTTGTTCCATAAAGTGGAAATCATTTGTCCTAGAATCTTGTTTCTTATATCATTTGATACAAAATTCTACTGCCTTGAAGTTTTATTCATGTCACTTTTTGCTGAAACATATACATCTAGTGGTATTTATTATGTTCCTTTTTGGCTCTTAGCGCATACCCTCAAAATCCCAGCAATAATTTAATATTTTTTCTTCAGTTTCAACATTTTGTTGCCAGGGAACAGCGACTTTATTTAAATTCCCTACAGTATATATTAATGGTTCTGTCAACAGCTGCAGTTATTAATTAGGTGACTAGTTTCGAATCCTTACCCATTCATTTTCAAGCCTGGCCCACTGAGACTACAAAAGCAGTACACAGCTGTCAGTGAACAGTGAATATAAAAGTGGTATTACAATAAAAAGTTCAAATATAATAGGAATTAATTATCTGAGTACAAACATACCTGCTCTGATACTATCTGATCTTAATAATAAACACTGAGTGGCAACAAATGCTCTGTAAATGTTAGCAGAATGAATGCCACAATCCACACATGCCTGTCATCAAGTCAAAATCAAACTGGAGGTCAACATAGCCAACAGCAATAGGAAACTTTTGATGGCACTAGCATTGCGCTTTGTATACAAGTGCACATCCCCATCCAATGCGCGTGTTGCATTTTAAAATGGGGATGCATCAAAGCACGTTTATTAAACCTGACGTCAACACAATGAAGACAACAACAAATGTACAGGTATTACACAAATACAAATACTAGTGTGACATATATCCGTCATATATTTGAACAGAGGACAAGCATATCATGTTCAAGCATGCGTCCACGGCCAATAGACCCATCAAATTAAAATAGGGAACACTGCAGCACCTTTATAACCATTCACATATAAAGTACAATCAAATAAATCACATGTGTTGCTCCAATACAAATTTTGCATTGTACGTATAGATGGTTGTCTTCCACATGTCTTCATACATATAGTTTATATACACAAAACATTTAAAAACAATACAATCATTTGTTTGGCCCATAAGTTTTAAAAACACAGTTCTGTAGCCCTACTAAAACAAGTGTGTCATGGCTCTGAATCATTACTACATCACATCATGAACGACCACCTTGAAGCTGCCTTGCCCTGTACTCAAAGTGCACACCTATTCACTTGAGTAGTGTTGTCAATTATAGAGGATGTGTACTGAAATATGGTTACTCAAGTATTATATGTAATTTCAAACAATTTTGTGTCACTGGTCATGCATGCTGCATGAACAGCTTTTTCCATATAGTGTCTCCCTCTGTGATCACACCACCCTTCAGATACACACCTCATGATCTGACATAATTTACTAACTTGACATGCTAATCCAATTACATATGCACTGAAATGCTCTTCTACGAAACTTTATTTCACATTTAAACATCCCAATCCAACATGTTTGCAGGCTTGATATGCATTTCTCATTACAGATTACACTCAAGTGATATAATATCCACTAGAAAGTGTTCTTGTGCTAAACATTGTGCTACCTACCATACAGTAGACTACTTGTGTCTCATTCAATAACGTGAATCCAATACTCGAATTAAAATTTACTTTGGACAATTACTGTGTGTGCCAATTTCATGAACGCTCCATTCGAAGTGCAGCTTATCATAGCACTGCCAAAGCTGGCCCTGCTTTATGGACCTAAATTTTTCTTCTAAAAAGGCTGAAATAATTATTATACCTAAAACTGGCTCCTTTATTTTATGTTTGTAAATTTCTCTTTCCTCTAAAATATCCAGCTTTACACATTTTGGTGCCTTGTACAATATTTCCAGAACATCTTCCATTCTACCCACTTTGTCCTTGGTGGCAATTAAATGCTGTCCAAAGGCAGTCTTGTGATTGGAGCCAATGTGTTCCCTGAATCATATTAGATAGCTTCGGCCAGTCTGGCCTATATAATAACTATCACAAGCTCCATGTTTCAGTTTATACACTCCTAACACTTGCAATTAAACTATTGTTTGAAGATGGAGTGCAGAGACACCAAATCATTCTCATCATCCTCAAGTAGTACAAAGATATCGTTTTTATTTCTTCTGTGCAAAAAATAAATAAATAAATAAATAAATAGGATCTTGAACATGAACTCCAAACTTCCTCCAGTCAACGGCCTTATAAAATTACATAAAGAAAAGTATGCATGTGTTAGTCAACGGCAGGGAGGCCCCAATTGCGAAATTGAACAAATTTCTATATAAGAAGTGAACACGTGCTTACAGATTCCCTACAAACTATTGCATTTCCAGCAGTCTTTGCTTTGCCATTGAAGCAAAGGAGCTCACTCTTATGGAGAAAATGATTCTGGGCGCCTTCAAGATTGAAAATATGTACACTAATATCCCGGTTGCTGAAACTTTAACAGTAACAAGACACAACTTGCTACACCATGGGGAATGGGGAAATTATGGAGCTCGTGGATCTTTTGGAATTCAGACTAAGTTATAATTACTTTGCATTTAATGATAGGGTCTACCAGTAGAATAATGTCCTTGCAATGGGCAATTGTCTCTCTGGCATCTTGGTTGATATCTTCATTAACAGCATGGTTGATATCTTCAGTAACAGCATCGAAACTGAGGTATTTTCTGAAGACTCCTTTGTAATATTGTACAAATGGTAGGTGGATGACACATTTGTACTACTTGAGGATGATGAGAATGATTTGATATCCCTGCACTCTGTCTGCAAACAACGGTTTAGTGATATTAGGTACACACCAGAGGTTGAGAAGTAAAGGAAGACTTTTTTTAAAAAATTTGACAGTGACCAGGCTTGATGATAAACTTAGGTTCTCAATCTACTGTAAACCTGCACACACCGATGCAACAATTAATGTAAGTTCTAATACTCAATCAACATAAGAAAGCCTACCCAGTGCCATGATATTATGTCTATTGAAGTTACCCTTGGAGGAGGAAGATATACAGGTTGAGCTGAATGGAGGAAGATGTACAGGTTGAGTTGAAATCTTAAAGCAGGTAGTGGTGTCCAGTGGATTTAAAAGCAGAATAGTCAATCATGTTTCAAAGAAGCATACTGGTATACGTAGTCCCTAAAAAATGTAGAATCGCAAACTTTACATCCGGGCTGCTACAACACAGGTGAAGACATGAAGTTGTAAATAATATCAGGAGGCATAGATAAAAATTGGAAGGGTCAGGAGTGTATAAACTGAAATGTGGAGCTTTTTATAGTTATTATGTAGGCCAGATTGGCCGAAGTTTTCTGACATGATTCAGAGAACACATTGGCTCCAATAACAAGACTGCCTTTGGACAGCATTTAATTGCCACTAAGCACAAAGTAGGTAGAACAGAAGATGTTCTGGAAATATTGCACAAGGCACCAAAATGAGTAAATCTGGAGATTTTAGAAGAAAGAGAATTTACAAACACAAAGTAAATGAGCCAGATAAACTACTCAATGAGCAATCCAATTTCGGGTATAATACTTATTTCTCTAGTACCTTCTGCCACAGAAGGCAAACACGCGCCAGAACAAATGGACGTGGTCAGCCCATAGAGGGCTCCGCCTCCGCGGCGGTATTCCGCGCACCGGCTCTCGCGCAGGGAGGGCGCCACTGCTACGCCATGTGCAGACAGCGGCCAATAGCCGCTCTCTCCGGTTTTGTATATAGGGACCCGCTCTGCCCTAGTCCAGTCAGTCTGGTACTCGCTCTGGATTGCGTTTCTATCTCGGCGGTACTGCGTTCTGGTCGTTGCTCTTTGTTGACATTTACCTGGCTCTGGTTCCGAGTGGATTTACTGTTGGTGTTTGGTGTTGTGGTTTCCACAAGACTCCGTTGTTTATCTCATCCTTGTTGTGTCGGTCATAGTCGGTCGTGGTCGGTTGTTGTCAGTTGTCGTTGGTCTGTTGTCCGACTCGTCCTTGTGTTTACCTGGTGGTGCGTGCTCCATCCGGCGGCGGCTTCACCGCCTGGGGGCTCCGAACCACAGCCCAAGGCATTCCCGCGGTTGGTTTCGGTCACTACAATTTTGGCTTTTCAGAAGAGAAATTTAGGTCAACAAAATAGGGCCCACTTAGGCAGTGCCATGATCAGCTGCACATCGAATGGAGTGTTCATGAAATTGGCACACACAGTATTCATCCAAAGTACATTTTAATTTTAATATTGGGTTCAACTTATTGAATGAGACACAGATAGTCTGTTATATCATTAACACCATTATGTAGCAGGGTTCCTATGGGTTTAAGTACTAGCCTAGCATTTTTTCGAGGAGATCATAGTAAGTGGGTCCCAATAAGGCCTACGTGCACATGGTGTATTAACAATGATGACAATGTTGGCATGAGGCATGACTGAATTATGACACTGCTTCACACAAAGGCCACTGGGGAAGTATGTCATATGGTTGCTAACTACTAGGTTAGATCCCATAGTGAATGAAGTACAATACGCCGATCCCTGCGTAAGCTGCAGTACATATTACAACAATGTTATTGACACACAGGGCAATGAAGCCACCATGCACGAATGTTTCTTCCTAGAATGTTCACACTAACACTGTTAAAATGATTATGTTATACGTTTTGTTATGGTTGCATTCCCTAAGGTGTTTTGGGGGTTGAATTCTCTACAGTAAGGATAGTGATTTTATAAGTGGATGTGTTGGTTGATCAACTATATCTTCATATAGCCACGCTCCCCAAACTGAATTGGAGCTTTTAGTGACTACTGATTTTGTGATTTCTTGAACTGCTTAATACCACACACATTTACAAGATCACTGAATTGTGATCACTCTGCACCTACCCACACATTTAGCAAAACATGGACATTTCATTGAATGTCCACTCAATGTCACCAGCATCTTTATCACACATTCTGGGACTCCAGTGTTGTTTCCCAATAATAGCTAGATGGTAATGCCAGGATATTAACAGGGGCTGGGTCCGCCCCCGGTACTGAATGGTCAGCGTGACAGACTGTCAATTCCAAGAGCCCGGGTTCGATTCCCGGCTGGGTCGGAGATTTTCTCCACTCAGGGACTGGGTGTTGTGTTGTCCTAATCATCATCATTTCACCCCCATCGACGTGCAAGTCACCGAAGTGGCGTCAAATCGAAAGACTTGCATCAGGCGAGCGGTCTACCCGACGGGAGGCCCTTGTCACACGCCATTATTATTATTAACAGGCGCTAAGGTGTGTATGGCACTATCTCTAGGATCATATGGGTTTTAAGTAGTGTGTGCAGAAGATGTGCAAAATGCTCAAACATGGATATCAGACACAATAGCCTGGCTTAAACAAAAGTAAACTTTATTTCTTGACTTTTTACATTTATGGATTTTAATTTTATTTTGTTTTTAGTTAAGGGTGTGTGGATTGTCATGCGTGGCTACATACAATGGCTTTCCAAATTTAATTACTGCAGTAGGTGCCCAAAATAGTGTATGATGATCTCACCGCAAATAAGCAGGAAAGTACTGCTCACTGTATGACACGTAACACAATGTTTCGCACAAGAACACTTTCTAGTGGATATAATATCATTTGAGTGTAATCTGCAATCAGAAATGCATATCAAGCCAGCAAACATATTGGATCGAGACGTTTAAATGTGAAATAAAGTATCATAGAAGAGCATTTCAGTGCATCTGTAATTGAATTGGCATGTCAAGTTAGTAAATTATGTCAGTTTATGACGTGTGTATCTGAGGGGTGGTGTGATCACAGAGGCACTAAATGGAAAAGGCTGCTCATGTAGTCTGCCTGGCCAATTATGCAAAATTGTTTGGAATTATGTAAAATGCTTGCATAACCAAATTTCAGTACTCGTGCTCTGTAAGTCACAATAGTACTCAAATGAATAGACATGCACTTTGAGTGCAGGATAAGGAGATTTCAAGGTGGTCACGTATGATGTGATGTTGTAATGATTTGGTGCTATGAGGCACTGTTTTAGTAGGACTATAGAACAGTGTTTTACAATGCTTATTAGCAGGAAACACCATTTGTTGGCTAAATACCTTGGTTTTTTGTTTGCTATAAAATTCATATCTGTAACTGATTTGAAACTGACCCAGAATTTTTAAATACTAATCCCAATATATGATGTGAAAAATCGAGATATGGTATTTTTCAAGCTTAGAAAATAGAGAATTGACACAACCAAATCAGAGGAGGGGGGAATGAATTCAAGCTTGTAATTCCTGTTTGACACAGGGCAAAGAAAAGTGGAAGCTTTCTAAAAGTTTTATTTCACAGTAGATAATATCAATTTAATACCAAAATTTTATCCAACATTTATTTAATAATAACTATGCATATTTTACAATATAATAAGATGCACTGAAATAGTTTTTTATTATTTTTACATCTTTCTTAGTCTTCCACCAGATTACACTATTTTAAATTTTGGTTCTGTACACAAGTCATTCTGTGTGTAATTAACCAATAAAAACATAAATCTGAATCTTCATGATTTAGAATTTTGTAATTTTCTCGTGTTATTCTACATATTAAAATAAGACAAAACACAAAATTAATTTTTTTGGACGTTTGTGTTCTTGAGTCATTAATTTTCAAAATTACCAAAACTGTGTGATTTTTGACACGTTTCAAAGCCTTAAAATGGCCATACCTCAAAATGTATTTGACATTCAGACCTGAAATTTATATTGTTTTATTCAGTTGATTATAAGTTATAAAGATATATGCAGCTTGACAAAATTCATTAAACTGCTAAATTTCCCGAACCAATAAGTTTTTAAATTCTGAAAAATCTCAAAATCAATTTATTTTTTTTTTTTTCAAAAAAATGTGTGTTACACTATTTGTTAATGTGTATGCCAAATTTCATGATGGTATTCTGAGGGGAATAGAGGCCATTAATGAGTCTGTGAAAATAATGAATTTCACCTTAAACAAGTCGAGAAAAGTTGTAGTATTATTCTGTAGCCTCACGAAAGCATCTGATTGTGTAAACTATCAGTTACTCCGGTATGAAATGGAAAGATACGGAATTGGGGGTTGTGCTTTAGAGTGGTTTAGGTCATACTTCATGAACAGAAAACAAAGGGTAGTTTTATCATCAAGTAAGGGAAATTCCTTCTCTGAATGGATGATTATTTTGCAAGGTGTTCCACAAGGCTCAATTCTGGGTCCAATTCTGTTTTTACTTCATATATGTGATCTACCCCTGAACATATATTCACACTCAGTTTTATTCGCTGATGATACTTCAGCCCTTGTTGAAAGCAATGACCCCGAACAAATTCCTTCAACTTTCACAAAACTATTAGACAGTTATAAAACTGGTTCCAACTAAGTGGGCTAAAATTGGATATTGGGAAAACACATTTGCTGCAGTTTAAAACTAAAAACTGCAGCAGGTAAATGAATTCCACGTTAGTTGCAGAAACCAAGAACTGAAAGAAGAAGACTGGGTTAAATTTTTAGGTATGCATTTGACCAAAATTATCCTGGTCTTCACACATAAAGTATCTAGCAAGTAAGTTAAACAGCTTGACATTTGCAATGAAGATGCTGTTATAGTCAGCTAAAATGTAGACCAGAAAAATAGTTTACCACAGCTACTTTGAATCAGTTATAAGGTATAGCATCATTTTTTGGAGAGGCACAAGCAAAATGACTAGAAACCTGAAATTACAAAAATCAGTTGTTAAAAATATCTCTAATGCAAAATCAAAGAAAACTGGCGTTCTATGGATCGGAGCATGGAATGTCAGATCCCTTAATCACGCAGGTAGGTTAGAAAATTTAAAAAAGGAAATGGATAGGTTAAAGTTAGATATAGTGGGAATTAGTGAAGTTCGGTGGCAGGAGGAACAAGACTTTTGGTCAGGTGATTACAGGGTTATAAATACAAAATCAAATAGGGGTAATGCAGGAGTAGGTTTAATAATGAATAAAAAAATAGGAGTGCGGGTTAGCTACTACAAACAGCATAGCGAACGCATTACTGTGGCCAAGATAGACACAAAGCCCATGCCTACTACAGTAGTACAAGTTTATATGCCAACTAGCTCTGCAGATGATGAAGAAATAGATGCATTGTATGACGAGATAAAAGAAATTATTCAGGTAGTGAAGGGAGACGAAAATTTAATAGTCATGGGTGACTGGAATTCGTCAGTAGGAAAAGGGAGAGAAGGAAACATAGTAGGTGAATATGGATTGGGGGGAAGAAATGAAAGAGGAAGCCGCCTAGTAGAATTTTGCACAGAGCATAACTTAATCATAGCTAACACTTGGTTCAAGAATCATAAAAGAAGGTTGTATACCTGGAAGAATCCTGGAGATACTAAAAGGTATCAGATAGATTATATAATGGTAAGACAGAGATTTAGGAACCAGGTATTAAATTGTAAGACATTTCCAGGGGCAGATGTGGATTCTGACCACAATCTATTGGTTATGAAGTGCAGATTGAAACTGAAGAAACTGCAAAAAGGTGGGAATTTAAGGAGATGGGACCTGGATAAACTGAAAGAACCAGAGGTTGTAGAGAGTTTCAGGGAGAGCATAAGGGAACAATTGACAGGAATGGGGGAAGGAAATACAGTAGAACAAGAATGGGTAGCTCTGAGGGATGAGGTAGTGAAGGCAGCAGACAATCAAGTAGGTAAAAAGACGAGGGCTAATAGAAATCCTTGGGTAACAAAAGAAATATTGAATTTAATTGATGAAAGGTGAAAATATAAAAATGCAGTAAATGAAGCAGGCAAAAAGGAATACAAACGTCTCAAAATGAGATCAACAGGAAGTGCAAAATGGCTAAGCAGGGATGGCTAGAGGACAAATGTAAGGATGTAGAGGCTTGTCTCACTAGGGGTAATATAGATACTGCCTACAGGAAAATTAAAGAGACCTTTGGAGAGAAGAGAACCACTTGTATGAATATCAAGATCTCAGATGGCAACCCAGTTCTAAGCAAAGAAGGGAAAGCAGAAAGGTGGAAGGAGTATATAGAGGGTTTATACAAGGGCGATGTACTTGAGGACAATATTATGGAAATGAAAGAGAATGTAGATGAAGACGAAATGGGAGATAAGATACTGCGTGAAGAGTTTGACAGAGCACTGAAAGACCTGAGTCGAAACAAGGCCCCGGGAGTAGACAACATTCCATTAGAACTACTGATGGCCTTGGGAGAGCCAGTCATGACAAAACTCTACCATCTGGTGGGCAAGATGTATGAGACGGGCGAAATTCCCTCACACTTCAAGAAGAATATAATAATTCCAATCCCAAAGAAAGCAGGTGTTGACCGATGTGAAAATTACTGAACTATCAGTTTAATAAGTCACAGCTGCAAAATACTAACGCGTATTCTTTACAGACGAATGGAAAAACTGGTAGAAGCGGACTTCGGGGAAGATCAGTTTGGATTCCGTAGAAATACTGGAACACGTGAGGCAATACTAACCTTACGATTTATCTTAGAAGAAAGATTAAGAAAAGGCAAACCTACATTTCTAGCATTTGTAGACTTAGAGAAAGCATTTGACAATGTTAACTGGAATACTCTCTTTCAAATTCTGAAGGTGGCAGGGTAGAATACAGGGAGTGAAAGGCTATTTACAATTTGTACAGAAACCAGATGGCAGTTATAAGAGTCTAGGGGCATGAAAGGGAAGCAGTGGTTGGGAAAGGAGTGAGACAGGGTTAGAGCCTCTCCCCGATGTTATTCAATCTGTATATTGAGCAAGCAGTAAAGGAAACCAAAGAAAAATTTGGAGTAGGTATTAAAATTCATGGAGAAGAAGTAAAAACTTTGAGGTTCGCCGATGACATTGTAATTCTATCAGAGACAGCAAAGGACTTGGAAGAGCAGTTGAACGGAATGGACAGTGTCTTGAAAGGAGGGTATAAGATGAACATCAACAAATGCAAAACAAGGATAATGGAATGTAGTCAAATTAAATCGGGTGATCCTGAGGGAATTAGATTAGGAAATGAGACACTCAAAGTAGTAAAGGAGTTTTGCTATTTAGGGAGTAAAATAACTGATGATGGTCGAAGTAGAGAGGATATAAAATGTAGACTGGCAATGGCAAGGAAAGCGTTTCTGAAGAAGAGAAATTTGTTAGCATCGAGTACTGATTTAAGTGTCAGGAAGTCGTTTGTGAAAGTATTTGTATGGAATGTAGCCATGTATGGAAGTGAAACATGGATGATAAATAGTTAGGACAAGAAGAGAATAGAAGCTTTCGAAATGTGGTGCTACAGAAGAATGCTGAAGATTAGATGGGTGGATCACATAACTGATGAGGAGGTATTGAATAGAATTGGGGAGAAGAGGAGTTTGTGGCACAACTTGACTAGAAGAAGGGATCGGTTGGTAGGACATTTTCTGAGGCATCAAGGGATCACCAATTTGGTACTGGAGGGCAGCGTGGAGGGTAAAAATCGTAGAGGGAGACCAAGAGATGAATACACTAAGCAGATTCAGAAGGATGTAGTCTGCAGTAGGTACTGGGAAATGAAGAAGCTTGCACAGGATAGAGTAGCATGGAGAGCTGCATCAAACCAGTCTCAGGACTAAAGACCACAACAACAACAACAACAACTTGTCGCCCACTGTTAAGAAACTTAAAAACATTAAGTGCTCCATTTTGTACATTATGAACTGATTACTTTTGTGTACAGTAACACCAAGTTATTCATAGACAATAACTTTAAACATCAATACAGTACTAGTAACAAGGAGAATTTCATGCTTCCCACTCACAGATTAAAGCTGTTTGCAAAAACCCCAGAATACATGGGCATGAAGATTTACAACATTCTAAAAAAGAAACAAACCCTCAGCATGGAGATGGGACAACTAAAGCAAAAACTACAACAATTGTTAGTACAGGAATGTTATTACTCCTTAGTAGAATTTCTTAATGATAATATGACAATCTGAGGAAGAAAGCTAGTGGCTGAAATCTTTTGTTAATTAAGCTTAAAATCTTGATGTCTAATAAATGACTGTAATAATTATTTTCTCTTTTTAATTAATACTGTAAATAGTCTCCATAAATTATAAATTACTAATTATTATTTCTGTAATAAACATATGTTGCAATTGCAGTATTGGCAAGTCCCCTGTACATTAAATCTTGTGATTTAACTCTGTATGTTATGGGACAATAAAAATTCTGATTCTGATTTGAGACATATGGAAATAAATTTGATGTTACTCCTGTTCATATTGCCAACTATCTAAACTGCACTTGGTTTGCAAGCTGACTCATTAAACTAATATTAAAATGAAATCATTGAGAACTAACTGAGTATACTTCACTTTACCATTTTAAAATTGTGCTGTTCTATGCCACACAAAAATTAATATAAATAACATAAGAGTATTCATTTGCTATTTTATATAACTTTTAATTTACAGTAGCTGCAGTGCATATTTATAGAACAACAATTTGTGTGTGTGTGTGTGTGTGTGTGTGTGTGTGTGTGTGTGTGTGTACAATAATTCACTTTGGTAGAGATGAATTTCTGAGATAAAATTATCAAAGCACTTTCAGCAGAAAGAAGAACAGGCTACTTTGTGGATGTATAATTCTTTAAGTACATGTGCTCTGAGGGTAAAGAAGCAGAAAGCCGCCAGTGTCAAGATAGAAAATGTTTAGAAGCCCAATAAAATGTTGAAAGGCAGGATTTTGGAGGATGGGGAAGGAAATGGGCTGTGCCCTTTCAGTGGAACCATCCCAGGATTTGCCTTAAGTGATTTAGGGAAATCAACAGAAAACATAAATCTGGATGCCCGGACAAGGATTTGAACTGTTATTCTTCTGAATACAAGTTCAATGTGCTGACAACAGTGCAGCCTCACTCAGTTTCAGAAATTTAAAGGATATGAGGCTCTATTTATGAGGCCTATGTAAATTCCAGCTTAGCGACGTGCAGTCCAAAAAGAAAGGTATCCTGCACAACATTAATGTTGTATCCATCAGCATGTCACCTACATTGGTTAAAATGACATTTTGTCCTGAGTGGAATTTGCAGTACTGTATTTTTTTTTTTTTTTTTTTTTTTTTTTTTTTTTTTTTTTTTTTTTTTTTTTTTTTTTTTCAGAATAGGCCAAGCACTCATCACACTCACTTAAATAATACTGTTTCTTTGGTGGCTACCCAGAGCATGCCAGGGGGCCGACCCAGGTAGCCTGTATAAGCGGACCTGTGAACTGTATGGACATACAAGCTCTGAACCCGCGCATGTCATGAATGAAGGTATATCAGTCCTTCCTTCTAGGAGTTGACAGAACCACATAAATTCACAAAATCATCAGGCACAGAAAAATACCTTGTGCAGAAAGAATGCATGGTACAGAAAAAAAAGCACCGATACTGAAAAAGAACTGGTACCGAAAAAGCACTATCACCATGAAAAAAAATCACTGATCTCACAGGCACTGAGATTACAAGTCACAGAAAATACCAATCATGGTGCTGATGTCCATTTCATGGCCTGATCATGGCAGCAGTCACCATCAATCAGGGGCAGAAGTGATTAAGGGGCAGGACAGCTCTCCATCTGCCCACTCGTGACAGGCGGTAGGGCAGGACCAGGGATGGTGTCTCTCTAGCAACATTCTTACTGAGGTCAGCAGTTGGTACCAGAGGCCACTGTGTGTGGCTGCAGCTGGTTGAAGTGATGGGACGTCCACCCATCCAAAGTGCAGACGATGCACAGGAGCCGGCCCTTGCGATGCTCGATGATGGCAGGAACTCAGTTCAGCTGGCAGCTGAAACCACAAGCCCAGATAGGCATACCTGCACCTGCATCTGAGATTATGGTTGCACAGGACCCAGCAACAGAGGTGGCAGTGGCTGCAGCATCAGATGCAGTTGGGGCTGCAGCAGCGACAGCAGTTGGGGAGTGGAGGTGGAGGCAGGAACCCAAGACAATAATCTGTCAGGCAGCAACCCCACTCTGCAACGCAAAACGGACCACCTGCGACACAGGACCATGCATTGGTGGCAGTGGGGGCAGGGGCAGGAGAGATGGTGGTCCCTCTGGAACAGATCCCACTGTGTGTGGCTGTAGCTGGTCAAAGTGATTGGGCGTCCGCCCATCCGAAGTGCAGACGGGTGCAGGTGCCGGCTCTGGCGATGCTCGATGATGGCAGGAACCCAGTTCAGCTGGCAGCCGAAACCATAGGCCCAGACAGGCACACCTGGCCGGAGTTGTTGTTGAGCCAGTGATGCCAGTGGATGTGGTGTCAGATGCAGCTGGTGAAGGAGGGTCCATGGTTGGTGCCCATGTAATAGCTTTGCCAGGCTCTTGTCCCCCACCAGAGTGAAATGATATTAATCCAAAAAATGGTCTGAAGCAGGTTCCGGGAACCTGCCAGGTACACACATGCACACTACAGTTTTAAATAAATAAATATCCAAACCATACATTTGGCCTCATCATTAGATTGAGGATGAAACAGGGGAGCTGTGGTATGGTGAACATCACTAGCCCCCCCCCCTCCCCCCCCGCCACCACCACCCCCCCCCCCCCCCCAAAAAAAAAAAAAAAAAAAAAAAAAAAAAAAAAAAAAAAAAAAAAAATTGCAAATTCTTGATAACAAAGCAGGAGGCCTTTATTGATAACCACAGAATACTAAAGTATGTCAATTGCAAAAATTTTAGACAGGGCCGAAATAGTGGCCGCTGTGTATGTGGATAGACAATGCACCATGCCGGGAAATTTTGAACAGGCATTCACTACAATGAGCCGCTTCTGATTTAAGAAAGGCCCACCCAAATCAACATGTAGACACTCCCACAGGAGCTGCAACATTGGCCAGGGGGTAAAAGACACCTGCAGGGCCACCTGTTGCTGAGCATGGTGAGTGCAAATGGCGATAAGCTGTGTAATGTCCCCATCTGTGCCCAGCCAATACACATGGTTAGCGGGCCAAATCTTTGGTGGAAGAGGTCCCTCAATGATCAACATGCATAAGATGCAGTACATAATGGCGTAAGGAAGCAGGAATCACAGCCCAGGGAGCAGCATCCCCCATAGCTTACAAAAGAGCCCCATTAAACACAGAAAGGTGGTGCTGGAGGGAGAAGTAATTACATAAGGGATCCAGGGGGTTTTCTGGCCAACCGTGCTGCACAAAGTGTCTAAGTACAGGATCCACAGCGATAGCTGATTCTGTCATGGCACTACTGATGGGAAAACCAACAACTGCATTCTGGTTCTGAATATCTAAATAGAAACAAAGCAATTCGTCATGATTAAATGCAAAGTCTGGCCCAATCAGAAGGTGAGATAAGCCTTCAGCATTAGCATGTTGCACCATCGGCTGGTAATGGATCTGATACTGATAATGGGAGAGGAGGAGAGCCCACCGCTTCCAACGACGTGCTGCCTTGTCTGGCACAGGAGCTGAAGTGTTGAAAGGAGCAGCCAACAGCTTGTGTTCCATGATTAAATGGACCACACAAGAAGATGTGAAATTTCTTGAGGGCAAACACAATCGATAAAGCCTCCTTTTCAATCTGAGAATATTGCTGCTGAACAGGAGTTAAAGTCTTAGAAGTGTAAGCAATGGGCTGTTCAGACCCGCCCATGTATTATTACACCAACACTGTGGCATGACTATGCTGAGAGGCACCTGTTGTCAACACAAGATGCTGACCTGGCTGAAAAGTGGCCAGACATGGGACAAATTGAAGCTAGATTTAAGCGAAGTAAATGCTCGGTCACAAGCTGGGAACCATAAAAAGGGCACATTTTTAAACAAAAGCATGTGCAGTGGCTGAGCAACGGTAGATGCATCCAGTAAAAACTTATAGTAGTATGCAACTTTACCCAGAAATGCTTGCAGTTCCTTAATGGAGGTCAGCCATGGCAAAGTCACAATTCCATCAACATGGTGAAGCAAAAGCTTGACCCCTGTGCAAGAAGCCTTAAAACCTAGGTACTCAACTAATGGCTGAAAAAATTGAGATATGGCAAGATTGCACTTGAGACCCATAGACTGCAAAGTAGAAAGCAATGATCAGAGATTTCTAAGGTGGTCTTCAGTGGAAGAATCCAAACAATGATGTGATCGAGGTAATTGCTGCAGCCAGGCACAGAGGCTGTCAGATGATCTACAAAATGCTGAAAAATTGTGGGCACACTAGCAATGCCACCCAAGGGGAACTGGAGGTACACTTCTGACAAATCAATCTTGGAATAGTAGTAGCCATCTGATAATTTTGCGAGCAACTCATCTGGGTGGGGCAAAGAGTATGTATCTATCATGGACTGTGTATTAATTGTGTTACTGAAGTTGCCACAGAGGCAAAGCTTACTGGTCAGCTTCTTAATGATGACCAGTGGTGTACCCCATTCACTGGAAAAAAACAGGCTGAATGACAATGAGCAATCTCAAAAAGCCCAATTAGGCCTTGAGAGAGTCATGCAATGCGACAGGCACCTGCTGCACCCCGAGGGCAGAGGGGGAGGGGGGGGGGGGGAAGAGAAAGAAGGAAACTGAGGGCAGGCACATTCTTTCATGGTTAAGGTGGGCTGAAAACCAGTAGCACAACAAAACCCAGGAGAAAACAGAGATAAAAATTCAGAGCGGAGGGACTTGATCTGATACTAAATTTACCTCACTAACAATGGAGAAACCAGAAGCATTAAACACATCTACACAGACAGGTTTGATACATGGGAACAGTCCACAACTACGAAGGTGAGAGGGCGACCAACAGATCTGTAAGAGACAGGAGTGGAGGACTGCCCTGCTTCTGTCTCCTGGAATCAGAATATGCAGTTTATTGTAGCTAACCAACTTCAATGAAACCTGTATGAGGAGAGGGGAGTCCAAGTCCACATAAGTTTGTGCACTTACTAAAGTCAATGCAGCTCCTGTGTCCACTTGCATTTTTAGTTGTTTATTAAACACACATAAGTCAATAAACAATTTGTTCAGTGAAACAATCATTGTAGAGTTACAGTTTATGTCCTTTGGTACTACTATGGTCGCCATGTTTGAAGAGGAATTACACTCATATTGGAAAAAGCAGTACAGGCATGACGGAAAGTGGGCAAGTGGTCGCTGTTGTGAAGCAGCCTGTTGCTGCTGTGGCCGTAACTGATGCTGCCCCATGTGATGCGGAGCCAAAAGATGTACTGCTGCAGTGGCTTTCCCTTCATCCTGAACACTTGCAGCATGCCTAACAGGTGTTGACTGAGCAACTTCTGATACCTCCTTCGACGCAGCAATCTTATCTCCTGCAGCCCGTGACACTTCAAAGGCCTTTGCTATATTGAGCACATCCATAACCATTGGATACTCACATTGAAGCGATTTCTCATGGACTTCCCCATCCAGGACTAGACAAATAATAACATTACGCACCATGTGATCACCATAGGATTTGTGATGGGTACTAGAGACAAATTTACAATGACAGCTCAACCCCTATAGTTCAGCAGCCATGGCTTTGTCGGATAGGTTTGGGCATTTCTGACAATGGTAAAATTCTGCATGTGTCACAATAACATACACTCTGTCACAGTAATAGGTTTGATTGAAGCTTGCACATTTCATCAAGCAATAAACTGGCGAGTTCTTGCAAAGGCACAAGCTGGCACAACAATTGATAAATGTACAGCGAAAGCCAGGAAAGAAAGAAAGCACTACACAGGTCTGCATCTCTCGCACGAAAGACCTCAAACTGTTGGTGTAACTGTGTCTCTTAGGAGTACCAATCTTCCGCATGTGCTGGAAAGGGCTACAGTTGCCTTGAAGTAAGAGTAACCTACCCTGAACACACAGATACCACCTGAGAGCAGTGGTGAGAGCCTGCTGTTGTTCTGTAACAGCTTGCTGCTAGGCATTGATATGTGGGAGCATTTCTTCCATTGCGATGTTTGTCAGGTGACTTAGCACAGACACAAACATGCAGAGAAAACTTAACCCTCACCCATCGCCAAGTTTGCTACAGCAAGAACAAGCATGATTTATGGAACATAGTACTTCGTAGAACAATGAAGTACAGGTTGTGCATAGCACTGAACACACTGACTGGACAACAGTAATACAGGTAACAGAATAGGTCAAGCACTTGTTTTAGATCACTTGAATAATACTGTTTCTTTGGCGGCTCACCAGAATGCACTATGGGGCCAACCGAGGTGCCCTCCATAAGTGGACCTGCCAACAGTATGAATGGACAGTCTCTGAAATTGCTTGCATCATGAGTGCAGGTACATACGTGACCAAGGGCCCTGTGGACACCAGAGTGTGTATTTGATCTTTATGATGTAGCTTCCTTGGCATTTCTGATGTCAACAAATAGTCTTCTACCATTCAGATAGTCTACCTAATGAGACAGTTATGGGCTTCACCTTAGACTCCATTTGTTCAGACTTTTTAAGAAACAGTGTTGGATTAATCATATTACTTTCTTTTGATTTAGTTTCCTTAAACTTGATAATTTATCAAGACATGCATACAGATCATCAGTAGTGGACCTAATTTAGTGGCCCATGTTGGGAATAATATTTACATATGTACAGTTCTCCAGTCAGACTGTTCTTAAATAGACTGTAATTAAAAGAAAGATTTTGTTTTCATCATCATCTGTAAAGTAAAATTAACATATACGGGATGCGAGCACAAAGGAGAACTCCGAACACTTACAGCCAACTACCAAGTTCAGGGTGCAGTCTCCCACTGAAACTGAGCACGCATACCATGGTAGCAAAGCAAAAGCAGAAATGCTTAATTCCTTTTTCAAATGTTCTTTTACTAAGGAAGAGACTTCTTGCAGTACTGTAAAGATGAAGCCGGCCAGAGTGGCCGAGCTGTTCTAGGCACTACAGTTTGGAACCGTGAGACTGCTATGGTGGCAGATTTCGAATCCTGCCTTGGGCATGGATGTGTGTGATGTCCTTAGGTTAGCTTGGTTTAAGTAGTTCTAAGTTCTAGGGGACTAATGACCTCAGCAGTTCAGTCCCATAGTGCTCAGAGCCATTTCAATCATTTTTTTTAAGATGACAATGGAATCTCTGTCAAATTCTGCAAAGAATTTGCTGTTGAGTTAACTCCCGTTATAATCATAAAATGCTGTAAATCGCTTTTTGTTGTGGTCTTCAGTCCTGAGACTGGTTTGATGCAGCTCCCCATGCCACTCTATCCTGTGCAAGCTTCTTCATCTCCTAGTACCTACTGCAGCGTAGATCCTTCTGAATCTGCTTAGTGTATACATCTCTTGGTCTCCCTCTATGATTTTTACCCTCCATGCTGCCCTCCAGTACCAAATTGGTGATCCCTTGATGCCTCAGAATGTCCTACAGACCGATCCCTTCTTCTGGTAAAGTTGTGCCACAAACTCCTCTTCTCCCCAATTCTATTCAATACTTCCTCATTAGTTATGTTATCTACCCATCTAATCTTCAGCATCCTTCTGTAGCACCACATTTCAAAGGCTTCTATTCTCTTCTTGTCTAAACTATTTATCATCCATGTTTCACTTCCATACATGGCTACACTCCATACAAATACTTTCAGAAACGACTTCCTGACACTTAAATCAATACTCGATGCTAACAAATTTCTCTTCTTCAGAAACGCTTTCCTTGCCATTGCCAGTCTACATTTTATATCCTCTTTACTTCGACCATCATCACTTATTTTGCTCCCCAAATAGCAAAACTCATTTACTACTTTAAGTGTCTCATTTCATAATCTAATTCCCTCAGCATCACCTGACTTAATTCGACTACATTCCATTATTCTTGTTTTGCTTTTGTTGATATTCATCTGATACCCTCCTTTCAAGACACTGTCCATCCCGTTCAACTGCTCTTCCAAGTCCTTTGCTGTCTCTGATAGAATTACAATGTCATCGGCGAACCTCAAAGTTTTTATTTCTTCTCCATGGATTTTAATACCTACTCTGAACTTTTCTTTTGTTTCCTTTACTGCTTGCTCAATATACAGATTGAATAGCATTGGGGAGAGGCTACAACCCTGTCTCACTCCCTTCCCAACCACTGCTTCCCTTTCATGTCCCTCGACTCTTATAACTGCCATCTGCTTTATGTACAAATTGTAAATAGCCTTTTTCTCCATGTATTTTACCCCTGCCACCTTCAGAATTTGAAAGAGAGTATTCCAGTCAACATTGTCAGAAGCTTCCTCTAAGTCTGCAAATGCTAGATAGGTAGGTTTGCCTTTCCTTAATCTATTTTCTAAGATAAGTCGTAGGGTCAGTATTGCCACACGTGTTCCAACATTTCTACGGAATCCCAACTGATCTTCCCCGAGGTCGGCTTCTACCAGTTTTTCCATTCGTCTGTAAAGAATTTGTGTTTGTATTTTGCAGCTGTGACTTATTAAACTGATAGTTCAGAAATTTTCACATCTGTCAACACCTGCTTTCTTTGGGATTGGAATTATTATATTCTTCTTGAAGTGTGAGGGAATTTCGCCCGTCTCATACATCTTGCTCACCAGATGGTAGAGCTTTGTCAGGACTGGCTCTCCCAAGGCTGTCAGTAGTTCTAATGGAATGTTGTCTACTCCCGGGGCCTTGTTTCGACTTAGGTCTTTCAGTGCTCTCTCAAATTCTTCACACGGTATCATATCTCCCATTTCATCTTCATCTACATCCTCTTCCATTTCCATAATATTGTCCTCAAGAACATCACCCTTGTATAGTCCCTCTATATACTCCTTCCACCTTTCAGCTTTCCCTTCTTTGCTTAGAACTGGGTTAACATCTGAGCCCTTGATATTCATACAAGTGGTTCTCTTTTCTCCAAAGGTCTCTTTAATTTTCCTGTAGGCAGTATCTATCTTACCCCTCGTGAGATCTTTACATTTGCCCTCTAGCCATCCCTGCTTAGCTATTTTGCACTTCCTGTCTATCTCATTTTATTTTCTCCTTCAATAAACTAAATTCATTATCTCTTCTGTTACCCAAGGATTTCTACTAGCCCTCGTCTTTTTACCTACTTGATCCTCTGCAGCCTTCACTATTTCATCCCTCAGAGCTACCCATTCTTCTTCTACTGTATTTCTTTCCCCCATTCCTGTCAGTTGTTCCCTTATGCTCTCCGTGAAATGCAGTACAACCTCTGGTTCTTTCTGTTTATCCAGGTCCCATCTCCTTAAATTCCCACCTTTTTGTAGTTTCTTCAGTTTTAATCTACAGTTCATAACCAATAGATTGTGGTCAGAGTCCACATCTGCCCCTGGTAATGTCTTACAACTTAAAACCTGGTTGCTATATCTCTGTCTTACCATTATATAATCTATCTGAAACCTTTTAGTATCTCCAGGGTTCTTCCATGTATACAACATTCTTTCATGATTCTTGAACCAAGTGTTAGCTATGATTAAGTTATTCTCTGTGCAAAATTCCACCAAGCGGCTTCCTCTTGCATTTCTTAGCCCCAGTCCATATTCACCTACTACGTTTCCTTCTCTTCCTTTTCTTACTGTCAAATTCCAGTCACCCATGACCATTAAATTTTCGTCTCCCTTCACTACCTGAATAATTTCTTTTATCTCATCATACATTTCATCAATTTTTTCATCATCTGTAGAGCTAGTTGGCATATAAACTTGTACTACTGTAGTAGGCGTGGGCTTCGTGTCTATCTTGGCCACAATAATGTATTCACTGTGCTGTTTGTAGTAGCTTACCCGCACTCCTATTTTTTTATTCATTATTAAAACTACTCCTGCATTACCCCTATTTGATTTTGTATTTATAACCCTGTATTCACCTGACCAAAAGTCTTGTTCCTACTGCCACAGAACTTCACTAATTCCCACTATATCTAAGTTTAACCTATCCATTTCTCTTTTTAAATTTTCTAACCTACCTGCCCGATTAAGGGATCTGACATTCCATGCTCCAATCCATATCATGCCAGTTTTCTTTCTCTTGATAACGACGTCCTCTTGAGTAGTCCCCGCTCGGAGATCCAAATGGGGGACTATATTACCTACGCAATATTTTACCCAAGAGGACGCCATCATCATTTAATCATACAGTAAAGCTGCATGCCCTCGGGGAAAAATACGGCTGTAGTTTCCCCTTGCTTTCAGCCATTTGCAGTACCAGCACAGCAAGGCCGTTCTGGTTAGTGTTACAAGGCCAGGTCAGTCAATCATCCAGACTGTTGGCCCTACAACTACTGAAAAGGCTGCTGCCCCTCTTCAGGAACCACACGTTTGTCTGGCCTCTCAACAGATACCCCTCCATTGTGGTTGCACCTACAGTACGGCTATCTGTATCATTGGGGCATGCAAGCCTCCCCACCAATGGCAAGGTCTGTGGTTCGTGGGGGGGAAGAAAAACCTATGCCCACTGATAAGAAAAATAGCACAGGTCATACCCTAGTCACAAAGGGTTCCACAAAACTAGTGACCAGTCTCAGTGATGTCCATCTATTGTATAACCCTAAAACATATTCTGAGTTCAAACATAATGGGGTATCTCGAATAGGATGCCCCTTCCATGCCAACGAGCATGGATTCCACTAACATCAATCATGTGAAACTCAACATACACTTTTCAAAATATTACATCCCCCTCCCCACCAATCCAGTTAGAGGACTTTGCTGATTTTTGCAGACAATCTGTACTGTTAATTTCAGCCTATAGCATTCTTCCAGGTAAGGGGACATTGTATGTCCTACGCCGCCAGACCCATTAACTTTGAAACTTTTTAATACACGAACTTACAATTTGCCATAATTAATGAATGCACCTTTCTAGATACACTGAACTAGAATTATTACTAAAATTGTACTGTGGGGCATGGTATTTTTTTTTTTCTTCAAAATCTCAATTTTTTGACAGAATTTTGTAAATAAATGAACAAAAACAAAACAACTCAGGATACTTTAATTATTCTAGTTCCATATGTGTTGAATCTCACACTTGGCATGCTCTGTGGTATACATTCCAATCTGAGTTTAGGATTTCATTACTGTTTATGTCTGGTTTCAGCCAACTTTCTGTCCCTAGTACTATATGGGCATTGTGACCGTTTATTTATGAGAGCAGTTCTGGGACCTTTCTATAGCCACTCCTGCAGTTTACTATTAGCACATTAATATCGTTATTCCCTGTTGCATTTCACCTACTCCTACCTTGCCGCGTCTCAGGAGGCGTCTTGTCAGGCCTAGGGAGGGATTTCTCTAACCTAAAGAACCCACATGTGCACTCCACATGTACTCCGCTACCCTTGTACCCGCTTCTGGCGTGTAGTGCACGCCTGACCTATTCAGGGGGACCCTACATTTCTCCACCCAGTAGCGGAGGTCGAGAAATTTGCACCCCTGATCTCTGCAGAATCGTCTGAGCCTCTGGTTTAATCCTTCTACTCGGCTCCAAACCAGAGGACCGCGATCAGTTCTGGGAACGATACTACAAATAGTTAGCTCTGATTTCACCCCGCAAGCGAGGCTTTCCACCTTCACCAATTCCGCCAACTGCCTGTACGAACTGAGGATGACCTCTGAACCCAGACGGCAGGAGTCATTGGTGCCGACATGAGCAACAATTTGCAGTCGGGTGTACCCAGTGCTCTCTATCGCCGCCGGCAGTGCCTCCTCCACATCTCGGATGAGTGCCCCCGGCAAGCAGACAGAGTGAACACTGGCCTTCTTCCCCGACCTCTCCGTTATTTCCCTAAGGGGCTCCATCACCCACCTAACATTGGAGCTCCCAATAACCAATAAACACCTCCCCCCGTGTGCCTGCTCGGACCTTGCTGAAGGAGCAGCCACATGTCCACTCACAGGCAGAGCGGGTGATGCCACACGGCCAGCCTCCACATTTACCCTCCGCCTCGTGCGCCACGAACGCCGCTGAACCTGCCACTCCCCTTGGGGAGAGGGTGGCCCAACCACGCCCGGTACCCGCGAAGATGTCTCGACAGCAGGGACAGTGGACGAAGCATGTAACACCGGGGGTGTACCATGCAATGCACCAGACTCCCCACTGTCACTACACTCCGAGGCAGCAGTTAAGTTGCCTAGAAGCTTGACGAATTGACTATGTGGGCTTCTGAGAAATGTTTGTCTGATGTCCTCCACTGTGTCTTCTGAAACTCCATAAGGTGCACCTTCAGAATGTTTCAGAACACTTCCTGTTGCCAGAAACTTCCTATACCATTCCTTAATTTTTTTACATCGGGTGGATCATATTCATACACATGATTATAATTTCTTTGCACAGTAATCAGCGATTTTGTTTCTGCGAACCACACTACTGCTTGCGCGCACTGCTGTGGAGTCACAGTTTTTACCTCATGCAACCATACTGCACTCTGGTGACAATACTTAGTACTTCTGACACAGGAATATAAATTCTTTGAGATGATCTACAATGTGGTGCATTTTTCATTGTCGTACCTACTGTGGTTTTTATCTCCTGAGTCCTTGAAATCAGGGAGGTTTGAGTGATGATCCAATGCACATGCTTTCATAGCATTTGTAGAACTTGTGCAGACATTGTTCTTGTGCTTCTTACTTTTGAAGGTCTTTGAATTGAGGACATCTAAAGTATCACCCACCAGCTGTATGGTGTCACTAGTGTGTCCTTCTGGCATTAAACACTGAATGGTCTTAAAAGTTATACTAGACAGCAGTTCAACTGCTAAACGCACTCAACAGTGATGTGTTGCTGAGTTAACTCTGGGCATATTTTCATATTGCCACTGTCTACGGCCTCTCGAACACGAATTTTGTGACTGCCTTATTTCATGCCAATAATGCCTTCATCCAGCAAATGATTCTATAACAGCTTCAGCAAATGTGAGACATCAGCGAACACCCACACATGCTTCCGTATGTCACTTGGATGAGGGAAACAACTGTTTGTGCACGTCACGCAAAGCTCCTTCCAAACGGGAATGTGTTTTGTTTCCATGTCTGCTACACAAGCTACAACCTTGTGCAAATTGGCGAAGGTGACAATAATTTCATTCAAGAGAGCAGTTGTCATTCTAACAATCGTTACTTAGGAAGAAGCAAAGTAAGAAACAACAACATTGTTATTAAAACTGAGGACAAAACTATAAATGACCCATTACACATTGCTAATATATTCAACTGTCATTATACAAGTGTAGTTCAAAACCTCATACGACCCCAAAGCAGTACAGACATCAGTCATAACATCACATTGAATACCAAAACTATGTTTTTGTATCCTGTAACAGTACATGAGGTAGAGAATGCTATCAGCAAACTAAAAAATAAATTATCCTGTGGCACCGATGGCATTCCAGACAAAATCATTAAACACAGCAGATATATTACTCCTCTTCTTGTAGATATAATTAATGCATCTTTCAGTACTGGCACTTTCCCTAGAAAGCTGAAAAATCAATTATAAAACCATTATACAAAAATGGGGATTGTTATGATGTAAAAGAACTACAGGCCTTTATCAATGATATCTTGTTTTTCAAAAATTATAGAAAGAGTAATGTATGGAGAAGTCTCTACTTCCCTAAAAAAAAAAATAAAAAAAAAGTGGAATATTGGTCAATGAACAAAATGGCTTTCAAAAGAAAAGATCAACTGAAACAGCTATATACAACTTTCTAAAACTTGTCTTGAATTCCACTGATAATAATGAAGTAAATTGTGGGGTCTTTTTAGATTTATCAAAGGCCTTTGACGTTATTGGTCATAAACTACTGCTCAAAAAACTTAGTTGTTATGGAGTCTGTGGTACTGCTCATGCATGGTTTA
This sequence comes from Schistocerca americana, assembly GCF_021461395.2. Classification (NCBI taxonomy): domain Eukaryota; kingdom Metazoa; phylum Arthropoda; class Insecta; order Orthoptera; family Acrididae; genus Schistocerca; species Schistocerca americana. The sequence continues at coordinate 131,638,669 of NC_060120.1, forward strand.
AGTCATACTTATCTGGCAGATGCCAGAAAGTAGAAATAGTTCATGATGGATAGTCATACTTTTCTGGCTATAAGGAAGTTAGTTGTGGGGTGCCCCAAGGTTCAGTGTTGGGACCCCTGTTGTTCTTGACCTTTATAAATGACTTGCTAAACTATTTAACATAAGCTGATTGTGTACTTTTTTCTAATGACACAGTCTCTTTATTTAAGCTCAGAATGAGACTGACCTTAACAGGAAAATTGAAACAACAACAGTTGAATCAAGTAAATGGTTCAGGGACAACTGTTTATTTGTGAATGAGAAAAAAACATTAAGGATGAATTACAGACATGTGTCAAATAATGTGAAGCCCAATATAACTGTGAAGCAACGCCAACACTCCCGAATTCGTTAAGTTTCTGCTGTTAACTATGTACTTTCGGGGGAAGAACTCGAAGTACTCCATCAAATACACCAAGAACTACGAGTCACAACGAGGATTAGTGTACTGTTCGACGCTGCTGCTTTCACTCTGGCGTCATGCGCACAACTGACTCAGTTGAGCTAAGGAAACGCTTTACTTTCTGCGTATTCTTTACAGCCCCCCTCCTCGGTTCACTCTGATCGATGTTTGTGGGAACATACTTTGTACCTTGTTGAACAATAAAATATATTTGAATGGAATCATACGACCTGTTAGTTGTTGTTATACGAAACAACTACCCGGGTTCCGTATTTCCAACAGGTTAAAGAAGAATCTGTAGATCCTTCTTCCCTCTTTGCATCGCTCCCGCAGGGATCGTACAGACAAGATTTGGTTAATTGCAAAACACAACGGGCATTTAAGCAGTCAAGCATCCAGCCTTCCATAGAACGGGAAGAAACCCTGTACCACGCAAAATACTCCCTATTAAGCCGTCAGAGTGTACGTAGTTGCGGCACGGTATTGATAGTGTTTTGTGGGCATTTCATCCTTTCCGATCTTGACACGACATTCTGAAATATTCGCATCGAAGGTGACCACACAACATGGTTCTCCTGAGTTACGGTATAAAATCATTTAATTGTGTTGTTCAAATGACGCTGCACTGTCATATTTCACCACGAATACATAAAAAAAGTAAAAAATAATAGCCATATTACTGCGGTGTGGATTTAAAAATTTTTAAACATCGTGTGGCTGCCATGAAAAGTCGGAACTGACTTAAAGCGTGTACAAAAGCAATTTCGAGAAAATGTCGTTTCCTGAATGTGAACAATTAATAATTACATTAAAATATATGCCCTGTTGAATATTTGTGAAATGAACGGTAAAAATGAGGAAGCTCCGTGTTACATACCATACTTTCTATGACGACTGTAAAATGTGCACGCTACAACAATCCACACCGATGTGTCAAATGTAGTGTCTCAATGACAATAGAAGAGCAGTTCAGTATTTGTAAATGAAGATGTCCGAATCCCCCAATCACATTCAAGAAAATTCAAAGTGCATACATACTATTTTCCAATACATTTACCTCCCTGGAATTAAGGCTATCACGTCAATAGCACGTTGAGAAAATTCCTACGCACATACTCTAAACACAATTTTTTCATCCCACAAAATTCCGAGAGATAGAACCAAATCTTCAGTCATATTTTACATTTCGGTATTTTTAGTTTTTAATTCCCTTAATGGGACACCGCCAGGTCAACTTGAAAAGTTGCTATCTTCGACTTTACTTATTGTTGATGTTTCCTAAGATGTTTACTATTTTAAGGTTGGCTTTCCTTCTCTCCAAGCTGATATTCGAGTTTTTCTACTTTCTTAACAGTTAAAAGAAGACATTTCCCCGTTATCCACGGTTCACGAAGACAGTGCCAAAAAGTTTACTGTTCATGATGGCTCGCAATACGGGCGGAAACTTGTAATATTATATAGCTGGAAGATCAGTTTCAATACAAAGAATGAAATGGTCACTCCACTATTTTCAACAACACCTATAGATAGGTTGTGTCGCCGATTTTATTATTGCTCGGTATTTACGAATCTGCATTAATACTGAACATGTACAGATTAGGTTGACACGCTGAGCAATAATACTGGTCAAATCAAAATCTATCAAATATATTACGCAACCAGCGCTGTACCGTGGCGAACATGCGCCCGTGTAATAACTGTAACGCCGAAGCTGCTCCCGTTCAAAATAGCGTTATTGAAAAATTTTGCCAAGAAGACCTATGGTATATAAATGAAAAATACTGCACACGGTGAACGAATGAATGTGACGTATTACAGCAGTAAATAAATTACAAATTGTATTAAATTACTAAAAAAAATTTAAAGTACAACAAAATCTTGGTGTCAGAGTTTATGACAGCTCCTCTATCTCAGCATGATGTGTAATAAAGAAAATATTTTATTTCCTTTCGGTATATTATTAATGTGCAAAAATTATTAATTCGAAATAAAATAAAAAGCGCTGTAATCAACTTTTGAGATCACATTTCTTTGGGTGAACCAAAGTCATTGATCATGTCATTCACGTCAAATTTAGCAGCTGTGTCGTATGTTGTTGAGAAGATAACTGAATCAGACAAACTACTTCACCTATATTCGACCTTAAGTAGTTTCTTATCAGCTTTAATTTGTTAAAACTGCATTGACAAAATGCTGGAGTTATTGGAACTGTCACGAACATCCTCAAAGCTCCTTCGATGTTTGGGTAAGTATCTCGTAACCCATAATAAAAGAAAAATCAAAATATTCAAATGGGATGCTGTGTAAGTGCTCTTCAAAATCTTTTCCTACTGTAATCTGAAAGATGTAATTTCTGCCACATTTATCATAAAAAACAACTGCCATATATTTTTCGAAATAGGTTACAGAGTTCTCATATAAGGCGTTCCCAACAGTAAATTAGAAACAAATTAAAAGATTTGTTACATGTGAGTTCTGTTTCCCAGGTCACTTACCTTTGTATCAAATAGTTTGAAGCGCTCTAGCTTAAACAGTTTCATTCCAGTCGTCAGTTGGCACAAATCAGCAGAAATTGGAAGCCTTCTGTCAAATATCATATTTGTTTCATTTACTGATTTCTATGACTGTATAGAGATCATTGGTTTTATTGCCCCCCTCGCCAACCATAGGTATCTTGTGTTACCAAGAACCACCAGAAACCACTAGATTTTTTTATGCATTTAACAGTACCAATAGATTGTTGTTTTTTAAGCATTCAGTATTTTAAGTAACCAAAAAAATTTGAGACAATTCAGTCCATCCCTTAGGCCCGTTGCACAGTGACGCGGATGGTCCGCGTTCCGCGCGCCGTTGGTAGTCACGTATTCGAATAGGGCACCACACAGTTACGCGGACGGTCCGCAAGCGGCGGAGCCGTCCGCGCAACCCTTGCGCGCCGCGGACCGTCCGCGTCAGTTGAATACACAGAAACAAGTTGGCGCGTGCACAGTCCTGCGGATACCGCGCGCGCAGTAGAAGCAGAGTACCTCATTTCAGCCGTAGCATTCGACTAGTGTGGTAAGTATGGGTGTGATTTAAGAAGTTTCCAGAATGTCTTGTGAAATCGAAATGTTAATTGACGAAGTTGAAGGAAGGCCTCACATATGGGATCCATCGCATGGGGACTACAAGAACCGTGAAATGCGATTGAAGGCGTGGCTAGACGTCTGTGCAAATATAATACTAGGCTTTGAAGGTCTAAACGAGGCATTTCAGAAAAAGTGTGGTAAGAAGACGTATATTTTCCTTGTGTTTTTATTGTAGTTCTATACAAAATACAATGTGAGGAACGGTCCTTTCTACATCTTTGCTCCACCATAGGATGCACCCAAAACCGTCTCTCGCGCGTGGGATTTCTCTTTTTGTATATCATATAGGCTGAAATGACTTTTACTTGCAGCGAGCTCATCTCTATACATCCCATCAAACAGAGCGACGTGTTACACCACAGATGAGATCCAGCACAGTGCAGGGAAGACCGCGCTCACTCGACTGCACAGAACCGCGCGCATCCGCCCGACTATGTGAAGCATCACGCGGGTCCGCCAACCGCGTGCGGAACGCGGAGCGCGGACCATCCGCGTAAGTATGCAACGGGCCTTAAGACCCCCCACCCCCACACGCTACTGCATGCTTGACAATCACGCTTGTGCAAGCGTGCTTGCTCAAGTATGCAAAAATTCCTCACGCCTCCACACGACTCAAGCACGCACGTACAAGTATCGGTTTGTTTACATTGGAAAATGTCGAGCATAAATAAATAAGCACATGCAACGATGCGCTTGCTGTCGCAGCCTTTTTGCTTGTTTTACGGAAAAAACAAAAGTGGAAACGCGATATGTGGAGTAAAGAGTGGCTTAAAAAACGAAAATCGTATTCTCATACAAATTTACGGGGTGAATTGAAGACATATCCTCGTGATTGGCATAATTACCTCAGGATGAATGAGAAAACGTATTTGAATATTTTGTCCCTCGTCACGCGTTATAGCTTAACAGAGGATTCTAATTGCCACTATTGCAAAGGTCTACCTGCGAGAAACATTCCACTTGATGCTAAACATGTGAGAGAGGAATTTATGAACTACTTTGTGAATGAAGGACAAGTTCCTTGGCAACATAATTTTGTGCATTAGCATTAAAGAAAAATGTAAAAAGAAAACAATGTGTATTGCAGTATAGTATAAACAAATAAAAGCATAGGCACCTATCTTATTTGTAACAGTGCTACTGTAATTAAATATCACTACCAACCTAATTCAGCTACCTCTATTTCTTGTTAATTACTCGAAGAGCATCTTGGTGTCTCCTGTTCATTTAAAAAGCTGAAAAGATCAAAGTACCACAGAACAGGTCTGCAAACTTCGTCTGCTGCAACCCCTGATTTGTAAGTGCTGTCACGTTTTTTTCTCCCCCTCCCTCGTCTATAATTCGTCCTTAATGTATTAATTTTCTTGTAATAGTATCTTTAGTTGCTGATGGCTCTATTTCTTTGTACTTTGTGAGAAGCACCTCATATGCCGCGTCTCTTTTCATTTTATCGTGATATTCTTTACTTTTAATATTCCATAAACTTGGCTGTCTTTCGTAGCACCTAATAAATTCCTCCAACACTTCTCGGTCCAACATCAGAACGAAGAAGGATAACTTACCGAAGAGAAAAAGAACAGCGAGAGATTATCAACGTCTTCCTCGCAACACCAGAGGCAGGAGCAATGTGGAAGAAGTTAATTCAGATACTTCATTAACCGTGAAGGCGGCTACAGGCGCTCAAGCATGCTTGACCAGCGTGCTTGCACAAGCGTTCCTGCTTGAGCTTGTGAGGATAAATATACTAAAGCATCAGGCTTGTACAAGCAGCTTGACACTTGGTCGAATTTCGACGATGATTTTGCAAGCGTGTGCATGCTAGAGAGTTTGTACCAACAATGTGGGGCTTGTACAAGCATTCGTCAGTTCTGATTAAGTTTCCGTAGCGTAAGTGTCGTACGTTTTCATTTGTTTTCGTTTCGTAACGATATCTGAGAGCTGATATCTCTTACGTAAGGTTATATGTTAGCTTATCTGTTCCTGTTACTTATATGATAAGATATAATAGTTATACGTATTTGCGCACTAAACAACAATATGTAAAAATTTGACTCGTTCTATATCCATAGATATATTCTCATATGGATCTTCAGAACTCGAAATATTTTTCAGTTATTCCTGTATGACTTGATGGTGCAAAGTGTCAGCATACTGCTGTGTGTTAATTGTGGTGCCATATTCCAGAATGTCAATGAGCAGCAGTGGGTTATCGATTTGTTTCAGACAAATACGTGTATGCCTAGGTATAATCATGGTTCCATAGGCAGCCACAAACATTTTTCCATGAAGGCATCGAGCATTTAGACTCACAGTGTGATAAATGTACTAACATGCAGTAGAAACGTCTGCCACTGAATGTGACAGCAATACCAGATGTAGCAGGAAGAGGTAGAAGGCACCGTAGCCTATTAAGACTCGTCTGAGCTTTACAAGTGATTTATTGTTTCCAACTACAGTGCCCACACTCCTCTCGATCTGTGTCACTGGGTCCCACAATGCTGAGGACACCATTTTGCTGTCCGCAGAACGGCTTGGCACAAAATGGCTGCCTCAGCGACCCGTGCACGCACTGCTGTGTGTTGGCCTTGTACGGCAGCAGAGCTGCGACATCATCAGGATGCCGGCAGTTGACTCAGTGGCCTGCATCCCTGCCAGCTCAGCGCCACTCAGCGTGAGCCGCAGGCGGCCAGCTGCATGCTTCTCGCCAGCATGGCTAAGATCACGGCAACAACAAGTGCCCGTGATCCGAAGTCTGAATCTGACGCCCTTGCCTCGGGATACCTCCGGTGTGTGTTCGAAGCCAGGACGAATGCTCGCGGTAGCAAGCCGTGGAGTGGCCCGTCACTGCCTGGCTACGGACCCCGCATCGGCTTCAGAGGGCCGAACCAGCAACCCGCCATGGACTGGAACATTGGCACCCCATCTGCTGCTGCGTGCAGCTGGTCGTGTGACACACCCCGCCGTCCAAGAGAGTTGCCACACTTGAATGCATTTTGTTAGAAACCCGCACCTATTTGTACATGGCTGTGTGCCTCTGTTTTGCCATACGTGCCACATCGCGTCATGTACTCATAACACACTAGGTTGGCCAGTGGGCCCCTTCTGCCTGTAATTTGCGACATGCAAAACTGCTACATATACTCTTTCAGCAATCTGATGGCCCTGTGGCCTCTATTCTACTTCGCAACTGTTGGTATGCTTAACTCACTGCAATCCGGCCTGGAGCTGGCTGTAACTTGTGCTCAGAATATTGCACAAAACTAACTTTCCCTATCCTAAACAATGGTGCTGCTGCAAACAGTTATGGTGATAACTTTTGAAATAATCAACAGGTTACTCACTTTTTTACATACGTCTCATTTTCATTTTACTGCCACTTATACAATACAACTATATAATGAGACTATTGTTCACCTATTAATAAATAAGAATATTTTTCTGTTTAGCAAAATATATACTCTGGTGTAGCAGACAGTCTGTAAATGACTTACGGAATAATTTCATATCAGCATTCTTAATATGTGCAGGTAACTTATTAAACAATTGAAATCCTATGTGGATAATCCCTTTCTGGCACAAAAGTGAGTTTACATTGCAAGGGTTCCCCTTAATTTTCCTGACCAAGGGGCTGAAATTCATCAATTGGAACCTTGTACTGAAGTCAATCCTCTTCCTTACTAATCAGTTACTATTGGAATAAGTACAGAGGACTACATTCTCACTAGCAATGAATTTATTAATCACGTAGCCAGATTTAACATAGCCTTTTGCTATTGTCCAATTATGTGCTTGCTATTCAGAGCCTGATTAACAACTCCTACTTCTCCTGCCTCTCACATCATCTCAGAGAAGCATCTCATTCTTGGGAAGCCCAGTACCATGGAATCCTTACAGGAGGAACTGCATGGCACAGCATATGGCACTGCAGACACCGAGACATTTACTTACGATGACCCAAGCACATTGGATGGCAGTCTCGCGTCACCACACGATGTCCTTGGAGCACCTCAAGCATAAAAGAAAGCACAAACCAAATATGGAATACATAACTAATTCATTGTAACAAATCCTACATGTTAATGAGTATGATTACTCTGTTATGTAAAACAAGCATTTACCCATCCATTCCAAAATATTAAAATAATTCTGCACCCTTAACAACATGTACTACTAAATGCACATTGTTTTGCATTCTTGTGTTTGGGTATGGATGCATTTCAAAAACACTAAATAATTATCTTGTGGTTGAACCTGTTCTCTTATCCACATTTCCTTCCTAATATACAGCACGTTTCACAGCTCATGTTACACACTTCTACAGGTTGAAGATGGGACTTAGTAGTTCAAGTTTTACATAGGAACCCATGTCCAGAAATCGTTATTTCCATGTTGCAAGGAAAAAAAAGAGCTACTCAGTCGTGCACTAGATGTTTCTTCTGCAGTTTGCCTGTTATGATAGGTTACCCATGTTCATGAATGGTACAATGATGTAATGTCCCTGTTTCCATCTGCCTTGTTTTCATGCGTCCTGGTGATGTCAGCTGACATTATGGAGACAAGTATTGCAGTAAAAGGATGCCTGAGTACATGCAAAAAGAGTACTCTGATATGTTGTTAATTCACAGTGAAGCGCACTGAAATTGAAGAGGAGCTCAACATCAATACCATGAATATTTTCCAAATTGTGGTGCTCCTTCTCATCCCATTTTTGCCAGAGTAGAACAATGGCTGTGAGAAAGTAGGAAATTTGCAAATGATAGAGCAAACTGTGGTGCTCCGAGAAGGTGGTGCACTGTTGCATTGGAAAAGGAAATGATTCATCAAGCTGAAGAGAACCCATTGACGAGTACTCAACCAATTGCCAGTGACTTGCTTGTGTCTCACTCATCTGTCTGGCATGTTCTGCATGAACAGCCACTCCACCCGTATCACCCTCAGGGGTACACACCATGCTCCCAGTCGGTTTTGTGATTTTGTGCCATGTGTCAATTTCTGTACCTCTTTTATTACATTGTTGTGTTGATTTTCCTCAATTTCCAAGGCGAATTTTGTTCACCAATGAAGTGCATTTCAACTGTAAGGTGTTTTGAACGCTCAGAATAGCCACATTTGGGATCCAGAAACCCCAAAGCCATTTGCACATGAAGATTTCAGCATGCCTTGAGGACCAGTCTCTGGGCAGGTATCTGAAATGGTCGTGTGATTGGGCCACACATCCTTCCTTGCCACCTAAAGGGTGCCAGGTACTTGATATTCCTGCAATACCTGATGGTGGAGTTCTTGGAAGACAGCCTTTCAACATTCAGGATGAATTGTGGTTCCAGCATAATGGCACAACACTACATTTTGCGGTTAGAATCCGAAACTGTCTGAACATAGTCTATGGGAAGAGGTGACTAGGTCAAGGTGGACCACATGTTTGGCCACTGAGATCCCCAGTTTAACTCCTTTTGACTTCTTCCTGAGGAGCCATATAAAGAGTCCTGTTTGCAAGACCCCTATTTAGTTGTGGGAAGATCTTGTTCGACAGATCATGGCTGCGGCAGAAGTTATTAATCACACACCAAGTATGTTGGACAGAGTTTAAGCAAACTTACTGTGCAGATACAATGTGTGCACCAAATTTGATGGTTGTCATATCACACAGCCATTCTAATACCACCATAAATAGGACTGAAATCTATAAATCTTGTTTTCCTTGTAATATGAAAACGAATCATTTCCAGATGTGAGTTCCTATGTAAAACTTGATCTATTAAGTCCACTCTGTGGCCTCTAGAAGTGTGTAACATGAATTATGAAACACTCTGTATAATATTTAAATGTGGTTATGCTATGACCAAACACAATTCTTCTTGCTTTAGTACCAAAACATGTTTCAGAGAACTTTTTCCATCTTCAATAGGTCCACTTATTCTCTTAGTATTACATATTGGTGTTCCTGTGACTGTCTGATATTTGCAGTACAGCTATAATTATTGCCCTCCAGTATATCATCTTTTGTAGATTTTGTTTTTTCATGCTTCTACATGGTAGTTGAACTGTGCCTCCTAACACACCTTTTCACTGTCTATGTGATGTTCTTTGGATGGTATGTTGCAAAGTTGTTTTGACTTTGCCACATACAGTCTCAATGTCTCGCCATGTGATTTTCATATTTTTGGAGTCCAGAAGAAAGACATTCATTGATTTGCTTTGGATGAAGAGGTGCATGCCTGGATACAGTTATGGTTCCATAGGCAACTGCAAATGTTTTTCCTTGAAGGCATTGACCATCTTCTCTCACAGTACGATAAACATATTAATAGCTGTGGCAATTACTTTTGAAGTAATAAACAGTTTACTTATTACTACAGTAGAGTAACTATCTAAAAGCCACACATAATTCAACTGCTTATCAGTTGAAATCAATCAAACTGTTACTATTTTTTGTGGTCACACAATTTCAATAAAACAATTTGTGAACATTAGTTCATATACTGCATAGATAATTTTTGGTTTTATGCTATTCAGAAAGGTCAGTGAGAGGTTCAGCTCAAATAAGATGAGAATCTTGTTGTGGTCATCAGTCCATAGACTGGTTTGATGTAGCCCTCCATGCTACACTATCCTGTGCAAGCTTCTTCATCTACTAATAACTATTGCAACCTACATCTTTCTGAATTTGCTTAGTGTATTCATCTCTTGGTCTCTCTCTACGATTTTTACCCTCAAGTACTAAATTGGTGATCCCTTGATGCCACAGAACATGTCCTACCAACCGATCCCTTCTTCTAGTCAAGTTCCGACACAAATTCCTCTTCTCCCCAATTCTATTCAGTACCTCCTCGTTAATTACTTGATCTATCCATCTAATCTTCAGCATTCTTCTGTAGCACCACATTTCAAAAGCTTCCATTCTTTTCTTGTCTACACTGTTTATCGTCCATGTTTCACTTCCACACATGACTACCCTCCATACAAATACTTTCAGAAAAGACTTCCTGACACTTAAATCTATAATCAGTGTTAACAAATTTCTCTTCTTCAGAAACACTTTCCTTTCCATTGCCAGTCTACATTTTACATCCTCTCTACTTCGACCATCAACAGTTATTTTGCTCCCCAAATAGCAAAACTCATCTACTGCTTTAAGTGTCTCATTTCCAAATCTAAGACCCTCAGCGTCACCTGATTTCATTCAACTACATCCCATTATCCTAGTTTTGCTTTTGTTGTTGTTCATTTTATATCCTCCTTTCAAGACACTGTCCACTTCATTCAGCTGCTCTTCCAGGTCATTTGCTGTCTCTGACAGAATTACAATGTTGACAGCAAAACTGGTAGTTTTTATTGCTTCTCCATGGATTTTAATTCCTGCTCCAAATTTTTATTCTATTTCCTTTATTGATTGCTCAATATACAGATTGAATAACATACGAGGGCAGTTCAATAAGTAATGCAACACATTTTTTTTCTGAAACAGGGGTTGTTTTATTCAGCATTGAAATACACCAGGTTATTCCCCAATCTTTTAGCTACACAACACTATTTTTCAACGTAATCTCCATTCAATGCTACGGCCTTACGCCACCTTGAAATGAGGGCCTGTATGCCTGCACGGTACCATTCCACTGGTCGATGTCGGAGCCAACGTCGTACTGCATCAATAACTTCTTCATCATCCGCGTAGTGCCTCCCACGGATTGCGTCCTTCATTGGGCCAAACATATGGAAATCCGACGGTGCGAGATCGGGGCTGTAGGGTGCATGAGGAAGAACAGTCCACTGAAGTTTTGTGAGCTCCTCTCGGGTGCGAAGACTTGTGTGAGGTCTTGCGTTGTCATGAAGAAGGAGAAGTTCGTTCAGATTTTTGTGCCTACGAACACGCTGAAGTCGTTTCTTCAATTTCTGAAGAGTAGCACAATACACTTCAGAGTTGATCGTTTGACCATGGGGAAGGACATCGAACAGAATAACCCCTTCAGCGTCCCACAAGACTGTAACCATGACTTCACCGGCTGAGGGTATGGCTTTAAACTTTTTCTTGGTGTGGCGCCATTCCATTGATTGCCGTTTTGTTTCAGGTTCGAAGTGATGAACCCATGTTTCACCGCCTGTAACAATCTTTGACAAGAAATTGTCACCCTCAGCCACATGACGAGCAAGCAATTCCGCACAGATGGTTCTCCTTTGCTCTTTATCGTGTTCGGTTAGACAACGAGGGACCCAGCGGGAACAAACCTTTGAATATCCCAACTGGTGAACAATTGTGACAGCACTACCAACAGAGATGTCAAGTTGAGCACTGAGTTGTTTGATGGTGATCCGTTGATCATCTCGAACGAGTGTGTTCGCACGCTCCGCTATTGCAGGAGTCAGAGCTGTGCACGGCCGGCCCGCACGCGGGAGATCAGACAGTCTTGCTTGACCTTGCGGCGATGATGACACACGCTTTCCCCAACGACTCACCGTGCTTTTGTCCACTGCCAGATCACCGTAGACATTCTGCAAGCGCCTATGAATATCTGAGATGCCCTGGTTTTCCGCCAAAAGAAACTCGATCACTGCCCGTTGTTTGCAACACACATCCGTTACAGACGCCATTTTAACATCTCCGTACAGCGCTGCCACCTGTCGGATGTCAATGAAACTATACGAGACGAAGCGGGAATGTTTGAAAATATTCCACAAGAAATTTCCGGTTTTTTCAACCAAAATTGGCCGAGAAAAAAAATGTGTTGCATTACTTATTGAACTGCCCTCGTAGCAGATAGGCTACAACCTGGCCTCACTCCCTTCCCAACCAATGCTTCTCTTTCATGCCCCTCGACTCTCGTAACTACCATCTCGTTTCTGTACAAATTGTAAATAGCCATTTGCTCCCTGTATTATACCCCTGCCATCTTCAGAATTTGAAAGAGAGTATTCCAGTCAACATTGTCAAAAGCTTTCTCTAAGTCTACAAATGCTAGAAACATAGGTTTGCCTTTCCTTAATCTATTTTCTAAGATAAGTCGTAGGGCCAGTATTGCCTCACGTGTTCAAACATTTCTACAGAATCCAAATTGATCTTCCCTGAGGTGAGGTTCTACCAGTTTTTCCATTCATCTGTAAAGAATTCGTGTTAGTATTTTGCAGCCGTGGCTTATTAAACTGATAGTTCGGTAATTTTCACATCTGTCAACACCTGCTTTCTTTGGGATTGGAATTATTATATTCTTCTTCAAGTCTGAGGGTATTTCGCCTGTCTCATACATCTTGCTCACCAGATCGTGGAGTTTTTCAGGGCTGGTTCTCCCAAAGCTATCAGTAGCTCTAATGGAATCTTGCCTACTCCCGGGGTCTTGTTTCAACTTAGGTCTTTCAGTGCTCCATCAAATTCTTCGCACAGTATCATATCTCCCATTTCATCTTCATCTATGTCGTCTTCCATTTCCATAATATCGCTCTCAAGTACATTGCCCTTGTATAGACCCTCTATATACTCTTTCATCCACAGCTCTCGGTCTCGCTGTCGCATTCTCACTTCCCGAGCACGGGGTCCTGGGATCAATTCCTGGTGGGGTCAGGGATTTTCACCTGCCTCGAGATGACTGTGAGCTTGTGTTGTCCTCATCATTTCCTCATCTCATTCATGCAAGTGATGAGACTGGACTGAGCAAAGGTTGGGAATTTGTACGGGCACTGATAACCGCGCATTGAGTGCCCCATAATCCAAACATCATCATCTATATACTCTTTCCATCTTTCTGCCTTCCCTTCTTTGTGTAGAACTGGTTCTCCATCTGAGCTCTTTCCTCCAAAGGTCTCTTTAATTTTCCTGTAGGTAGTATCTATGGTAGGTGATACAGGAGTCCAAGGTTCTTCAAGGACTGTAGAGCCAACCAAGAAGAAGAAGTATCTATCTCACCCAATGTGATATATGCGTCTACATCCTTACATTTGTCATCTAGCCATCTCTGCTTAGCCCCTTTGCACCTCCTTCCGATCTCACTTTTGAGACGTTTGTATTCCTTTTAGCCTCCTTCTTTTACTGCATTTTTATATTTTCTCCTTTCATCAATTAAATTCAATATATCTTCTGTTACCCTAGGATTTCTACTAGCTCTCATCATTTTACCTACTTGATCCTCTGATCCTCTGCTGCCATCACTGTTTCATCTCTCAAAGCTACCTATTCTTCTTCTACTCTATTTTTTCCCCCTGTTCCTGTCAATCGTTCTCTAATACTCTATCTGAAACTCTCTACAACCTCTGGTTCTTTCAGTTTGTCCAGATCCCATCTCCTTAAATTTCCATCTTTTCACAGTTTCTTGTTTTAAGCTACAATTCATAACCAATAGATTGTAGTCAGATTCCACTTCTGCCCCTGGAAAGTCTTACAATTTAAAACCTGGTTCTTTAATCTCTGTCTTACCATTATATAATCTGTCTGAAACCTTCCACTGTCTCCAGGCCTCTTCCACATATACAACCTTCTTTCATGATTTTTATACCAAGTGTTAGCTAGGATTAAGTTATGCTCTGTGCAAAATTCTACCAGGCTGCTTCCTCCTTCATTCCTTATCCCCATTCCATATTCACCTACACCTTTTCCTTCTCTTCCTTTTCCTACTATTGAATTCCAGTCCTCCATGACTATTAAATTTTCGTCTCCCTTCACTATCTGAATAATTTCTTTTATCTCATCATACATTTCTTCAATCCGTTGTCCGTCCTCGAGCTAGTTGGCATATAAACTTGTAGTACTGTGGTAGGCGTGGGCTTTGTGTCTATCTTGGCTACAATAATGCGTTCACTATGCTGTTCATAGTAGCTGACCCATGCTCCTATTTTTTTATTCATTATCAAACCCACTCCTGCATTACCCGTGTTTTATTTTGTATTTATAAACCTGTATTCACCTGGCCAGAAGTCTTGTTCCTCCTGCCACCGTACTTCACTAATTCCCACTATATCTAACTTTAACCTATCCATTTCCCTTTAATTTTCCAACCTATCTGTCTGATTAAGGGATCTGACATGCCATGCCCTGACCCGTAGAACACCAGTTTTCTTTCTCCTGATAACAACGTCCTCCTGAGTAGTCCCTGCCTGGAAATCCGAATGGGGGACTATTTTACCTTCAGAATATTTTACCCAAGAGGATGCGAGGACGCCATCATCATTTAACCATACAGTAAAGCTGCATGCCCTTGGGAAAAATTACAGCTGTAGTTTCCCCTTGCTTTTAGCCGTTTGCAGTACCAGCACAGCAAGGCTGTTTTGGTTAGTGTTACAAGGCCAGATCAGTCAATCATCCAGACTGTTGCCTCTGCAACTACTGAAAAGGATGATGCCCCTCTTCAGGAACCACACGTTTGTCTGGTCTCTGAACAGATACCCCTCTGTAGTGGTTGCACCTGCGGTACGGCTATCTGTATCATTGAGGCATGCAAGCCTCCCCACCAATGGCAAGGTCCATGGTTCATTGGGGGCGGGAGGGGGGGGGGGGGAGGAAACACCAGAGTATATGTGGTTAAAACTTTATAATAAAAAAACACCAGGGTATATGGAGTTAAAACGTTATAATAAAATAAAAGGGGATAATATATTATAGATGGAGCCTGATTCACTTAAAAGATAGCTCTTTACTCTCCTGGCAGAGAAATGTTATTGTATTGCAGAATTATTTGAGGACAATTTCATCGTTAGTCCAAGGGACTTATATATTTTATTTCTGTATATTGGAAACTATAGTACCAGCATTATCTCAAAAAGAAATAAAAATAATGTAAGCTTTTGTATTTCTCTTATAAAAATCTTCTAACCATAAATCTTGACATGTCTCCTGTGTTCCAGTCAAATGATTTAAAACTGGTATGTAATGAAATGAATAAATCACATTTCACTTGTGCACACAGTAAGTGAGTTTTGCTAGCTTGGACTGTCAGATTATGTAGCAGATAAATCACATGAGAGAATCTGGTGTGTAATTCGTGTGAGTGTATATTCCAGCTAAGACTCTGGTGAATATGGAAGCCAAGAAGTTTCATTGATTTAATTTCCTTTTTGGGAGCATTTAAATGAAACACAATATTTCTTGTTTTGCTATTATTTATAATTAATGCATTAGCCTGGAACCAGGAGGTATCCCTACCTATTGCTATTGCTACTGCTACATTCTGTTATAACCCATCCAGGTTTGTGTGCTGAGCAATTATTATGGTGTTCTTTAAAATTAGTACAGCAACCTAGTTGAAATGTCAGAAAAATATTGCCAAAATTCATGTGAAAAAGTTTCAAGACTTCAAACTGGTGCAGTGATTGATCATTGATACTAAATATGAAGACACGTAATGTTACTATTACCATTTATTACTAGGTCTGCCTCATTCACCAATGATTTCTGAGCAAACTGCATCAAATAACAGTGCAGATAATTAATATGCAAAAGTGCAACACATTTGAACAAGTATATTAATGTAACATAGTTTTTAAACTAAAAGTTTGAAGAAAGTGCAATACATCCATTCACTGTCATTTGTTGTTGTTTTGTTGTTGTTGTTGTCTTCAGTCCTGAGACTGGTTTGATGCAACTCTCCATGCTACTCCATCCTGTGCAAGCTTCATCATCTCCCAGTACTTACTGCAACCTACATCCTTCTGAATCTGCTTAGTGTATTCATCTCTAGGTCTCCCTCTACGATTTTTACCCTCCACGCTGCCCTCCAGTGCTAAATTTGTGATCCCTTGATGCTTCAGAACATGTCCTACCAACCGGTCCCTTCTTCCTGTCAAGTTGTGCCACAAACTCCTCCCCAATTCTATTCAATACCTCCTCATTAGTTATGTGATCTACCCATCTAATTTTCAGCATTCTTCTGTAGCACCACATTTTGAAAGCTTCTATTCTCTTCTTGTCCAAACTATTTATCGTCCATGTTTCACTTCCATGCATGGCTACACTCCATACAAATACTTTCAGAAACGACTTCCTCACACTTAAATCTATACCCAATGTTAACAAATTTCTCTTCTTCAGAATCGCTTTCCTTGCCATTGCCAGTCTACATTTTATATCCTCTCTACTTTGACCATCATCAGTTATTTTGCTCCCCAAATAGCAAAACTCCTTTACTACTTTAAGTGTCTCATTTCCTAATCTAATTCCCTCAGCATCACCCGACTTCACTTCACTGTCATTAGAGTCAAAAAATTTTTGAGTATACTGAGTGTAGTTTTAGGCCTCCCGTAATTTTTTTCTTGAGTGGAAGGTACACATGCTGTTTTGTTAAACTTCTTCAGTGTTAACATATTCACATCCAAGAGTAATGAATTGAACATTATTAGGGCAATCATCAGAAAGCCATCTCTTGTTTACTGTGGTTGACAGCTTGGTAAGTTTATGACTCTTCATTCTGTATGTTGCGTATGTGTATCCCATACCACTTCCTGAACATTAGGTGTTCCTTGACGTGGATGAGGCACAATACGATATAATGACAGTAAACAATCATTATTCTCAGCTCCAGAAATAATGGCCTGCAGTGCTGCAGCTTACTACTTGATGTGATAATTTCTACTGCCTTTTCTTGCAGTAACAGCCTGACAAATAATGTCACAGTTGTAGTCCGTATGAAACATGACTACGTTGCCACTATACATGACAGTTTCTTGCACACATACGCTATGTGTTAATTCCATGGAAGTTTGTGATCTATAACAAAATCCAGCAATCTCACAGTTTTTGCATGATCAAGGCATGCATTTTGGCTCAGGCTGGATACCACATACAGAATTTCTTCTTGTATTATTCTCCTCTCCCCCCCCCCCCCCCCCCCCTCCCATGAACCATGGACCTTGCCGTTGGTGGAAATGCTTGGGTGCCTCATCGATACAGATAGCCGTAGTGTAGGTGCAACCACAATGGTGTGGTATCTAGTGATTGGCCAGACAAATGTGTGGTTCCTGCAGAGGGGCAGCAGCCTTTTCAGTAGCTGTAGGGGCAACAGTCTGGATGGTTGACTGATCTTGCCTTGTAACATTAACCAAAATGGCCTTGCTGTGCTGGTACAGTGAATGGCTGAAAGCAAGGGGAAACTACAGCTGTAATTTTTCCCGAGGGCATGCAGCTTTACTGTATGGTAAACGATGATGGTGTCCTCCTGCGTAAAATATTCCAGAGGTAAAATAGTTCCCCATTGGGATCTCCATTCGGGGACTACTCAGGAGGACATCGTTATATGGATAGTTAAGCAAGACAAAGATATAGTAGTCATGAGGACTGGAATGCATTTGTAGGAAAAGGAAGAAAGGGTAAAGTAGTAGGTGACTATGGATTGGAGGTAAGGAATGAAAGAGGAAACAGCCTGGTAGAATTTTGCACAGAGCATAATTTAATCATAGCTAACACTTTGTTTAAGAATCATGAAAGAAGGTTGTATACATGGAAGAGGCCTGGAGACAGTGGAAGGTTTTTGATAGATTATATAATGGTAAGACAGAGATTAAGGAACCAGGCTTTAAATTGTAAGACATTTCCATTGGCAGATGTGGACTCTGACTACAATCAATTGGTTATGATCTGTAGATTAAAACTGAAGAAACTGTGAAAAGTTGGGAATTTAAGGAGATGGGATCTGGATAACTGTAAGAACCAGAGGTTGTAGAGAGTTTCAGAGAGAGTATTAGGGAACAATTGACAGGAACAGGGGAAAGAAATACAGCAGAAGAAGAATGGGTAGCTTTGAGAGATGGAATAGTGAAAGCAGCAGAGGATCAAGTAGGTAAAAGACGAGGGCTCATATAAATCCTTGGGTAGCAGAAGAGATATTGAATTTAATTGATGGAGCTAGAAAATACATAAATGCAGTACATGAAGCAGGCGAAAAGGAATAAAAACATCTCAAAAATGAGATCAACAGAAAGTGTAAAATGAGTAACCAGAGATGGCTAGAGCACAAATGTAAAGATGTAGAAGCATATGTCACTAGGGGTAAGATAGATACTGCCTACAGGAAAATTAAAGAGACCTTTGGTGGAAAGAGAACCACCTGTATGAATAACAAGAGCCCAGGTGGAAAACCCATCCTAAGCAAAGAAAGAAAAGCATAAAGATGGAAGGAGTATATCACAGTCTATACAAGTGTGATGTTCTTGAGGGCAGTATTATGGAAATGGAAGAGGACATAGATTAATATGAAATGGGAGATATGATACTGCGTGAAGAATTTGACAGAGCACTGAAAGACCTAAGTCAAAACATGGTCCCGGGACTAGACCATACTCCATTAGAACTACTGATAGCCTTTGGAGAGCCAGCCATGACATCTGGTGAGCAAGATGTAAGAGACAGGTGAAATAACCTCCGACATCAAGAAGAATATAATAAATAATTCCAACCCCAAAGAATGTAGGTGTTGATAGGTGTGAAAATTACTGAACTATCGGTTTAATAAGTCACGGCTGCAAAATACTTACACGAATTCTTTACAGATGAATGGAAAAACTCAAGGTAGATCAGTTTCGATTCTGTAGAAATGTTGGAACATGCAAGGCAATACTGACCCTACTGCTTATCGTAGAAGATAGGTTAAGGGAAGGCAAACCTACATTTCTAGCATTTGTAGACTTAGGGAAAGCTTTTGACAATGTTGACTGGAATATTCTGTTTGAAATTCTGAATTTAGCAGGGGTAAGTTACAGGGACCAAAGGCTATTTACAATTTGTACAGAAACCAGATGGCAGTTATAAGAGTCGAGGGGCATGAAAGGGAAGCAGTGGTTGAGAAGGGAGTGAGGCCAGGTTGTAGCCTATCTGCTATGTTATTCAATCTGTATATTGAGCAAGCAATAAAGGAAAAAGAAGAAAAAATTGGAGTAGGAATTAAAATCCATGGAGAAGCAATAAAAACTTACAGTTTTGCTGATGACATTGTAATTCTGTCAGAGACAGCAAATGACCTGGAAGAGCAGCTGAACAGAATGGACAGTGTCTTGAAAGGAGGATATAGAATGAACATCAACAAAAGTGAAACTAGGATAATGTAATGTAGTCGAATGAAATCAGGTGACACTGAGGGTATTTGATTAGGAAATGAGACACTTTAAGTAGTAGATGTGTTGTGCTATTTGGACAGCAACATAACTGATGATGGTTGAAGTAGAGAGGATGTAAAATGCAGACTGGCAATGGAAAGGAAAGCGTTTCTGAAGAAGAGAAATTTGTTAACATCGAGAATAGATTTATGTGTGAGGAAGTCTTTTCTGAAAGTATTTGTACGGAATGTAGTCATGTATGGAAGTGAAACATGGACGATTAATAGTTTGGACAAGAAGAAAATAGAAGCTTTTGAAATGTGGTGATTCAGAAGAATGCTGAAGATTAGATGGGTAGATCATGAAACTAATCAGGAGATACTGATTAGAATTGGGGAAAAGAGGAATTTGTAGCAGAATTTGACTAGAAAAAAGGATCGGTTGCTAGGACACGTTCTGAGGCATCAAGCGATCATCAATTTAGTACTGGAGGGAAGTGTGGAGGGTAAAAATCAGAGAGGGAGACCAAGAGATGAATACACTAAGCAGATTCAGAAGGATGTAGGTCACAGTAGTTGCTTGGAGATGACGAGGGTTGCACAGGATAGAGTAGCATGGAGAGCTGCATCAAACCAGTCTCTGAACTGCAGAACATAACAACAGTAACATTGTCAGGCAGGAAGGTTTGAACATTGAGGCAGCTGCATGGCAAGGGGTAGAGCTGTGTGGCATGAAGGAAGTGGAGCATTGTTAGTAGATGAGCCATCATGCAGGGTCCACACATTCTTGAGATGGTTTATCATCACTATCTTTGGCTTGCCATTCAGTAATATCTTGAAAGTATGTACCTGTTGTTATGCACTATGTGGAGCCGGTAAACAGCAGCTGCAAAGCCAACTGGATCCTGTTGCTACAGAGCATAACGAAATCACAACTGGCCAGAGGCTTGTGTACAAAGATTTATGTCATGCTGTGTAGATGTGGAAGAGGGTCACAGAGGCCCACTATATGATGTATGATGCTTGCAACGAGGATGGGTAGGTCCATGGCTGCGACCAGTGGTTGTTGTAGTGCAAAATCAGCAGATAAGGAGAATGTTTTGCCATACAGGATATCTGCCAGAAGAGCCCCTAAATCATGTTTTTGTGCCGAGCACACGCCCAACAGCAACCAAGGCAGGGCCTCAGTCCATTGGCCTCCATGACACATAGGTGCCATTTTCAAGGAATGGCACCACTGTTCAACGTGTTTACAGACACAAAGTAGCCAAACTCTAAAATACATGTGTTAATGAAAGCCCTGGCTGTTGAATCTGCCATAATATCCCAGAGAGGTACGGCCTCTACCCTTTGGGTTATGCAGTTGAAATCTCAGACTGTTATAGGGATGGTTGTGTGTGAGTCCCCACTTTACTCCATTGACATGGCATGCATGCACCTGTTCACTCTTTGCAATCTTTCATAATGTTCAGCCACATGAAGTGAGGCATGTTGTCAAGTAGATGCTGGGTGCGACATGTCGTGCAACTGGTTGAAAATGATCTTCCAGATTTCCTGAGAGATGAGGGTGAGTTTGGTTTTCTGACGCATTGCACAAGATCTGTCTAGTTGTGATTGGTATTGGGCAGTGTTCAAGTTGGAGATTAGTTGTAGGATTATGCAGAAGGTCTTGTAGTTGATGGTCCTGCAGCTGTGCTTCTGTAAATGTATCATACTCAGTTTGTGTGGAAATGACATTGATCCATGAGAGACAGTCCACAACAATGTTGTCTGCACCCTTCAGATGCAGATGTCGGTTGTAAACTGTACAATATAGTCCATGTGGCAAAATTGCCTGAGACATGTCTTTTGATGGATTTTGGACTTATTCCACTACCTGTCAGTGGTCTGTGCAAATGACTAGTGGTCTGCCTTCTATATCATTTTTGAACTGGCAGACTGCTTCATAAACCACTAGAAGTTCACAGTCATGTGTGGACCACAGTTTATGTGAGAAAAATCAAAGTGGTTGCTGCACACCTGCCACTTCCTGCTGGAGAAGCACCACAATAGTGAAGTCACTCATGTCAGACATAATAGTGAGTTGAGCATGAGGAAGAGTTTGTTCAAAAGTTGTGACATGTGCAAGGCTGTCTGTAAGTGTGGGTCAAAGGCATTCTGCACATGGGGGGCCCATGCCAGCTTACATTTACTGGTGGTATTCTTGTCTGCAAGAACCTCAATGAGTAGGGCCTGAATAGTGGCTGCCTGTGGAAGATGACTGCCATAGAAATTAACCATCCCTAGGAATCAATATAACTCTTGTAAGTCCTGTGGCATTCACAGCTGACAGATGAATTCCATTTACTGTGGCGTAGGATGAATGCCAGCAGTGTTGATGAGATGACTGAGAAAAGGTGAGCTTGTTTAAGTTGGCATTTTTCTTTGATAATCATGACGCTGTTATCAGCAAATGTAATGAAAACTTGTTTAAGATACTATTCATGTATGCCCTTGTCTGGGGGAAAATGAGGATGTCATCTAGGTAGGAATAGCATAAAGAGAGATTGAATAAACTACCATCAATAAACTGCTGCCAGGTTTGAGCCATGCTCTTGAGTTGGTGTGGCATAAACAAGAACTCAAATAAGCCATAAGGCGTGATAATCATTGTCTTGTCAACGTCTTCTGCACTCATCAGTATCTAGGATATTCTTGCCTGTAGTCAAGGACACTGAAAACATTAGCACACACAAGGATACAGATTAGCTGGCTGTTTTTCAAAGAGTTCTTTGCTGAGTGGGAGAGTGACCATGTACGTAAAAAAAAGTATTCCATTTGAATCCA
Organism: Schistocerca americana; assembly: GCF_021461395.2. Taxonomy (NCBI): domain Eukaryota; kingdom Metazoa; phylum Arthropoda; class Insecta; order Orthoptera; family Acrididae; genus Schistocerca; species Schistocerca americana. The sequence goes on from NC_060120.1 coordinate 131,661,066, forward strand.
CAGTCATATCAAAGCACTGCACTGAACATGTATTTGAATGTTATGCTGGGGCAGTTGAATTTGGTGAAACTATACTTCTAATTGTTTTTATAGTTCCGCTAACCCTGATTTCAGAACGTTTCTGCTCTGTCTAGAGATGGTTCTTTGTTCACTTTATAGGAAGTATAAAAAGTTAGTTGTCTGTGGTGATTTCAATATTAATTTTGTATGTGATTATGCAAGAAAAAGGATGATGGAAGATCTCCTAAAACCATATGATTTGATGCAGACTGTATTTTTTTCCAGCCAGGGCACAGGGAACAGTAACAGAGCCATAGACAACATTTTTATTCATTCTTCATTACTAGATGGTGATTCTGTTAGTAAAAGGGTGAATTACATTTCAGACCATGAAGCACAAATTTTAACACAGAAAGGTTTTTGTATTCAAACAAATGTTGTATGTAGAAAAGCTAATCTAATGGCAATAGAGAGTTTCTTAAACCTCATTAAGGATCAAGAGTGGCAGGATGTTTATAGTTCTGTAACATAGGTGACAAATATAATGCTCTCCTTAACACATTTCTCATGTCCTTTGAAAGTTGATTTCCCTTAGAATGTTCTAAACAGGATACTAGCAGTAAAAGGCAGCCTGGGTGGCTGACTAGTGAGATAAGGATATCATATAGAGTGAGAATTACATCAAAATGTTAGAAGTAGTCTCAATCAAGCTACAGTAGCCCAAGAGAAACAGTACTGTAAAGTGCTTAAACATGTTATTAGGAAGGCAAAGAGTATGTGGTACGCGAATAGAATAGCTAATCCACAGGGTACGAGGTGGAATCCAAAATTTTCGGGACTGGTGGTGCCATATGGAAAGTGGGAGTAGTAGATCTTTGCACTGCTAGGTGGCAAGAGCTGCATATCTGATGAGTCAGTGTGTAACGCCGGAAATGCATATCCTCCTATTTACATCTATAGTACTATAAATTTTTTTCCTTGTTTTGTTACCTCAAGATATGACATTTCTGTGTCTTTATATATTGTAATTGTTTTACTGTTTGTATATATATTTATGCATTTATGTTGGTTTGTTTTGTGAATATTATTTGTATTTATACGCTGGGTCTGGCCTAGGGAAAACTATGCTATCGAACGAATACATCGATAGGTCGTGTGGAGAACCAAAGTGTTTTGGATCTTTGGTAGTGTTAACTCTGTCGCGTGGAGCGTGGGCAGAAGAGAGTCTGGCTGGGGTAGTGCAGTGGAGCAGGTGTGTTGTGTGACGCTCCCGCGAGTTGCCGCGCTTTCGGGGTTGGGCAGCATGTAATTGCGCTCGACTTGCTATGATAGTTTCTGACACGGTGTCGCGGACGGGAAGCATTAGCTGGCGCACATCAAGAGCCCGTTTCGCCTGGTGACTGTGTCGAGAAGAAGGCGTGCGAACATCCAACTTCTGCAACAGCGACGGCCGACAATGAGTGACTGTCGCCACCTCCTCGATCGACGGCTTCAAACCTTCAATCAACCAACAAGGAAGACTGGAAGCACGTAAAGCTTTAGAACTGTATGGCAGACCTCAGCTTTTCAAACTGTTTAAATTACAAAATTACAGCAACGTAGCATGAACTTTTGCTGCTCATTGTCCCAATTGCATTACCAAGCAGGGTCCCTTCCTTTTCCGGAATGAACCCGAGTGTCGTTGAAATTCAAACACCAGCATCATTCGATTTCACTGCTTTAATTTCAAAGTTCAGTTAAGGTATTCATAGCTGGCTACAATATTTAGATTACACAAGCACAAATTAAGAGTGGGAGTTTTGTTACCGTATTTTAGCTTACCTGTGACTGCAGCTCAGCTTGGTACGTACTAAATTTTACTATTGTTAATTGTTCAGAATCATTTAATTCAAGATCAAAGTTAAATCTCTTATTTCTAAATTGCGTAGATTCAAGTAGCTTTTGAAATGATTGTTGAGGTAGTCCAAGACTAACCGTATTTTACTGAATTTTGTTGTGCTTCAGAAAGAAAGCTCACTATTAATTTCAGTCACTTAATTAACTTTCGATTTTCCAGTTTTATTAATTCTTTTGCTAAATTAAGTCAGAGTGTAGCGAAATTTATTACTTCTGACAAACTTTCAGTTTTCACACTACACGTGTCAACCTTCAGTTGCTACGCTTCTAGTGCTAATTATATGTGTAATAACCTTTCTTTTTCAGTTACTATAGTAATTGTCCATAGGACTGGCGACCGTAATTTCCCCCAAATCTCAAATATCTAATTACCGCTAGTTAATTGTTAACGTGATGGCCGCACATTTACTTTCTTTATTAACTTTACCCCTTTTCAAAATTAATTTCCACCAGTTTCATTTGCATTTTTCCTTTCATAAAGATGTAACCCTTACCTCCCTCTTTACCAACAAATTAATTTCGGTGACGCAGTTTAATTTTTCACTGTCATTAAGGTCGATAAGTGAGGGGGAGGTTAAAAGCGTGCAGGGTGGCATTCAGCTGGGAGGACATGTTGCGTGTCCACAGTGATTTCCATAATACTCTGTGTTTGGTGGTTGACAATTTTATGATGGATCTGTGAACAGAACAGCGCATGTGTATCAAATTCTGTGCAAATCTCGGGAAAAGTGCTACGGATACCCTTGCAATGATAGCTTGGGGGACAGAGCATGAGCCGTATGCATGTGTTTGAGTGGCAAGCTCGGTTTGGGGCCAGCTGTACAGATGTCGAAGATGATCCTCACACTGGAGGGCTCGTTAGCCGCACAACACCAGACATTGTTGCCAAACTTCAACAACTGGTTTGTGCAGATTTACGTCGAAACATTCAAGACCTCGTGGATGAGGTGGATATTGATTATGGGACATGTCAACGAATGTTGACTGATGAATTGGGCATGCATTGTGCCACCGCGAAATTTGTGCCAAGGATCTTGACTGCCAAGGAGAAGGCACAGCATGTTGAAGTGTGCACGGACTTTCGTCAGACCGCATCTGATGATCCAAACTTCTTGTCATGGGTTACCACCAGTGACAAGACATGGATTTACGGTTATGAGCCAGAGACAAAGCAACAATCATCCCAGTGGAAGAGCCTAGGCTCTCCAAGACCCAAAAAAGCGAAACAGGTGAAAAGCAAAGTGAAGAGCAAGATCATTGTTTTCTTTGATACCAAGGGAATTGTGCACAAAGAATTCATCCCACCCAACCAAACAGTGAATTCTGTGTACAACTGTGATGTTTTGCAACGGCTCCATGAAGATGTGTGGCAATGACTGCCCAAACTTTGGTGTCATGGGAACTGGCTGCTGCATCACAACAATGCACCCTGTCACACATCCTTGCTCACCAGGACCTTTTTGGCAAAAAACAACATGGCAGTTGTACCCCACCCTCCGTACTCACCAGATTTGGCACTTTGCGACATCACACTATTCCCAAAACTGAAACTCCAGTTGAAAGGCCATCGGTTCAACATTCTAGAGAGGATTCAAGAAACATTGCTGGCAGTGATAAACACGCTCAAAGAACAGGACTTCCAGAAAACATTTGACCAGTGGCAGAAGTGCTGGGACCGGTGTAAAGGTGCGGATGGGAACTACTTCGAGGGTGATAGTGACCATTAGTCAAAAGGTAAGGTTTTCAACAGATGGCAGCACCAGTCCCGAGAATTTTGGATAGCACGTAGTAGAATTAAAACCATATGGTCAGTCATGAAGGAAGTGTCTGGTCAGCGGCACAAGGTTGACAATTTAGTCAGTAGGTAGTAAAAATGTTGCAGTTACTGAGAAGTCAGATGTATGTACAGTATTTAAGAATCACTTTCTGAGCATTGCTGGTGAATTAAATAAAAATTTAGTTTCTACAGGGAATCATATAACTCCCTGGGAAAATGCCTTTCCGAGACTGATATCTGAAATACTCCTCTGTGATACTGACAAGGAGGAGATTGAGTCAGTAATCAAATCACTGAAGACTAAGTACTCTCATGGATATGATGGGGTACCTTGCAAAATATTATAATACTGTGCTGCACACGTTAGCCCTGTATTTAGCAATATTTGTAATTTTTCCTTTGGGAATGGTCAATTTCCCGAACAATTAAAGTACTCAGTAGTAAAGCTGCTTTATAAAAAGGGAGAAAGGGATAATGTAGACAATTTTAGACCTATTCCTATGTCATTTTGCTAAAGTTATTGAAAAGGCTGAGTATGTAAGGATAATTGATCATTTTATGTCACATAATTTGTTATCAAGTGTACAGTTTGGTTTTAGAAGTAGTTTTAACAACTGAAAATGATATATTCTCTTTTCTCTGTGAGTCATTTGATTGTGTTGATCACAAAATATTGCTCCAGAAGCTGTACTGTTATGGAATGTGGGGAGTCACTCACAACTGGCGTAACTTTAATAACAGACAACAAAAGCTCATTCTCCACAGTACTGAGAATGGCTATGATATGGGGTCCAATGGGGCACAGTTAAATGAGGGGTGCCCCTGGGATCAGTGCTGGGGCCATTCCTGTTCCTTGGTTATATAAATGATATGCCCTCTAGTATTACAGGTGTTTGTTGGCACTGTTACAAATAGTGCAGTTCAAGACATAAATTCATGGCTCATAGAAAACAAACTAATGCTAAACCACAGTAAGATTCAGTTTTTACAGTTTCCAAGTCAACAAAACCTTCACAGAATGGGCGTATGATTAGTGAAACTGAACAGTTCAGTTCTCTAGGTGTTCAGAAAGATAGTAAACTGTCATGGAAAGCCCATGTTCAGAATCTTGTTCAAAGACTTAATGCTACCATTTTTGCTTCTAGAGTGGTATCTGAAGTAATTGATAGTTCTACACAAAAAGTAGTCTATGTTGCTTATTTTCATCTGGTTATGATTTATGGTATTATATTTTGGGGTAACTCTTCCCATTCTCAATGGGTAATTTTGGCTCAGAAATGGGCAGTTTGGGCAACAAGTGGTGTACGTTTCTTGAACCTCTTGTCGATCCCTGTTTGTTAGTCTAGGTATTCTGACATTGGCCTCTCAATACATATATATATATATTTTTTACTGATATTTCTTGTTAACAATATCAGCCTATTCCTAAGAATAAGCAGTTTTCACCCAGCTAATACAAGGGAGAAATCCAATCTGCATTTGGATCACATGTCATTGACTCTTGTGCAGAATGGTACACAGTGTACTGTTGTTGTTGTTGTGGTCTTCAGTCCTGAGACTGGTTTGATGCAGCTCTCCATGCCACTCTATCCCGTGTAAGCTTCTTCATCTCCTAGTACCTGCTGCAGCCTACATCCTTCTGAATCTGCTTAGTGTATTCATCTCTTGGTCTCCCCCTACGATTTTTACCCTCCACGCTGCCCTCCAATACTAAATTTGTGATCCCTTGATGCCTCAGAACATGTCCTACCAACCGATCCCTTCTTCTGGTCAAGCTGTGCCACAAACTTCTCTTCTCCCCAATCCTATTCAATACTTCCTCATTAGTTATGTGATCTACCCATCTAATCTTCAGCATTCTTCTGTAGTACCACATTTCAAAAGCTTCTATTCTCTTCTTGTCCAAACTATTTATCGTCCATGTTTCACTTCCATACATGGCTACAATCCATACAAATACTTTCATAAATGACTTCCTGACACTTAAATCAATACTCAATGTTAACAAATTTCTCTTCTTCAGAAACGCTTTCCTTGCCATTGCCAGTCTACATTTTATATCCTCTCTACTTCAACCATCATCAGTTATTTTGCTCCCCAAATAGCAAAACTCCTTTACTACTTTAAGTGTCTCACTTCCTAATCTAATTCCCTCAGCATCACCCAACTTAATTCGACTACATTCCATTATCCTCGTTTTGCTTTTGTTGATGTTCATCTTGTATCCTCCTTTCAAGACTCTATCCATTCCATTCAACTGCTCTTCCAAGTCCTTTGCTGTCTCTGACAGAATTACAATGTCATCGGCGAACCTCAAAGTTTTTATTTCTTCTCCATGGATTTTAATACCTACTCCAAATTTTTCTTTTGTTTCCTTTACTGCTTGCTCAATATACAGATTGAATAACATCGGGGAGAGACTACAACCCTGTCTCACTCCCTTCCCAAACACTGCTTCCCTTTCATGCCCTTCGACTCTTATAACTGCCATCTGGTTTCTGTACAAATTGTAAATAGCCTTTCGCTCCCTGTATTTTACCCCTGCCACCCATAGAATTTGAAATAGAGTATTCCAGTCAATATTGTCAAAAGCTTACTCTAAGTCTATAAATGCTAGAAACGTAGGTTTGCCTTTCCTTAATCTTTCTTCTAAGATAAGTCGTAAGGTCGGTATTGCCTCACATGTTCCAGTATTTCTACGGAATCCAAACTGATCTTCCCCGAGGTCGGCTTCTACCAATTTTCCCATTCGTCTGTAAAGAATTCGTGTTGGAATTTGGAGCTGTGGCTTATTAAACTGATAGTTCAGTAATTTTCACATCTGTCAACACCTGTTTTCTTTGGGATTGGAATTATTATATTCTTTTTGAAGTGTGAGGGAATTTCGCCCGTCTCATACATCTTGCTCACCAGATGGTAGAGTTTGGTCAGGACTGGCTCTCCCAAGGCTGTCAGTAGTTCTAATGGAATGTTGTCTACTCCGGGGGCCTTGTTTCGACTTAGGTCTATCAGTGCTCTGTCAAACTCTTCACACAGTGTCGTATCTCCCATTTCATCTTCATCTACATCCTCTTCCATTTCCATAATATTGTCCTCAAGTACATCACCCTTGTATAGGCCCTCTATATACTCCTTCCACCTTTCTGCTTTCCCTTCTTTGCTCAGAACTGGGTTTCCATCAAAGCTCTTGATATTCATGCAAGTGGTTCTCCTTTCTCCAAAGGTCTCTAATTTTCCTGTAGGCAGTATCTATCTTACCCCTAGTGAGATAAGCCTCTACATCCTTACATTTGTCCACTAGCCATCGCTGCTTAGCCATTTTGCACTTCCTGTCGATCTCATTTTTGAGACATTTGTATTCCTTTTTGCCTGCTTCATTTACTGCATTTTTATATTTTCTCCTTTCATCAATTAAATTCAATATTTCTTCTGTTACGCAAGGATTTCTACTAGTCCTCATCTTTTTACCTACTTGATCCTCTGCTGACTTCACTACTTCATCCCTCAAAGCTACCCATTCTTCTTCTACTGTATTTCTTTCCCCCATTCCTGTCAGTTGTTCCCTAATGCTCTCCCTGAAACTCTGTACAACCTCTGGTTCTTTCAGTTTATCCAGGTCCCATCTCCTTAAGTTCCCACCTTTTTGCAGTTTCTTCAGTTTTAATCTACAGGTCATAATCAATAGATTGTGGTCAGAGTCCACATCTGCCCCTGGAAATGTCTTACAATATAAAACCTGGTTCCTAAATCTCTGTCTTACCATTATATAATCTATCTGATACCTTTTAGCATCTCCAGGGTTCTTCCATGTATACAACCTTCTTTCATGATTCTTAAACCAAGTGTTAGCTATGATTAAGTTGTGCTCCGTGCAAAATTCTACCAGGCGGCTTCCTCTTTCATTTCTTAGCCCCAATGCATATTCACCTACTACGTTTCCTTCTCTCCCTTTTCCTACTACCGAATTCCAGTCACCCATGACTATTAAATTTTCATCACCCTTCACTATCTGATTAATTTTTTTTTATTTCATCATACATTTCTTCAATTTCTTCGTCATCTGCAGAGCTAGTTGGCATATAAACTTGTACTACTGTAGTAGGTGTGGGCTTCATATCTGTATTGGCCACAATAATGCATTCACTATGCTGTTTGTAGTAGCTTACCCGCATCTCTATTTTCCTATTCATTATTAAACCTACTCCTGCATTACCCCTATTTGATTTTGTGTTTATAACCCTGTAGTCACCTGACCAGAAGTCTTGTTCCTCCTGCCACCAAACTTCACTAATTCCCACTATATCTAACTTTAACCTATCTGTTTCCCTTTTTAAATTTTCTAACCTACCTGCCCGATTAAGTGATCTGACATTCCACGCTCCGATCCGTAGAATGCCAGTTTTCTTTCTCCTGATAACGACATCCTCTTGAGTAGCCCCCATCCGGAGATCCCAATGGGGGACTATTTTTACCTCCGGAGTATTTTACCCAAGAGGACGCCATCATCATTTAATCATACAGTACAGCTGCATGCCCTCGGGAAAAATTACAGCTATAGTTTCCCCTTGCTTTCAGCCGTTCACAGTACCAGCACAGCAAGGCCGTTTTGGTTATTTTTACAAGGCCAGATCAGTCCATCATCCAGACTGTTGCCCTTGCAACTACTGAAAAGGCTGCTGCCCCCTCTTCAGGAACCACACGTTTGTCTGGCCTCTCAACAGATACCCCTCCGTTGTGGTTGCACCTACGGTATGGCTATCTGTATCGCTGAGGCATGCAAGCCTCCCCACCAACGGCAAGGTCCATGGTTCACGGGGGGAGAACAGTGTACTGCTGCATCCATTTTCAGTAAGCTATCACAAGAATTCAAAAATCTTAGTAGTAATCCACCTGCTTTCAAATCTAAACTGAAGAGTTTCCTCATGGGCCACTCCTTCTATTCTGTTGAGAGTTCCTTGAAAAATTAAGCTGATTCCTGTTTTATATTGTTGATTGTGTTTACATATACTTGGGCTTGTGATTTTTTGGATTTGGTAAACATTTTATTTTATCTGTTATTACTTTTCTGATGTAATTTCATATACTGACATGGTTTGTGACCCTGGAGATTTGCTCCTCAATTTGGTCCTATAGAACTACATGTATAAAATAAAAATAAATAAATAAGTAAAAGGAATGTCTGGTATCAGGTAACTGTCAATTATCATATGAGCCTTAAGAGCCCTGTATTCTCCACAATAAACAAACAGTCCCACCTTTCTTGGGCACTGACTTAAAGGGGAAAGCCCATGAACTGTCCCAAGATCTCACAATTCTGCCTTTTAAAATTCATTGTCCACTGTCTTAGCAGCACAGAGTATACTGTGTAAATGACACTCATAGTGAGACTGGGGATGCAGTAACACATGGGGTTTCAGGGGGGAAGCACATGAGCAGGAGATGGCATACTGCCCTTGTCAATGACAGAGGCGCTTCTTTGGAGATTGACATTGCTCTGTTGAAACCAGGTTGAGAGGGTGCATCAAAGGGATCATGGGCAAGTGAAGGTAACTATTGTGTCTGATAAAATTTCTAGATGGCGCCATGCTGCGGTGAGTTCTTCCAACATCTTGTGGTGTCATTTTCCTGCTGTAGGTGTAGAGGATCCAGCTGTGTTTCAAAGTGGACTTGTTGAACTTTTAGAATGTAATGCAGTCTCGTAGCTAACAACGACGATGATAAGTTGAAGGGTGATTCTAGTGTTATCCGAAAGAGATGTGGCAATGGTGTGCTGTGTTGTCAGAAGGACGTGGCCAGTGACTCTGGAAATGGAGCAGGTTTTTTCTTGGTAAATCAATGTACCAATAACCAAATCAAGTAGTAATCAGAAATGGGGAAGGAAATTAGCACAGAGTAAAAGTTCACTCATGCCCACAATGAGGAAGCTCCTTGTGATCACACCTTTGAGGTCCAGATCCAGTGTATGAGGCTTGGAACTATATAGCAAAGTTGCCGCGTGATGTATGACAAAGGGCTGAAGGTGCATTTCTTGCGTTGGAGTCAAAGTCAGTGAGATAATATTGTTGGCATAACTGGTTGAGGATGTAAAGTGTGGTGCCCTTCTGTGTTTGTGGCATAAGAGACAATTCATTGCTGTAGTGTGAGATGAGGCAACTTCAATAGCATCCACAGTCTGGTGCACCCATCGTGGACTGTGTTACTCTATTGGGTAGTCAGAAGGCGGGCAGTAGATACACGGAGCATTGCCAAACTGCAAGCGAAACCAGCAAAGTTGGGCCCACGCAGGTGTGGTGCCATGAGGGATATGGTTTCCAGGTGCATAGGAGATTGTTGTGTTTGTGTAAAGAACACTGTCCTGGACTGAGACCATGATGTATTGTCAGTGTGTGAATATGGCAAAGATTCTGTCTGCCAATTTGAGCCTGTTATCCAGCGATTCATGTACACGGGTGTCGTGGCAAGTTGCACTTGCAACAGAAGTTTGACAACTCATAGGGTCTAAAACATGTGGTCTAACATTAGTTAATAGTCAACTGGAGTATCTAACCTAGGCCAGAGTTGTGACACAGTCCTGTTCCCCAGTTTTTTGTCATAAATCACTTGCTGTAGCTGTTCTTCTGGCATCTGTGAGAGGAAGAGCTGATTTTGCTGTAGTGTACTTGTTATCTGTGGGGGGCTGATTAGCACATCAGTATGCTCTCCTAAATGACTGAGCAGTATAAGAAATTTAGTGCTGTCACTTGTGATGTCATATGTGGTGAGGATCCTTTCACCTATTGTGAATCAGACAATGAGTTGGTCTGTGTGAAATGGTGGTAGCTTAGGATGTGCACTAAAGCAGGAGGATACAACGTCAGGGGGTAGTTGTGTCAATTGCCAAGATGACATGCATAGAGGTAAAAGAGACAAATGTTCCATATCTGTTCAATGCACAGCTGGAAGTGTGGTAAAAACATCCCAAGACTGTGTAGCTGGCTGCACCACTACCAGGCCACATGATTTTGCTTGTGGCATGGAAGACATGTCAGCCAGAGCGAATGATCATGAATCTGACCTCTTGGATTGTGTGGCTCAGTATGTGTCAGATTCTCATGCAAAGCAGGAGAGGCAACAAAGTAACAGTAAATCATTTGTAGCACATCATTTTCAGCTTTGTTGTCTGCTGTTGGAGCACTGTACTGGTGAGTGTCACTTTCACGTTTGATGAATTTGGGTTGCTGGAGAGACAGTTGCAAATTGTGAATTGCAGTACACAACAGTTGCACAACGGCTACATTGTTGATGTTTAGTATCCAAACCAGCATGAAAATATGTCAGTATGCGGTCATCATGGGTCACTGATGTAGTGTCCTATCCTAGGATAGGATCAGGGTGACAGACAACAGGTCCCGATGTGAGACACCACACTCTTTATTACACAAAATACCACAACCAAGACAACAGCCATACAGGAGAAAGCTAGAGGAACAACTAAACTTTCAAAGAATATTTTATAAATTCTGCCAGACCTCTTTTAACGTAAATTAATGATACATCTGAAGCTCAGGCTTTTTCTTCCCAATAGCAGAGTACACCAAATGAAAGATTCGCTGGGAGAAGAATTGAATTACTGCTGCAGATGTTACTAACTTTGTAAACAAGCAGAACAGGGAACTACTATGGTTTCAGTTACTGTGTTCTAAAATGTGTATTTAAGGGAATCAAAATACCCCTGCTCTATCTTGTAAACAAAATTCTTGACCATGGTACTGTGGGAAATGGGGCACCAGCGGTGTGATAGAATAGTGGTACAGCATAGAGATGTGATTTTCACACTATTTATTGGTAAACACAATATTCGTAACTTGTGAAATTATTACAAGCATACAGAGCAAACTCACTCTCACTGCGTCATGGGGCAACAATCCTCCTTTTACTGAGTCAGACATGTGACCACCACAGTAGTTTCTTTAAATGCCTTAAAATTATAAATAACTTGCAACACACAAAAGTGACAGAGACATACTAGATAACTTTAGACCAATATTAATTGTTCCAGTCATTCCTCACCAGATGGTGCTACTATCATCTGGATGGGTGTACTTGCCAGTGGTCATAATGTTCTGGCTAATCAGTGTGTGTGCTTATATTTTGAAGAATGTGATGACTTGGAATTCTGTCCTCCCCAATAGCTGAGTGATTAGCTTGATGGATTGCCGTCCTACAGGCCCAGGTTCGATTCCCAGTTGGGTCGGGGATTTTCTCCGCTCACGGACTGGGTGTTGTGTTGCCTTCATCATCATTTCATCCCCATGCAGCATGCAGGTCACCCAATGTGGCATCAAATGTAATAAGACCTGCACCAAGGCAGCCGGACCTGCCCCGTAAAGGGCCACCCGGCCAATACAGCCAAACACTCATTTCCATTTTCTTGGAATTCTGACCTATACAAAACTATAAATTGTAATATCCTGTAGTGTTATTAATGTGATATGTCAAACTCTGCTTAGTACAGGAGAAATGAGTGACTACTTTGTCACATGAGTCAGAAAACTTGGAGGCAAAATTAAGGCTTGCAAGGGCTCTTCTTGGTCCCCAGCTGTTTAAATGGCCTTTGATTCATTGGGATAAAATCATGTCTGATGAGGTCTGTAAAACTGTTTCTAAATTATCTAATTCAAAAGTATGGACTGCTACTGGATGTCTGATTATGTTGTTAAAAGAACAGTTCACTTATTTTTAATCAATTTTTAGAGTAAGGAGTGTTCCCTGGTTCACTCAAAATCTCAAAATTTATCCCCTGTTCAAAAAGAATGATAGCCAACTGCCTCAGAACTACTGACCAGTTTCTGTCGTGTCAATACTCTCAAATATATTTGAAACACTGATGTACATTCAATTAAGCAATTATTTTAAAAAGCATGAATGCCTTTGCAATAGTCAGTATGAATTTTGGCCCTGTATAAATACCATCTGCATGATAAATACCATCTGATTAGACTTTAACAGCTTTATGTAACAAGAATCTGGTGTCTCTTGTATTATGTGATTTAAGTATAGCATCTGATTTCATTCCTTTCAACATATTACTAACAAAATTTGCATATTATAATTTACACCAATCTACATTTGCAGTAAATTATGAAAAGGATAGATTGCTTCTCACTGTAAAGATGACAATTTGAGTTAGAGACAAGTACTATGAAACAACTGTTACACATTGAGCTTTCAGCTAAAGCCTTCATCAGGAAGAATAACACACACAGATTCACACAACCAAGCACACCTCACACACGCCACACGATTACTATCTCCGGCTGCTCTGGCCAGAATGCAGCTGTATCATGTTGAATGGAAGCAGGAATCCAGAATGGGGTGGAGAAGGTGGTTGCAGAAGCTAGACAGTGGCAAGACAGAGCTACCAGGCACAGCTTCAGGAGGCTGTGGGGAAGAAGGGGGTAACATGGAGTGGAAGAGGTGAGGAGCAGAGAAGGGGAAAAGACTGGTGGTTGCATTGGCAGAAATCCGTGCATAATGATATTGAAGTGATGTGAATTGGAAGGATGTGGTACGACAGAGGGAACAGAAACTGTTGGGTGGGGGGTATGAGGATGGTAGGTTACCGTAGGATAAATCCTTACAACACATTCTCTGCTCTTGAAATCATATTGGCCTCACATTCTCCATTCATGAAATCATCCTGGTTTCAATCTGTGGTAAACTACTGTCACCCACAACAGTCAACCAACAGTTTCTATCCCCTCCGTCCTATCACCATCTCCCAGTTCATGCCCCTTCAATCTCATTGTGCATCACTCTCTGCCAATGTGTACACCAATCTTTTCCCCTTCTACATCCCTCTCCTTTTCCATTTCCCATTCCCATCCTCCCCCCCCTCCTCCCCATAACATCCTGGTGTTGTGCCTGGAAACCTTGTCCAGCCACCATCTAGTCCATGCAGGCTCCGCCAGGCAACACTGACTTCTTCCGTCCTCTCACTCATGTCCTACCATCCCTCCTCCTTCCCCACTCCAAATTGCTGCTTCCATTCAATGTAATACAGTTGTGTTCTGGCCAGAAAGGCCAGAGACAGCAGTCGTGTGTGAGAGGGTGTGAGAGGTTTGCTTGCTTTTGCATATATAGGAGAAGACATGTATGCCATTTTCAGATCACTGCTGCCAATGTGTGCTTTGTAGCGCATCTTTATAATGTCAGATGTAATTGAAAATGCTGCCACATGTGAAATCAGATCTGTGATTCATTTTATAAATGCAAAGAAAGTTAAACAAAAGGAAATTCATCAGCAAATCTGTGAGGTTTATGGACCAAATGCTATGAGTGATTCAATGGTTAGAAGATGGGTCACACTGTTCAATGAAGGACGCGATTAAGTGCACGATGAAGAACGAAGTGGAGTCCCATCTGTGGTTACTGATGAACTGGTTCAGATAATTGAAGAGAAGATTAAGCACAACCATATGTTTACACTTAGGGCCCTTGCTGTGGAAGGTCTGCAAATCTCATGATCACTTATTCATGAAATTGTTACTTAAAAACTGAAATGTCGAAAACTTTGCTCACGTTGGGTACCCAAAATTCTTACTGATCAACACAAAAAACAACGGATGGTTAGTGCACTTCAGTTTTTGACACACTTCAATGAAGAAGGTGATAGTTTTCTTTCTCAGATAGTCACAGGGGATGAAACTTGGGTATCGTACGACACCCCCCGAAACAAAACAGCAATCAGTGGAATGGAGGCACACTTCATCCCCAACAAAGGTTAAGCCTAAGCAAATCTTGACACCTCAAAAAGTCATGTGCACCATTTTTTAGGACAGAAAAGGCATTTTGCTAATTTATTTCTTACCACGAGGGCAAACAATCGATGCACATGGTTACTATGAGACCATTAAGAAATTGCGCTGCACAATACAGAACAAGCACTGAGGATTAGTGTCAAAAAGTGTTGTTTTTCTCCAGGATAATGCCCGACCTCACATGGTGAATGTGACCTAACAACTCTTACATGAATTTCACTGGGATGCATTTGATTATCCTCTGTACAGCCCGGACCTCACTCCTAGTGACTTTCATCTCTTCTTACACCTAAAATCTGTTATTGGTGGTCAACAGTTCAATGATGATGACAGACTGAAAGAACATGTTACCACATGATTGAATACACAGGTGACAACCTTCTATGAAGAAGGCATACAAAAATTTGTGCCACGCTATGACAAATGCGTACAAAATTTCAGAAGCTATGTAGAAAAGTAGTTTAACAGCTGTAGATTTTTGTACAATAAATATTTTTTCTGTATCTATACATGTTTGTTTTATATAACTAAACAGAACTTACTTTGTGGACATATCTCGCAGATATTCCCCATTAGTAAAACTCAGTATGAGTGTTCCACAGGTCTCAATCCTTGGCCCCTTCTTTTTCATTATGGCTGTTAATGATCTGTTCCATTGTGTATCATAATCCGTAGTCTGCTATACTAATATAAAACTTTTGTTACTTCACATCACAACTTCCCAGCTCTCAATGAGTTTATGCAAGAAACTCTTGATTCTGCATCAAATTGGTTTGCAGCCAATAAACTTATTTTTAATCCAGACAAAACCTAAAAACTTGTTTCAGGATTGGCTAGTAATATAGAAAATAAATGTGTCAAACTCTTGGCAACACATATTGAGAAGAGCATATCAACCAAGTTTATAGAAAGATTTCAGGAGTGTCCTATCTCATGTGGAAACTGAGAAATATGATAAGTAATAATTATTTCCATATAGCATAGTTTGGATTTTTCAGTCACATATCCCATATAGCCTACTCATATCAGTAACATTTTAAAATAAAATACAGCTCTCCATGTAAAGTCATGCCCACACAGGGGGAAAAAATAGAAAATGAGATACGCTGTCCAAACAGAATGATGCACATAATGAACCATTTCCTTTAATGTACTGACACTGTGTGTAACTTGTTCATTGTGGCGCAGAGTGGTGCAGTTCAATGTCCACACCATTCTGCATCAAACCTTTTTTTTGGTTTTCCATGCCACAGTGTGGCACAGCCAATGTAGACACAGCTTAATATGCAAGGCTGGTCCTATGGAGCACTGTCACCATCTTTTATCCAGGCTTAGGCAAAGTTAGTTCTCTTTGCTGATGATACAAGTATAGTAATCACACCTGACAAACAAGACTTAACTGATGAAATTGTCAATACTGTCTTTCAGAAAATTACTAAGTGGTTCCTTGTAAACGGACTCTCACTGAATTTTGATAAGACACAGTACATACAGTTCCGTACAGTGAATGGTATGACGCCATTCATAAATATAGACCTTAATCAGAAGCATATAGCTAAGGTAGAATATTCCAAATTTTTAGGTGTGTCCATTGATGAGAGATTAAATTGGAAGAAACACATTGATGATCTGCTGAAACGTTTGAGTTCAGCTACTTATGCAATAAGGGTCATTGCAAATTTTGGTGATAAACATCTTAGGAAATTAGCTTACTACGCCTATTTTCACTCGTTGCTTTCATATGGCATCATATGTTGGGGTAATTCATCACTGAGGAATAAAGTATTTATTGCACAAAAGCGTGTAATCAGAATAATAGCTGGAGTCCACCCAAGATCATCCTGCAGACATTTATTTAAGGATCTAGGGATATTCACAGTAGCTTCTCAGTATATATACTCTCTTATGAAATTTGTTGTTAACAACCAAACCCAATTCAAAAGTAATAGCAGTGTGCATAACTACAATACTAGGAGAAAGGATGATCTTCACTATTCAAGATTAAATCTAACTTTGGCACAGAAAGGGGTGAATTATACTGGCACTAAAGTCTTTGGTCACTTACCAAATAGTATCAAAAGTCTGACAGATAACCAACAAGTATTTAAGAAGAAATTAAAAGAATTTCTGAATGACAACTCCTTCTACTCCATACAGGAATGTTTAGATATAAATTAAAAAAACAAAAAAAAATATTAATAAAAAAAATTAAAAAACACAAATGAAAAAGTTGTTATATTAACTTAAGTATGTTGTTAAATTAACTTAATTATGTCATGTATTGGAAAATTTGACTCGTTCCACATCATTACGAAATATTGTATCCATGATCCATGGAACTAGTATTAATCTAATCTAATCTAATCTAGGATACTAACTGTTATGAGTCTGAATGTCTATGTGTGTGTGCAGTCTTTGTCAGGAATAACAATAAAGAACGTGTTATTAGGGAAACGATTCATGAGAACAGTACTAGAAATAATGCAAACACTAACATTCCAAGGCAAAAGCTAGCAATAGCAGGAAACTCCCATAAAGTGGATGCCCTCAAAATTGTAAGCAATTTTCGTCTTGTTGCATGATTCTTGCCATTTAAAAAATTAAAAAAAATTATGACAGGCTAACAAAAAACATGTGTTACAATATAAAAAGGTACCATGATATGGACAATGTTAATTTTAATATTTAAGATTAGTGCTGTATTCTTTCACTCGATATCTGTAGTGTTGACTTTAGTTTTAAGACTCCAGCTGTACTGTGTAATTTGACTACACTATTGTTAGCTTCAAGTTAATGAATATACTATGAATAATGTGTAAGGTTCTCCCCAAGGAACACTGTTGTGCTCCATTCACTAAGGTGAAAATATTGATAGTTGTATATATTTATATCTTTGTCTCATTGATCAATGTTAAGAATAATGTAATATACAATATTTTGACACCAGAAGGAGTGTACAAGGTCTTGCTGAAAAGTAATGTCTCCAACTTTTTTTATTGGAAAACTCTTTTTAAATAAAGCAAACGTTATTAACATTCTACATCTTTATTCTTTATTTATTTTTATTTTGTGTATTTAATCTGATCTTATGTCAGATCAGGATTTCAGACATACAGTACCATTTTTAACATAATGGTTTCTGAAGAAATAACAGTTTTAGTATGACAAATAGTATTAAAATGATTTGAGTGTCTGAAGTGGCAATGTCACTAAATAATACTGACTATGAACTAATAAGGTTAATGCTAGCGGTACTTGTATTACTGCAGGAGCTGCCACTAATAGTAATAGTAATAATAGTGGCAGATATAAAAAAGAATTTATAGGTTTACAAGATAGATGTTTTCTGATGTAGCAAGTTCTGGGAAAAGGAAATTTAAGGACACTGCACCAGTTAAGAATACTGGGAAAAGAGGACGGTCTGGTTGGGGAGAAGGATGTACAAGGGTAATGAGTACATATAGGAACAATAGTAATCGTACTGTTGCTTTAGTAGATATGTGATTAACTGACTTCTGAAGATGGAGATGTATTCAGTTCCCTAATACCCTGTGAGAGTTTATTCCAGAGTTGGGAAAGACTGAGAAAGAGGCTGAATGACAGCGTGGGACAGAAAGGATTTGACTCTGATTGGAATGGGTGTTCTGCCATGTTGTTCAGATAATAACATTAAAGTCAAGGAGAGATATGAGGGAAAGTGTTTTTTTTTATAGCACAGTAGAGACGACAGGGGGTATGGAAATCTTGTTTGCACACAGGTAGAATAGCTGTGCATATAATCATAAAATACGATCAAAGAGCTGAACATCACAGATATAATGAACACAGATGTTCTTAATGAGCTTTCCTGAGAAAGTCCTTCCAGGATAACATTGCTGTAATCAATAATGAAAACCTTAAGTGTTTGTACAAGTTCCTTTTTCAGATTAAGAGGGAGAGTTTTTTATATTTTTGTAGGGCATGGAAAGAAGCTAATGCTTTCTTGCACATTGCAGTTATGTGCTCAGTCCCATTTAGATTTTCATCTATTATTACTCCTTGGCTCTTCTCTGAAAGAGGTAAGTTGATGTTTGTCCCATTTAGCGTTAGAAATGTTAGTAATTCCAGTCATTTCAGACTAATGAGCCTATAATGACCACCCAGTACTGTTGTAGCTGAGAGCAACCAGCGAGCGGTACACGGTGGAGAAAGGTGATGCAAAGCCGCCAGGTGGGGGAACAGACAGGACAGACAAACAAGTAGTGGACAACAGACACTACAAACAACCAGGACACAAGACGAGGCAGGCAAGCAAGAATAGGGGTGACAAACATGATGGGACAACACCATCATAGCAACACTCCAAATTATGCCACACGTAACTGGAATGCAGTATGGTTGAGATGCTTATGTGAACTAGGTGAGTAGCAGACTGCCGGAGTAGTGCTGTGTGGCCGCCTAAATACACGGCTGTGAGAAACGCGATTGACTGCAGACTTCATGTGGTACAGAGAGTGGTGCACTCACAAGGCAAGGCTCACTGCATACGCACGCCGGAACACAGAGGCCCCTAGTGAGTATCCAGGTCCATATCCTCTGGCGCGCAGTCAACTTCTGTGCCGTCCGACACCAGATTCCTCCCCCCCCCCCCCCCCCCCCCCCCCGAAACCTTTGCATAGAGGCGGAAGCACTACATGGTGCTGTGTTGGATGGAAGGAGGGATGGACAGAGACCCTGTGTCAATGACTGCCAGTGGTGGGTTGGTAAGGCAGGCTACGAAATCCATCAAAATGTCACTGGACAGCAGGACATCGCACAGCGTCTCTGATCCTGGAGGCTGCAGGAAGAAGTGCTGGCATGCCTGTGGGAGCCAGAGGCCATTGGCAGTGGGGCCAACTCAAGGGCCTTGTGCGCACTCTAGTGAGGGTTTGGGGAACATGAGGTGCCACAAAGGAGTACAGGGACAGAATTGGTTATGGTGGCAGCACTCAAGCTCTTACTGCATCTGTACCGATGTTACACACCATCCTAAGGTCATGGCTACTGTGGTGGGAGTCCAAGCAGCCTTGCCCCCATACAAGTGGGCCCGCACCACTGTGCCCGGGGTGTAGCACTGAGAGGGTCGAAAGCAAGTCTCAGAAGGTGATGGCATCATCAGAAGGAGCAGTGTCCATGGTTGCCATCCATGGAGGAGTTCTGCGGGACTATGACCATCCATCGGCGTGGTGCAACAAGTGCTCAGTAGTATGGTGAAGGCCGATGTGGTGGCAGAGGATTCAACTGCTTTTGTCAGCTGTTGTTTAAACGTCCTGACATGTCGTTTTGATGTGCCATTGAAGGACGGATGAAGTGGACGGGTGCAGATGTATTTGATACTGTTGGCCTCACAGAATGCGTCGAAGGAGGCTGATGTCAACTGGGGGCCATTATCAGAGACCAAGGTACAAGGTAGGCCTTTGATGGTGAGAACGTGGGCCAAGGCTGTGAGGGTGGCCTCAGTCATGGTGGATGCCATGCGCACCACATACGGGTATCGGGAGTATGCACCCACAATAAACAATCTCATCGATCCCAAGAACTGGCCTGCAGAATCAAGATGGATGCAATCCCAGGGCCAGTGAGGTGTGGGCCAGGGTGCAAATTACTGTGGAGGGCTGGCCTATGACATGCACACACCGTGCACCCACTGACCAAGCATTCGATGTTGCCTTCAATGCCGGGCCAATATACATGCTGGCAAGCCAATGCCTTCGTACAGGTCAATCCCAGTGTCCTCAGTGTAGCAAGCAGAGGACGTGGGGGCACAAATTGGGTGGAATGGTCACCTGATGGGCGTCAGCCTCCACAGCGAACAGAAGCACTCACCGGAACTGAGAGCCTGCAATGAGCTGTTTGGAGCCATCCTGATTCCTGTGAGTCAGGAGTGCCCCAATACCATAGGCCAAAGCATCAGCCACCACAACCAAGAGGCAGTCTGGAGAGAAGAGAGTCAGGCAAGGGGGCAGACTGGAGCACAACTTTCAAGTGAAGAAAAGCTTGATCAGAGGCAGGAATCCACTTGAAAAGCACCCATTTGCAACGCAAGTTATTCAGGGGCTGTGCAACGTCAACAGTCTTGAGTTAAAAACTTTTTGCAGTTAACCTTGCCCAAAAAACGTGGAGGTCAGATAAATCCTTGGGGCAGGGAAGGGAGTTGATGGCCATGATGTAGCAATTCGATGGACAAATGCTGTCTTTACTGAGCCAGTGCCCCACATATCTAGCTTCTGGTTGAAAGAAACTACACTTTTCCAGCTGACAGCGTAAACCGGGGTCTGCAGGGCATGAAATAATGTACTGAGGTTTTACAAATGTTCATGGTGTGTATGGCCGGTGACCCAAGATGTGATCGAGATAACTGACACAAGCCGGGATGGGCTGAGGAAGCTGCTCCAGGTACCTCTGGAAAATGGCTGGCACTGAGGAAATACCAAATGGAAGGCACTTATATTTATATAATACAAAAAGCATGTTGATGACAATGATGTCTGGGATTCCTCCTCTAAGGGTTTTTGGTGGTAAACCCCAGCCAGGTCGATCATAGAGAAGTACTTGCCATGTGCAAGTTTGGCAAGAAGGTCCTCCTGCCAGGGAATGGGATAAGTTTCAACCTGTGGCTGGGCATTGAGTGTAACTCTGAAATCCCACATAGGGGAAGAGAGCCATTGAGTTTCCTGTTCACCACAAACTGGGTCGCCCAAGCACTTGGTTACACGGGCTCAATGACACCAGCAGCTTGCAGTCAATTGAGCTCTTGCATGACAGCTGGATGTAAGGCCACCAGATTCGGCCGAGCCCAGAAGAACTGAGGCTGAGCACCTGACCGGAGAGCAATATGCACCTGGAAGTCCGAAGCACACCCTAATTCAGACTGAAACAGAGAGGCATAGCCCGAGCACAGATCAGCGAGGTCCTGGAACGGAACAGCAGTGGAAATGACCTTAACTTCATCATAAATTGAAAAGCCAAACAGTATGAAAGCATCGAGTCCAAAGCTGTTTGAAGCCAAGGGATGGTCGACCACCAGTAGGGTCAGGATCTGGAGAACTTGTTTATAGATGGCCTGGACCGAAAACTGCCCACAAAGGGGGATAGAACCATCACCATATGTGACTAATCGCTGAGAAGTGGGAAACAGCTTCGGGGAACCCAGGCGTGTATTCGACGCCAGATTGATCAAGGAGATAGTGGCCCCCATATCAACCCAGATATGGACATCCACATTAAAAGTGTGGAACACGAGAAACAACTTCTGCATCAATGGGGCATCCAGTGAGACGACTGATTGCAGTGTGATTACTGATTGCCAGATCAGAGTTGGCCATCTTTCTCACAGAGTGTGCACATCTTCCAGCAATGGGGACAGTCTGTGTGGGAGTGGATGGAAAAGAACCGCGAGAAGTATGGAAGTGACCCATGCAACTGCTGATGAGGCGCGACTGGTGGCTCTGAAGCCATAGAGACATCGTACAAGGAGGAGTCTTGACGACGTTGCTTTCTGTGGGTTCTACCCTGCTGATGGCATGCAGGAGGTGCACATGGGGAGCACTCTACTGCTGCCACCTGTATCCTTGCCATGAAACGCTCGTTTGCCGCTTGTGTGATTTAAAAGGAGTGGGCTATGGGCAGAATGTCTTCCAACGAGGGCTTATCAAGTTTCAGTGCAGCTGTGCGAACCTTGGAATTGGGTGCCAGTTGAATGGCAATATCGCGAATCAAGGAGTCCACACACAACACCTTGCAACACTGATTGGTTCAACTGAAGTTGCATTTGCAGCTGAGACTCTGCAAGTCCGTGACCCAAGCACGGTATGAGTGACTGGGCTGTTTGTGGTACTGGTGGAACTCAAGCCGAAATGCCACGACATAGTATTGCTGGGAATAGTAGTTAGTCAGCAGCACACATGTCTTGTCAAAAGAGAGAGCCACAGGGTCTGATAGCAGTGCCAACTTGCAGAGCAGAAAAAATGTGTCCAGTGACGCCCAGGACAAGAATAACGACCACTGTAATGAGTCATCGTTGACCTGAAACACTGTGAAATGTTGTTTCAGATGATGCAAGTGTGTTTCCCAGTCTTCCTTATCGTTGTTAAAGGGCAGAAATGACGGCAGATGTGGGGAAGTGTCAGAAATTGGGACACCCATGAGCTGGTGCGATAGGGCACCCTGTGCTGTGACTTTGTCCATCAGCAACTGCAAGGATTGCTGTAAGACATCTAACTGGTGCTGCTTCTGCTGCTTGAGCTGCTGCTGTTGCTCCAGGAGACAGACCAACTTAGCTTCCATGCTACCGAACCTTTTACCTCATCGCCAATGTTATAGCCAAGTGTGATCAGAGAGAAGCGCATGGCAGAGGAGGAGGATGTGAAGCCACCAGGTGGGGGAAGCCATGGGATGTATCACTCACAATGATCAGACAGGGCAGAGAAACAAGTAGTGGACAACATACACTATGACTGACTAGGACACAACACGAGGCAAGCAAGCAAGAATGGACGTGACAAACACAACAAGACAATACCAGCGCAGGAGACCTCCAAACAACAACATACGGAACTAGAATACAGTACAGCCGAGATGCTTACATGAACTAGGCAAGTTCAGTTCGTACAGGTGGCTGACAGATTTGGTGAAGACCACTGGCCTCGCACGCGGGGTGCAAGCAGAGCTCTCTAGTTTCAGCATTGTTCCCGGAGTGGATCGGGGTCCTTTGGTTTGGAGCCAAGTGGAGGGTCTCAACCAGAGGCTTCATCGACTCTGTGATGATCTTGGCTGCAGATTTCTAGACTTGTGCTATTGGGTGGGGAATTGTAGGACGCCCCTAGATAGGTCAGGGGTGCACTACACAAAGGAAGTGGTTACTCGGGTAGCAGAGTACTTGTGGCGTGCACATGGGGGTCTTTGAGGCTAGGCAGTAGTGCGAGGTGTCCTGATGAACACTCACCAGTCAACATGCAGGCAGGGAAGTCAGGATGTGCTCTGTGTAAAGACACTTCAGCTATCAAGATATTAGCAGTAAATTTTCAGAGTGTTTGGAATAAAGTTCCTGAATTTACTGCCCTCCAGGAAGCGTGTGGTGCACAAATTATTCCAAATTATTCTCGGAACTGAGACCTGGCTGAACCCTGAGATAGGAAGTTCTGAAATATTTAGTGAGGGTTGGAACATGTATCGGAAAGACAGATTAGACACTGTAGGAGGTGGTGTCTTCATTGCAGTTGACAAAAATATTGTGTCTACTTAGGTCGAAGTAGAGTGTGACTGTGAAATTATCTGGACACGTTTAACAGGGCTAGGAGAAATAAAGTTAATTGTTGGGTGTTATTATCGGCCACCAGGTTCCACCATGACAGTTGCAGAATCATTCAAAGGGAGTCTACACTCTGTATCGCAGAAGTACCCAGATCATGCTATATCAGTCGGAGGCGACTTCAACCTACCTAGTATAGACTGGGATGTCTATGGATTCAGTACAGGTGGAACAGACAAGCCGTTGTGTGAATTACTTTTGAACGCATTATCCAAAAACTGTCTTGAGCAGTTAAGTCAACAGCCAATGCGTCAGGCAAGAAGGCTAGGAGAGTATTCTTACTAGAAAAAGCAGATAAGCAATTGTTAGCATCCCACTTAGTAAATGAATCGACTTCATTTACTTCTGGTACGATGGACGTGGAAGAATTATGGGCAAATTTTAAACACATTCTAAATCACGCATTGGACAAGTATGTGCCGAAAAAGTGGGTTACGGATGGAAAAGCCCTGCCATGGTTTAACAGCGCAGTTCGTAGAATGCTCAGGAAGCAAAGACAGTTGCACTTGCAGTACAAGAAAGATCGGGAGAATGAGGACAGGCAAAAGTTAGTAGAGATTCGTGCTGCTGTAAAAAGAGTGATGCGCAAAGCATACAACTGCTACCACTGTCATACCTTAGCAAAAGATCTTGCTGAAAACCCAAGGAAATCAGTAAGCGGGTCGAAGGCTTCCATCCAGTCACTCACTGATCAGTCTGGCCTGGCAACGGAAGACAGCAAAACAAAAGCTGAAATTTTAAATACCGCTGTTTGAGTCTCGTACAGATTCCTGTATGGAGGACATAGTGATAGACATCCCTGGGGCCCAATTCGGTTTTACAGAGAGTAGTTTACTGCATTGGCTCCTTACTTACCTTGCATTTATCACGAATCTCTTGCCCAACGTAAAGTCCCGAGTGACTGGAAAAAAGCGCATGCGACGCCTGTATTAAAGAAGGGTAGAAGGACGGATCCTCAAAATTACAGACCAATATCCTTAACATTGGTTTGTTGCAGGATTCTCGAACATATTCTCAGTTCGAATATAATGAATTTCTTTGAGACAGAGAAGTTGCTATCCATGCATCAGCATGGATTTAGACAGCATTGCTCCTGCGAAACGTAACTCGCCCTTTTTTCACATGATGTCTTGCAAACCATGGATGAAGGGTATCAGATGGATGCCATATTCCTTGACTTCCGGAAAGCATTTGACTCGGTGCCCCACTGCAGACTCCTAACTAAGGTACGAGCATATGGGATTGGTTCCCAAATATGTGAGTGGCTCGAAGACTTCTTAAGTAATAGAACCCAGTACCTTGTCCTCAATGGTGAGTGTTCATCGGAGGTGAGGGTATCAGCTGGAGTGCCACTGGGAAGTGAGGTAGGTCCGCTGTTGTTTTCTATCTACATAAATGACCTTTTGGATAGAGTGGATAGCAATGTGTGGCTGTTTGCTGATGATGCTGTGGTGTACGGGAAGGTGTCATCGTTGAGTGACTGTAGGAGGATACAAGATGACTTGGACAGGATTTGTGATTGGTGTAAAGAATGGCAGCTAACTATAAATATAGATAAATGTAAATTAATGCAGATGAATAGGAAAAAGAATGCTGTAATGTTTAAATACTCCAGTAGTAGTGTAGCGCTTGACACAGTCATGTTGATTAAATATTTGGGCGTAACATTGCAGAGTGATATGAAGTGGGACAAGCATGTAATGGCAGTTGTGGGGAAGGCGGATAGTCGTCTTTGGTTCATTGATAGAATTTTGGGAAGATGTGGTTCATCTGTAAAGGAGAATGCTTATAAAACACTAATACGACTTATTCTTGAGTACTGCTCAAGCGTTTGGGATCCCTATCAGGTCGGATTGAGGTAGGACATAGAAGCAATTCAGAGACGGGCTGCTAGATTTGTTACTGGTAGGTTTGATCACCATGCGAGTGTTACGGAAATGCTTCAGGAACTTGGGTGGGAGTCTCTGGAGGAAACGAGGCATTCTTTTCATGAATTTCTACTGAGTAAATTTAGAGAACCAGCATTTGAGGCTGACTGCTGTACAATTTTACTGCCGCCAACTTATATTTCGCGGAAAGACCATAAAGATAAGATAAGAGAGATTAGGGCTCATACAGAGGCATATTGGCAGTCATTTTTCCCTCGTTCTGTTTGGGAGTGGAACAGGGAGAGAACATGCTAGTTGTGGTACGAGGTACCCTCCACCACACACCATTTGGTGGATTGCGGAGAATGTATGTAGATGTAGATGTAGATGAGTATCAGATTGCCAGAATAGCACCACACGGTCACCTAAATACATGGCCACGGTAAACACAATTGGCTGCAGACTTCATGCAGCATAGAGAGTGGCTCACTTGCACGATGAGGCTCATGGCACAGGTGTGCCAGAGCACAGAGACCCCTAGTGGGTATCCAGGTCCAATCCTCTAGCACACATTCAACTTCTGTGCTATTGGACACCAGAAGTACCTCTTAGGTTTTGGATGAGTTGAACTTTAACCCTACATCTCACACCTATTTTGACAGTGCTTACAGGATGGTATTGAGATTCTTGGTGGCTTTCTTCAGGTTTATTGGTCTTGGACTTACATGCAACTGGAGGTCATCATTGAACATGTGGTGTTTGCAGTGGGATGAAACTAATGACACATCACTTATATACGATGAAAAGAGTACAGAACCTAATACTGAACCCTGGGGAATGCCTGATACTACCAGCCTGCCTCCATTGTGATTTTAAAGTCCCAGACATGTTGCATTGCTGGCATGACATCAGGTATGAGCAAAACCATTGCAATGCACATGATAATAAATTTATGTTGGTAAGTTTGGCAAGTAAAATGTCGAAATCAGCAGTGTCAAAGGCTATCCTGAAGTCTAAGAAGCACATGATAGTTGTCTCTTGTGCATCCATGGAAATCGTCAGGTCATCTGTTACCTTTATGATGTTGTGCTGCAGCTGTAATGTTTATGGAAATTTGTTTGTGTGTGTGTGTGTGTGTGTGTGTGATTTTTTTGTGAGTTAGGGTTGCTTAACATCAAGCTGATTGGTATTCATCTACTAGGTTGTTTACAGTTAGGTAATTTGCTGGCTGGTTGTGGATTACACATTCTGATGCTTTGGTGGCTGATGCCTTGGACAGTGCAGGAAGGATGAAAATAGGTGAGTAATCAGAAGGTGCTGTAGCAATGTCCTTTTTAGGTAGTGGCTTAACTAGTCCCTGTTTCCTGGCCTCAGTGAAACTATTTGTGGTTAAGAAGCCATTGAAGATATCTGTTGTAGTGGGCAGTAGTGGGTCAAGTTTCATCATTTGGACTGCAATGCCATAATGCCCAGTAGATGCTGTAAGCAATGTGATTTTCAGGAGTGGGGCATAGTTTGTATGCCTGATGTACAGCACCTCTGAGGTCTCTGAGTAAATCCATGAAGTTTTCCATTTATGTCCAAGAATGGATTAGCCCCAAACTATTTCTTATGCCTCAGTTGCAAGTTTAGATAAAATAAAAACTTTGAAGTCTCAGTATGTAGACAGTTGCAGTTTCTTTCTGGAACATTCTAATGAGTATGTCATAGAAATTATATAATGGTCACACATGCTAGGTACAGATATTTGAGACATAGAAATTACTCTGTTTTGGGATTTCATTGCAAACATATCCATGAGAGTGTGCTACTATTCATACAATGGGTAGGAGTAAGCTGAAGTAGTGACATGTTTGAAGAAGAAAGTAACCGCTTAATTTTCACACTGGAAGGACTGTTGTATAGGGACTGATGACCTCAGATGTTATGTCCCATAGTGCTCAGAGCCATTTGAACTGTTATATAGAAAATTTGTGTTGGTGTCATCAGCTATAAATGTATACTCATATGTCAGTTCAAGATGTGAAAGAGCAGTTTCGAAGCAGCACCCACTTTAGAAGGTTTGTAGAGGACACATATCAGGCACTTTCTGTTAAGAGATTTGATCTCTATGAACAGATTTTCCACTTGTTTATCTTCATTATTGTTAGACGCATATAGCACAGTATGCGATAAATCAGAGCGTTTGTATGCCCCTACTCCACCGCCTCATCAGTTACGTCTGTAGTGTTAGAAAGATGTAGCCATGTAGATTCACCAAACTTTGTGTCTACGTATTTATTTCTCAACATTTAAGTTTTGGGAACAGATGAAACTCAGATGGAGCCAAGTCGATACTGTATGGAGGAGATCAATGGTAGTGAACCAATGGCATCAAATTGTTGCAGATGTCACAGTGCTTGTGCATGGTCTGGCATTGTCATGCTGAAGTCTCAGTATGTAGTCAGTTGCAGTTTCTTTCTGTAACATTCTAATGAGTATGTCATAGAAATTATATAATGGTCAGACATGCTAGGTACAGATATGTGGATGAATTCTTTGAATATGAAACTAGGTTACACCACACTGATTCTCGTGCACTGACATAGTTACATTACACACTGCAATGTTACATGCTGTAGTTTGGAGCCGTCTAGTGGCAGAGGGCTGCAAGTATGTAGACATGAAGAATAAAGATTTAGAATGTTGATAACATTTGTTTTGTTTACAAAGCCTTTAGAGCTTTCAAATAAAAGATTTGGGGGGTAGTAATTATCAGCATGCCCTCATCTATAAACTTTGTATGATAACACGGACTGCATGTAAATATACTCAAAAGTGAATAAATATTCTATTCTATTCACTAATTGTGAAAAGTCCAGGGGAAATTATTACTGACCAGAAAGAAGCTGATATATTACTGTCAAGACCACACCTTATGTATTTATTTGTTTATATGGTAAATTCTCAAATCAGGTTAATACTCTGCACCCACCTGCTAGAAATGAGTAATATGGTTAACATTCCTTTTTTAAAAATTTGTGTTGGAGAATATAATTTTGTTTGAGACAGGTCTCTGTGCTTAGAATAAATTTAAAATTTTGACTGATTCAGAGCTACAGTTCTGCAAATTAGTTCTGCAGCAGCTTTACACGAATACTTTCTTATAGGCCCTCAAGAGCAATTGTTCCTAGCCACTGAAAAATAGTACACCCTTCATGTGCTTCAAATCACTGATGATATCTTCATAGTGTTGACCCAAGGGCAAACAAACTTTCTTCTTTCCTCCACTGCTTTATCACATTATCCCCCACCCATTTCAGCAGTATTTTCAGATCAGCAAGCTACCTTCCTAGGTGCTGATCTCCACTTCTCTGATGGTTTCATAAAGACTTCCACCCATATAAATCTACAAACCATCAAAAATATCATATCTTCACTTCATTAGCTGTGTTGAGAGAAAGACAGTGTCTTCCAAATATATTTCATGAACAGGTTTTTTCTAGTACTCCTACTACACCCACTAATAGCACAAAGGAGCAACCCATTAGTAACTAATATCAACTCAGACTGGAACAGTTGAACTACACACCCTACAAGGGCTTCAATTATTTTTCATTATGCCCTAAAACAAGGAATATCCTTCCTAACCCTCCATTACTATATCCACCCAACATCTCAGTTCTTATTACATGGCTCATGTCCATAAGAATGTTCCATGTGTAAGACCTGTTCCACTCAGCAACCAAGTGCATCCCCTATTCCAGGCTTGTTGTAGGTATAGCCTGCCCCACCAGTTGCGGAGCCAGCTGTGGAAACAAGCTACATCATATGCCAACATTTTTTTTACTACTGTGCAGATTTTTGTGTTGGCACGACCTTAACCAGCTGTCCAGCTATATGAATATCTACTGCAAACAGAGATGAATGGCGAGTAGCGGTGCATCCCATTGACAACAACCTGTCAACTTCATTGTTTGCTCCACATGCTATAAAACACTCTAAACCATTCTGGACGCTGCTGTTGTTGTTGTTGTTGTTGTTGTTGTTGTTGTTGTTGTGGTCTTCAGTCCTGAGACTGGTTTGATGCAGCTCTCCATGCTACTCTATCCTGTACACTATTAAAGAGAAAAGGAATAAAAATAGTGGTTCAAATAAAATTGACTCCACAGAAAATTAAATCTATTGAGATGATTGGTTTTCAGCTTACAATGCCATCATCAGTCTTTAATTGATTGGTGTCATCAATCAAGTTACAATATTTGTGAACAATATTGAAAAAGATATTACTCATTTAGACTAGGGCACAAAAACAGAGTAAATTTCATCTTTGACAGTGGAGTGGTAATGCAATTAAAAAGTTAAAAGTTTAATAGTAAATAAATATGAAGGAAGCAAACCAGGTAAAACATTAACACCATATTCAAAAAACAGTGCCTATTTGACAGTTTAAGTTAACAGTTCCAACAAGATAAAATTAGTAGTTGGCAAGAGTACTAAAGAATAGCTTGAAGAGGTATAAACATATGGAAAGTGATACAGAAACAGTGTAAAAGATAGAGTGACAATTGACTAACAGAATGTATGGAGTACATAGCTAATTACAATAAAATAAACAAGTAAAGATAAATGGAAGACTAGAAAGGAACATACAGTTTGGGAAGCTTTGGAAAACTATGAGCATTAAGTGCTCATAGTTTTGGTCATTTAATATTAAATCAATGGTCATTTAATATTAAATCAGTGCTGTGAGCCAGATGTTTGCTCATTTCTAGGGCTTCCAACATGCTGGTTTTTGGCCTTTGTTTACTATGTTGAGGAAAGGGGATTGTGGCTGATAGTTGTCACTCTCACTCAGTACATGCCCAACAAATGTGGACTCCTAATTCTGAAGCCTCCATCTGTGATCATGTGCAGCCAATCTAGCTGCTATTTCTCTGCCTGATTAACCAAAATAAAACTTATCACAATCAGGACATGTAAGAACTACAAACCCAATAACAACTTCATGCTCACAACACCCAATAACACAAAAATAAATCTTCCTGCTCAGTGGTGCACCACCTCATATCTGTTCCTATGCCAAAGAACATTTCAAAGCAAAGTTAGACATAACACAATTTATTGCGTCAACCAAGGGCTACAACCCTGACCTGACTGACCATGTCTTGCATGGGAAGCAAAATTTGAAAATTTTACCCCTCCTCTATGCTCCCTCTGCCTGCTGCTCCTTCCAGTGTCTGCAGAAAGTGGTGTACGATCCCATACTGAGGACAGGTATCACAGATTGTAGCAAAAACACTGAATTACTGTAACAACAGGACAAGTAATTTTGGCTGATGACAACAGTCAGTTAAAGTCTGATGAGGGCATTTTATACTGATCAATTCCATTAATTAGTCTGTAACACCATAGCTTAGACACTACATACCTTTTGTTGATTCATTTTGCTTTCTGTTATGTTCAACATTCCATCGTTGAGCTTCTGTAAATGTTGTTTGATTGAATCGATAACACAAAATTGTATACTGCTTTCTTTGTAAAAACTTTGATGTCATGGTTTGATTCTATGCAATGAAGTGTAACTAACATTTAAATTCTTTGTCTCATTTGGAGGGAAAACAAGCTTACTGTATATATTTGGAATTTGGTGAATATTTTTTTTTTTTTTTTTTTTTTTTTTTTTTTTTTTTTTTTTTTTTTTTTTTTTTTTTTTTTTTTTGTAGAAATGTCAATATGTGCAAATTTCCTGTTTTATTTAATATGTTTGGTTGCTGTTATGTAAACTGCTGACCTTCACTTAGGGTTCTGAGTTATTTTGTATGTAAAAGGTGGTGTGGTTCCCCTATGGAACAGAACTTAGTAGCATGCGCAAAATGTGGTGGGCATGGATAAAAAGGTAGCTACCAAGCCGTCAACTGCTCATGTAAAAGTTGTGTATTGTGCTGGTGCCAAGAGAGGCTTTCCGTGCCGCTTTCCAATGCCTCAAATGGATGGATAAAGAGCTGGAACTATTCTGGAATTGATATCTATCATCGCCACCAAGAAATGACAGAGTCCATCATTTCCGCCTGCAAATCCACCCACCAACATGCACTCGTCACCATGTTGCATAATCACTGAAAAGGAACCAAGGAATTGTAGAAATGTACAGTGAAGGATCAGCTCATGTGGATGATTTATTTGTTTTCAATAATAAGGTACCCAAAAGACAATTTATGAAATCTTACCTCGATTTATCCTCGGTCACATTTCCACTTAGGATCCTTCCCATGCTAAAGTGATTACCCAGTGTCCTTATTGAAAGAACATTAAAGCTCAGTGTTTTACTTATTAATGCCACTTGAAGATAGTAAGAAGAAACTAAGTTAAAGTTAATGTAGCAAAACTGAGTAATATAGTAAATGATGCCTGCTGAAAATAATTTTTCTATTAAAACTGCTTATTAATATTTTGTTGCCAATTTCTAATGTGAATGTTCTCAAACCTGTGGCTTATAGAGATTTGCAAATTAAATGATCACAGTGCAGTCTGTTGAAAATCACCCAAAGGTGAGCTATTGTCTTATAACCACATCAAGTTGTGTTCTACTGCAGTAAAAGTTGAGAACTATTATTGTTGAAAGTTACATGTTCATGTTTGTTAATGGCTTGTTTCTTTAGTGTATTGAAAGTGTGTATAGTTTGCTCCATTACAGTGGTCAAGATTAAGGGCCCCCTCAATTGAAAGTAGTTCAAATGCACAAAGTTACTTAGTTATAGAAAGTTTTAATTACTCTTGCTATTCAAGTCAAATTCTGTATAATATTGGGTTCCTTTTGTGTATTAAAAGTGCAAATTAATGGTGTTTTGGTTGGCAGGAGAGCCAACACCGTGTTAGTAGAGGAGGCCAAAAGGCACGCGTTTTAGCTCACGCAGGCTGGCGTGAGGTCTGGAACAGGACAAGGAAATTAGAATTTAGAAAAAAAGGTTGTAGCTGGTGGAATACTTAACTTTAATTCATTAATGGTGAATGTGACGGTACATGATTCACAATATCAATAGTAACTGATAATGGCGCCTTGCTAGGTCATAGCAAATGACGTAGCTGAAGGCTATGCTAAACTATCGTCTCGGCAAATGAGAGCATATTTTGTCAGTGAACCATCGCTAGCAAAGTCAGTTGTACAACTGGGGCGAGTGCTAGGAAGTCTCTCTAGACCTGCCATGTGGCGGCGCTTGGTCTGCAATCACTGATAGTGGCGACACGCGGGTCCGACGTATACTAACGGACCACAGCCGATTTAAAGGCTACCACCTAGCAAGTGTGGTGTCTGACGGTGACACCACATTCCGCAAATTGGCGTAGGGTGGTGGCTTAAGGCTTCCGCCCGCTGTGGGGAGGACCCCATGTTGACGTATGTGACGAGGTGGGGAGCCTAACAACAGGCGAGGCTGTGGCACCCACACCCTACCATTCGGACCGCGGGGAGCTAGGAAACGCCTGAAAACCTGCTCCAGGGTGCACACCAACATGCGGTGTATGCACCTGCAGAGAGACAGGAGGGGCTGAAGAGTCGACCTCCATCGGGTCGGGGCACCTGACGGGCGAAGACGACATATGGTCCGGAGCGGGAAGAGTTCCATGTCGGAGGACATCTGGTCACGGGAAGCGATCGGCAGTGCGTGACCCAGGGAGGCACCCGACGGTTGCAGTGACGCGTCCACTGCAGGCATCGCCGGCGGGAGAACAGGCGGCAGCGGCGTGTCGCCATGGGGCAAAATGGAAGGCAGCGTCGGTAACACCTGGGGCTGAGGCAAGCCAGTAGATGGGTCCCCAGGGCGCTGACCGAACGGCACCGTCGCTGAGAGCAGACGGCGAGCGGCAGATCCCATGCGACGACAGAGGCGCAGCTGGTTGAGATGCCGGCGCACCTCACCAGAAGCCCCCAAAACCAGATGCATAGCGCGTCCGAGGCAGCAAAGAATGCGCTCTTCGAGCCAACACCATGAACCTTAGTAGTGACGATAGTAGACAACGTTGCCTGGAGCAAAAGCAGGTGTCTGCCGCTGCACAGGAACCTGATGCGGCGGATGTAGCAAAGACATCAAGGTTCGATGAGGGTGACCATGGAGCAACTTAGCCAGCGAGTGACCATCTTGGGGCTGAAAGTGATACGAGGACAAAAAGAGCAATAACACGTCCTCCCGAGAAAGCGTCTCTTTTAACTTCAACATCTGTGACTTGTAAGTCCTGACCATTCGTTCAGCTGCACCGTTTGACTGTGGCAAAAACGGTGCGGACGTCAGATGTTGAATACCATTGGCCTTGCAGAATGACTGAAATTCTGCAGACATGAATTGGGGGCCATTGTCGGAAACAATAGTCTGTGGAAGACCTTCAATGCAAAAGATAGCAGATAATGCTTTGTTGGTGGCAGATGACGTCATGGAAGACATCCGGACAACAAAAGGAAAATTACTGAAGGCATCTACCAGAACCAACCATCGAGCATTCCAGAATGGACCAGCAAAATCGATGTGTAAGCGTTGCCAAGGGGAAGTGGCTTTTGCCATGCAAAGAATTTCCGCGGTGGAGCTGATTGTTGTTCGGCACACACCATGCTAGAAGAGCACATATTCGTAATCGCAGCATCGATTCCGAACCAAGTACAGTGCTGACGAGCAAGTTGTTTCGTTCTCACTATACCCCAATGTCCTTGGTGGAGAAGCTGAAAAACAGAGGACTGTAATGAACGTGGAACCACGACCCTGGACTGATCATTATCAGAACGCAACAGCAAATCACCACGTCGAACAAAAAGTCTCTCCTGGTGAGCAAAAAATCGGTGAACCAACGGATCCCCGATCCATGACATTGACAAGGGCCATTGTGTAGCAACAAAACGCAAAATGGTAGCAAGGACAGGGTCGCCAGTTGTGGCAGTAGCTACACGACGAAAATCAATCAGAAACGATTCCACCACGGCATCGGTTTCTGAATAAATGAACATGCAAGAAAGTTCAGAGGAATCGAATGCTCTATCCTCAGCAACAGGCAAACGGAACAATGCATCGGGGTTTCCGTGCTTAGCAGTGGACCAATACAAGATATCGTAGCGGTACTGCGAGAGGAAAATAGACCAGCGAATGAATTTCTGCGCTGTACGGGGAGGTACAGGCTTGTTCGGATGAAAAAGCGATGTCAAAGGTTTGTGGTCTGTGATGATGGTAAAGTGACAACCATACAAGAAATCATGAAACTTTGTAACACCAAATACGAGAGCCAAAGCTTCTTTCTTGATCTGTGAATAATTTCTTTGCGCAGACGAGAGCAATTTGGACGCAAAGGCAATAGGGCGATCGCGCGATCCATCTTTGTGCGCAAGCACAGCACCGATCCCAAAATCCAATGCATCCACCATCAACAAAAGGGGCTTCTGGAGATCGAATGGCGTAAGGCAAGTATTGGAAAGCAACGCCGATTTCAACTGGCAAAAGACGCATTTGCATTTCATCGTCCAGATGAACGGAACACCTTTACAGCGTAAGCGATGAAGCGGAGCTGAAATGGAAGAGGCTTGTGGGATATAATGGTGATAATTATTACTTTTTCCCAGCACACTCTGTAGCTGCTTCTAATTCTGTGGCGAAGGCAAGTCTTGTATGGCACGGGGGTGCTCTGGACTGGGATGTATGCCTTGGGCATTGAGTACATGTCCCAGGTAGGGCAAGTCAAGAGCAAAAAACACACATTTGTCCTTCCGCAAGCGAAGACCATTTTGTCGCAAGACCTGAAATAATGTTCTGAGATTGGCTCAAAGTTCTTCTTCCATCTTTCCGGAGATCACAATATCATCCAGATAGTTTGCTGCAGTAGGGACCGACGCACAAACAGTTTGTAGATACTGCTGACACAATGCAGGGGCGGATGCACACCCAAATAGCAGTCGTTTGAATTGATACAAACCAAGATCCATGTTAACCACCAAAACGCACTGGGATTCTTCGTCCTCCGGTATTTGCAAGTACGCATCTGCTAGGTCCAACTTCGAAAAATATTTACCCGGGCACAGTTTGTCAAAAAGATCTTCCGGACGGGGTAAAGGAAAAGTTGCAATCACTAGTTGTGGATTCACTGTTCCCTTGAAGTCCACACAAAGTCTCAATTTTCCCGAGGGTTTTGGCAAAATTACTAAGGGTGATGCCCAGAGAGAAGCCTGCACACATTCAATTACACCTTGTGATTCCAAATCGTGTAATGTTTTTGCGACCTCATCACGCAATACGTGGGGAACATTGCGCGCTCTGAAAAATTTCGGTTGCGTGTTTACTTTCAGTTCCAAATGTGCTTTATAGTTCTTAGCGCAACCAAGGCCCGGTGCAAAAATGTCTGCAAATTCTTCACATAGATGAGAAACACTGTCTGAAGGCACAGTCTGGTTCACTGATAGGACCTGATTTACTATCGACAAGTTAAACAACTGAAATAAATCAAAACCAAACAAGTTCACTGCAGAAGAAGAACGAAGGACATAAAATGACACAAGTTTTGTTTGTCCTTTGTATGTTGCAAGAAGGCTGCACTGTCCTAACACAATGATATCTTGACCTGAATAACTAGTTAACTTAACATTTGTGGCACGCAACGGAGGTGTGCCCAGCTGTTTGTATGTGTCTTGATTGATCAGTGAAACTGCAGCTCCGGTATCGAGCTGGAATGGTAGCACTTTGCCGTTAATGTCCAAGTCTACAAAAAGTTTATTGTCCTGCTGACGACAAGAGCGACTGTCTCATGCAACGTGAACTGACGCTGGTACATAATCACTTGCGACTTGACAGTATTTCCGGCAATGTCGACGCACACTATTTGTGGGACGAACACAGTCACTGTTAGAAGGAGTGGCACTGAGCGGAGTGGAATGAACTACATGAATTTCCATGGGCAAAGTTTCACAAGCCTGAGTATCCTTGGTTCGAATTCGGCCTGAAGCAAAGGGCCTGGAATGGTTTTGAGTTTCCGATCTGAGATTTTTCTGGCAAACACTGAACATGTAATGTTTTATTACAGAAAAAGCAAATAGCCTCGCGTGACGGGCAATTCTCACGCGAATGTCTAGTAGCACACCGTTGGCATGATTTTAGCACTGCATTTGCTTGCCTGCGTGGCACACGTGGCTGAGAGCCTGGCGGCATGGGCGCGGCGGGGCCCGAGGGCTGTTTACTGCTCCATGCAGCTCGCCCGGTGGGCCGGTTAACCTGACACACGGCTGGTGAAGTTTCAAATGATTCCTGAGCAAAGTCAAGTGTGTCCTGCCGATCCAATATGTCCATCACTTGTTGAAGGGAGGGATTGACTAGTTTCAAAATCTGTTCCCCTATACGAACATCAGAAACATTCTGTGCAATTGCATCACGTACCATAGTATCTGAATAAGGGAGTCCACATTGACACTCAAAAGCACAATCCTTCGTAAGGCCATGCAAGGTTGCAACCCACTCTCGAATAGTCTGACCTGCCGTACGTTTTGTACGAAAGAAGGTATACCTTTTCCCAACTACATTGATTGATTCTTTGAAATATGCATCTAATGCAGACAAAATTTCGTCGTAGGACAGAGTTGCTACGTCGCGTCGGGGAATAATTTGACTATCACACGGTACGTTTGTACGCCGACTGATGATAACAAAAAAGGCTGCCGCTCGTTACCTTGAATTCTGTAGGCGGCAAAATGGAATCCAAATTGGTGTGACCACTCCGTCCAGCTTTCCAGTGCAGCATCAAAAGGTTGAAAAGTTGGTGCAACAGCGTGTTGTAGTGGCGTTAGCGGTGGAGCGGCGGCTGCCTCATCGTTTTGCATTGCCTGTTGACCCTGGACGAGCCGTCCAAGGGCATCCAGTAAGGCCTGCGTCTGCTGATTCTGTAAGTGATAAAATTCGGACAGTACATCTGGAGATTGTGGCGAAGCCATTACACAAGTAAATCAGGGCAATATCAATAAGAACGTGGTTTTGCCTCGTCGCCAATGTTTTGGTTGGCAGGAGAGCCAACACCGAGTTACTAGAGGAGGCCAAAAGGCACGTGTTTTAGCTCACGCAGGCTGGCATGAGGTCTGGAACAAGACAAGGAAATTAGAATTTAGAAAAAAAGGACGTATCTGGTGGAATACTTAACTTTAATCCATTAATGGTGAATGTCGGTCTGGACGGTACATGATTCACAATAGCAATAGTAACTGATAATGGCGCCTTGCTAGGTCATAGCAAATGACGTAGCTGAAGGCTATGCTAAACTATCGTCTCGGCAAATGAGGGCATATTTTGTCAGTGAACCATCGCTAGCAAAGTAAGTTGTACAACTGGGGCGAGTGCTAGGAAGTCTCTCTAGACCTGCCGTGTGGCGGCGCTCGGTCTGCAATCACTGATAGTGGCGACACGTGGGTCCGACGTATACTAACGGACCACGGCCGATTTAAAAGCTACCACCTAGCAAGTGTGGTGTCTGGCGGTGACACCACAAATGGTGTAACAGGATCTACAGTCTGTCTAGTATGCTCATGCTAGATAACGATTAATAGAAAGAGTACTATCTATGAAAACAGTAACTTCTTTATTCAAAAGACAGTGAGAAATAATCTGTTAGTGAATTCCATTTAATTTTCATTCTAAGTAGAAAGGTGTTTAGTAGTGAGAGACTTAACCTATGCACAATAAGTAATTTCGCTGTAAACCATATCCATTTTTGATGTCAGATAGGAATGTTTGAAAAGTAATATTGAACCTATGTCCAATTTGTGTTTGACTAAGTCCTCAAGGCAATAGTGTGTTTCATTATCTGTTATATTTATGCAAATAGTTTGTTCAGCTCAGTCAGTTCCACCTGTAAGGTGAACATATGCAGGTGCCAGAGTTCATTGCACTCTCGTGTGATAAAGTATAGGCTGTGTCTGTCCATTAAAGTTACTCATATCTATTTTCTTGAACAAGAATGTTACTCACTCTTGTGCCTAATTAGGCTGGTGACCATTTTTATTATTATTTGGACACTGTGGATAGGCAAAATATTGTTTGTTACTGTTTAAATATTTACGTAATTCTGACTTTCACCTCCCATAACCCACCTCCGTTAGGTATATCACAGTCAACACAACTAAATTCCTTTCAGAGGGTAACACAACTCTGTTGCTTTATACCATAACTGCTTTATCAAGATAGTTTTATTTCATGACCTGCCTCCAACTTTAAGGTTATGGTATAGCAGCAGCAGGCAGTAGTGTTACAAGTCCTCTAGAACATACACAATATTGTGTTTTTGATTTGTACTGTCAAGAAGTGACAAAATAATCAGTTAACAAGATTTTCTAACTCATCAGATCACTAAAAAGTGGAAATTCTGCCGCAGTGATATTGTTTCCAGCAGAATATTAAAATCTTATTCTGACATTACATGATTTACAACAGTGGAAACTCCAGGTTAGAATATCAACAATATAAGGAAAAGATAGATTGCTACTTACCATAAAGATGACACATTAAGTTGCAGATAGGGACAATGAAAAGGCACTTACATATTAGCTTTCTTCCTCAGTCTTTGTCAGAAAAGGAAATACACATACATTCATTCACACAAGCAAGTACACCTAACACACACATGACCGTCATCTCCAGCAGCTTATTGTTCCTGTCTGCAAACTTAATGTGACATCTTTACATCAAACAATAATCTGTCTTGTTCTCATGTCATTTATGTGATTTACTTACCTCTGTAAACAATTAATGACTCAGGGCATATTTTCTGACAGATTTAAATATGCTGTAGTAACACTCATCTATATAACAAAAAACAAGCAAATTTCTTCTAATTACAGACTTACATCATTCTTTTCAAATGTTTCTGGGAATCTGGCCTATGATAGGGTAGCAAATAATTTTTTCTGAGCATAATTTATTAGCTGCTTCTCAGTCTGGCTTCCATAAAGTTTTCTCTACAGAAAAAAAAAACATATAAAACTTCATGAACACAGTCATGGCAGAGCTAAACAGAAAAATTACTGTGTAACCTTGCCAAATTCTAATACGCAAACTGTAAAGGTTATGACAGAAGTGATGTCCTTCTCAGATAGGTGCAGTCTTATCTTCTTAACAGAAAGCAAAATGATTCATTGATTGACTCTGTTAAAGGCATGGAACTAACACAAGAATGGGGAAACATACTGTATGGTCCCTCCATGGTATGTACTGGGCCAGCTCTTGTTCTTAATCTGCATGACTGATCTTCCAATTACTTTAAAGAGCAACACAAAAACTGTAATGTTTGCTGATGACAAGCATAGTAATCAAGGATACAAATTACAAGAAGCGATCAGCAAAACTTACAATAAAATAATGTGCCCATAGTTATAGCAAGTGTTAATATGCAGTGCCTGTGAACCAAATGTGATCTGTCATCTATATTTGTGGAAGTATAAGCATAAAAAAACACTGGCAACTAAAAACAACTAATACTGTGATCTGAAAACCACTCTTTGACACAACATACATTTCCAAAATATAACAGTAAATGTATAAAAGATAATATGAATATGAACATTATTTTCGCTGCTTATTTCCCATGCAAAAAGCATAAAATTAATATAAAAGGACACTGCTAAAACCTCATAGTAAAAGCCCACAACAGTAACATAGTGAATAGACATGTATTTACATATTCATACTGAACTAATAGTACTACAGTTCTATACATAAACTAAAAAGACAAAAACAGTACCTGAAATGAAAACTCACTGTAGTAGCACAATTCATGTTTCCGTCGCACTTCACATAGTGTAGACCGGGAACTGTCTGATAGGCATGCCCGATGTGAATGTGAACTGCCTGGGCATGGCCCATGCTGCCTGAGTTGCTGTTGTTCCGCAGAGGGTGCGGCTGAATTCTCGTGTGCCCTCTGGTGGATGGGACTTTACTTGCGGCAACTACTGTCCATGATGCTCCGTGCCGATGTGCGCCTCCCGCGATCTTTCTGGTGGCTACTGCACTCACCATTTTATAATTTACAATAAGTTCAGATATCAAATCAGTGATATCATCAAAAGATTGCACAGCCATACAAAAGTTGGCAACTTGCAACAATACCATAGAAGTTGGCAATGACTTGCCGCAGAGCACAGCGAAGAATGGGAAGCACTGGTGGAGTCAGACCCTCGATCCCAGCTCCACAGCGCCACCACATGGAAGCTGATGTACAGTAGAGCAGAGGAAGGCTCTACTACAGTCCATGATTTCTGATCAAGAAGACAATGTCGACTAATTAACGATCATCTGTCACTAATGTCAGATGGAACTCTATTGTTGAACGTTGACAACTTCATACTTCAAGAGAAAAGTTTAGTAAATGTATGCATCATGTGAGACTTCAATATTCAAAGATGGTTGTAAATATTCTACAATTTCATACTGCTATGGATTGTATAAAGTTGAGTAAAAGTTTTTATCATTCGTGTAATAAAGTGAACTAATATTTCAGATGTTGTAGTTCCGATCAACCATCCAACACACCAATCAAAGATTGGATGATTGTAGTTTCATCAGCTCATAACAAATGGCAACAAGAAATGAGGCCCAAGTAGATTGTCTTTTAAGCAGGTTGACATGCCAGTGGTTGTGTGTGAGGTGCACTAAGGTGCAGCAGACTGAATGGCAGCTGCTCAATGTCAGCAACTTGATGCCATTACTGAGTAAACAAGCAGCTCTGCTGGCAGAAGCTGAACCAAAATTTTGTCCATACCATAGCCAGGAAAAAGAATGGTCAAACTATTGGTCGCAAATGGAGGCCCATTTCGCAGGCTACAAAGTAACAGGTATGGAGCGCAATGCTTACTTTTTATTCATTTTGAACCTGACATATATCACCTGTGTGTCAAGTTGTGAGCAGGAACTGTTTCTGAGAAAGTCACTGTGAAGATTTGTTTAAACTGTCAAGTCCATGTAGCAGCTGCAATGTTAAGCTGCAGCCCGCTCAGACAATAAAACAGTGGCTTGCAGAACTCAGAGATCTCACATGGAATTAGAATTTTTTGTTCTTGTGGAATTAACTATAGTGATATCATGTTATGTGATGCAATGCATCCTGGATTTTCTATTATTTAATTTTAATGCATTGAATGTATCAGCTGTACACATTCACACTGCAGTTCTCAAACTGCCAGACCCTGATTTAAAACAATTTCTGTCTATTGTGGAATCTCAAACAATTGAAGACTCAGCAGAGACTGATCTTGAGGTCTTGCATTTCAGTTGCTCGTAGTGCACCATATGCTCAGTCTCAAGTACAGAATAGCAATTGAAATTGAATTCAGACAATCATCAAGAACAGTAAAGTTAGAGAGAAAAGACTTTCAGTCACATGGTACACAATGTGTGTAGTATATCTGCAGTGCTTTTTTGACACTATCGGAAAGATTGTTCTTGTTGTAATGCATATTGCTTTCAGTAGGGACATGACAGTCACATTCAAGCAGTATGTTTACTTGGAAAGCCAGGGCTGGGTGACAGCCACCATAGAGTGGCGTTCATTGACTGCAGCTTCACTGCCAACAAGTATGGTTCTGGCAATGTCACTCACTCAGGCATGAGCCAAAACTTGCACGTGTGCATCGCAGAAATCTTCTACCACTGTATGCAGGCAGGCAAACAAACATTTGTTCAGTTATGATTGGAACAAAAAACAATTGATATACTATTGGACACTGGTGCTTCTGTTTCTCTGATTAATAAAGACACATATTTCAGACTTGGCAGCTCACTACTACAGCAGCCTACTTCTTTTTCATCTGCATGCAATGGATAAGAAATAGCATTCTTTGTCAAGTGCAGTTTGCCAGCAATTTTCTGTGGACTGAACATATGGTTCATTTCATTTACACAATTATAGAAACAGTACAAACATTTTTGGGTTAGATTTATTTGACTTTTTCAACCTGTGCAAACAA
Organism: Schistocerca americana; assembly: GCF_021461395.2. Taxonomy (NCBI): domain Eukaryota; kingdom Metazoa; phylum Arthropoda; class Insecta; order Orthoptera; family Acrididae; genus Schistocerca; species Schistocerca americana. The sequence goes on from NC_060120.1 coordinate 131,703,679, forward strand.
GACAATGTGTTACAAATCAATGTTCCTGTGCCTCACACTAATGTTTCTGCCTTGTATAGTAAGCATGAGGAACTGTTTGAACCATGTTTGGAAGGGCTAAAGACTCGAAGCACACATTTTAGTGAAAGAAAATGTTAGTAGCAATTTTTTCATGCGTGGTCTGTCCCCCATGCATTACATGAACAAGTTCATGAGGAACTGGACAGGGGGGAAAGACAACAGGATTATCCAACCTGTTTCAGCAAGCCAATGAGCATCACCCTTGGTCATTCTCCTGAAGCCTTCAGTTGATTTACATCTATGTGCTGATTTTAAAGAAATGGTAAATCCACAACCATCGTGGATTCTTTATATCTTCCATGTCCAGAGGAACTGTTGGACAGTCTGGGGCAGAGCAGATACTTTTCAAATATTTACGTGTGACATATTTACAGTTACTGCTGGATGTGCAGTCCCAGCAGTGCTTTGTGATAAACACTCACCTATGTTTGTTCCAGTTTCAAAGACTACTGTTTTGTTTGTTCCAGTTTCAAAGACTACTGTTTGGAAGAGCTTCGTCTCCTGCAATTTTCAATGGCCCCTGGATAGTTGACAGCAAAGATCCTTGTTGTTATTGTTGTGGTCCTCAGTCCTGAGACCGGCTTGATGCAGCTCCCCATGTCACTCTATCCTGTGCAAGCTTCTTCATCTCCCAGTACCTACTGCAACCTACATCCTTCTGAATCTGCTTAGTGTATTCATCCCTCGGTCTCCCTCTACGATTTTTACCCTCCATGCTGCCCTCCAATACTAAATTGATGATCCCTTGATGCCTCAGAACATGTCCTACCAACCAATCCCTTCTTCTGGTCAAGTTGTGCCACAAACTTCTCTTCTCCCCAATCCTATTCAATACTTCCTCATTAGTTATGTGATCTACCCATCTGATCTTCAGCATTCTTCTGTAGCACCACATTTCGAAAGCTTCTATTCTCTGCTGTACAAACTATTTACCCAGTACTGTAGTCAAGGGTTGTATGACTGGTAAACATTTAGCAAATTTAGATTGCCTGTTTCAAGTTTTTTCTGCTGCTGCTGCTGCTGCTGGCCTAAAGTGAAACAAAGAAAAGTACTCCTTCCTCTAGGAAGAACAGAACTACTTATGTCACATAATTAATGCACAGGGTATTCATCCCATTACATCACACTTGGCTGTTATTATAGATCTACCAGTGCCCCTTAACATTAAGGAATCCCAATCAGTCATGGGGAAGCTCAAATATTACATCAAATTTATTCATAACACTGTGCAAACTGCTGCACCACGTAACCAGCTGTGCAAGAAAAGGTTTCCTTTTGTGTGGTCGAAAGAATGCTAGAACACATCTCAACAATTAAAAAACACGTTGTTAAGTCATCATGGTTTGATTCTTTTTGACCCAGCTAAGCCTGTCATAATAGCTGTGGATGCATCTCCTAATGGAATTGCAGTAGTGCTCCCTCATAAAATTGGTTCTTCTGATAGACCTATTGCTTTTGCCTTGAAAACTATAATCAAATTGCAGTGGAACTATAGTGAGTTTGGAAAAAAAAGTTCCACCAGCATTTTATTGTCTGAATTTCTATTTGTGGCAGATCATTGGCCTTTGACATTCTTATCCAATCCTACTAAGTCTGTCCAAAGTCTGACATGCAAAAGTTGCAACATTGGTCTCTGATATTGTCTAATTATCATTATGAGTTTGGAAAAAAAAGTTCCACCAGCATTTTATTGTTGATGTTGATTTGTTGTTTTGGTTACCAGTTGGCTGCGACACAGGAATCTTGTTTTCAGATTGTGTCTTCAAAAATTATCTCTCAATTTTTGGTTTGTTGTTGCAGCAACTTCTTCTGCCACAGCTCTGCAAGTTGTTTCGCAATACATGCTCAATGAGTGCCCAAGCATCTTGAAAGAAATTCACTACCCAGTGGCATGTCACTACTTTTCATATCATCATGGGACCGGTGGCCTTTGTAGTCTGGTCCTTTCAACCCCCACAAACTAACCAACCATATCATTACGCACTATCAAGTGTTCTGCTGTTGCATACAGAGAATGACAATGCATTGCTTGTGAGTTCTTGCCCCATACAGGGGGAAATTTTATCTCTGATGCACCAAGGTCATTGGAGCATAGTTTGTACGAAACAACTCATCAGATGTGACTGTACTGGCAGGGAATGAACAGTCAGATTGAGCAAATGGCATTGTGTTGCAAAGTTTGTGTGGAACATTCATCAGCTCTGCTACAACACTTTTTTGAGTGGTCTCATCCAACCAGACTGTGGCAATACTTTCATATTGATTTCATGGATCCTTTGTGAAATACTCAATGGTTGTTAGTGGTTGACGCTTTTGTTGCCCCCATGACTTCTGCAATTGCATTATCACCTTTAACATCTATTTTCTGTATTGAAGGTCTTCCAGAGGTCATTGTCTTGGACAATGGACCATGATTCATGTCAGCCAATTTCCAACAGTTTTGTGTTGCCAACACCATACACTATATGACCACTGTAGCTTTACACCCACAGCCTAGTGGTGAAGCTGACTGGTTTGTTCAGTCATTCATAAGTCACATGGAGAAAACCCACTTATCCCACATATGGGAGCAGGCATTGAAAATTTTTCTGCCCTCATCACTTCTTATCAGGAGATGGGAAGGCAGTGGCCGAATTGTTACACTGCCAGAGGCATACTCTTGTGACATAGCAAGCTGGGATCTTTTTACTTCCTCTCTTGTTTTGCCATCTGACACATTAAATTCAGTTTTATTTTTATTTTTGACTAATTATTATTAACATACATGAGTATAATCTGCATTTTCATAAAAGAGAAAGGTTGGCCCTCAGTTTTAAAGAATATAACATCAGATCTAGTTTTGTGCTTAGTTTTGTGCATGTCATCAATTTCCTAATTTATTTAGACTATTCCTAGTTAATACTTTATTTACAGGGTGAAATCAGTAATTGATTCATAACTTAAATTTTATTGTTGACTTATAAACAAATACAAATTCTATAATAATTGTAGCCATTTGGAAAAAGAATCACCATGTAGGGAAGCAGCATACTCATGCCTTATAAAATGCACATCAGTCTTTCCATTGTGTGCCAGCCTAGTCCGCTGTAACTAGCTCTGATGTCATAAATGTTGCGCAATACTTTAAAATGAAGTAAATGACCTGAAACGTTTCTAGCATGTCAGGAGTAATACAAAATCAATATGAGTTGGATATCAGCTCAATAACTTTAACCATTTTTGAAATTTGGATGTTTTTCTGTAAAAATCATTGCGCAACAGAAAAGAGCTAGAAACTTAAAAATTTATATTTAGATTCCTTTTGCATAATAATTTAGTAGAAACAGTATTCTGGATCTCACAAATTAAAATTTTAGGTGAAATTCATGATTTTCTGGTTTTTGTCTTGGAAATTAAGGAAGCAAGATAGATTAAGTAGGCGAATAAATAAAGCAAGGATGTTTAAATTTAAGTAGAAGGGAGATCCGCTATAATCATAAAGATGTGAGAAGTTTCAACTGAATAACTATAAAACTATAGCGATAGCGTATCTCCAAAGGACAAGTTCAGAGCTCGTCTACTACATGTAGTGTAATTAAATTAATTATCTCGCCCAAAATATTTGACTTAGCCACGTCAGACTTTTATTATGATTACTTACCTGTGTGCTGATTGCACATTTAAATTGAGAGCTTAATCGGCCATCAGCAAAGGAAGCAATGATTTATTCGATAACTTAAAGTGGTGCATTACTAGCCCAGCGGCTAGTCGGGAGAGCAGATTTGATCAGGCATTCCCTTAGCCGTCCGCACCGCAGCTTTATATGTAAGAATGCTGCGCGAGAAAAAAGAAGGCCCCAGTTTTCTCCAGACACTGATTAGCGCACCACCTGTGCCGGGAGTCGCATCGCATCGGTATCATTGATATAAACAGCCTCGGATGCAGTAATAAGTTACTTCGGATACATGTAACCATGAAATCGTTTTCGAGTGAAGTGTTAATTTTGGGATGTCGTTAATGATCTATCTTTAGTTTGCGTTTGTCGTATTTTCACGTGCCGCCGCAGGACAGACATTCTACCATTATTAGCGTGGCGTTTGATGAACGTTATCATCAAATTATGGCGAGCATTCACTTAAACATTTAATTTGAACAGTAATAGTGGCATCAGCGCATTAGACTCTGAACTGCTCTGGTAGTTGGATTGTGTGGATTCTTTTTGGTCTGTGACTTTCAGAATATAGTGAACATTTTAGAGAGAATGGTTTTTGATTATGAATCCCAGACAATCTCCTAATTCCTCAGAGCTATAAGCTGTAGCTATAAATGTATTTCTCAGATGACATGGGCACTAGGAATTCTAATTACAGGCTTCACGTTTTGCTAATCACTTTCTGGTTGCCAATATTGTAGTTAGAGAGCCAGTGTTGAGAACGGCAAACAGCATAAATACAAAACATTTATTCTATTATTCCGCCCGCTGCCCCACAACCAGGATTCTTAAATTACTTATTTGGCTCTATTCTAAAACATGTTAGCAAAGCCAGTGCTTACTTAATTCCAAAGTAATTACCAGTTTCATCAAAAGTAATGTTTGTATAACTATATCTGTTAATTTCATTATTTACACAAATAATTCAGCTTAACCCTTGCTATAGAAGAAACTGTTAAAAAGAACCAATTTTTTGATGTATTCAGTTAATTGAATGAGTTGCGTTTTAATTGTAATTTCTGTAAATTAAACATCAAACAATGTATAGTTTCAGTATCTATTACTGTGATGATGTATAAAGGCCCTATTTTTGGTCCTGAGACTGTCAGTCCATGGCCAAGTTTCAGACAAGAAACCTGTGTTGGTTAGAACAACAACAATGCATCAACTTAACGGTGGAATAAGTGTAATGCAATTAGACCATGTGTTAAAACAATGACAGTGTCTATTCATTACGTACTGTATTATTCTGCAAGAATTTTGAACTGTGTGGTTAAGTTTTTACTGGTCATAGATGTTCAACAGTAAACTATTGTGGCAGTATGCTGATGTTTGCCTGCGGCCTATTAATGACGCTTATCAAAATTTTCCAATTGTTAAGTGGCCATATAACTGTATTATTGGGGGGTGGGTGTGAACAATGAAAGTATAAAACTATGAAACACGACTGTGCAACTGTTGGCTGCATCATTTGAAGTAGTCGGTGTTGAACTTCCACCCCCCCCCCCCCCCTCTGCCCCCCCCCATTTTTCAGCCAGTATAACAACACAGCATGTCAACACCAAGGAATATCAATGAAGAAATAAAGCAGCTGAATATCACACCCTGTTGTGTCTTCTGTGGCCACTGCAGTAACAGTTCAGTCCACAAGGTCAGACAAAGTTTCAGCTGCAGGATGAAGTCTTTTACAAAGTCTTTGAAAATAAAGAGTGTTGGGAGCATGGAGTCATTATCAAAGCAACTGGACATTCTTCTTACATCAACCGAAATTCTGCTGGCTACTCCATTGCCATCAAAATCAGCTGCACCATGAGTATGTCAGTGATTCTGCCACAGAATGTTTGACAACAGACCCAGCAGATTGCTGGGGTCCTAACTTGCAGTTGCAGCTGCCTCTCCACCAGTCGCTGCTGACACCTTTCTCTGTGATGTCCTTGGAGGTTGATGGCCCATCGCTAACGCTGCTGATGTCACCAGTGGCAGTACCCACTCACCTGCCTAAACCAATGTCCATGGATGTGCTGCCCTGGAAGGTCATTGTGCCACCCCAGAAAATCACTTTGCTCTCCAGCCGACCACAGCATCTGTATCTCTGGATGCAGGTGTGTACCCTGCAACTGTTTTTTAGCCATTGTTCCTGGTTGCCCTCACATTGGATACTGGAGTGTGGGCAGGGATGCGCCATTGGACATAACTACCTTCCTTGACTTTTCATCTGCGTCCACATTCAGTTTTCCCCCCACTGTTGTCATGTGCATCTGCCTACATGAACACAGTGCAGAGGTTTGAGGCAGGAGGAATGTGATATCATCCAAAGATCATGCAGTAGGCAACTCACATCAATGCCATAAAAGTTAGTGATGTCTTGGTGTTATCCACACTAACAAATGAGAGGCACTGGTGGAACCACACCCTCCCTCACAGCTCCATAGCTCTATCATCCAGAGGCCTGTATACTGTTGAGCAGAGGAAGGCTCTGCCCCAGTTTGTGACCTCTGATCGAGAAGGCAATGTCGACTAGTTAGGGCTCCTGTGTTACTCACATCTTATATGAAACTGTACTTTCGAATATTGAGAATTTTGTTCTCTAATAGAAGAGTTTAGTAAATATGTGCATCAAGTGATGCTTTAGTATTCAAATACAGCTGTAAATATTTGACACAATTCTATGACTATGGATTGTATAAACTTAAGCAAATTGTTCATAATTCTTGTAACAAAGTGAACTAATACTTTGTGTGTTGTAGTCCCTTTCAACCATCCCCCAGATCAATCAAACACCGGACAATTGTATTTTTGTTGGAGTTGCAGACATATTTTTGATAATTGCTGTTGATCCCTTTTTGTTCTTCCGAGTTAGTGTGTTGTATTCCATGTTTCACCATGCCTGAGCCATCACAGGAAATATCTCTCATCAACCTTGCATAGTTTCAATCAGCAGATTGAATAACTGCTGTTCATTGTCAGCCACTTTATGCCATTACTGAGTAAACCAGCAGTTCTACTGCCAATAGCTGCACCAAAATTTCACCCATACCATAGGCAGGAAAAAGAATGGTTGGACTATTAGTCACAAATGGAGACACATTTTGCAGACTACAAAATAAGAGTTATGGAGTGCAATGTTTACCTTTTATCCACCATTGATCCTGACATCTACTGTCTGTGTGTCAAGTTGTGAGGGCAAACTGTTCCCTAGAAAGTCACACACAACAATCTGGTTAAATTGATTTATGAACATTTCAATAGTCAGATCCAAGTAACATCTGCAAGGTTGAAATTTTTTCTTCTGGAGTAGCAGCCTGCTCAGAGAACAAAACAGTGGACTGCAGAAATCAGAGGCCTCACTAGGAATTGCAAGTTTAAGTGTTATTGTGGTATTTACTATAGTGATATCATTTTTTTATGTGATACAATTCACACATTGAATCAGACTCATACATCCACGATGCAGTTCTCAAACTGCCAGACCCTAAGTAGAAACAGTTCTGTCTATTGTCGAATCTCAAACAACTGAGGACTCAACAGAGATCAATTTTGAAGCTATTGTATTTCAGTTGTTCACAGTGCACCAGATGCTCAGTCTCAAGTACAGAAAAATGTTAAGTGATTAAAACTGAAGTCAGACAAACAGTAAGAACAGTAGAGGTAGAAGTAGAGACTTGCTGTCTCTTGGTACATGATGTGTGCTACAAAACTCCATTAGAAAATCATATCTGCAGTGCTTTTTGCAACATTACCAGAAAGATTGTCCTTGTTGTAATGCATATTGCTTTCAATAGGGATGTGAAGGTCATGTTCAAGTGGTGTGTTTACGCAGAAGGCAAGGACAGTGCCCAATTTCCATAGAGTGGACATAAGGTGACTGCAGCTTTACTGTCAACAAGAAAATATGGGTCTGGCACTGCCACTCACTCAGGCATGAGCTGAAACTTCCACATCTGCATCACAGAAATCTTCCACTATTATACGCAGACAGGCAAACAACATTTTGTTCAGTTATGAGTGGAAAAAAAGACAATTAGGTTACTGTTGAACACTGGTGCTTCTGTTTCCCTAATCAGTATAGGTGCATATTTCAGACTCGGTAGCCTACTGCTACAGCAGCCTACTTCTCTTTTGTCTGCATACAGTGGATAAGAAATTCCAGTCATTGGCATCCATAGTTTACCAGCAACTTTTCATGGAGTGACAGCGTGTTTCATTTAATATATTCAATTCTAGAAACAGTACAAACATTTTTTGTTTAGATATATTTGATTTCTTCAACCTGTACATACAAGACAATGTGTTGCAAATCAGTGTTTTTGTTCCTCACACTAATGTTTCTGACTGGTGTTGTAAGTACAAGGAACTGTTTGAACCAGATTTAGTAAGGGCTAAAGACTTTGGAGTACACATTGCAGAGAAAGACAATGCGTAGCAGTGATTTTCTCATGCACAGCCTGTCCTCCATGCAATACATGAGCAAGTTGGTCAGGAACAGCGCAGATGGAAAGACAGTGGGTTTATCCAACCTGTGTCTGTAAGTCAATGAACATCACTCTTGGTCATCTTCCGTAAGCTTTCAGGTGGTTTATGTCTGTATGCTGATTTTAAAGAAACAGTAAACCCACAAACTGTCATGGATTCTTTTCCTCTTTCGTATCCAGAGGAATTGATGGACAGTCTGGGAAAGAGCAGATATTTTTCAAAGATTGATTTACATGAGGCACATTTACAGTTACTGCTGGATGAGCAATTCCAATAGTACTTCGTGATAAACACTCTCCTAGTTTCAAAGACTATCATTGATTTGATTTGATTTGATTTTTTATTTGGCCCTGTTGATTACATATTGTAAAAAGGGTGTACCTGTACCAGTAATATAGGACAAGTCAAGTGAAATAATGCAAAAATGCACAATTGCACAAATAATTGTTTTCTATGAATGATTGGTTGCAGACAATATTACAACCTTCATTTTACTGGTATAAGTTCAAGTGAATGCTTAAAATAGCAGGTTGACTAGAAGTACACATTTTTATCACAGCACCACAAATAAATAAATAAATTTACATTTTGTCATTATTATTTAAATTAAAATATAAATTTTTGTCTTCATCACATAAGTAAGTTCAAGTGAATACTATGTAATGTAGAATAATTGGTAGTATACATTTTAACCTATGATATAAATAAATTTACATTTTATCATTATAATTTATGTTAGGAATACACAATTTTGTCCACTGAAGATTTTTTTAAGAGGTCCTTTTTTGTTTAAAAAAAGGTGGTTCCCTCTATTTTTGCTTAAATGGATGCCTTATTACTCTAGGAATTCATTCATTTTATAAAAATTTTGTTCTCTGAGAGATGTTTTTAGGTTCCTTCTGAATACCTGTATGTTTCCAGAATGAGATTTTCACTCTGCAGTGGTTGCGCGCTGATATGAAACTTCCTGGCAGATTAAAACTGTGTGCCCGACCGAGACTCGAACTCGGGACCTTTGCCTTTCGCGGGCAAGTGCTCTATCATCTGAGCTACTGAAGCACGACTCACGCCCGGTACTCACAGCTTTACTTCTGCCAGTATCTCGTCTCCTAACTTCCAAACTTTACAGAAGCTCTCCTGCAGAGAGAAATGAAAGAGGAAGCCGTCTGGTAGAATTTTGCACAGAGCACAACTTAATGATAGCTAATACTTGGTTCAAGAATCATAAAAGAAGGTTGTATACATGGAAGAAGCCTGGAGATACTAAAAGGTATCAGATAGATTATATAATGGTAAGACAGAGATTTAGGAACCAGGTTTTAAATTGTAGGACATTTCCAGGGGCAGATGTGGACTCTGACAACAATCTATTGGTTATGAACTGTAGATTAAAACTGAAGAAATTGCAAAAAGGTAGGAATTTAAGGAGATGGGACCTGGACAAACTGACTAAACCAGAGGTTGTACAGAGTTTCAGGGAGAGCATAAGGGAACAATTGACAGGAAGTTTCCTTTTCTTCCTTTTCCTACTACCGAATTCCAGTCACCCATGACTATTAAATTTTCGTCTCCTTTCACTATCTGAATAATTTCTTTTATTTCATCATATATTTCTTCAATTTCTTCGTCATCTGCAGAGCTAGTTGGCATATAAACTTGTACTACTGTGGTAGGCGTGGGCTTCGTGTCTATCTTGGCCACTATAATACGTTCACTATGCTGTTTGTAGTAGCTTACCCGCACTCCTATTTTTTTATTCATTATTAAACCTACTCCTGCATTACCCCTATTTGATTTTGTATTTATAACCCTGTATTCACCTGACCATTTTGCATTAATGAAATGAATTAGACATACAACTCACTTAAAGTATACACTGGCACATCCTGCAAATAATCCTCAACTCACTTCCTATTAATTTTCATATAATTGTAATGCACTGGTAAAATCAGTTCTGTTATATGGCTGCGAGACATGGGTGACTTCACAAACACTTGAAGAGTGAATTTGCACATTTGAAAGGAAAGTGCTCAGAAAGATCTATGGGCCTACATTCAGCAGATAAAATGGAAGATGGGAAAGGAGGCAAAAAGAGGACGTGTACAAACGTTTTGGGAAAGCTGACATCGGTAGGACCATCAGAGGATGACGATTCCAGTGGTTGGGACATGTCTTAAAAACTGGAGAATCTACCTCCAACCGAGTGTTCAATCCCCATCTGATTGGAAGATGCCCAAGAGGTCATCCAAGGACTAGGTGGAAAGAGTAGAAAGATAGGATGATGAGGTCGTTGCAGAAGGTAGAACCAACAGCATCCCTGGAAGATGCAATGGACAGAAGAAGTGGAACAACATCTGCGATACCTGCAGCTGTGATCAGGACAATGCTCCTTCCTGTGTCACTGATTGTGTTATTGATCTTTGTATAGTATCTTATTCTGGTTAGTAATATTTCTTTTGGTTTCTGTCATGGGCCTTTATGGCCTGTTATGTACAATAAATGATGATGATGATTGTAATGCCCCTGATGATCACAGCATGCTGCCAAAATGTGTCTTGCTCATAAATATTAGTAAAAAGTGACTGAAACAGTAAAAATTATTTCATAAACTGGTAATAAATGGTAACAACCGCACCAGGTCCAAATTAGGTCATAGCTGAACTCGCCCAGAAACATTTTTAAAATTCAAACTCACAAAGATTCATTCTATGCTATTTAAAACATGTAAATACACCAGAAGTAGACATTAATGGTCATACACTAAATGAAAAACAGTGTGTAAAATTGAAACTTCCTCGCAGATTAACACTGTGTGCCAGACCGAGACTCGAATTCGGGACCTTTGACCTTCGCGGGCAAGTGCTCTACCAACTGAGCCACCTAAGCACGACTCATGTCCCATCCTCGCAGTTTCAATTTTGCCAATATCTCACCTCCTAGCTTCCAAACTTCACAGAAGCTCTTCTGCGAACCTGCACTCCTGGAAGAAAGGGTATTGCAGAGACATGGCTTAGCCACAGCCTGGGGGATGTTTCCAGAATGACATATTCACTCTGCAGCAGTGTGCACTGATATGACACTTCCTGGCAGATTAAAACTGTGTGCCGGACTGAGACTCGGACTCGGGACCTTTGACCTTCGCGGGCAAGTGCTCTACCAACTGATCTACCCAAGGACAACTCATGACCCATCCTCACAGCTTCAATTCTGACAGTACCTTGCCTCCTACCTTCCAAACTTCACAGAAGCTCTTCTGTGAACGTGCAGAACTAGCATTCCTGGAAGAAAGGATATTGCAGAGACATGGCTTAGCCACAGCCTGGGGGATGTTTCCAGAATGACATTTTCACTCTGCAGCAGAGTGTGTGGTGATATGAAACTTCCTGGCAGATTAAAACTGTGTGCCAGACTGAGACTCGAACTCAGGACCTTTACCTGAGTATGGGTTGTGAGTCGAGCTTGGGTAGCTCAGTTGGTAGAGCACTTGCCTGTGAAAGGCAGAGGTTCCAAGTTCGAGTCTCGGTTCGGCACACAGTTTTAATCTGCCGGGAAGTTTCACATCAGTGCACACTTCCCTGCAGAGTGAAAATGTCATTCACTGTGTAAAATTCTTTGGTTCCAGCTAAATAAGAAGTTGACATGGAGTCAATACTTAGAAAAGCTAATTACGAAGTTCAGCTTGGTAAGTCCTGCTCTTATTAAAAAAAACAAAGATGAGGTGACTTGCCGAACAAAAGCGCTGGCAGGTCGATAGATACACAAACAAACACAAACATACACACAAAATTCAAGCTTTCGCAACAAACTGTTGCCTCATCAGGAAAGAGGGAAGGAGAGGGGAAGACGGAAAGCTTGTGTCTGTATGTGTGGATGGATATGTGCGTGTGTGCTAGTGTATACCTGTCCTTTTTTCCCCTAAGGTAAGTCTTTCCGCTCCCGGGATTGGAATGACTCCTTACCCTCTCCCTTAAAACCCACTTCCTTCCGTCTTCCCCTCTCCTTCCCTCTTTCCTGATGAGGCAACAGTTTGTTGCGAAAGCTTGAATTTTGTGTGTATGTTTGTGTTTGTTTGTGTATCTATCGACCTGCCAGCGCTTTTGTTCGGTAAGTCACCTCATCTTTGTTTTTATATATAATTTTTCCCACGTGGAATGTTTCCTTCCATTTTTTATATATATATATCTGAAGAGTCAAAACATTATGACCATCTGTCCCACCTTCGGAACACAGTACAGTAGTGATTCTGCTTAGCATAGATTTCACAAGTCTTTGGTAGGTTTCTGGAGATATGTGACAACAGATGTCTACAAACGGGTCATTATTTTCGATGCTTTGTCATGAATGTGCCCTCATCCTCACTACTGGTATGTCTTTATCACTCTTTTTAACCTTCCCCAACATATCCCTCTGTCTTCCCTGATGATGTTCTGAAAGCTAGGTAGTGTGACCCTTTAACTTTTATATGTGTCTATCAAAGGTTCTATACATTTCACCTCCTGAATGCCAGCAATTCTGCTCGTAATTTATTAGATAAGTGTGTTATCTTATTCTGCAAATTTTCACTCTCGCTTGTCTTAAAGAATTATGTTCTGTGGCAGTGAACCCAATGTAAATAAATTATTTATTCAGTAGAAGCAAACAGTGAGAACATCTTGTAAATTAGATAACTAGGACTTGAAATTCTTACCCTGTTCTTAGTACAATTACTGCTTAATGGTTTTTGTTACTGATAATAAAAATTTTCATGTAGACTTTGCCTCATTGTCTTGTGTACAGAGAGGAGTTACTGCTCTCGTGAAAATGGCTTCAACAAGCTCATATCTAACATAAAGCAAGGAGTTAGGAATTCCTGTCAGTTTTATTCTTTTCTCCATTTCAGTTCCATTTTTCATTACTTTCTTTATGCCACCAGTATCTTATTTCCATCTGCACATGTTATTTATTCAAAGTGTAACTCCCATCTTTGACCTGTCGCTTCCCAAGATCACTTTATTGGTGCTCTAAAATTTGAACATGGCTCCTGGAATGCTTTTATTGTTCCTTAAGTCTCTCTGGACACATCACGCATTCACCCTTTTCTTTACATTTCCCTTTCTTCATTTGAAGGATTTATTAAAGTATATACGTGGTTTAGCAGGCTTTCAGGTCCCTTACGGCATCCTGTAGAGCATATGCAACAACTGGGTACAGAGTGTCTCCAGGGCAGATAGTTGTTCTGTGCCCATTTGTGTGCTCAGCCAGTTGATTGGTGAACATGCCTATATAAAACGTTCTGCAGTTGACACAATTATGTTGTTTATCACCAAGTATGTTTTCATAAGTTGCCCTGCCTTTGATATTGTAGGATTTACCAGTGCATGGGCTGGAGTAGGTGGGGGATGTGACCAGTTTTACATTGAGGGCAGCTGAAGGAGTAGGAACCATGGGGTGGGAATAATGGTTTGAGACACAATGTAAAACTGATCCAATCACATACCAACTGCCACCTACTCCTTCTCTTCCTGGGGAATGAGTAGCCTGCCCCTCCCCAACCTACTCCTCTCTCCTCCCTAAGAAAGAAACTAATATGTTGATCACGGCTTTTCTGACAGAGTAGTTGCAGAAATGTTTCTGACATGACACTATGAATGTCATAATGGAATCCACACAATATTTCATCATCACAACTGACCAACATTTCAAGTGTGACAAACACACTGTTGAGTTATAACTGAAGCCTCCTATGTGTGGCAATCTAAGTGGAGTACACACAGTTGTGAAAGCACCAAATTTGGTGGTAGACAGCAAAGATTTCTTGTACATTAGAAGGATGGACAGTTACATCACCTACTGGATGATAAACTGAGGATGCTGGCACATGTATAAAGGCTGTCATTTCTACTGTGTCCTGCTGTCAGCCACACCAGTACCCTCTGTGGAAAGCCAAATGCCAAAAACTCATCCTCGCTGCTGTGTGATTGCCCTTGCCATTGTTAGGTGAATATTTGTCACCACCAAAGTGTTACCACTTGGATGACCAGTAGTTTCCCATTGTGATCACTGTGTTAAGTCAGAAACCCCTATCTCTATTTACAATATTGGTCGAACTGTGAATTTCCACTACTACTTTAATTATGCTTTCCCATTATGAAGGTGTAGATGAGGGAATTTTGGTACTTTGTAGCCCATACTGAGACAATGCTTGGTCACTGCATATTTTTGTGACTGGTCCACAAGTGTGTGCAATCAATGTCCGATATCTGACACATCTCTCTTCCATTTTGTAACAAGTTTGTCCAGTATATGACTTCCTGCCGCTACAAAGAATCGTACAAACACTGGACCTTCTCAAACCAAGATTGACCTTCAGTGAATGTAGAAGAGCTCTGAGTTTTGTTGTTGGACAGAAGCCATGTTTAACTTTATGTTTCTTCAGTAAAAACATTGTCCGACATGCACTAGGTGTTAAGGTACAGTGCCTACATACAACATGGCAATACACGTGACAGTAGAATTGAACACTTTTGTAGGAAAATGTGAGCACCACATACGGACTTCATTCATCTGCTCAGAACTTATGACTCACACCTTCAGATATATTTGTGAGTTTTGACACGATTTCACTTGAGTGCCGTTGCAGGAATAGCTGTTGCTCATTGATGAGAAGCTGAAAGGGAAACTTGTGGATTTATTCAAGCATATTCTCACTTTGACCTATATCTTTTTTTTTATTCAGTGACATACACTTTGAACAGTCTGATGCTGCCTCTATACACTCTACTCCTGTAAAACGGATATTCCAAACAGAAGATTTTCTGTGTATTACATCCAACATGGGTCAGGTTTCAGACGGAAGTGAAGAACAGAAAGGAAAGGTCATCTTTCCATACCTTGGTGGGGTTTCTTAAAACAGGGACATAAAATTAAATGCATTTTCTGTCAAACAATGAAACTCAGAGTTCTTCTAGGATCAGTGAAGGACAATCTTGAGTTGAGAAAGCCCGGCTTTTAGAAGTTCTCTTGCAGCTGCAGAAGTCATATATCAGACAAACTTGTCACATTGTGGAAGACAAATGTGTCAGATACAGACAACACACACATCTGGACCAACCACATAAATCACCAGTGGCCTAGCATTTTCAGTCTAGAGCTCAACATGAACCACAAAAGTACCAAAATTCTCTAGTCTGTCACTGTACTGGGATATCATAATTCAAGAAGCAATAGAAATATTCAGCTTTATGAATCTTGTGACTGGACAGACATGTTTCCAACTTCACACAGCATGGAAACCAGCACAGGCTGTATTAAAAATCACGGTGGCCGTGAAGAGAAATGTTGGTCGTCCAATGGGTGACACTCTGGTGGCAACTCAAATATTCAGATGACAATGACAAGGATGGTCACACGCCAGTGTGGTTGCAATTCTGGCATTTGGCTTCTGATGGAGCGCACTGGTACAACTGATGGCAGTGCACAATAGGAATGACAGCCTTTGCGCATGCACCAAAGTCCCTTGTTCATTGTATAACAGGTGGAGTATCTGACTTTTCCTCTACCATATAGGAAATCCCTGCCAGTGGCCACTGAATTTGGCACCTTCACACCTGCGTTTCCTAGAAGCTACAGTCACTGCTCAACACTTTATTTGTTGCACCTGAAGATGTCACTCGGCTGCACAGGTGAAATACTATGGAGATTTCACATCATCTGATGCCTTGGCCATTAATCATTTCTGCACAAAACTAATAGTTTAAAAAAACTAGGATTATGTCACTTTTATATATTTTTATCAGCCGTGCTAAAAATTTTGTCTCCTGATGGTATGTACTGGCCAGGAATTCTGTCTCAGTCACGCATAAATAATGAACAATTAAGACATGATGTAAAGCTGTCAACCCAGAGGTTGGTTTAAACACCATAGCGTTTTACTAACGGTCTCGAAAACTGACACATGGCCAGGAGAGCAGTGTGCTGACGACATGGCCCTTCATACCTGCAGCCAGTGATGCCTGTGGGCTGGGGGTGACACAGCGGCTGGTTAGTACTGTTGGACCTTTGTGGCCTGTTTGGGCAGAGTTTAATTTTTTCAGTGTTTTACTAAGCATCGTCTGCTGAAGATGGTATTGCCATTCGCTTTCTCAGACAATGGAACTAACTTACCCAGCCAGTTATAAAATAATTTAAAATGTATCCAAACAGCTAATGGCACCAAGATTTGAGAAATGTTTTTTCAAACTAAATGAGATTTATTTTCACTAAACACGTTTTGCACTTAATCTACAGCTTAGATATGACTAATCTGAATTGGAGCAGGTGACTAAGGAGAGGGATTTCTGTGCTGCTTGTTTCAATTGGATAAAAATGTTTTCATGTAAATTTTGTTTGGCACAGATGAACTGATTATTTCACTTTGCAAGACTGGACAGAATTGTAATGGGTGCTGATAATTATACATCAGACATAGTTGGAAGACTTTTTCTGTTAACGGATACATAAAAACTTTCATTGAACATTATAACAGGTAATCAGTTCATTCAAATTAAAGTACTACTACAATTATTAGATATTATTTACAGGACTCACTACATAATAAATCTTAGAATAGATCTGCTACATAAAACTTACATAACAATTTAGTATGATTCTTGACTTCCGTAACCGTCATGAGATACCTGAATACGAACTGCTAAAAGCATCTTCAAACATGTTAATAAAGTACAATCAGTACAATGTTTTATATTATACTTTATTAAAGACATATTCTTGTTCCTTAGTACATCTGTCTTATGACAGGTCTTGACTGAAACCTCTTCACATCCCTCGGTTCTGTATCTCCTTAAAAAGATACACAGAACCTGAGTTGGCAGGCTTGGGTTCGGGGTGGCAACTCGTGCTAGTTTCACCGTAAATGATGAAATAGTTACCAGATTTTACTGCAAATGGCTCTGGGTATGCTTGCTATTAGTCAATAAAAATTATGTTTGGCTTTCATCAAACTTATACTGAATGGACATGTCTGTGAATGTAGTTGGGCAATATATAAATTTGTGATTTGAGCTTGTTTTTCTGGAGATGAAAGGGGATTTATTTATTTCTTTATTGAGCAGTGGGGCTATGCCCTGTCAGAACTGCAAATTTGGTTCTTCCTTTATGTTCAGGATCAAAGCCATGTTACATACCTGGAGTCAGAATGGATTTGTTTGCAGCCAGACAAGTATCCATGCAATATGGCGACATCTGAAACATCGTGGACTGTCAGCATGGCAAACACTGTTACAACATCCCTTGACTCTGCAATAGAGTGAGACACTTGACAATGGTGCACCAGATGACAACAATGGACACATGTGTGATACCATGTTCTATTTTCAGATGCATCTGCATACACCATCAGTGTTAATGTATATGTATGTGGAAGCTCTCAGCAGAATGATCATTAGCAAACTACATTGTAATACAGACCCAGATGTAGTGTGACAGTTTGGGGTGCCATTTATTTGGTGCAGGAAATCATTTTTGTTACTTTTTTGTATACATCATACATGCCAAAGGGTAAACATAGTTTACTGTAGTCATGATAACACAAAGTACATAACAATGTAAATTGACATGCCACATTGCTTGTACATATGATAGCAGTAGTTATTGAGACTACAAGATTGACAGAATCGAAGTAAATTACAGTATAAAGTAACATAGTACATAATTAAGAATATTTGATAATATTTATTGCTTATTATGATATTCCAGAAATTCAGAGACAGTGTAGAAGCAGTGGTCAAGCAAGAACTGTTTCAGTTTTACCTTAAATGTATTTCATGTCAGCATGGATTTTAAGTAACGCCAGTATGGTAAACTAATCTGTTGCATATGTCTGTACTTTGCAGGTAAGCTACTAAGGAGTGCGGGTAAGCTACTACAAACAGCATAGTGAACGCATTATTGTGGCCAAGATAGACACGAAGCCCACGTCTACTACAGTAGTACAAGTTTATATGCCACTAGCTCTGTAGATGATGAAGAAATTGATGAAACGTATGATGAGATAAAAGAAATTATTCAGGTAGTGAAGGGAGACGAAAATTTAATAGTCATGGGTGACTGGAATTCGACAGTAGGAAAAGGAAGAGAAAGAAATGTTGTAGGTGAATATGGATTGGGGCTAAGAAATGCAAGAGGAAGCTGCCTGGTAGAATTTTGCACAGAGCATAACTTAATCACAGCTAACACTTCGTTCAAGAATCATGAAAGAAGGTTGTATACGAGGAAGAACCCTGGAGATACTAGAAGGTTTCAGATAGATTATGTAATGGTAAGACAGAGATTTAGGAACCAGGTTTTAAATTGTAAGGCATTTCCAGGGGCAGATGTGGACTCTGACAACAATCTATTGGTTATGAACTGTAGATTAAAACTGAAGAAATTGCAAAAAGGCGGGAATTTAAGGAGATGGGACCTGGATAAACTGACTAAACCAGAGGTTGTACAGAGTTTCAGGGAGAGCATAAGGGAACAATTGACAGGAATGGGGGAAAGAAATACAGTAGAAGATGAATGGGTAGCTCTGAGGGATGAAGTAGTGAAGGCAGCAGAGGCTCAAGTATGTAAAAAGACAAAGGCTAGTAGAAATCCCTGGGTAACAGAAGAGATACTGAATTTAATTGATGAAAGGAGAAAATACAAAAATGCAGTAAATGAAGCAGGCAAAAAGGAATACAAACATCTCAAAAATGAGATCGACAGGAAGTGCAAAATGGCTAAGCAGCGATGGCTAGAGAACAAATGTAAGGATGTAGAGGCTTATCTCACGAGGGGTAAGATAGATACTGCCTACAGGAAAATTGAAGAGACCTTTGGAGAAAAGAGAACCACTAGCATGAATCTCAAGAGCTCAGATGGAAACCCAGTTCTAAGCAAAGAAGGGAAAGCAGAAAGGTGGAAGGAGTATATAGAGGGTCTATACAAGGGCGATGCACTTGAGGACAATATTATGGAAATGGAAGAGGATGTAGATGAAGATGAAATGGGAGATAAGCTACTGCGTGAAGAGTTTGACAGAGCACTGAAAGACCTGAGTCGAAACAAGGCCTTCGGAGTAGACAACATTCCATTGGAACTACTGACGGCCTTGGGAGAGCCAGTCCTGACAAAACTCTACCATCTGGTGAGCAAGATGTATGAAACAGGCGAAATACCCTCAGACTTCAAGAAGAATATAATAATTCCAAACCCAAAGAAAGCAGGTGTTGACAGATGTGAAAATTACCGAACTATCAGTTTAATAAGTCACAGCTGCAAAATACTAACTCGAATTCTTTACAGACGAATGGAAAAACTAGTAGAAGCCGACCTCGGGGAAGATCAGTTTGGATTCCGTAGAAATACTGGAACACGTGAGGCAATACTGACCCTACGACTTATCTTAGAAGAAAGATTAAGGAAAGGCAAACCTACATTTCTAGCATTTGTAGACTTAGAGAAAGCTTTTGACAATGTTGACTGGAATACTCTCTTTCAAATTCTGAAGGTGGCAGGGGTACAATACAGGGAGCGAAAGGCTATAAGAGTCGAGGGACATGAAAGGGAAGCAGTGGTTGGGAAGGGAGTGAGACAGGGTTGTAGCCTCTCCCCGATGCTATTCAATCTCTATACTGAGCAATCAGTAAAGGAAACAAAAGAAAAGTTCAGTGTAGGTATTAAAATCTATGGAGAAGAAATAAAAAGTTTGAGGTTCGCCGATGACATTGTAATTCTATCAGAGACAGCAAAGGACTTGGAAGAGCAGTTGAACGGGATGGACAGTGTCTTGAAAGGAGGGTATAAGATGAACATCAACAAAAGCAAAACGAGGCTAATGGAACGTAGTCAAATTAAGTCGGGTGATGCAGAGGGAATTAGATTAGGAAATGAGACACTTAAAGTAGTAAAGGAGTTTTGCTATTTGGGGAGCAAAATAACTGATGATGGTCGAAGTAGAGGGGATATAAAATGTAGACTGGCAATGGCAAGGAAAGCGTTTCTGAAGAAGAGAAATTTGTTTACATCGAGTATTGATTTAAGTGTCAGGAAGTCGTTACTGAAAGTATTTGCATGGAGTGTAGACATGTATGGAAGTGAAACATGGACGATAAATAGTGTAGACAAGAAGAGAATAGAAGCTTTCGAAATGTGGTGCTACAGAAGAATGCTGAAGGTTAGATGGGTAGATCACATAATTAATGAGGAGGTATTGAATAGAACTGGGGAGGAGTTTGTGGCACAGACTAGAAGAAGGGATTGGTTGGTAGGACATGTTCTGAGGCATCAAGGGATCACCAATTTAGTACTGGAGGGCAGCGTGGAGGGTAAAAATCGTAGAGGGAGACCAAGAGATGAATACACTAAGCAGATTCAGAAGGATGTAGGCTGCAGTCGGTACTGGGAGATGAAGAAGCTTGCACAGGATAGAGTAGCATGGAGAGCTGCATCAAACCAGTCTCAGGACTGAAGACCACAACAACAACAACATGTCTGTACTTACTGTGTATCCTTGTAGATTAAGATTCTGTCTACTTTCATATGGATGTAAATCATAGTTATGTTAGAAGGTTTTCTTTTTTTAAGATGCTCTCTTTTATATATAAACAAGGCAGAGGCAGTATTTTCAGATTTTTAAAAATGGGTCTACAGGAATCCCTGCATTTATCTTTACCAAGATAATAGTTTTCTTCATTTTAATTTCAGTTGTGGAATTCCCACAAAAAAATTATTCTGTACATCAGTAGTAACAGTATACCAACACGATACGTTGTCACCACCAATGGGCAGCTTGTATTTTAAGTGAGAATCCTAACAGCAGAAGTGTATTCACTTTATTATTTAGATAGTTAAGGTACATCTCCCACATCAAATCCTCCTGAATATGTATGCCTAAAAATTTTGTATGCATCGCATTTGAGACTTTTTTCCCCTGCAGTGGTAAAAATAGGGTTTGCAGGATAGGGGTTTCTGTGATGTTTTCTCAGAATCTATTTAATATTCTGGGCAACCAAAGCTGTTGAAAGGCATGATGCTACGAAGAACTCCTTTTACAGCTACTATGACTGTCGTTTATTAAAACACAACCTGTTCCACAGCTTCAAGCCACATCATCAGGTGCAACGATGTTAAAATACCTGTCGTCTGTGGAGGCCGCTTTTGCCTTTCCCTGTACTGAGCTGCTCTGCTGTTCACACTGATGCAGGCAAATTTTAAATCTTTGATGTTGACATACAAAAATGGGTGGTGGAAGTTTGACACTGACTACTGTGAATGATGTTGCACAGTTGCGTTTCACAGTTCTTTACTTTTACTGTTCACAACCCCCCTCCCAATATTACAGATAATACGGCCAGTTAACTATTAGCAAATTTTGATAAGCCTCATTAACAGTTTGCAGGCATACGTCAGCATACTGCTGCAATAGTTTACCGTTGAACATCTACGAGCAGTGAAAACCTAACCACACAATTCACAGTTCTTGCAGAATAATATGGTATGTATTGAACAGATGCTGTCATTGTTTTAACATACAGCCTATTTGTCTTACGTACTGATCAGACACTGCCATCATTTTAACACATGGCCTATTTGTCTTACACAGTTAAGTTGATGCATTGTTGTTGACCTAACCAACACGCCCTTCTTGTATGAAAATCGACCATGGACTGACTGACTCGAGCCCAAAAATTGGGCATTTATATATCATCACAGTAATAGGTACTGAAACTATACATTGTTGGATGTTAAAGTTATAGAAATTACAATTAAAAGATACCTCATTCAGTTAACTGAATACATGGAAAAATTCTTTCTTTTTAATAGTTTCTTCTAATACGAGGGTTAAGCCATATTATTTGTTTACAAATATAGTTATGCAAACAATACTTTTGTCAAACTGGTAATACTTTGGAATGAATTGAGTGCTGGCTTTGCTAATATGGTTTTGAATAGAGCCAAATAAATACTTTAAGAATGCCAGCGTTTCGTCTTCCAAATGTTTATAATTAGTACAGAATTTACATTTGTTTCTAAGCCAACAATAGAATTTAAGTTATGAAACAATTACTGATTTCACCCTATAACAAAAGTTCTTAACAAGGAATAGTCAAAATAAATTAGGAAATTGATGACATACACAAAACTAAGCACAAAATTAGACCTGTTGCTATATTCTTTAAGACTGAGGGCCAACTTTTCTCACTCACGTATGTTAATGGTAATTAGTCAGACTTGAGAAAATGAATTTTAAGAAGGCAGATGGCAAAACGAGAGGGGAAGTAAAAATATCCCAGCTTGCTTTGTCACATGGTCCTGAAACACTGTGTTAAACTGGGTTCACACATGATCATCTCTCCCATAGCTGGTAATTTGGACAGCACACATTACATCTTTGATGTTTCTATAATGTCGTCTTTCAATATGATAATGTAAGAGTACATACTGCACATGGTGTACTTACCTACGTCGATACAATGGGTGTTTCACTGTCACGCAGGCTACAATGTTCTCCAAATTTGTATTTAATTGCACTAAATTTTATTGTTAAAAGCAATGAACTTGCTAATGCTCTCCATCATTACATGAACAAATTATTTTGTTACAGCCTCCTTACCCATTTATGATATTTATTCCTGTGATCAGTGTAACTTCACTGCATAGAAGACTTGTAATCTGTGAGGCCACATTGCAGTTACCAAAGTGATTAAAGGATTAATGATTTTCATTTCTGTATTAACTTATGTGTTGGCTTTTTAAGCAGACTGAAATCTGACAGGAATTTATCTGTGAGACAGACATGACATGACATGGACAAGTTTTTTATAACAAAACAATGTTTTACTGAATATTTCATACTTTTCTCAGTAAACATCATGCTGTGTTTGGGTTTTTGTGTTATCATCACTTGACATAGCATGCACATCCATTTCGAATACTGTTTCCTTGCAACTATTCCGCTTCAATGTGACATTGCTTTCTCCAGTTTTTTGATAGGGCCTCATATTTTCTGGTGTGTTGCATGAGAGGTTTCTGGGATTCAAGCCAGGTGAATCCATAGGAAAGACATAATATTTTGGTTGCATACCACACTGCTACCATGTGGCTATTGCAGTGGTATGATGTGTTTATATACCTATATGTAGTCCAGGTGCCAAAGATGAAAGCACCATTCATGTTGTGTAACAAGTCACTGCTCTTATAATCCCATGTCAGCTGTCTGGCTTTCACTCTTCACCTGATGTTGGGCTTTCTGTAAGCTCAAGGTAGGACTCAATGTGTACCTCAACTTGAGTAGTCCATGGAATGAAATTCCATACACTCTTTAACAAATATGTTTCTGTCTGAAACTTCCTGGCAGATTAGAACTGCGTGCCAGACAGACACACGAACTCTAGCAACTTTTTTCTTCATTAATTTAGATAGACTGGTTCAGAGTGCTTGACAGATTCCCTCATTTTGACCATATGTGGTCCAAAAAAATTTCAAAGGTAACAGTGATGTTATTCAATCTGAGTTCCGTCATGATAAGTTCAAAAACGCACACACCATACGGGGAATTATTTCTGTGGTTGAATCATTTACTTTATGGAGAGGAAGACTGGGAATAAAGATGAACCAAAAGCCGTGAAGCTTGTAATCGAGTATGCATATCGTAACACACAAAACATGACAGCCATTATTCAAACAAAACAAAATTTTATTTGATGCTGTAGCTTACAGCGAAAAAAAAAAGAGGAAAAAAAAATTAGGAGCGATATCCTTACGTAACACTAGACACAATATCAACAAAACAATCGCCACTTGTAACTAAGTCCAGCCTTTCTGAAAACTTAAAACAATTAAAAGACTTTAAATATATAATAGTTTACAGCAGATGGCTCATTTACATTCTTTTTTGCTATAAAACAATTAAAACAATATTACAGTACTTTGGAGATTTACAGTCAAACACTCCTTTCATAAAAGATCAGCTTACAGTGCACTAAGCTTCAGCACCAACAGATTCTGGTTATGGAAGATTTACATTTTCTATTGTTATTTTGACTGTCTTTCATCTTCATCATCTTCATCATCATCAGAGAAGTCTCCTGACGGTCTGCCAGCAAACTGTTGTGCTGAAGAGTTGGGAGAGAAGTCATAGCGACCAGCTTTTGATGGTGGGGGGCTGCTAACAAGAGAATAAATTTTCAGTTCTGCACACAAACAAGTACATTAAAAAATAGCAATTATTAAGAAGTATAACACGAGACACTGTTTGAAAATTTTAGTTTCTATCTTCACAAGTTTAATTTTTCTACAGAATATCTTCTTTATTTTTACTGCCCAACCAACTTCTCAACTGGGCCCTGAATAGAACTAATGATTTTTAAACAGTATGCATTCCAGAATGGAGTAACAACAAGATGAAAAGGATGGGTTGCTACTCACCACATACCAGAAGCATTGAGTCGCAGACAGGCAATATGATGAGACTGGTAAACATTTAAGATTTTGAACAGAAGGAATTTGTTTGAAAGCTTAAATGTTTAGCTGTCTTTTCATTGTGCCTGTTTGCAACTCAATACCTCCTCCATGTGGTAAGTAGAAATCCATACTTTTCAAACACATGGTTTTTAAAATCTTGCAATGCACTTATAGCTTTAGTTTTGAACAATAATAAATTCACTATAAGGGCAATGTCAACAATAAAGGCAAGAGAATCAGAGATGAGAACAATACATGAAAATATAATTTCTTACTTCATCATTTCACTACAATGTGCCTGTTGGAAAATTTTTAAGCCTAAGCAAGATAAAACACTACTGCAAATTTTAAAGACAAATATTGGAAAACTAGTATGACCTTTTGTTAGTCACACTGCCCCTTATATAAATTAATTAAAAATTTAAAATTTTCTTGCTCCCAAACAAAGGTTAGGTGGGCACTCCTTGATGAGCCGGAGTTCTTCCACAATGACTGACAACGTTATCTGAAAGCAAATGCTTCAGTTGCAAATTATGTTGCAGTTTCACTTGCTCAGCTGGTTTCAAGTCAATTACAAGTAATCAAATTTACTAAAAAGGAGACTACACAGCAATTTGATTTTTGTAGTTTCTTGCATTTATGGTAAATGAAGTTAAGAACTCGAGTATCAGTCTCCTAAAGCATCCCAATGCCGCTCTAAAATGTTCTCACGAAAATCAACTTTGAAGTTTCCCAAGTGTCTAATACCTAGGAAGTTCAAATTTATGAGGGACTGCATAGCTCTGTGGTAGAATGTTTGTCTACCATATGGGGGACCCATGTTCAATTTATGGCAGGAGCAAATTTTTAAACAAAGGTGCATGTTATGAGCATTTCCATGATGCATAAAATATATAAAGGTGGAAATAAAAATCAGTAGTGCTTGAGACTGATAATCTCTGGATGGCCGGTTTGAGTCTTGTTCTGGTCTTTGTCCCCCCCCCCCCCCCCCCCCCCAATTCAGTTTAGTTTGAATGGCAACACCATTTAAATATAAAATTCATCAAATATATGATCATCAATGTACCTAACAGTCATTTTTATTAAAAATGCAAGCCTCCTTATTTCTAATTACATCACATGCAAAAACCCAGTTGTCATTGTAAATGTGTAGTGACCCACATCGGTTCCACACCCAAGATTCAGGCACGCTGTTGTAAGGCAAGCCACAGAAGTTGCCAATCAAGGATGCGGGCACAGCCTCTCCTCAGTGCACCCTACCGTCCAGCCAACAGCTTACAGAGTCGGGACTGTCCAGCCTCACCCTCAGTTACATGTTGACATTCTGATTAGGATTATCGGACTAGTAGTGTAGTCACTCCGCATCAAGTGTCTTCTTGTAACAAGTTATTTCTAGACTTAATAAAGTGTTGTTTCTTTCATTGTCTGTGCATTCTTGTGATCAGAATATATAATTCTTAATTATCTATTTTTTATGAAGAAAGATTGTTTAGATTAAAAACCTCACAAATGAAATTGTATTTTACACTTCACAGAAACATGACCTTTGTTTAAAAGTTAACAATGACCGGAAATCAGACCCATGTTGCCCACATTGCAGGCAAGCATTCTAGTAAAGAGCCACACCATCCATAAAAAAAAAGATCTTATCTAGGGTATCAAAAACACTCAGAAAAATTTCTATGTCTATTTTCTGGAGACTTTTTGGGAGTTGCATTGAACTGATTTGAAAGGCTGATACAAAAATCCGACTGCTGTGTATTCTCCATGTTAAGTATTTACGCCAATGCCAACAATGTAACAAAATGCACAAGTTCACTGTGATGTCGGCTAGAGTTAAATTTATTTACACAACCAAAATTGATTTTGTAATAAAATTATATCCTTAGCAACTGGAACATCTGATGTTGATAAAAAGTAAGTGCCGCAATTTGCAAATCAACAACTGTACATAGCAAAGCTTGATTTAAAATAGTAACAAGGGGAAGATATAAAGTGAATATTATCTGTAAAATTTGACAACTTTAAACTTTAGCCAAAACATCGCAGTTAACAATTCAATTTTCAGTCAGCTAAGACGTCCAGGAAAGTCAATATTGTATGGAACTACTGTCATATCTAACCCCAGCAACAGCCCATCTAGACACTGTAAATACGCTTTTTGTTTTAGTGCATACCTTGTGCTTTCATCAACATCATTGCTGGTAGATGACGTGGGTGAGCCATCACGCCGAGGACTGGCTGGAGGCGATAGAGCTTGCATCAGACGCCCTTTCCCTTCATTCCATATTTGCGACTGTAAAATGTAGTGAACTTATCAGTTGTGGCATCACAGGGGAGAAATGCTTGATAAATGTAAATTGCGCCCTCACCGAATATCTCATAAAAGCATTTCACCTATACATTAAGGAGAGAAGTTAAGCAGGGACACTTCCAATCATTCATTCAGAACAAAATGTATGAGTAGAGTGTAAAAATAATTTTGAAATTTCCTAATGAAAACTCTCTCACACACACACTCTCTCTCTCTCTCTCTCTCTCTCTCTCTCTCTCTCTCAAATTCTTGGAAATGAAATGATCAGATACCTAGAAACGGTACTGTGGCTATTAAAAAATACTTAACTTTCTTGGAAGAAAAAAGATAAAGACTGTTAAATAAACATAAAATATTTTTTCTGTTCGGTCATGGGTAGTCATCTACCCTTATTTCATCATCTTTATTAGTCAGCTAACATAAATTGCTGGATAAAGGCCTCCTGGGTTTGTGGTCTTCAACTATATTTTACCCAGTTTCTATCATCATCCATCCACCTTCCATTATGTCAAGGCTTATCTTTTGGAATCCAGCAACCCTTGCTCCATCTAAATTTCAGTCTATTAATTATAACTTCTTCCACTCACATCTGTTCCCCAATCCATTTGTTTGTTTCCTGTCTCTTCCAGTAATTCTCCATATGCATCTTTCGATTGATCATTGAGCACTTTTCAGTTTTCAAATACTTTTAATGCAAAGTGACACACTGCCAAAAACCATAAGCTGGTAACACACAGGTTGTAAACTTGCCTTTTCACACATATATGAAGTTTAGTTATGAAAAACCTGCTTAGTTTAACAAAAGCACCCCAGTGCTATTTTTACTTTTCCACTATTTGCTTCATTTAAGTACTTACATTTGAGCCTAGATTTTCTATCAAAGTATAACACAATTCGCAGCAACTGAAAACTGCAAATGAAGCCATGTCTCCACAATACACTCCACAGGAGTCCTAGTAGGTATGTAGAGAAACTTCTATGATGTCTGGAAGGTAGGTAATCAGGTACTGGTGGAAGTAAAGCTGTGAGGATGGGCCATGAATCACACTTGGTTAGCTCAGCTAGTAGAGCACTTGCCCATGATAGGCAATTACAAACAATGCCACTGTAACAAACCAAGCATATCACTCTGCCTCACATGGTGGCATCCGCACAAATGCGTGAACCACAAAACCCACATCTATAAAGAAATATCTGACATATTAGTACAAACAATAGTTGCGTGTTTGAGACTTCTCAACCTTTCAGCATATTATTTAAAGCAATTAAGTTATATTTTACATCTGCACTTCACTCTGAATAATGTCTTTCTACACAGCTACAGAACCTGGCTATTGTCAATTCTGATAGCAGTTTATAGCTAAAACTTTTTATATACATGATCACTTCATACAAAAAATAACACTTGTGGAAATGTAGCTCACAGTACCAGAAACAAAAATATGTCACAATTCCATCAACATGAAAACAGGCAGACAGTTGCAGAAACACAATTCCAGATTACACAGTCTAATCCCAGCTTCTGGAACTATTAGTTCCTTCACAGATAGTTAAGAGGGTAGGTTGGGACAGGTAAAAGGGTAGGTTGGGGAAGGTTAGAAAGGAGCAGCAGGTCACTCAGACCCAAGGAGGACAGGGCCCCCATTTGTTGTGAGGATGTCCATAAGGCGGGTGGGTCCCTCTCATCCTGGTGTTTGAGTGACCTGCTGTTCCTTTCTAACCTACTCCATTTCTGAAGAGGGGAGTAATAGTTTGAAAAGCTGGAATTAGTGCTTTCACATTTAAAAAGAAGTATCTGCAGCACTGGAATTTCACCTTCTGAACCTAAGCTATTTGGTGTATTTATAATTTGGTGTATTTATAATTTTATATTTTCCTCTCACTTATAGGTCAAATATGATGTTCAGATAAGCGAAGTCAAAAGAATAGTATATGTCCAAATCAAATAGCAATTACTGTGACACCTACCCTCCACCCTCAACACACACACACACACACACACACTAGCAACAACTGATGACTTTAGATTCCTAGGTGATGGACTTAGCCACAATGTGTTTCAGAATGGTTCCAGAATGAAGCTTCTTACTGTATCATGGAATATATGCTATTGGATGATTGATAAAGTGATTTTAATTTAGAGCAGATGGCATCCGGATTATAAGAGCTCATACTATTTTTGCAATTCATGTAATTATGGTTATAATATAGTAAATATGTGTACAGTAGAACTTGTTGGAAACTCTTACAAAAGGAAATGTAAAAACAGTGAAAGTGTACAACAATTTACTAAGGAATATGGATGGTTCCTCATTGAGAGGAATCAATTAGTAATCTGCACTGAGACACACAAAAAATTTCTTGCTGTACCTGATAGTTCGGGTAGGAGACCAGATAACATGCAAAACTTTAAAACTATTTGTACACTCAATTTATTGTTTCGTTAAATGATTGGTAGGTTACTGTTCAGGAAAATTTCTGTTCTTTTCACTGAATACAATACACAGTCAGTCAAGATGTGGCACACTAACTGGCATGTCACATGCACCATGAACCAGGGCTGCTTCTCCACATCGGAGACAGCTGTACATCATACAGCAGTGTCCTATTCTTGGTTTTGTTAGCGCCACTTCCTATCTGAGCGACTGGAATTATGTCTGCCATGGCCTTGTAGTTGGCCCCACATGGTACAGTGTGTTGCTTTGTATCTCCAGCCATATATTCTTCCACTGATGCATAAGTTTTCTTTTGTGGTGTTAGAAGATAGCATTTAGTGCATGATTCACTGTGTCCCCACATGTCCCTTACAAGTATTCCTAGTTGCGTTGTCAGCCTGCTCATTCCTATGAATAACCATGTGCCATGGTACCCAAATCAGTGATATCTATTTCCCTTGAAATTGTAAAAGGAGGAGGCTAATCTGGATTTACTGAACCATTCTGTTCACTGGATATCATTGTTGAATCCTCTGATGGGTGCTAAGGGAATTTAAGCATATGAGGAAGTCCTTGCACTGATCTCTTCTAATTCACACCACATGTTTAAAAATGGCAAAAAGCTCTACAACAAAATCTAAAAATTGATTTGGCAGACAAGCAATAAGAACACTGTCACTGAAAATAGCCGAGCAGTCAAATGCCTTCGATTACTTGGTACAATCAGTGTAAGCAAACTTAAAACAGGAACTAGAGTAGCATGCACAATGCCCCTTCTCCCTCCTCCCCTCCAAAAAAGTATCAATCTGTTCACCTCATACTCCTGCCTTTGACCACCACTACTCATCACCACTACAAAAGCCTCCATCAAACCTTCCTTGCATCCATCATTGCCTCCAAATCTACCTAGCAGAACTACTACATTCACCACACCCTCAGAACTCCCTGCTGCCCCCTACAGAACCCAGAGCCTAAACTGACCTGCAACACAGTCATGTACTTGTCCTCCAAAAGCCTCGGTCCCACATAAGCATCAGCCATTTCCAAAGGTCCTAATCTTTTGCCCCATATTCAGTCACGCTGGGCTTGTTAAAGATCTTCTCTCCTCCTGATCCCTACAGTGGAAACACTTTTTTGTCACTAACCCTACAAATTAGACTCAATCCAAAGTCAATACTGAAACCTGACCAACTCGGTTTACTCCTAAAGCCAACGGTGATCCACCTCTATTGCCCTCAAATAAGCCTCTGTTAATTTTCCACCATATCCGCAGAAAAATGTGAGGCCTTGGCACTAAGAGACAGTGGTCATTTGTATGCAAGTTGCATTTGTGTGAATATGTGCGAGTGTCCTATTACTGAGGAAGGACTTTGTCCAAAAGCTGATATATTTCTTGTATTCTTTTCCATTTTGCCTGTCTGCAACTCAACGCAGTAGCAATCTAGCGTTTTAATATTTTTGTTATTCCATCATGGAATTTCCGTTGTTTGATTGCATCTAAATTTTTGAGTTGTACCTTTGCCCAGATCCTAAATAATCTCACTGTCAATCTATGATTTAAGCAGGCATATCCAAATTATGTTTAGACAATGAGAATACACATTGAAAACCGGGGAAATTACATTACATTATAAACATGTTGCACCGTAAGAAACAAGCACTCGTGTAGAAAGTGATAGCTCACCAACTTCTGTGCATACACTATGTGTGGAACTTGTTCTTTAGGTGCCTGTAACTCGCCTAATACCCATGTTGTGGACACATTAACATTCTTAGCTAAGATCTTACTGATCTATACATTGTATAGTCTTAATCCAGCCAGTATCTAATGAAGGATTTGGAAAACAATATGAGGGAAGACCTGGATGTACTCCATATCATCCAGCTTGGAAATATCAAGTTGTTTACAGCCTTCACAATTCTCGTTTTAAGATCTTTTTAGACACATAAGCAGCAAAGCTTTGCATCAAATACAATGCCAAGAAATCTTACCGATTCCTTAGACCTAAGAGTGTGTCCCACAGTAGCAATGTCAGTATACTAAAAACATGTCTATGGTTGAAACCAGTGCATGCGCATGCGCGCGCGCTGTACTAACCCCCCCCCCCCCCCCCCCCCCCGCCCCCACACACACACACACACACACACACACACACACACACACACACACACACACACTAATTATCTCAATGGAAAACCAAAAACCTGTGGCTTCTAAATCAAATCTTCAAAATTTATCTGCATCATTTGTATTTGGGAGCCAATGGAAGAAAGATAAGAGCCAGAAGAGAAGATTACAAAATCCTCCACAAAAACAATTGGCAGGTCTCAATACATGTTTTCCTAACCCTTTTAGAGGGTACAATAAATCAACATTGTTTCTCCTTTTTTATTTTCAGCTGCAGTTTCCTTTAGGTCCATACTACTTCTATTCTTCAAGAATGTCATTCCTTCTCTTCTTGTGTCCAATTTCTTACAGTTCTTGTGTTTCTCTGTCCTGAACATGTCCCTCTGCTAGTGCTTTATTACGAAGTATTCTGTTACTCATTGTTGTAATGACTAAATCATGAGGGTGTTGCCAGGAAAAAAAAAATCAACTAAGTATGAATATTTGCTATAAGGCTTGTAACTTAGGCAGAGATGTACAATGTAAGCCACTTTTGTCAGTTCATTAAGAGGTCACACATATTGGGGAACTGCCGATTTCACATTTACTGATTGTGAATTGGATATAAAAAAGCAGCACAGTCATGTAACATCTTTAAGCACACAGCCTCAAATGCCACATACAGAAGCCCTCAAACGTCAAGCAAGGCCGAGTTCCACTGAACAGAAGAGTCCCAGACAGAGAAGAGTTCCAGCCAGTCTTTGATAAACAAGCCTGCAGCAGATACTATGCGAGTAAGCATCATACTCAATTAAGCTTGCACGCTGCGGGTATCTTGCAAAGCTTGCCTGTATATACCACCATTGGACTAGTATTAATGGTTTCCATCATACATTTGTCTCTATATACCTGTGTCTTAAGTCCCTTTCATTGTGATGAGTACTTGAACCAAAGGGTGCAATTAGAGCAATACAATCTGACAAGTCCACGGCTCGTGGTCTGTAGTACCATACATTACTGTGTATATCTGAATCTTAATGAAGTTACAGACCACAGTGACCATTTGTTCTGGTAACTGATTGGTTGAAAAATCTCAGATTGACCCCACGCCAGCTCACTCCTGCACGCAGCCACTTATGGACCAAGAAACAGGTGACCTCAAATTCTGTGTCACTTCTGATCTGAGCGTGAGCTTCTAAGTATGTTGCAACCCACGACATATTAGATGTGGAGCCCAGGCTTCGATAAATTGCTGAGTACCTTTACTAAGAAGGAAGGTGCCTTAGAATACGAAACATAAGATTTTATCCTTGGAGAACTAGCAAGCCCCATCTTAGGATGACTGGCTTGAGCTTTCAAGGTATATCTGATACAGTGTACATGGAGAGCTGTCATTTTTAGTGTACAGCAGGAGCGAAGCAAGAAGAAGACAGATGAAGTCAAGAGGCTGTCCACCGTCCAGTGTCACAAAATTAATAGATCACTGCAGTAAACATCAGATGATGCCTACCCAGCAGTTACAGCAATTGGGGTCAGGGCCACTGACATCTGAATCAGTGGCATATATGTGCTGACCACACCAAATTTCAACATTATGCGGCATGAGACATCTACAAAGTGTCGCCACCTGACTGACAAATGCAGTAAGTGAATAACTACATAGCATGAAAAAAAGGTTCACAGATTTAAGGAAGAATGAAAAAGCACATAACATGAACCTGGAAAGGAGTGAGGTCCCCACTAAGCATACAGTCTTGGCTAAGTTACTTCTGAGAGCTTTTGATGGAAATAAAAATGAACTTAGAGAATTCATAGACAACTGTGACCAAGCATTTTAACTGCTGTGAAGCCACAGTCATAGTGTGCTATTAAATTTTATTAAAATTAGAACTACTTGTACATGATTTGGCAGCAACGTGGGCAAATGTGAAGGGAATTTTCTTTGAGAACTACGAGTCAAAATGGTCTTTGGATTACCATATGTGTCTATTGTTACTCAGTAGACAGAACAGGACCGCAACTATTGCCGAATGGGTGCGTCACACTGACACATTGCAGCACCAATTTCAAGAAGCCATCCAGGGAGTGTTGAAAGAATCAGACATTCCAGGAATCCAAACTAATTGTGAAGCTGGCACAAGCAATGTTCATATGGGGAATTGAAGATAAAGGGACTAAAACAGTCATTAGAGCAGCAAGAAGAGAAGATTTAATGTTTGTTCAAGCAGTGTCTCTAGCATTAACAGATGGAGCATCCATCCATCACCTCTAATAAAGAAAAGTTTGGTGAATCCAGTTGCCCAGGAGATCACTGTTTTAGATGTAAGAGAGGGGGCTGCCATGCAAGGAACTGCACTGCAGATAGAGAAGTCAGGAAAATAGACACCATCCCACTGAGTATAGTAGAGCAGAAAAATGGGCACTCCATCCTCCCCTACCACCAGAAAGGATAGAGAGAATTCTATGCAGAGGCCATCACAGGGAAACTGGGAGCATGTGGCTGATGGTTTGTCGTTGTGATATGTTTGTTTGTAACGAACAGGACACAGCCCAACAGTGTAATTCTGATGCTAGTCTAGCAAACATGAAGACTCAGAAACTGGGAAACGAAAGAATGGCATGGGTATGCAGTCAACCAGTGCTGAAAAGTTGTTCTCAGTAGACTGCAAAGGTAGGAATGATTCCGTAAGTATAAGATGCATGCTGGGAAGTGCACGAACGCACATGTTTCATAGCAGAAGGTGTACAACTTTGCTTCCGGAGTTTGCCGATAGGTGGCGACAATGGTAAGTAGCAGTCGAAAGAAACAGATCGCAGACGTCAGGCAGTTAGCTTGGACCTCGGTCAACATAACCTCATTCAAACATTAGTCGATTTGTGTCTATATCATAAAGTTGTTCTTGATTGAAAATGTCTGTTTACAAGCCTAATTCTCGTCATCTGTGGGAGGTGTTACTGTTTTGTTTCAATAAGAAGAAAACAGCAGCTGAGCCTCATCAAATGCTCTCAAGTACGTATGGTAAGGACGCTATTGGTGAAAGAATGTGTCGGGAGTGGTTTCAACACTTCAGGAACAGTGAATTTAACACCTTAGACTGGCATATTGGTGGAAGAGAGAATGTTTTCGAAGACGCAGAATTGGAGACATTGCTGAGTGAAGACTCACGTCAAACTCAAGAAGAATTGGCACGATCAGTGCGAGTGACACAGGAAGCCATTTCAAAATGTCTCACAACTATGGGCATGATTCAGAAAGAAGGAACTTGGGTCTCTTGTGAGCTGAAACCAAGAGACGTTGAACGGTGTTTGTGTGTTTGTGAACAGTTGCTTCAGAGGCAAAAAACGGAAGGGATTTTCGCATAGCATTGTGACCGGGGACGAAAAATGGGTTCATTAAGATAACCCTACATGCAAAAAATCAAGAGGATATCCCGACCATGCTTCCACGTCGACGGCCAAACAGAATATTCACGACTCCAAGATCGTGCTCTGCATTTGGTGGGACCAGCTCGGCGTTGTGTACTATGAATGTTAAAACCAAGTGAAACAATCACAGGTGCTCATTATTGAACACAATTAATGCGTTTCAGCAGAGTATTAAAAGACAAACGGCCACAATACAGCGAGAGGCACGATAAAGTGATTTTGCAGCACGACAATGCTCGACCCCATATTGCAAAATACGTCAAAACGTACTCGGAAATGTTAAAATGGGAAGTCCTACCCCAACCTCCATATTTTCCAGACATTTCTCCCTCTGACTATCACCTGTTTAGATCAATGGTGCATGGCCTGGCTGACCAACACTTCTGATCTCATGAAGAAGTCACAAATTGGATCAACTCATGGATCGCTTCAAAAGATTAACATTTTTTCGATGTGGGATTCGTACACTGCCCAAAAGATGGGAGAAAGTAGTGGCCAGCAATGGAAAATACTTTGAATGATATATGTGTAACCAATTTGTTTAATTAAAGTATCAAATGCCAGGGAAAAGAATGGCAGAAACAAAGTTGTACACCTATTAAATAGTGCTGCTCAAGTTAGCACAATAAAGAAATCAGCACCAAAGAGTATGTTGGCTACAAAGATTAAAACTTAAAGCGATTACTACAGAAGTAATAGAGATGTGCGGAGATGTGATGTTACCACTGAGGATCAATGATTTTGTGTGTGTGTGTGTGTGTGTGTGTGTGTGTGTGTGTGTGTGTGTAAAGCATAAGTTTCATATAGTGAAGCACGAGTAAAGACACCCTGTATGAAGGAATCTTAGGCAGAGATTTCTGTGAGAGTGTAAAAGTAATCATAGATTAGGTGACAAAGACCCTATGGCTCACGGGCAGACCACTATGACTACATACAGAACATGAGCCAAACCACAGAATCTTGCAGACTAGGAGAAAGCCATGAAGAGAGGAGCAGTGCCCACGGAACGGGCATAAGGCAGCCGACAGCAGTGGATGACAAGGAAAACTGCGATCCCAGAGGCCTCAGTATGAGTTCAAGTAGAATCATAAATAATTCTGAGTGATAAGAGAGATCTCTAGAGTAAAGAGTCAGAAGAAATAAGAAGTGATAGGGTGCCACATCTAAGGGAAGCTAGGAACAAAGATGAGAAGCAGATGGAAAGAAAAGTGAGCCTGTGTGACATTATACAAATAGGCCCATGATAAGGATTTAAGTCCATAACACACATCTGACCAAAAGAATAATGGAGAAGCAGCAGTTGGGTGTATCTTTGGCTGCAGCTTTGATAACCATAGACAGAAATGAGTATTTTCAATACCATGGAAGAAGCTGTTATAATGGATGTCCTAAAGTTAAGATAGAAGCAGTACACATAGTGGAAGAAGGCAAGGAATGGCGCATACTTAGTATAGTTTCAGTGGACCAAAAGACAAGGTTATGTTTAAGCTGTTCATATATTTTGATAATGTGGTCATGTTAAAATTGCAGACCGACAAGTGTTAATTCCTATAGAAAGAGGTAAATTACTTACGGCACATAATTATGACAGAAGGATTAAAATCCAACCCTAGGACTTGAACATGTTAAAGGAGCAGCCAAGACCCAGTACCACATAGCAGTTAAAGAACTTTCTACGGATCATGTCATTTTACTGCTGTTTTAGTAAGAACTCTGTCAAATATCGAAACCATTACATGAATTAAACAAAAAAGGAGCAGAATATGAGTGGCTGACTCAGTAGGAAGCAGCCTTTTAGGAACTAAGAGAGGAAACAGTTAGCCCTCCCCCAATCTTACAATATTCCAATTTTACAAAGCAGTTCATAATGAGAACACACGCAAGCAAAAAGTTGATCGGTGCCTTACTGACTTAAGGACAATTAGGACAGGACTTACCAGTAACGTCTGCATCCAGAATGCTGAACTGCACTGAGAGAGATATAGTATGATTGAACAAGAGCTCTTAGACATAAGTGTGGGCAGTGTAGCACTACCAACCTTACATGTACAGAAGAAAATTCACTGCATACACTGATCATGAACCCTTGAAATAACTGGAGCGTACGAGTGATCCATCATCAAGACTAATGAAATTCAGAATTAAATTGGCAAATATGACTGAGACAACACACAAAAATGGATTGTAAAACACAGTAGCAGACAGACTGTCTTGCATACCAGAGGACCCAGTTGTAGTCATCACGAATGTGGAAGAGACTGATGGGGAATAACAAGATGACCAGTAATGAATGGGCACCAAGGAATCATCTGTGCAACTTAAATTGGAAAGAACACGTTCTGCAGAAGGTGAAACAGAGGCTATGTTTTTTTGGCAGAACATTTAGAAAATGCAACAGATCTACCAAACGGAGTTCTCCATTGTCTTTTGGAGTACTGCTGCTCAGTGTGGGATCATTACCAGATAGGTTTAATGGAGTAGATTGAGAAAGTTCAAAGAAGAGCAGCACATTTTGTATTATCGAGAAATAGAGGAGAGAGAGTCACTGACACGATACAGGATTTGGGGAAGACATCAATAAAACAAAGGCGTTTTTCACTGCGACAGAATCTTCTCACGAAATTTCAATCACCAATTTTCTCCTCTGATTGTGAAAATACAGGGTGCCCAAAATAATGTATACACTCTTTGAAACAGAATATCCCTTTAATTAAAGGAGACAGAAATACAATTTATATGGGTAATAATTTAGAAGGTGGTGAAAAACATAACAATGCTTTCTTTTGTTTCAGGATTTTCAGCGAACATGGCGTTATCGTTTGAACAATGGAAATGGGTGCTTAAGTGTTACTGGAAAACAGATAATGTGAGTGCGGTACACCAACATTGGAGAATTGAATTCGGAACACCACCACTGACAAGAGTAACTGTTACAAGAATCGGAGATAAGTTTGAAGTCAAAGGAATGGTGCACGATATGAAGAAGACTATGAGAGTGTTGATGCAGTAATCCAGGCTTACAAACGATCCCTGAAGAAATCTGTGAGGCAATGCTCTCTTGAGACTGGGATCTGCAGAAGCAGTGTTCATAGAATTTTGCGTTCTCAGAACTTTAAGCCTTACATTCCAAGACTTCTCCACGCTCTTAACGAGGATGATCCTGATAGGCAAAACGAATTTTGTGAGTAGTTCATTAACAGATGTGAAGAAGAGCAAAGTTTCCAAGATCGAATTCTTTGGTCAGATGAAGCATGTTTAAACTTAAATGGAACAATTAACTGCCATAACTACGCGTATTGAGCCAGGGAGAATCCATACATAACTGGGCAAAGGCATGTTAATCTACCAGGAGTAACAGTCTGGCACGGTCTGTCTTCTAGAGGGTTAATCGGGCAGTACTTCTTTGACAACACTGTCACGGGCTACTTGTACTTGGAAATCATAACTCCTGGTCTTAGTGTTGTGTTTGGAATTGAAAATTATTGCTTTCAACAGGATGGGGCACCATCTCACTTTTACATGGTTGTGAGGACATTTCTCAATCGTACATTCCCTGCCAGATGGATAGGACGAAGAGGGAGTGTGGAGTATTCCACTCAATCTCCAGATTCAAATACTTTAGACTTCTTTCTGTGGGGTACTCTCAAGAACACAGTTTACACTGTGGACCACACACACTGGATGATCTTAGAGAGCAAATTGAGCTAGCTTGTGATGCTATTCCATTGAAAACAATAAAGTTGGCATGTCGCTCAATCGTAAGTCATCGCAGATGGTGTATTGCGATGGATGGACACCAGTTTGAACATTTACCACTTAAGTCAGACCAAGTGGCACCTAACACCACTACAATTATATTTCTAACCCCTTTGATTATAGAGGTGTTCAGTTTCAAAGAGTGTACACATTATTTTGGGACACCCTGTATTTTGCTGATCATCACAAAGAAAAACAAAATCAGAGCTCACACAGAAAGATATAGGTGTTCATTTTTTCCATGCAATGTTCCAGATTGGAATAATAGAGAACTATTGTGAAGAACTCTCTGCCAGGCACTTAAGAAGTGTTACTTATGGAGTATCAATGTAGATGTATTAAATGTTGTAGATCTCTGAGAGGTGTGAAGAAAGACCTAGAAAGGTACATTCAAAGTTTCGAGAATTGTCAGAAGAACAAGATTATGCAGAACAAGGTGAAGATGGCATTAGTGGCGACCGAAATATCTAACCACGTATTTGCTCATTGTGATATCGACATGGTTGAACAACTTCAGATAACAGAGAAAGGGACTAGATACATCCTAGCATTTCAGGATGCCCTCACAAAATTTATTGTAGCACAACCTATAGTGCAACAGGATGCTGACACAATAGTGCAAGTCTTAGTGCAGAATGTTACTGAGTGGCCAAGGAGGCAAACTTTCTAAAGATTGTTTATTGTTTACTCAATCTTCTACATACCATCCGCAAACAAAAGGAGCATACAAAAGAACACTTTGAACACTAACAGAATATGTACGCCATCATGTGGGAATGAAGCAGGAAAACTGGGATGAATGTATGCATTTTGTCACTTTTGTACGTAGCACCACACCACATTTATCAACTGGATTCACTCCAATCACATTATCTTTTGGAAGAATATGGAACATTCCGAGGATGCTAAAGCGG
Organism: Schistocerca americana; assembly: GCF_021461395.2. Lineage (NCBI taxonomy): Eukaryota > Metazoa > Arthropoda > Insecta > Orthoptera > Acrididae > Schistocerca > Schistocerca americana. Next base: position 131,743,319 of record NC_060120.1, read on the forward strand.
GATCTGGCCAAAGTACAACACACCTACGACGATTACGCAATGGAACTAAAGGAAGAGATGCAGTAGATGAATCAGATGGCAAGGAGGAGAATAAGATACTGTGATCACACTCAAAACCCCAAGGAATTCAAAGCAGGAGACAAGGTTCTATTACATGACAAAGGTATGAGAAGAGGGCAAGCAAGGAACACAACAAGTCGATGAAGAGGACCAAATGCAGTACTCTAATTTATGAACAAGAAGTTCATAACATTATAAGTGAATTGATTACTAAAAGTTCATTTGAACTTTAATCCTGTGAGCTTGTGATACAACTGAGTTCATATGAGGAGGAAGAACAGTCTCAATTATATTTTAAAACTGATTAAAATGGGACTTAAGTATAGGAATTCAAAAGGTGTAGGTGAGGGAGATATCGTGATCTGTACTCTGAGACAGACTGACCCCTGCTCACTTTCCCTCTATTAGCCTAACTCTGCCAGTAGTAGCAAGTAGGAGGGAGAGGGCAATTAGAAAATAAGTTCAAATTGCGAACAGGAGTAGCAGAAACTGAGAGATCCAATTGGAAAGCAGCATATCCATCTATGCATTAGTAACCACCACCATCCCTCGTAGCCATAGAAGTGGCACTTAACATCTCAGATGTAGCATCTAGTGCAGGAATGGAAAGAAGTGTTACAACCATGTGCATGTGAATTGTGATCCAGCTCATGGGAAAATCTCACAAGAAGTGCATCCCCTATGTGAAATCATTTCTAACCCCAGTGCTTCACCACAGGATACATAGTATCGCAGATGAAGTATGGAAGAAGATGTGATTACTTACAGTACATATCTGTGTTACAAGGGTGTACTAATTGTATCAATGCAAGATTATACGTCTGTATGTATGTATGCTTATAAGTTAAAAGAAAAGAGAAATACATGTATTTATATATGTATATGTAACTTTCATAAGAAATAAGTACAATTACGACCGAAACATGAAGAGATATCTAATTATTAATATTAACTGTAAGCCTTATAAATTAGGTAGCAATGTACAGTGCAAGCTGCTTTCATCAGTCCATTAAGGAGTCACATGCATTTGGAAACCACCGATTTCACGCTCATCAAGGTCAAAAGTGATGCAGTCATGTGCCATTTATAAGCAAACAGCCCCAAATGCTATATATAGAGGCCCTCAAAACATCAAGCCAGGCAGAGTTCCAATGAGTAGAAGAGTTCCAAACAGAAAAGAGTTCCACCCAGTCTTGGATAGACAAGCCTGCAGCAGGTACTATGTAAGTGAACATTACACTCAATTAAGCTTGTACATTAAGGATGACTTGCGGAGCTTGCCTGTACGTACCGCTGACTAGGGTTATTGTTTGCCATTGCACATTTGTCAACATGTACTTATGTCTGTACATCACTTTCTTCATAACAAGTACTTGAATCTAAGAGTTCATTTAGGGCAATACAATTTGGCACTTCTATGATTCATGGCCTGTAGTCCCATATGTTACCATGTATACCCGAATCAAAGTTAAAGGCTTGGATGCCTTCTTTTTTTTTTGGGTGGGTGGGTGGGGGGGGGGGGGGACTGGTGGGAGAATCCAGTAACCTTCATCTATGTTTCACACTTATTAAAGTTATAAGCTAGTATCTGTTTTCTTCTGCACATTCATTGCAAACATCTGAAGAAGCAATAAAAAGCAGACCAGTAGGCCAACCCAGAGTCATTTCCTTATCACCACCATAACTACCCCCTTAACTTAACATCACCATATGTACTTCATTAGACTAACATCCAAGTCATTCTGTACTGTCTCCAACCACAGACAGAGACCTGAAAAATCTCAGCTTGACCCTGTTGCCATGTCATTCCCGTACATAGCCACTTGTGTACCAATAAATGAATGACCTCAAATCCTGCATCATCTCTGATCCGAGCGTGAGCTTCTGAAGTGTCACGACCCACATCGGGTTACAATTTCAAATTCCATATTTTTTGTCTCTCTTCCTAGTTCCCTCAGCCATGAAATTTTGGATTTGTGATTGTTTAGTAAGCCAATGATTTGTTTAGTTATTCTGTCTTATTCATCCTGCATGTGTGCATGTGGAATATTAATCGTATTTTTCTCATTACATCTATTATCTTTTCAGCTTTCGGGTAAGTTTCTGTATTAGATCTTAATCTGCATTCTGATTCACAGCTGCTTTTAGGCTCTCATATTTTTCTTTGCCTTCTTCTTTCTAATTTTTCTAGGCCTCCCTCGCCCTTTACCTTTTGGTGTACAGTTGGTTAAAGTTAATTTAATTATTTCTGTTCTGTTCTTTTGTAATCTAGTCCAAACTCTGGTAAAATGATGAGTAATGTATTTCTATTGATAGCATTGTACATCTTCTGAACACTCCTTGATACTCCGCTAACTGTGGATCACGTATTCTTTCTGCTCTGCTTACAAGTGCCTTCGACAGGATCTTGTAAGGCAGGATCTTGTAGGACATCAGCAAGAGGGAGTTTCCTCTATAAATGTTAGGATCTGTTTTACATCCCTTTTATGTAGGAGATGTATTAATGCAGATGTCCATCAAGCCTGCAGGGTGTTTTTTTTCTTATTGTTAGGCATGATATGGATTGGGGCTAAGAAATGTAAGAGGAAGCCACCTGGTAGAATTTTGCACAGAGCATAACTTAATCATAGCTAACACTTGGTTTAAGAATCATGATAGAAGGTTGTATACATGGAAGAACCCTGGAGATACTAAAAGGTATCAGATAGATTATATAATGGTAAGACAGAGATTTAGGAACCAGGTTTTAAATTGTAAGACGTTTCCAGGGGCAGATGTGGACTCTGACCACAATCTATTGGTTATGACCTGTAGATTAAAACTGAAGAAACTGCAAAAAGGTGGGAATTTAAGGAGATGGGACCTGGATAAACTGAAAGAACCAGAGGTTGTACAGAGTGTCAGGGAGAGCATAAGGGAACAATTGACAGGAATGGGGGAAAGAAATACAGTAGAAGAAGAATGGGTAGCTTTGAGGGATGAAGTAGTGAAGGCAGCAGAGGATCAAGTAGGTAAAAAGACGAGGGCTAGTAGAAATCCTTGGGTAACAGAAGAAATATTGAATTTAATTGATGAAAGGAGAAAATATAAAAATGCAGTAAATGAAGCAGGCAAAAAGGAATACAAACATCTCAAAAATGAGATCGACAGGAAGTGCAAAATGGCTAAGCAGCGATGGCTAGTGGACAAATGTAAGGATGTAGAGGCTTATCTCACTAGGGGTAAGATAGATACTGCCTACAGGAAAATTAAAGAGACCTTTGGAGATAAGAGAACCACTTGTATGAACATCAAGAGTTCAGATGGAAACCCAGTTCTAAGCAAAGAAGGGAAAGCAGAAAGGTGGAAGGAGTATATAGAGGGTCTATACAAGGGCGATGCACTTGAGGACAATATTATGGAAATGGAAGAGGATGTAGATGAAGATGAAATGGGATATAAGCTACTGCGTGAAGAGTTTGACAGAGCACTGAAAGACCTGAGTCGAAACAAGGCCTTCGGAGTAGACAACATTCCATTGGAACTACTGACGGCCTTGGGAGAGCCAGTCCTGACAAAACTCTACCATCTGGTGAGCAAGATGTATGAAACAGGCGAAATACCCTCAGACTTCAAGAAGAATATAATAATTCCAATCCCAAAGAAAGCAGGTGTTGACAGATGTGAAAATTACCGAACTATCAGTTTAATAAGTCACAGCTGCAAAATACTAACTCGAATTCTTTACAGACGAATGGAAAAACTAGTAGAAGCCGACCTTGGGGAAGATCAGTTTGGATTCTGTAGAAATACTGGAACACGTGAGGCAATACTGACCTTACAAGCAAGATGGCCGCGAGTGTAGAAGTGTGTGAATCTAACTTGAGAAATAGTTATAGTTATGCTGTTAAAAAGGGAGTTTGTAAGAATTGTAACACTGAAATAACAACGCTAAAAGAACGAATTGCTAGCTTACAATTCATAGTCAGTTCTTTAAGAAGCGATATTGACTCACTCAAGAAAGAAAATCGGGATCTGCGATCGAAGCCAACACTAAGTGAAGTGATGCAAGATAAAAGTAATATATCGTCCGAGTGGATAAAAGTGCCGTACAAAAATAGTGTTCCAACTACAAAAAGAACAACAAAGTCTGCTAAAACTGCCACATTTTCGGAGAAAAACAAATATCATGTTTTGCAAACAAGTGACTGTGATAACGACTCTCCAAATGATCGTGAACTTGAAAAAGTCAGTGAACTGAAAATGAATAGCGTTTTTTCAAATAATGTCAACAACAAACACAGATCATCAGGGAAAAAGGATAGTGTACTATTACTCACAGACAGTCATGGCAGGAATCTATCCAGCATGCTCCGTGAGAAAAATCGCGACATAGCAGTGACTAGTGTAGTGAAACCAGGAGCGGGATGTAAAAATGTTGTAGACATTAACTCTCAGACGAAATTAATGCAAGAAAATGACTTTATCGTCTGTACAATGGGTTCAAACGATGTGGCAAAAAATGAAGCAGAGGTTTGCGAGAAAACGCTACAGAATTTTTTACAAGCTAATAAATGCAGAAACACAGTAGTTGCCACACTTCCTCATAGGCATGATCTGATTTATAGTTCGTGTGTAAACAAAGAAATTCGGAAAACAAACATTAAAATAAGGAAACTGTGTTCTCAATACACTAAGTGCGATGTACTAGATATAAGCAAGCTGCATGGAAATCTGCACACGAAGCATGGAATGCATTTGAACTATGAAGGGAAAAGATTTGTTTGTGATCGTGTTAGTGAAATAATCAAAGAAAGACTTGTAAGGGATAGAACAATTTATCAGCTTCCTGAACAGCCTTCCAACAGCAAGGAAAACAAAATAAAGAAAAAAGAAGAACAAAAATACAACACTGCTGACGTTCCCAATTTAAACTAGAGGTATGTGATGCTGTAAATATGATTCCCAATTACCAAATCGTGAATACGCCCGAACTAAAAATTTATCACCATAATGTGCAATCCCTGCGTAATAAGATCGATGAAATTAACATTCTATTAACACATGAACTTAATGATATCTCAGTGTTATGCATTTCTGAGCACTGGCTTAACCCAGAATTAATCCAGAATACGAAAATAAACAAATTTGTCTTGGCTGCTTACTACTGCAGGAAAAACAGCAAGCAGGGTGGGGTAGCAATTTACACAAAGGATAATGTAGATTTTATTACACTACCTGAGTTAACTAGCGCAAATGTCGAAAAGAATTATGAAATTGCAGCTATAAAAATTACTCAGTTCAACCTGGTTATTGCTACAGTTTACCAATCACCGTCCGGGAATTTTGAACTTTTCTTAAACAAAATGGAGTCATTGCTAAATAAAGTAAATAAAATGGATTGTGAATTGATAATCTGTGGTGACTTCAATATTGACTTCCTCACGAATAGTGGAAATAGGGAGACCATTTTGAACCTTGCAACGTCCTACAATTTAAAGGCTGAAGTAAAAGCAGCTACCCGAGTATCAGAAACTTGTCAAACAGCTCTTGATCAGAAGAGTTTACACAACACCTCACTAAAAATTTTCAATGCAGGTTTTAGTGATCATCTTGCTCAAATATTAAGCATAAAAGTACAAGGCAGTATTATTAACAACATGTCTTTTAGAACAGCATATCGAAGCTATAATCAGCATAATGTGAACTACTTCAACAACTTATTACAGAAAGAAAAATGGCTAGGAGTGTACAAAATGAACGATATAAATGAAAAATTCAACACTTTCATTGATACATTAACCCATTTCTTTGAACTTGCATTCCCACTGAAAACATTAACCATACGGGGAAACTCTAGAACAAACAGCTGGATCACAAAGGGAATAAGGGTTTCAGGCCAGAAGAAAAGACTGCTTCATGAAATATGTAACTCAAAAAATTCCTCACCTGTAGTACGCACATACTATAAAAAATACTCCAAAATATTAAGAAAAGTAATAAAAGCAGCAAAAATAATGCATAATGATGAAATCATTTATAATTCAGCTTATAAATCAAAGGCTATGTGGAGTGTTGTAAAAAAAGAATGTGGAGAATACAGACAACCTTGGAAAAATATAACATTATCACATAAAAATAAAAAAGTAACAAACCCCTTAGAAGTAGCCAACACATTTAACAACTTTTTCACAGGTGTTGCTGAAAATATGTTACAATCAAACTTTAAGAGCATCCAGGCAAATGAATATAAAATAAGTGCTTGTAGAGGATCAATGTACATCAGTTCTGTTTCACAAGATGAAGTAGCTAAAGCAATAAAAGGACTAAAAAACTCCAAATCGGCAGGTATTGATGGTATACCTGCAACAATGTTAAAGAAGAGCGCATCAAACCTAATTGAAGTACTCACACATTTATGCGACTGCTCACTTCAGGCAGGCACTTTCCCTGATGTGTTAAAAACATCAAAAGTTATTCCTGTATATAAAAAAGGGGGATAAAGACAATGTAAATAACTACAGACCCATCACAATTTCCTCCTGCATCTCTAAAGTACTGGAAAAAGTTATGTATGAGAAACTTATGAAATTTATAAATAAAAACAGCATCCTATGTAATGAACAACATGGATTCAGAAATAAGAGGTCAACGACAACTGCTGTCTATGAGTGCATCAATTCCATCCTAAACCTGATGGACAAAAAACAGGAAACAATAGGAGTCTTTATTGACTTGTCAAAAGCTTTTGACATGGTGGACCATAAAATTCTGCTATCAAAGCTAGAAAGATATGGTATTCGAGGTCTGTCCAACAAGTGGATCAGGTCCTTCCTGACAAATCGTATGCAGGCAGTATGCGTCAAGCACACAAATATTGAACTAAAAACTGTATCTAATCACTTATCTGACTATAAACAAATAAAATGTGGTGTACCCCAAGGATCCGTATTGGGACCCCTTCTGTTTCTTCTGTACATAAATGATCTAAGCTTAAATATTGATGCACACAAATCAATCATATTTGCAGATGACACCACGATTCTACTAAAAGGAGACGATGATGAACAGTTACAGCAGACAGTAAACATGGTCACGAAACAACTTAGCAGCTGGGCACAGAGTAATCAGCTTGTAATAAACAGTAAGAAAACCGTTGCTCTAAAATTCCACAATGTTCCTAACAAGGACATGTTTATCCCATCAGTCTCTATCAATGACGAACCAGTTGGTAACAGTACTGAAACCAAATTCTTAGGACTTTGGCTGCAGAGTAATATCAGATGGAATAAGCATATTGAATATCTCAATGCAGAACTGAGCAAAACATGTTATCTTCTTTGTTCATTAAAATCATGCTGTAGTGAGAAAACAGTATTGAATGCATATCATGCGTACTTTCATTCTCGTCTTAGATATGGGGTCACCTTCTGGGGAAACTCTAAAATAGCTAATAGCACTTTTAAACTACAAAAAAGGGCCATTAGAATCTTGTTTGGGTGCAAGCCTAGAGACTCTTGTAAACCCCTGTTTAAGAAATCTGGTATTCCCCCATTACCATGTGTATACATTATGGAAACCCTTTTGTTCTTTAAATTAAATGTAATAGGCAAGGACCAGAGACTACAAAAAAACTGTGATATACATGAGCACTTTACCAGACAAAACAGAAACTTACATATGACTCAAATCAGCACAGCACTGTGCCAAGAAGGTACTTTTCACATGGGAGTTAAGCTTTATAACAAACTTCCTGAAAACATAAAAGCTATCACTGAGGTCAATACATTTGGAAAATCTCTAAAGTCATATTTACAACATCACTGCTTTTACTCCATTGAAGAATATTTAAATTTATGAAATGTGTTATATAAATACTTATGTGTAAAGTGTATTATTGTAAGCTTAAATATGTATGCCTTGAAATTACTTTCAGACTGTATATTTATAACTTGACTTGTCCAATGTCTTATGCATAAGCTGCTATGTAGACAACAGGACCAATAAAATACAATCTACAATCTTAGAAGAAAGATTATTGACTGGAATACTCTCTTTCATATTCTAAAGGTGGCAGGGGTAAAATACAGGGAGCGAAAGGCTATTTACAATTTGTACAGAAACCAGATGGCAGTTGTAAGAGTTGAGGGGTATCAAAGGGAAGCAGTTGTTGGGAAGGGGGTAAGACAGGGTTGTAGCCTCTCCCCGATGTTATTCAATCTGTATATTGAGCAAGCAGTAAAGGAAACAAAAGAAAAATTCGGAGTAGGTATTAAAATCCATGGAGAAGAAATAAAAATGTTGAGGTTCGCCGATGGCATTGTAATTCTGTCAGAGACAGCAAAGGACTTAGAAGATCAGTTGAACGGAATGGATGGTCTCTTGAATAGAGGATATAAGATGAACATCAACAAAAGCAAAACGAGGATAATGGAATGTAGTCGAATTAAGTCGGGTGATGTTGAGGGTATTAGATTAGGAAATGAGACACTTAAAGTAGTAAAGGAGTTTTGCTATTTGGGGAGCAAAATAACTGATGATGGTCGAAGTAGAGAGGATATAAAATGTAGGCTGGCAATGGGAAGGAAAGCGTTTCTGAAGAAGAGAAATTTGTTAACATCGAGTATAGATTTAAGTGTCAGGAAGTTGTTTCTGAAAGTATTTGTATGGAGTGTAGCCATGTATGGAAGTGAAACATGGACGATAAATAGTTTGGACAAGAAGAGAATAGAAGCTTTTGAAATGTGGTGCTACAGAAGAATGCTGAAGATTAGATGGGTAGATCACATAACTAATGAGGAAGTATTGAATAGGATTGGGGAGAAGAGAAGTTTGTGGCACAACTTGACCAGAAGAAAGGATCGGTTGGTAGGACATGTTCTGAGACATCAAGGGATCACCAATTCAGTATTGGAGGGCAGCGTGGAGGGTAAAAACCGTAGGGGGAGACCAAGAGATGAATACACTAAGCAGATTCAGAAGGATGTAGGTTGCAGTAGGTACTGGGAGATGAAGCAGCTTGCACAGGATAGAGTAGCATGGAGAGCTGCATCAAACCAGTCTCAGGACTGAAGACCACAACAACAACAACAGGCATGATATCACATTGTCAATAGAGTGCTTCCATAATTCTGCAAACTATATTGTCTTCCTCATGTTTCCTTAATTTCTTTTAACGTTGGTGGCTTCCAATTTGGTTCTCTTGATGTTGTATAGTCAAAATTGAAATTTTCTGTTGGTGGACACAGTTGCATAAATGCTTGAAATATTCTGCAAGTATTTTACAGTTTTCAGTGATGATGTATGCAGTTTTGAAGATATTTGGATTTTCAAAATGTAATCTTGGTGGCGTATATTTTCTTAAGATGGTTCTGTACACACTGTCCCTGATATTGTTTTGATTAAACTCTAATTTTAGTTATGTCAGTTGATCTTTCAGAGGCTTTAGCCTGACCATCTTGAGACCCTTTGATGTTGATTTCCTGGCGTCTGTAAAGGATTCTCCATTTTTATTTGCATTTCAGATGTTTTTGAAAATTTCTCGGGTATTCAGCTGGGTAGCGTCGTCCAAAAAGCGCGATATTTTGGCAAGCCATCTTCTTGCCATCTTCAGGCGTTCTTGGTGTCTGATTGATCTTCTGATGGATGCCGACTTTATATAATCTCCACCCCTCTCCCGCAGCCTCCGTCTGGGTGCTTTTGAGCAGTCCACAGCTGGTGGTGGGGGAAGGGTGGCGCTGGGTGGTAGGGGAAGTGCGGCGTCCCACGAGAGACCATGGGCCATATTCCTTCCACGGCCACGGCCGGTTGCGGAACTCTGCCGTCATGGTGACAATGCTTCTTCTTCTTCTTCTTCTTCTTCTTCTTCTTCTTCAGATGTCTTGACAGAAGTGGATTTCCGTGTAGACTGTCATCGTGTTTTAATCATACTCAAAGCTGGAGCCAAGGCCTTGCTTAGCTGGAAACCACTGTCTTTATTTATTAGTTTGTCATGCAGCCGGATCTCCACTGCCTCTTTCAGGATACAGTCCCTGAAGGTGTTCGATTGCTGTAACACCTTTGTGCCAACGTAGTTCACGTCATGTCCATGTGAGATGCATTGCTCTGCCACGGCAGACTTCGTCATCTGTGTGTCGTCTGTGTGGTGCTTATGCTCACTACATCTCTCCTGTACCGTCTGTATGGTCTGTCCTATATACATTTTCCCGCACTGGCAAGGGATGCTGTAAACTCCTGGTTTCCAGAGTACTAAGTCGTCCTTGACTGATCCTAATAATGTTTTTGTGGGGTGGAGATTACATAAAGTCGGCATCCATCATAGATCAATCAGACACCAAGAACGCCTGAAGATAGCAAGAAGTTGGCTAGCTGAAATATCGTGCCTTTTGGACGACGCTACCCAGCTGATTACCCGAGAAATTTTCAAGATTTCTGTATGCCAAGAAAACCTCAGATCACACATTCCAGATGTTGTTTTCGTAATAGTGTTTTAAGTTTACTGCCCATAGTTAACCTGTGTGTGTCGAAATTCTTAGGCTGGTACTTATTCCTTTTATATTCATGTGTCTAATTTTTAACTTTGTTATGGAGACTCTTTTAATGTACAAAAATACACTAATTTATTGCTGTCTGTTCAGAAAGGGCTCCTGTATCAAAACCTCCAGTACGGTCAGTTTGTCAAGTGGTAGGCAACATCTCCTAAGCTCACACTGGGACAGAGCTCAATAAACGCAATTGCCCACACCAAGCAACAGTTGATTATGCACTCAAAAGTCTTCTTGATGCAGCTGCTGAGAACCATATTTCAATAGCTGTATCTGTCTAGTCCTCCCTTGGTTTCAAAAGAAATACGATGGCTGTACCCTCTCCATAAATTAGGGTTTCATCTTTGGTGAAGTTTTGGCAAAAGAGTGTGCGAGTGTTCTTTTGAAAGCAGTACTTGAGAGAGTAATGTTTCATACTGCACTCCACCTGTACCTGATGTTATACTGTGGGTCAAAGACAATGCATGGTCCCACTCCCAAGTGGTGAAAGAGAGGTTGTACTCATCTGTCTCTGATGAACTAAAATTGAGACGGTCTACTCTCTCTGTCAACAATGTATAGCATCAAAGGTGGCACGAGATGTTAGTTAACCGGGTAATTGCATGTGGAGTGGTTGTGATATTATCCACTATTGCCCTTGCAGATGATAACTCTGCTTTTATGTCTTGTAATACCTCCACTGATGGCCGTTTTCACCCAACCCACAGTGCAAGCAGCCCTGGACAAGGGGTAAGTATAACCCCATAGAGCGAGCACCAGAGGCACAGTCTGCAAAACATGCAGGGGATAGTCTGGCAAATCCCCTCCCCTCGCTTAAGAATGGAAACCTTGCAAAGAGCATGGCAGACAACAAGAAGTGTGCATATAACAATGCATTTCCTGCCTCACAGTCCACAGGCACTGGGACAGAGCACAAACACAAAGTGTCAAGAATTTGCAGAAAGGCATGCGAAACTATAAAGAACTGAGGAAGATATTAGCCAGTTTAAAAAAATGAGGACTTTGCTTACACATCATAAAAACCCCAGCAGATTCTTAGACAAAGCACAAACATAAGACTGTCTAGGCTTCATGCAAAGATAGCCCGAGTCTTAACACAGAGTGAGACATTACAAAGAATTGCTTTCACAACAACTTAGGAATGCAGAAAAACACTGGAACAATGTGTGACTGACACTGGTAACAGTCTTGACAGTGAAAACATGAGAAAGACGCCAATTTCAGAGTCACACACCAGCCCATGCAAGACAGAAAAATTCCACCCGCACTGGGAGGCATGGGCATGAAACGGCGATCAGTCACTGGTTGGCATTGCAAATGTAGTCTCATATGGCAATGCCAAGCACAGAAGCAAGAGGACATGGAAGCTCTTCCATTCATCGCCTACATCTGCCTCCTGAGATCGTGATATCACTATTTCAGCTACTGCAATCCACAACAAGCAGTCACCATAAAGACTGGTCTTGGATCCTCCCTGATGAGAGCTGCTGTCTCAGCACTGCCACTAAAAGGTGACACCATCACTATATGAAGAATGACCACAAAGAATGGTCATATAATTCATTACCCCCCCCCCCCCCCCCCCTCCTTTTCCCCTTCATAACGTAGTTGTGTCCACACCCAGACAAATCGCCATCATTTCATGTTTTAATCATCTAATCAATCTGTTCTACTCTTTTATCGATCACTTAACCTCACAACTGTTTGCTGTTTTTTGAGTTCACTTAATTATTCATGTCACATAATTATTGGCTCCCAGGATGAGGCGGCCTCACTAGTAATTTGCATGCTATGTCATGTCAAAGAAGTCTCAATTCACTACATTTTTGGCATCTAACATGGGGCAATCTCATTGATAATTTGCATACTATATGATATCATAAATAATTTTGGAGGATTCACTACAACTTATCTTCACCTCTCACTCCCATACTTTTTCTGATGTACTGAAGCTACTTATAGACTTTTCGAACTCTTGTTTAAGTTTTATATGATTTTATTTTACAGTGCTTGATTATAGCCTAGTTCTTGCTCTTGCTAATCAATATTCTGTGAGGTTTCCATTTATTGGACCACATTACAATTCTTACAGGCTCTTTTGTCTCTCCCTGATCTCTGTTTGACACTCCTTAGCAATGGTGGTAGTCTAACAGACCCTTCAATGGATGCCAAAACATCAGAAACAGTTTTTCCACAACACACCAGCCCAAAAATGATCATTTGAAGACTTACATGGAGATTTCAGGGGGGAATAACGTTATGTCTTGGTTGTAAAATGAGTCAAACATCTTGTCAAAATGTATGGTCACTGTTATTATTCAGATAGCACCATGGATTTGACAGATCGTCAAAATGTATGGTCACTATTATTATTCAGATAGCACCATGGATTTGACAGATCCTCAGGAGACGGAGACTAATGGCGGCACGCGGTACCAAGGACGTAGATATACTTATGAGAGACAGCTCCATAAACTTGTCCTCTGACTAGCTGCAAATACTATGCAACCATCACAACTCAGTTACACCACCTGACAAAAACATACTGCACCCAGACGACATGGTCAGATGTCAACATAACTTCGTACATATACACACTATCAGTGGGTATATAAACGATTAAGAGTTGCAATTCTCTGAAACAGATGGAATGGCCACCAAAGCGCATTAGTGTTGTTCATGTTTAGTGACGTTAACAGGAATCATAGGGCGTATAAAGGATGTGAACAGCATCCAACACTGAGTGAACACAATGAAGGACACACAGATACCACATATTCATGTGAGTCGGCATTATCAATATCTGACACTGCCAAACTTAACTACTGTAGCAGCGCGTCAAGTGGAGGGGATTGGATTGAATAGAGTTTGAAAGTGACCTCATTGTGGGTCTCCATTTGGCAGACTAGTTGTATCATGCAATATCCAGATCTTTTGGGCGTTCGGATGTGAAAGTGGCCGGATGATGGACTGCGTGGGAATGTGAGGGCAAGGATACTCATTGCCAAGGTTCCAGTCTACTATGCCTGACCACCACAAGGAAGGATATAGTATTGTGCACCAAGCAGCACAGAATAAACCCCTCCATATCAGTACTTACCATCTGAGAATATTCTATGTCGGCCGCACCACTGGTCAGAGACAAGCAGCAGCCAGACTGAGGAATTACCAACCCATGCATAGTCTGTCATTAACATAACAATACAAACAGTTGCATTTGGCATGGTGTTTAACTGGGAAGCCTGTACTGCTGACTAATGGTGTTGCATTATGTTCAGTGATGAAACTGTAGTTTTGCACTACCCCAGATGAGGACTGTTGGTGGGTATGATGGCGACCTGGGGAGAGGTCCCATTCTTCCAGTGTTCTGAAGAGGCACAGCAGTGTTACTTCCTGTGTCATGGCGTGGGAAGCCATTGGGTATGGTTTCAGGCCATGTTTAGTAGTGACTGAGGGAACTCTGATGACACAATGGTATGCAACAGACATCCTGTGTCCTCATATGTTACCTCTCAGGCAACAATATCACGATGCCCTTTTTCAACAGGACAATGCCTGTCCACACATGGCATCTGCCTCTGTGAACCGTTTGTGTGAAGTTGAGGTAATCCCATGGCAAGCACAGTCACCTTATCTATCACCAATAGAACATTTGTGGGACCAGTTCAGACATCAACTTCAGCCAAATGCTAATATGCTGCAATGTCAAGGACCAGTTGCAACAGTTACGGGGTACCTTGTCTCAGGAGAGGATACAATGGCTTTAAGACACCCTTCCCAACCAAATCAGTGCATGCATCCACTCCAGTGAGGACGCACCATCATGCTGATAAGTGGCTTATACTGCCAAAGTTCTTTGCAAATTTGACTCAATTTTGTAATCACTGAAAACAACAGATACCCCCTCAACCTGAGAAGTTACATTTCATTCCCCCCACCCCTTTTGATTGCTTCATGTTCTTTATCAGGTAGTGTGTTTCCTACTATCCATTGGCTTTTATTGGTTACCTTCAAACAACTGCGGGATTATTGGGACTGGTCTCCGTTACAGACTTTGCTTATGATAGCTTGTTTTGGCCTGACTGGCCCTCTTTCTATGATTATTCCTGAACATGGTTTGGCGAGTGCTTTAGAACTTTTTAGTGTTTTGCTTTCAACCATGTGGAATTATTTGGTTATCTGCATCATATCATGTCTGTGTCTTACATGTGCTGTCACTGCAGAGACTAAGTCCCAATAAAATTAGTACAGAAGAAGTGGAAAATGACACTATCTTTTTAAGTTGGGCTCAGGTGACTAACTTAGCTACCCACCAGAATCATAAACCCAGTCATTTTCATGTGGAAGTTCCTGTAGGAAGTGCTGTTTTCTGCTCAAGCTGTAATGGTGCCGTATCTGCTCATGGTCTATTGGTAACATTGTGCAGTGTAAATGTAAAGTCAAGAATTGAAATAATACATTTCCACAGCCAATCTGTTTGAGTGGGCGCAAAATGTGTTGCAGGCACCCGCTGTGTTGACTGATGATATGAAAAGAATGTCAACGAGCTTTACTCTCATTTTCGTAACTACTTAGTGGCTAAGTGTAGTTATGAATAGTATTCATTGCATCAACAATAATTTCAGCACCATAAATTATGAGCAGAAAGAATTACTTGAGTGGACAACCCCCCCCACCCCTCTTCAGTAGCTGCTACAGTAATTTCTGTTTTTCTATCACAAGTGTAATGCAAACTGAAAAGCTCTTCTTCTCTCTCTCTCTCTTTTTTTTTTTTTTTTTTTTTTGTCAACATTATGAACAGATGATACTTTTTGTTCATCTGAACATTATAAACTTAAAAAACTAGTTTTTATTATGAGTGCTTTTATTTGCACTATCTCCCAAATAGAGGAACAAAAACGAAAAATACAAAAACGCAGCACTGATTGTGAAACACAAACACCCACAGTGAAATTGTGTAACCTACAAACAGGAGAAAGTTTGAAATCAAGAAAGTGAACTATGCAAAGAAACCATACACAATGAGATTACAAGCAAGATGATAAAACTGTGAAGAAATGAAATTACAAGTTCGCTTTCAGTCTCCTATAACATGACAGGAGATGCAGTTATCAGAACATACAGAAAAGAAAACAAAAAGTTTGGATGATGACTAGAACATTTCGTTCTAATGTAAAACTGTCATTCTGTGTATAATAATCCAAAGAATTAAAAATTTTATCTTTTTGAAATGAACAATACACTTATGTCAATAAAAATGGAAAGGCCCTTGAGAACTTTTCTGACAGTTATGTGGAGAATCAGAGTTACTCGAGCTTTGACCAGGATGGATATGTTTTAGAGTCATGTAATTAGGGCCATAGGAGACTAGACTATTGCAGAAGCCCATGGTTATGACAAGATGTCATCAAACTATAGCTACACAGCTGATTGCCAAAAATGTCTGGATGTTAAACACTTCAAAAATCAATAGGAACTTGTGGAATACAGAAGCCAGTACTAGAAGAGAGGTCCCACTGTGCAGAAGGATACAGGACATGGTTATTAATTCCAGTAATAAACCGACTGGAAAAAAAAGAAAAAAAAATCTCAACACTGAGGAGGAGTTTTGCGACTAAACAAAAGTTGGTAGCATGTTTCTACACCTGAAAGATGATGTCTATTCAGATTTTGCACCAGTCACAAAAGTGGTGCTAGTAACACCAGTATGAGGATGCAAATCAGGTTTGCTTTAAATATATGCTGTAACAGCCATGAGTGGTAGTTACCTCCGAGGTTAGGCATGTTGAGCTGATTTTTGTCAACAATGCCTTTCAGGTGACAAAGACGCCATTATCAACAACTCATTGAGTTTGAACAAGGTTATGTAATAGGGTTACAAGAACCTGAATGTTTCTTCTGCAATACCAAAGAAAAACTTGGCAGGAATTTAGCAACTGTGCACGATTGATGGCAGCAGTGGTCTGGAGAATATATGGTCGCAAGAAGGCTGGGCTCTGGATGGCCACATGGCACTTCCAAGAGGAAAGACCATCATGTTTGGCATATGGCTCTGGTGCACCATACGGCTTCTACAGTAGCAATTTGAGCAGCAGTTGGCATTGCAGTGACAACAAACTGTTGCAAATTGGTTACTTCAAGGAGATCTCTCAGCCAGGTGCCCCGTAGCGTGCATTCCACTCATTCCAATTACCCTAAATCACTGCTGTTTTGCGACTTCAGTGGTGTCATGAGAGAGCTTGATGGAGGGCAGGGTGGAGGTCTGTTGTGTTCTCTGACAAAACCTGGTTCTGCCTCAATGCCAGTGGTGGCTGTGTGTTGGTTAGAATGAGACCAGTTGAGGGCCTATACCTAAGCTGTTTGCATGCCAGACACACATGACCTACACCTAGAGTTGTGGTCTGGGGTGTGATTTCATATGGCATTAGAAGCACTCTTGTAGAGGTCCCATGCACCCTGACTGCAAATCTGTACGTCAATCTAATGATTCAACCTGTTGTGCTACCGTTCATGAACAACTTCCAGGGGGTGTTTTCCAACAGGATAATGCTTGTCCACAAATCACTGTTGTAGCCCAACATGCTCTACATTGTTAACATGCTGCCTTGGCCTGCTTGATCACCAGATCTGTCTCTAACTGAGCACATATGGGACATCATCATACAACAAGTGCAGCATCATCCACTAACAGCGTTAATCATCTCTGTATTGACTGACAAAGTTCAACAGGCATTGTGTTACATTCCACAAACTGGCTTCTGGCATCTGTACACCACAATGCGGGCATGTATGCATGCTTGCATCAACATTCTGACAGTTAAACACCAGTTATTAATTAACCAGAATTTCACATTTGCAATGGCTTATCTCTTGCTTAAACTAACTTGTGATCTTGCCATGTTAATTGCTTAAATATGTTATCTAGACAAACGTATTCCCAACATTTCATTACCCTACATTAATTACTCTTTGTGTTCCTCTTAGAGGAAGCTGGTGTTATTAACCGAACACAGTCTTCTCAAGCAAATAAGTAGTGGATGGAGGTATGGGAGGTATATTGGTTGTAAGAGTCTTGTTAATGTGAGAATAAACCTAACTGTACAGTATTTTCTATTCTATGACTCTGTGTGTGTGTGTGTGTGTGTGTTGCTCATAATCTTCAATCACTATTCTGTGACGCTGCTAAATTACATGGAAATCAGAGTGCTGCATCTGCTCATTCAAGAAACTATTGGCTAGTAAAAGGAATCACTCAGTCTTGGAATAATTCCTATTGCTGGGCTGCAGTGAAAGCAGCAATAGTTATGAAAGTTCCTGTCAAGTAATTCAACTGACAACATATACTGGCCAATCAGGTGCATGGACAAACCTGTAGAAAACTTTGCAGAATTCTAGGCAAAAGATCCTACTATGGGATACTTCAGTTTTGAGGCAGTAGAGTGTTGCAGTATCACAATGCTCCCGTCAGCAGCAGGAGTGTTTTTGCCATAGCAAAAAAGTATATGTTTCAGATTGTCAACACAATTATTTTTGCATACACAGCAAGAGATTAAGAGATTAGGCAAAGATATTGCTTATACTGACTCAGCTGTTTTGTCATATATTTGTCACTGGGGGCGGGGGGGGGGGGGGGGGGGGGGGGGGGGGCGGAGAGCAGCTAATATAGAACAGATGTGTCTGGCTTGAAATCAGTAAGAAAGAAGACATGTTTCTCTAGAATGTTAAGTCTATATGTAATCTAAAGAAGATAAGTAGCTACTCACCACATAGATGAAGCACGGTGTGGCAGATAGACACAATGAAGAAGCTTGCTTTATCTGATGAAAGACATACTCTGATAGCTGTACAATATCTAGCAGTTTTTTTCACAGCGCCTGTCAGCCACTCGACGACTCCCCTGTGTGTTGAGTAGCAATCTATCCCAACCTGGATTTTCCATTGTTCAAGTTTACATGTAATACTGTTATATGATCACTAAAGAATTAATACATAAACAATAAATTGAGAGTTCTAGTTTTGTGAATTGACTACATTATTTATTGTCACCAAAAATCTGATCCTGTCCTAGACCCACACATTAGCCTGCAGCAGATACTATATTTTGATGCGAGGCCACTAGATCTTCCACCCCCACCCCCATCCCCCCTTCTGCAAATTAGATAACATTATCCCCATAATCTGGTTTCGAACCTTACACATTAAACATCAATTTCACAAGAAGGTTAAATGGTGGCAGCTGATCATATTTGTCAATTGTAAGAACACTGACATGAACCATCATGGATTAAACTATTTAAATAATCTTCATCAAAGCCTATAGGCATTCCTGGATGTGGAGAATCATTCACTTCAAACTGATCCTGCCTGATATATGAAAACTATTTTTTGGCTTTTATCTTATGGCACTCAGCTCGTATGTGGCACAAATAATTTGAATTATCCCACCCAATGCAAACAATATGACTTTCCAGTTGACACTCCATTTCCTAATATTTGAACAACTCTCATAATCCTTAAATACACTAAATCCAATGTGCAATGGGAAGAACAATACTAGAACATCAAGTAGAAAGACATAAATGATAAATACATGTATATCCACCTGAGTGATAAAATGCAAACAAAACTATTATGGACTTACGCACCAGCCTATGTGTTTTCCCCAGGTACATTTTAAATGTGACGGTAAATTAAATATTTCAATTTCCTTCATGTTGTATGCAGCAGGAGTTAATAATCTAACCACTGTTGATACTGTACAGTGTTCATTCAGTTTATCAATAATATTTCATGTGCAAATTCACATCACAAAAATAAATAATTTTATGCTTGTCAAAGCCAAGTGCAGCAACACACACTGCACAAGGGTGTGTTGAAAAGTAATGCCTCTTAATTTTTTATTCTATTCTCAATATCAGTTGACATATTATGTGTCATACATATTACTCAGTCCACTTTCCAACTTCGCTGACACAAGTCACAACCTTCTGCTGCTAGAGGGCACTGAACTGTAGCTTGTAACATGCTGGTGTGTAATGTAATTATTTCAGTACATGAGAAACAGTGAGCTGTAACCAAGTTTCCAACCGTCTACAGATAGAGCACATTCTCCTTCAGCATGACAATGTCGGACCACACACGAGTGTTGCAACATCTGTAAAGTCTCATGTCTTGGGATCACTGTCATCGATCATCCTCCATACATTCCTGACACTGCACCATGTGATTTTCATCTGCTTCCAAAACTTAAAAGAACAGCTTCAAGGACTTCACTTTAATAGTGATGAAGCGGTGCAAGCAGAGGTGAGGCTGTGGCTCTGTCATGAATGTCAAAAACATTGTACAGTGACAGTATCAACAAATTGGTTCCTCATTGGGAGAAATATGTTTGTCACCTGGGAGATGATGTTGAGTAATAAATATGTAGACATGAAGAACAAAGATGTAGAATATTAATGAAGTTCGTTTTATTCAAAACGCTTTAGGAGTTTCCACATTAAAAGAAACTGAAGGCGTTACTTTTCAGTACACCCTTGCAGATCACTGTGCAAGATGTGATATGTCATATAATCAACTGTGTAGATTGTCAGTCCCATCACACAGTGACTTCACGGCTGTTGTCCACAGCACTGAGGGTAACACTCGAGCTGAAAGCGATCTGAGTAGGACAGACAGTTGCAAGATTTTTTGCGAAATGTTTTTTTGAAATGTTTTGCTATTGTTAGCAGGTCAGAAAGTGATATAAATCATCTTTGCTCTTCAATCAGACTGATGGAATAGAAGAGCATCCTTGAAATCCAGGAAAAAATGGGCTTAAACTTCCAATGTTTCACTTATTCTGTGTGATATTGCTACTAGACCACAAGCTTACACAACTCCAAAACAGCTCAATAAGAATACAACAACTGGTCCACAAACTTCAGCATCCTACAATGTCAGCAATTTGTGTAGATGGTAAGACTTACAGTACTGATGAGAAGAAAAGTTTACTACTGCTTTATATGAAGAATTCAAACTAAGTACCTATGGCAGCTAGCCAGAAGTTAGGTTTTATATCAGTCTACCTAAACAGTGGTGAAATAAATGACAAAGGCACACTATTTCACTTTTAACATTTACATTTCTGAGATGTTCTATAATACATTATCTGGACAGTGCATCCAAGTGTACGTGAATATATCTTTTCCAACAGCTCTACATTATAACTGCAAGTCAAAATACGACCCACATAAACATACATCACTACACATGCGACATAGTCCAATCACACATACACAACACAAACACAGTTGTACAAATGGAAACAGTACATTGCCTTACAAGAGAAAATGCTGACAAAACTCGAGGTGCTTTAAGCCGACATACCCAGCATTGGTACAGTTGCACACCAAAACAATGCTGAATAAATGTAACTTATTTAACAGACCTCATTTCGAATTCGGTGTACAGTGCGTTTCATTCTTCTTACCAAGGGGCCATCCCGCCCAAACAGCAGGAGGAACGTATCAATGAATTCACGTGATTTTTCTTCCCACTTCTGTAACATATCTACCTTCTTCTCTCCAATATTCTCCATTACACGCTTTCCTTTATCTTTTAGTTCAACCATTTTGTTCTGCAAGCGGAACTTTTTCTCCTGGAAGAGTAAAAAAAATAATTAATGGATGCACATAACTAATTGTACATATTTTGAGGTATAACTCTGAATGAATTACAGTGAAGAGCCAAAGAAATTGGTTCATCTGCCTAATACCGTGTAGAGCTCCCGCAACCATGCAGAAGTGCCATAACATGATGTGGAATTGACTCAATTAGTGTCTGAAGTGGTGCTGAGGGAACTGAAACCATCAATCCAACAGGGGTGTCCATTAATCCGTAAGAGTGTGAGGGGGTGGAGATCTCTTCTGAACAGCACCTTGCAAGACATCCCAGATATGCTCAATAATGTTTGCGTCTGGGGAGTCTGGTGGCCAGTGGAAATGTTTAAACTCAGAAGAATGTTCCTGGAGCCACTCTGTCGCAATTGTGGACATGTGGGGTGTCACAATGTCCTGCTGGAATTGCCCAAGTCCGTTGCAATGCACAATACACATGAAAGGATGCAGGTGATCAGACAGGATGCTTACGTATATGTCACCTGTCAGAGTTACATCTATATGTATCAGCAGTCCTGTACCACTCTAACTCCACACGCCGCACACCATTACAGAACCTCCGCCAGCTTGAACAGTCCCCTGCTCACATATAGGATCCATGGACTCGTGAGGTTGTCTCCCCACCCATACGCATCCATCCGCTTGATACAATTTGAAATGAGACTCGTCCGACCAGACAACATGCTTCCTCTCATCAACAGTCCAATGTCAGTATTAATGGGCACAGGCGAAGCGTAAAGCTTGGTGTCGTGCAGTAATCAAGAGTACAGAAGGGGGCCTTCAGCTCCAAAAACCCACACCGATGATGTTTCACTGAATGGTTTGCATGCTGACACTTGTTGATGGCCCAGCATTGAAATCTGCAGCAATTTGTGCAAGGGTTGCACTTCTGCCACCTTGAACAATTTTGTTCAGTCGTTGTCAGTCCCATTCTTGCAAAATCTTTTTCCAGCCACAGCAAAATTGGAGATTTGAGGTTTTGTCGAATTCCTGATATTCATGGTACACTAAGAAATGGTCATACATGAAAATCCGCAATGCATTGCTACCTCAGAGATGCTCTGTCCCATCATTCATGTGCCAACTATAACATGACGTTCAAACTCACTTAAATATTGATACCCTGCCATTGTAGTAGCAGTAACCGATCTATCAACTGCACCACACACTTGTTGTCTTATATAAGTGTTGCCGACTGCAGCACTTTATTCTGCCTGTTTACATATCTCTGTATTTGAATATACATACCTATACTAGTTTCTTTGGTGCTTCAGTGTAGATGCATTACAATACCAGAACATAATGATTTTATTCAGTTATTTTCATTACAGAACATGAACCAAAATTTAAGATAACAAGACTGCAGCTTTTCATATAATTACTTGTACTGTTCTATCCCATTTTCCTCTTTTTGTTTATTTATAATTTTCACATTTTACTTAACAAATATTTCCCACATAAGGCACGTGAAGCGAAACATAATAAGTAAAATATTAATAACTTATCACTTCTTCAGCCGGTATTTGAAAATAAAATCATTCCATTGTCACCTTAAAATAATAATGCTGTTTATTGTATTCTCACCAGGTAGTGACGAATATATTCCACAACTGTGCAGCAATCTGTAGATGGAATTGTTTAATCACTTCCTAAGGGTCTGGAGTGTCGATTTGGACATAACTAGGATTAATCAGATTCTTTTTAAGATAGACTTTGCTTCATTTTTTGGATTCACTGGCTTGCAACTTACTGTGTGAAGCCTCTTACTGTTATTTCCAATTTTGACAGTTTTTGAACATGCTTATGCTTGTCAGAAAACCACATACCCTGCTGTACCAATCAGTGGTGGATTTTTGAACATGACTCTGATCACCAAATTGTGGGACTACGTTGTTATGCGTGTTCAAGCCTTTAGGCAAAACTTATGAAAGAAAAAGTGTAGAAAGTTGATTCCTAATAGAATTCCAGTGCTACAACACCTACTCAAAACAATTATCAATACCTCAAATATTTTAAATATGCTCTCTGACACAACGCTCCTAAGTACTTTTAAGCTGATCTCAGGAGAACTATTGAAAAAGAGAAGGAAGGAAAATTCAAGAGCCCTACAACTCCCTGTATCAACCACAAAGCTCTCCTGGCCAAATTTAAATTAATTTGTCCACTTGGCAACAGTTGAATACAAAGAAGCAGAGTCTCCCAGTGTATTCTGGGAATCGGCATGAATGTCCTTTCCTTTCATACATTTCTTTATGAAGTACTTAATCACTGATCGAATCTCGATTTTTTTTTTTTTCCATCTTCACAAATCACTATGCGGGAACAACAACAGAGTCACGACACCACCACAGCTCTCTTCCAAGAGCACTGACGTGGCATGTGTTTACAGGCAACAGCCCAATGAATATCATGTGAACAACTTGTTGCGCAAGTGCTGACCTCTTGTGGTGATTCCGAGAACTTTTCAAACCCTCGTAGCTGACGAAATAAGGGGGAAGATTTCTGAACACGTAAATTCTGGGCAGAAACAAAGTAATCCATGAATGCTGTATGTCAGGGGAGCGGTATGTGACTTAAAGCATCACCACCTGCTGTAATGTAGGGCCACTTACTCCATGTTAGTAACATGCCATTGATTAGCCCGGCCCCTGGAATAGCACTGCAAATGACAATGTGCATCTGGTTGCTTCTTTGTGCAAAGATATCTAACTGTGTCGATTTGGATCTTGGGTGACAATCTGTCACATAGAGAAAATTGTATAGTCTGGCAATTGTAATATTAAACTGATTTTCAGCAAGATGTTAACGTGAAATGTTGTTATATATATATATATATACAAAATGTCTGCTTGTGTCTGTGTATGTGTGGATGGATATGTGTGTGTGTGTGCGAGTGTATACCTGTCCTTTTTTCCCCCTAAGGTAAGTCTTTCCGCTCCCGGGATTGGAATGACTCCTTACCCTCTCCCTTAAAACCCATATCCTTTTGTCTTTCCTTCTCCTTCCCTCTTTCCTGACGAGGCAACCATTGGTTGCGAAAGCTAGAATTTTGTGTGTATGTTTGTGTTTGTTTGTGTGTCTGTCGACCTGCCAGCGCTTTTGTTTGGTAAGTTTCATCATCTTTCTTTTTACATATATATATATATATGTGTGTGTGTGTGTGTGTGTGTGTGTGTGTGTGTGTGTGTGTGTGTGGGAAATATTTGTTAAGTAAAATGTGAAAATTATAAATAAACAAAAAGAGGAAAATGGGATAGAACAGTACAAGTAATTATATGAAAAGCTGCAGTCTTGTTATCTTAAATTTTGGTTCATGTTCTGTAATGAAAATAACTGAATAAAATCATTATGTTCTGGTATTGTAATGCATCTACACTGAAGCACCAAAGAAACTAGTAAAGGTATGTATATTCAAATACAGAGATATGTAAACAGGCAGAATAAAGTGCTGCAGTCGGCAACACTTATATAAGACAAGTTAAAGGAATACAGCTGGGAAGAACACGTGAAACCAAAACAATCATAAAATGTCTGGCATTTGCAGATGATATAGCCATACTCAGCAATAATACACAGGAGGCAAAGGAAGCACTGGAATGCTTGCATGAAATAGCTGCCAAAACAGGTCTGCAGGTATCTTACGAGAAGACACAATATATGGAACGACAGACCAACAATGTACACACCATGCATACGGTATATGGATCCGTAGAAAGAGTCGAAAAATTTAAGTATTTAGGGGAGTACATACAAATGGGAGGATCAAACAAGGCGGCTAACATGGAACGAACGAAGAAACTCCAGAAGGCATACAAACTCACATGGTCACATTATAATAAGAAAAGCATATCGAGGCAGGCCAAACTTAGGCACTACAAAACAGTTGTATTACCAGAAGCATTGTACGCGTCAGAAACCACCACAATTGGAGCATCAGGCATCATAGACACAGAAAAAATAGAACGCAAAATTCTCAGAAAAATATTTGGACCAATTCACAGAGATGGCATATGGATGAAGCGACCTACCAAAGAGCTGTACCAGCACACTGACAGACTAACAGACGCGATCAGAAAACGCAGATTAACTTTCTATGGGCACATACAGAGAATGGACAACAACTGACCTACAAAGAAAATTTTTGATGTAGTAAACAGCTCAAGCAAGAAAACAAATTGGTATCATGAAATAGACGAAGACTTAAGGCAGATAGGGATCAACAAGCAAATGATAGGAGACAGGAAATACTTCAGAAACAAAGTTAGGAGTGCAAAATTTATTGTAAAGGAGAGAAAGAAGAAAGGAACATTATGGACAGAGCAAAGGAAACAGGAGCACAGCCAAAGAATGAAGAGATTTTGGGAAGAGAAGAGGAAGAAAGGAAAGAAGTGAAAATTGTGTCATCATGTGATTTTCGAGTTCAAACACTGTCTATAAGGGCAACAATGAAATGAATGAATGAATGAATATATATATAAACAAAGATGATGTGACTTACCATACGAAAGCGCTGGCAGGTCGACAGAAACACGAACAGACACATACATACACACAAAATTCAAGCTTTCGCAACAAACTGTTGCCTCATCAGGAAAGAGGGAAGGAGAGGGAAAGACGAAAGGAAGTGGGTTTTAAGGGAGAGGGTAAGGAGTCATTCCAATCCCGGGAGTGGAAAGACTTACCTTAGGGGGAAAAAAGGATGGGTATGCACTCGCGCACACACACACACACACACACACACACACACACACACACACACACACACATCCATCCACACATATACAGACACAAGCAGACATATTTAAAGACAAAGAGTTTGGGCAGAGATGTCAGTCGAGGCGGAAGTGCAGAGGCAAAGATGGCGGCAACTTGAAATTAGCGGAGATTGAGGCCTGGTGGATAACGGGAAGAGAGGATATATTGAAGAGCAAGTTCCCATCTCTGGAGTTCGGATAGGTTGGTGTTAGTGGGAAGTATCCAGATAACCCGGACGGTGTAACACTGTGCCAAGATGTGCTGGCCGTGCACCAAGGCATGTTTAGCCACAGGGTGATCCTCATTACCAACAAACACTGTGTGCCTGTGTCCATTCATGCGAATGGACAGTTTGTTGCTGGTCATTCCCACATAGAATGCGTCACAGTGTAGGCAGGTCAGTTGGTAAATCACGTGGGTGCTTTCACACGTGGCTCTGCCTTTGATCGTGTACACCTTCCGGGTTACAGGACTGGAGTAGGTGGTGGTGGGAGGGTGCATGGGACAGGTTTTACACCGGGGGCGGTTACAAGGGTAGGAGCCAGAGGGTAGGGAAGTAGGTTTGGGGATTTCATAGGGATGAACTAAGAGGTTACGAAGGTTAGGTGGACGGCGGAAAGACACTCTTGGTGGAGTGGGGAGGATTTCATGAAGGATGGATCTCATTTCAGGGCAGGATTTGAGGAAGTCGCATCCCTGCTGGAGAGCCACATTCAGAGTCTGATCCAGTCCCGGGAAGTATCCTGTCACAAGTGGGGCACTTTTGTGGTTCTTCTGTGGGAGTTTCTGGGTTTGAGAGGATGAGGAAGTGGCTCTGGTTATTTGCTTCTGTACCAGGTCGGGAGGGTAGTTGCGGGATGCGAAAGCTGTTGTCAGGTTGTTGGTGTAATGGTTCAGGGATTCCGGACCGGAGCAGATTCGTTTGCCACGAAGACCTAGGCTGTAGGGAAGGGACCGTTTGATGTGGAATGGGTGGCAGCTGTCATAATGGAGGTACTGTTGCTTGTTGGTGGGTTTGATGTGGACGGACGTGTGAAGCTGGCCATTGGACAGGTGGAGGTCAATGTCAAGGAAAGTGGCATGGGATTTGGAGTAGGACCAGGTGAATCTGATGGAACCAAAGGAGTTGAGGTTGGAGAGGAAATTCTGGAGTTCTTCTTCACTGTGAGTCCAGATCATGACGATGTCATCAATAAAACTGTACCAAACTTTGGGTTGGCAGGCCTGGGTAACCAAGAAGGCTTTCTCTAAGCGACCCATGAATAGGTTGGCGTACGAGGGGGCCATCCTGGTACCCATGGCTGTTCCCTTTAATTGTTCGTATGTCTGGCCTCTCCCGGGATTGGAATGACTCCTTACCCTCTCCTTTCAAACCCACATCCTTTCGTCTTTCGCTCTCCTTCCCTCTTTCCTGACGAAGCAACCGTTGGTTGCGAAAGCTAGAATTTTGTGTGTACATTTGTGTTTGTTTGTGTGTCTATCGGCGTGCCAGCGGGTGTGTGCTGCAATAGAAAACCCCGCCAAATGTGAAGTGCGTGCTGTCATAAGGTTTTTTACAGCCAAAGGATATTCTGCAGCAGCTATTCATCGTGAGCTTTGTGCCGTGTACGGACCAAGAGTTATGAGTGAAGGAGTTGTCCGTGAATGGGTACGTTTATTTAAAAGTGGACGAGAAAACGTTCATGATGAAGAGAGGAGTGGTAGACCATCATTAGTGACTGACGAACTCATTCAGACAGTTGATGCAAAAGTTCGTGAAAATCGACGTTTCTCAATGTCGGAGTTGTCTACTGGTTTTCCACAGATTTCTAAGACTCTCTTGTACGAGATAGTGACAGCAAAATTGGGTTACCGTAAGTTCTGTGCACGATGGGTGCCCAAAATTCTTACCGACCACCACAAAACTCAAAGAATGGCCTCTGCATTAGACTTTCTGTCACGTTATGAGGACGAAGGAGAACCATTGTTAAACAGAATCGTGACCGGTGACGAAACCTGGATTAAGTACGTGAACCCTGAGACAAAAGAACAATCAAAGATGTGGGCACATTCAAATTCGCCTACCAAACCAAGAAAAGCCTCGCAAGATTTTTCTGCCAGAAAACTGATGGCAACGGTGTTTTGGGATGCCAAAGGGGTGTTGTTGGTTGAATTCATGGAACGTGGTACGACCATTAATCAAGACATGTACTGTGAAACAATAAAAAAGTTACGACGGGCTATACAGAACAAACGCCGTGGTATGCTGACTTCCGGTATCGTTTTTTTGCACGATAACGCCCGTCCTCACTCTGCTCGCAGAGTCCTTCAAGTGGGACGTTATCAACCATCCACCTTACAGCCCAGACCTGGCGCCAAGTGATTATCACCTCTTCATGCATTTGAAGAAATGGCTCGGGTCACAGCGGTTTGATGACGACGAAGAGCTCAAAGATGCGGTCACAGGCTGGCTCCAGGCACAAGCGGGTGATTTTTATGCAGAAGGAATTTCAAAGCTTGTGAAGAGATACGATAAGTGCCTCAATCGCTATGGAGACTATGTAGAAAAATAGTGCAAAGATGTAGTTGTAAGATGTATATATTAAAATATTTTTATTTAACTTCGTGTATTTTTTTGAATCAACTGGAGGTTACTTTCTGAACGGCCCTCGTATATATATATATATATATATACGCATATACACTGTTGCCTCATCAGGAAAGAGATATATATATATGTTTCAAGTCTGAAGAGGAATATAGCCTATAGTTTTCTAGCAGAAATTGGAAGACGCTTTCCCATCAATGTGGAATCATACAAAGGCAGTCAAATTTGTAATTTTGGAACACATATTATGTTCGAGTATAATGACTTTTCTGGAGACTAGAAATCTACTCTGTAGGAATCAACATGGGTTTTGAAAAAGACGATTGTGTGAAACCCAGCTCACGCTATTCATCCATGAGACTCAAGAGGGCCATAGATACGGGTTCCCAGGTGGATGTCATGTTTCTTGACTTCCACAAGGCATTTAATACAGTTCCCCATAGTCATTTAATGAACAAAGTAAGAGCATATGGACTAAAAGCCCAATTGTGTGATTGGATTGAAGAGTTGCTAGCTAACAGAATGCAGCATGTCATTCTCAATAGAGAGATGTCTTCCGCAGTAAGAGTGATTTCAGGTGAGCCGCAGGGGAGTGTCGTAGGACCGTTGCTATTCACAATATATATAAATGACCTTGTAGATAACATCGGAAGTTCACTGAGGCTTTTTGCAGATGATGCTGTAGTACATCAAGGGGTTGTAACAATGGAAAACTGTACTGAAATGCAGGAGGATCTGCAATGAATTGACACATGGTGCAGGAAATGGCAATGCAATCTCAATGTAGACAAGTTTAATGTGCAGCAAATACATAGAAAGAAAGATTATCAGTTAGCTACAATATAGCAGGTCAGCAACTGGAAGCAGTTAATTCCATAAATTATCTGGGAGTAGGCATTAGGAGTGATTTAAAAATGGAATGACCATATAAAATTAATCGTCGGAAAAGCATATGCCAGACAGATTCATTGGAAGAATCCTAAGGAAATGCAGTCCGAAAACAAAGGAAGTAGGTTACAGTACACTTGTTCACCCACTACTTGAATACTGCTCACTGGTGTGGGATCTGTACCACATAGGGTTGATAGAAGAGATAGAGAAGATCCAACGGAGAGCAGTGCGCTTCATTACAGGATCATTTAGTAATCGTGAAAGCGTTACGGAGATAATACATAAACTCCAATGGAGGACTCTGCAAGAGAAACGCTCAGTAGCTCAGCATGGGCTTTTGTTGAAGTTCCAAGAACATACGTTCACTGAGGAGTCAAGCAGTATACTGCTCCCCCCTACGTATATCTCGTGAAGAGAGCATGAGGATAAAATCAGAGAGATCAGAGCTCACACAGAGGCATACCCACAATCTTTCTTTCCACAAACAATACGGGACTGGAATAGAAAGGAGGACCGATAGAGGTACTCAAGGTACTTTCTGCCACACACCATCAGGTGGCTTGCTGAGTATGGATGTAGATGTACATGTAATGTGGTATCTAAAATAAGAAGACAAACAATGGGACTCCCTAATACAAAAGAAATTCTGAAATGCGAAGATTCTGAGAAATAACTGGTCTGAAGAATGACAGCATGAAATAACCTACAAACTACTGGATCCATGACCAACATACCTACATTGACCGAGTTCTGAAATTATTTTGAAGGCACTTTACAAGGGTCAAATTCTTGGCTGAACTAATGACAGCCATCTAATGTGAAAAAATGATTGGGAAGAAATGGTCAAGAGGTAGTTCAATTTTACATTATGTGGAACAACTAGATATCCTTCATGAGACTTGTGAGAAAGAGATGTGGAGAAACAATTGTTTGGATTCAGGGGGAGAGACTATACCCAACCAGGTATTGAAGTTAAGAAAAAATAGTTTTGTAATGCAAGGAAAAGTAAATATTGATGGGCCTCACAGAGAAACAAGAAGAGTAATGGGGAACACACAAAATGAAGAGGAAATAGGAACAAGAAGAAGTGTCTCAGTTGAAAAAACAAAACACTCTTTGGGCCAATAGAGCACATCAAAACATATACTGGAGAAAGCAAAGCTGCAGGGAGTGTTATGAATGTGCTTCCAATTGTAGATCATGCTTTGACCAGTTTCTATATTTATATTTTTGTAAGCTCTGTACAGGTTCTAGGTTTAGGTAATATGAAAGGGTCTTTTACTGCAACTAGTTTAAGAAAGCACATTTTTAGTTATCATTAGGTTCTTACAATGTGATACTAAATATTTTTCTCCAGTATTAACCAAACTAGGCCATTACCTGATCTAATTATTCCAGTGTTTTCCACAATGAAGAGAATACTAAGAAAGATGATTAGTAGGACACACAATAATTAAGTGAGGGAAGTAATTCCTCTGTCATGACCAGTATCTTCTAATACTACCACAGTTTGCACCTTTAATTAAAACATTTTCTTTCTTTTTTCTGGACTATTTTGCTGGGATAGGTTTTGTAAAGGGATAAATATGTGCTTATTGTTTTATGTATAGGCTGTTCTTGTTGGGTTCTACTCAAAACTGTATGGGTAGGCTCCAGTTCTAAGGATCTTAGGAAAATCTGTGTGTTGGACTAAAAATTATGAATTAGTAGTATCATCTTGTTCAAATGAGAGGTATTAAGATGGTCCAGTACATTGAGGGAAAATGTGAGGATAAACCTCAAACCTGTACATAGTATACACTTTATGTATTCTTCCCTATATTCTGTCTCCAAAAAGGTGTAAGTATTTTATTGGATATGGGAGTATCCAGAACTGTTCACGAAACTGAGCTATCTAAATGCAAAATATAATTTTACTTGGACATTTAGTCCTGGGAGCAGACAAGGTGGTGTTTTCCTAAAGAACAAAACTTGTACAGCCTCAAAAACTCCTGAGCTGATTAACAACTGTATTTACCACAAAACATATTTAATGATACTTAAAGGATAGAGTATTACTACTTCTTATTACGGCTCCATTCCATAATTTTTAAAGCTATACCAAGTACTGAAACTGTGCAATAAACTTTCTATTACAAAATTGTTAAGGATTTTGTGGCCACTTACAAAAAGCACATTTCTTTAGTACATAACCAACTGAAACAGATGAAAATATAGCCAATTCCTTGACAACTATAAAATGACACATTGAGTAGAACTTTCATCAAATATTTGTAAAACTGTGTCAACTCCCTACATAAATCATCTGGAAAGTTATATTTAAACCAATATGCTAGCCAGAATTGGAAGCACATCTTCTCATCAATTTAATACCATTGCAACCAGGTGTGTTGCATCTTTTACAGTAATGGGCCAAGTACATATTTCGAACAAAATTTCAAGTCACTGACCATTCCCCAGCAACAGCATATAGTGTTCATTCATTTTCAAAATTGAATGAAATTAAGAAGAAAAACTTCAAGACACCGTGCAACTATTGCTATTTGTTTCTCAACAACAACTTCTTCTTCTTAGTTTCCTTGATAATGGTTTGAAGAAAAGGAAATGTCTACATGTTGATTAGATTCCCTCAGTAGAATGTAATATTGACTAAAGAAAATATACTCACAAATCAGCAAAAATAATATTGACTGCATTTTATATTACAGCAATAAAAGAAATCAGAAATTAATTTATTCCAAGTTAGCTGCCTTTATAGAAAAACTTGTCATTGAATCTGCAATTTATAGGAAAAATGTTGGCAGAGAAACACTATGAAGCGTATAGAGCTGAACATCACACATACTGTTATCTTATTAGCAATTTGTTGTTGTTGTTACTTGACAAGGTGATGGGCTAACCCAGCCATAGCACGATTTAATTTGTCATGTAACTAAGTACAGCCACGTTTCAATTCAAAGCATTGTGCTTTATTACCTAGCAACGCGAAAAAGAAAAATAAACATTACAAGCATTTGAATAAACATGACAGGCATCTGTGGAAAACACCTTCATGCGAATCCACAACAACTTACTGTTAACAACCTTAATTTTATGGATAGTAAGGACAAGAAAGACGTGATATGCCAACAACAGAGGGAGGAGAGGGTGCAAGCAAATGTTGACATGTAAAAGTGAAGTCAATGGAAGGAGGGACACAATGCTGAGTGGAGCAGGACTCAAGTAAATTTGTAGTAAGATCTTATGGGACCAAATTGCTTAGATCATCAGTCCATAAGGCAGGACTCGAGTATCTGCCCCAAAGAAGAACAAGTAAAATGCACAAAAATGATGAAGTAGACACGTGAATTACTAAATGGAAATTTCTGCAATATTATTAATGATGTAGAGAAAACCATCTCTGCAAAACCATCACTGCTTTCGTCGCATAAAAACTATACGTTCAGGATAGCAAAGGAACTCTTAAGATAAGACTGTTCGTCAATGGAATCTTGTTTCGGAAAGAGCCTAAATATAGGAGTTATTTTTTATTTTTAATAAACAGTGCACAGTAAATAAATA
The DNA here is from genome assembly GCF_021461395.2 of Schistocerca americana. Taxonomy (NCBI): domain Eukaryota; kingdom Metazoa; phylum Arthropoda; class Insecta; order Orthoptera; family Acrididae; genus Schistocerca; species Schistocerca americana. Next base: position 131,776,351 of record NC_060120.1, read on the forward strand.
GTGAAAAATCACATTACTCAACGAGTATAATTAAACAACAGTGCAAGGCAACATTTCATTGTTGTGAATGTAGAGTTTCATTTTGTGGCCATTTCTCCTCTATGGCTACAACATGAGAACTTCGGATTATCATGCAGACATGGGCAGGAAAAAGTTAGAAATGTAGAGACAAACAAAGCTGAACTTTTAAATTAACTAAGGAGCTCCAACCTTCCCCTCTTCATTCTATGGAAAAAATTTTGCAGCCAAATGGTTCCCTAACTACTAATGCCATACCATCATGAACAGGGGCAGCCACAATATGCCAAACTGCACACGCACAATGTGCAGGCCGCGAGAAGACCACGGCCTGGCCTGTCATTCGGGTTTGCTCTATTGTTCTCGGAAGTACCCGGAACAGCATGACATTTCGTTTAGCATTGTGGTGCAGCATGTTGTGGTCAGTACAACTCTCCGAGTTTGGCAGAATTGTGGTGTCAGCACTGTTTACTCTTCGCTATTTGTTCGTGGTATGTAGTATGTTCAGAGGTCCAGGGGCAGTCTAGTGATCTATTGGTACAATCCCTCAAAATGAATGGAAATGACAGAAGAGAGGACTCAGAATTCTCAATTCTCATTAAGTGACAGGAACTGCTTATTTGGTACAAAACGACATTATAGTACCATGAAGAAAGAATTTAAACTTTTAGATGAGAGTGGAAGAGCAAAAAATCACAATGATCGACAGATGGGGTTCATTGTTCTGTAGATCAAGAAGCACTTTGTACTAACTTTGCAGGTATGGAGCACTTGAAGAAATTGGTGGTACAAATAGCAAAATTTCTGAAGTTGCACCCGTTAATCCATTTTCAGTTGCAACAAATTTCAATGGATATGAACAAAGAGTATGGAGACTTAATATATTACTGCAAAGACATTGGTTAAGTCAAGGGGCATGCCTGGAATGATTTTTCAATCTAAATTTCGCTATTGTTGAATTTATCAAGGAAAAAGGAATGGATTGCAGACTTAGCATTTTAAGTGGACTTGACTGCACTCTACCCACAGTGAGACATCTCACGGTAATTTCTTTCTGATTTGATGAGGATCCGTTTAAAAAGGAAATCACATTGTGGAAGGGACACTTTCTCACACAGACTATCCAGTTCCCTAAACTCACTGGCATTAAAGAAAGCACAAAGGTTGAAGCATTCTTTGTGACCTTGCAAGAATTAAAATAATAGTTCCATAAAGGTTTTGAGGACACTGTCTATCTTACATCTATTTTCAAGACAGTTTGCCGTTTCAGTTGAAAGTGCACCAGTGCATGTGCAGATTTAACGATTGATCTGAAAGGTAATTCCAGTTTTAATTACAAACTGTTTTACGTTAAAACTCTCCAGGACGACTACATTGCTTTTCTCAGGTAGATTTGCAAGTCTGATAATGGTGTTTCAAAAGTGCTACAGTACTTCACGATTACGAGGCAACTTGAGTGCAAAACTCTGTAAAATTGTCTGCGTCTGTCAGTATGCCAATAGTTTGTACCAGTCATAAATTATATTACTTCTTCAGCACACCAAAAATAATTAATTAATACTGAAAACTTGTTTTGTTTGTGATTTGTGTTGTTCATAAATGTTAAATACAAGACCAAGTCATAAGCAGTATGAATGTACTGTCGTTTAAATGTGTCGTTTTCACTGTTTTGCCCTCTTCTCCCTCTTCACGCTCAGATAGTGTGGTGTGGTAGTTGGGGAATGTGAAGCGAGGCTGAGTGCTCTGGCGCTTGGGCTCGGGCATGGCCCACGAGCCAAAATCCTGACCACTCCTGGCATAGATCCAAATTTCATAGAACTAGTCCAGAGTCTTGCAAAGAATAATGTCTGTCGTAATAAGACATCAAGTGTCTCGTGTGAAACTGAAAAAATAATGGTTGATGCTTTCACTGCTCTTAAATAAACACCGTATGTTCACCTTTTCTGGAGCGAACCTGTCAATGTTAACACTACTTCATGATTTGTGCATCAATTTTGCTGATTTATATTCAAGTAGCTTTACAGTTGGCCTCACTAGGCTGAGTAGACCTTTTTCCAGACCTTTCCACCAGAAAAAATCTGAAGCTGGCACTAGTGATCGAACACATGTCCTCAGCTTTTACTATACTCCATTCATCATAAGAATAAATCTGATGTAAACAAACACACACACAATGATTGTCTGCAGCCATAGCTCTTGTACACCGGTGTTGTTCTGCTCTTGGGAGTAGGTCCAACTTACGTATTAGAGATTTTACTATTACGTCACTGTAAATGGAACTTTAAGACCTTCTGATGTATTAACAGCCATCAATGTTTGTCTTAATCATACTTTAGCAACGTAATTTTTATTTTAAGCACCACTTGTGCTGTGATTGTATCACTGTTCATAAGTACCGCACAAATGGATGACACTGCTTCGTGTTTCGTAGTGAAACGCGTGCAGAGCACCACTAATGGCTAGAAACCAGTTGTTCTTAATGTTTTTCACAATGTTACAGAGAAAAATGAGCTCTGACGTTTGTAGAGAAACACGATTTAATAAATATTGGAGATGTGATTGCAACTGTAATCATGGCATAATTGATAGCCTCGTTTCTTGATAATCGAGTCGGCTGGTGGGTGGTAGTTCGAAACTCAATGTGATCAACAATTTTTTTTTGTTGCGTTTCAATACATACGACATTTAAATATGAAATTTATCAATATACGGTAATTAACTCATTCTTAACAATCATTTTTTCAAGAAAAATGCACGTCTTCTAGTTTCTAATTACATATCACATGCAGAATTCTGGTTTTCATTGCAAACACACATTCTTAATTATCGATATATCATAAAAGATTGTTACAAATTTTGAAGTTAAAAAACATTACACAATTAGATTTTTTGGAGAAAAATGTAAAATCAAAAACTTTTTGTCTGAATATGACCACTGTTTTATAGGACAGATGTGGCCTCACATGAGCCAGAGTGATAAGTATCGTAGAAACATGGAAAATAATTTTCACAACGTCAAGCCCATGGTACAAATGCTGTATTTTTACAGTTGTCACCATACCACTGCTATCTGAACCTAACAGAATTGATCTGGAGCCAAGTTAAGGGATATGTCGCGAGAAATAACAAGACATTTAAGCTGCCAAACTTACTCGAACTAATGCACAAAGCTTGTTGACACATCACTGCTGAATGATGGCAAAATGCAGAACAGCACATCGTAAAAGAGGAGGAGGAGGAAATGTGGACTTTTTGGTGGCTTGGGATCCTGTTGTCAATCGCCTCGTTATCAGTGTGGCAATACTGAAATATACTGCTTTCCTCGGAGTCCAATAAGGAAGTAGTTCAGATATTACCAGATGACTGACTGTAATACCTTCAGTGGCTTCAATATTTGGCTACACAGTGAAGTCCCAGCAGCGCGCTCTTACGCTGAATATAGCTCATGGAGAAAAATTACCCTTGATAAAATCAGGAATTTTCATCACTCTTATTTTTAATTACAGTACTATGTTAGCTAAGATCGAGAGCATGTTTTCCTTTGGATCACCTAAGATGCGTATGCCTGTGTTTTACCATTATTTCCTTCTGTTCAAGAATTAAATTACATTTATGTCTTTGCTACAACTGTTCACCCCCCCCCCCCCCCCCCCCCCATGAACCATGGACCTTGCCGATGGTGGGGAGGCTTGCGTGCCTCAGCGATACAGATAGCCGTACCGTAGGTGCAACCACAACGGAGGGGTATCTGTTGAGAGGCCAGACAAACGTGTGGTTCCTGAAGAGGGGCAGCAGCCTTTTCAGTAGTTGCAAGGGCAACAGTCTGGATGATTGACTGATCTGGCCTTGTAACAATAACCAAAACGGCCTTGCTGTGCTGGTACTGCGAACGGCTGAAAGCAAGGGGAAACTACAGCCGTAATTTTTCCCGAGGGCATGCAGCTATACTGTATGATTACATGATGATGGCGTCCTCTTGGGTAAAATATTCCGGAGGTAAAATAGTCCCCCATTCGGATCTCCGGGCGGGGACTACTCAAGAGGATGTCGTTATCAGGAGAAAGAAAACTGGCGTTCTACGGATCGGAGCGTGGAATGTCATATCCCTTAATCGGGCAGGTAGGTTAGAAAATTTAAAAAGGGAAATGGATAGGTTGAAGTTAGATATAGTGGGAATTAGTGAAGTTCGGTGGCAGGAGGAACAAGACTTCTGGTCAGGTGACTACAGGGTTATAAACACAAAATCAAATAGGGGTAATGCAGAAGTAGGTTTAATAATGAATAGGAAAATAGGAATGCGGGTAAGCTACTACAAACAGCATAGTGAACGCATTATTGTGGCCAAGATAGATACGAAGCCCACACCTACTACAGTAGTACAAGTTTATATGCCAACTAGCTCTGCAGATGACGAAGAAATTGAAGAAATGTATGATGAAATAAAAGAAATTATTCAGATTGTGAAGGGAGACGAAAATTTAATAGTCATGGGTGACTGGAATTCAAGTATAGGAAAAGGGAGAGAAGGAAACATAGTAGGTGAATATGGATTGGGGGACAGAAATGAAAGAGGAAGCCGCCTGGTAGAATTTTGCACAGAGCACAACATAATCATAACTAACACTTGGTTTAAGAATCATGAAAGAAGGTTGTATACATGGAAGAACCCTGGAGATACTAAAAGGTATCAGATAGATTATATAATGGTAAGACAGAGATTTAGGAACCAGGTTTTAAATTGTAAGACATTTCCAGGGGCAGATGTGGACTCTGACCACAATCTATTGGTTATGACCTGTAGATTAAAACTGAAGAAACTGCAAAAAGGTGGGAATTTAAGGAGATGGGACCTGGATAAACTGAAAGAACCAGAGGTTGTACAGAGATTCAGGGAGAGCATAAGGGAGCAATTGACAGGAATAGGGGAAATAAATACAGTAGAAGAAGAATGGGTAGCTTTGAGGGATGAAGTAGTGAAGGCAGCAGAGGATCAAGTAGGTAAACAGACGAGGGCTAGTAGAAATCCTTGGGTAACAGAAGAAATATTGAATTTAATTGATGAAAGGAGAAAATATAAAAATGCGGTAAGTGAAACAGGCAAAAAGGAATACAAACGTCTCAAAAACGAGATCGACAGGAAGTGCAAAATGGCTAAACAGGGATGGCTAGAGGACAAATGTAAGGATGTAGAGGCCTATCTCACTAGGGGTGAGATAGATACCGCCTACAGGAAAATTAAAGAGACCTTTGGAGATAAGAGAACGACTTGTATGAATATCAAGAGCTCAGATGGAAACCCAGTTCTAAGCAAAGAAGGGAAAGCAGAAACGTGGAAGGAGTATATAGAGGGTCTATACAAGGGCGATGTACTTGAGGACAATATTATGGAAATGGAAGAGGATGTAGATGAAGATGAAATGGGAGATACGATACTGCGTGAAGAGTTTGACAGAGCACTGAAAGACCTGAGTCGAAACAAGGCCCCCGGAGTAGACAATATTCCATTGGAACTACTGACGGCCGTGGGAGAGCCAGTCCTGACAAAACTCTACCATCTGGTGAGCAAGATGTATGAAACAGGCGAAATACCCTCAGACTTCAAGAAGAATATAATAATTCCAATCCCAAAGAAAGCAGGTGTTGACAGATGTGAAAATTACCGAACAATCAGTTTAATAAGCCACAGCTGCAAAATACTAACACGAATTCTTTACAGACGAATGGAAAAACTAGTAGAAGCCAACCTCGGGGAAGATCAGTTTGGATTCCGTAGAAACACTGGAACACGTGAGGCAATACTGACCTTACGACTTATCTTAGAAGAAAGATTAAGGAAAGGCAAACCTACGTTTCTAGCATTTGTAGACTTAGAGAAAGCTTTTGACAATGTTGACTGGAATACTCTCTTTCAAATTCTGAAGGTGGCAGGGGTAAAATACAGGGAGCGAAAGGCTATTTACAATTTGTACAGAAACCAGATGGCAGTTATAAGAGTCGAGGGACATGAAAGGGAAGCAGTGGTTGGGAAGGGAGTAAGACAGGGTTGTAGCCTCTCCCCAATGTTGTTCAATCTGTATATTGAGCAAGCAGTAAAGGAAACAAAAGAAAAATTCGGGGTAGGTATTAAAATTCATGGAGAAGAAATAAAAACTTTGAGGTTCGCCGATGACATTGTAACTCTGTCAGAGACAGCAAAGGACTTGGAAGAGCAGTTGAATGGAATGGACAGTGTCTTGAAAGGAGGATATAAGATGAACATCAACAAAAGCAAAACAAGGATAATGGAATGTAGTCTAATTAAGTCGGGTGATGCTGAGGGAATTAGATTAGGAAATGAGGCACTTAAAGTAGTAAAGGAGTTTTGCTATTTGGGGAGCAAAATAACTGATGATGGTCGAAGTAGAGAGGATATAAAATGTAGGCTGGCAATGGCAAGGAAAGCGTTTCTGAAGAAGAGAAATTTGTTAACATCCAGTATTGATTTAAGTGTCAGGAAGTCATTTCTGAAAGTATTTGTATGGAGTGTAGCCATGTATGGAAGTGAAACATGGACGATAAATAGTTTGGACAAGAAGAGAATAGAAGCTTTCGAAATGTGGTGCTACAGAAGAATGCTGAAGATTAGATGGGTAGATCACATAACTAATGAGGAAGTATTGAATAGGATTGGGGAGAAGAGAAGTTTGTGGCACAACTTGACCAGAAGAAGGGATCGGTTGGTAGGACATGTTCTGAGGCATCAAGGGATCACCAATTTAGTGTTGGAGGGCAGCGTGGAGGGTAAAAATCGTAGAGGGAGACCAAGAGATGAATACACTAAGCAGATTCAGAAGGATGTAGGTTGCAATAGGTACTGGGAGATGAAAAAGCTTGCACAGGATAGAGTAGCATGGAGAGCTGCATCAAACCAGTCTCAGGACTGAAGACCACAACAACAACAACACAACTGTTCACATCACTGCAGTTCAGTTGGACTAGGTGCTGGCCAGTGCTTTCCAAGCAAAATGCACCGGTAAAGCTGTTGTCCCGTATTATCGCTGAGTCGATGTACGCGTAATGTACAGCATTAAACATATCCTCATTTTCGTACTTAACTGTGCTCGAGACAGATTGGCTTCTGCGCCACGTGAAACGAAATCCAATGAGGTTCCAGCAAATGCAGGAAAATACATAGTGTAATGTTTACCTGATGTTTATTCTTATGGTGAACAGAGTATAGCCCAAAAGGCTGATCATTAGGCCACACAATCAATTAGCTTTTGCAACTGCCATATGAACTTTTAGTGTTGTGACATTATAAGACTTGAAAGGCCACGTGTCACACCAAAAGAGTGTGTGATATCTACTGGAGTAGAGACAATGTGACAGACGAGGAAACTGAATAAAAAATAATAAAATCAATTGGCATAAACTTGAACAAAGAGCCGGGATTATCACCCGAGGCTGAAACAGCAGACAACAAATCAACAGTCAGCGCTGTGGAAAATAGCGACATCATTGGAAAAGGTAGTTTTAGGGACACTACCTGCAAAGCACTATGGGCAGCTTCTCTGAGAAATATTGTATGTTATGTTACTGGTCTTGTTCTAAATGGGTACTTCATTCAGTGGTGCTTAAAGACATGTATTGTGTCTCAGAACTCCACTTGTAGAAGTACTAGAGTGTATGCTGTCACTGCCTCCCCACCTTTCTTTTCGGGCATCAACACAATTGTGCTGCCATCATGGCCATATTACCAATCTTGTTTGCCAAATAATATTATTTGTATTACGTCACCATGAAGTAACAGCTAGAAATGAAATAAAAACTTACATTCAGGAAAGAAACATTTAGCTCCTTTGCAGAATATCCTCTTGCAAGATTTCTTCGTACATAAATGTCATAGTCTCGCACTATTCTTGCCACTATATCTGATGTGGAAACTCCTTCTGTTCGTTCCGTGGCTGCAAACATCCCTTTTTCTTTTAGTCGTGCATATACATCAGTGCCATCTTCTGTCATATAAGGCATCTCATCATGTGCCACAAAATCAATCTGCAGAACAAGCAAGTAATGTAAATTAAATCTTCTTTAAATATTTTACAAGAACTTGCTCTTTTTCTGTTAGTTGTGCTAACTTTACAGACAAAACTAGCATATTCCATTAAGTTTCAGGTGTGCAGCCGCAAGAAATCTCCTTCTTCTTCTAATATTTCGGCTGTATAACGTTCAGCCATCTTCAGAGTGAGCCGCAAGACTGCCGCTCCAGTGCTCGCTTCGTCCCTTTATACTCGTGTACCGCGCGACTGCGCACGCGGCCACAGATGCAAATGCGCCAGAGAAGAAGAAGGAGATTTCTTCCGGCTGCACACCCGAAACTTAATGGAACAGTCTTTGTGCCGCCAAAACCTGAAGATGCAAAACTAGCATAGTTCAAAGTTAAGTATAGTATCATGACTAAACACACAGACTTATTAATCAACAGCCACATATGAGTAACATAAGTTAGTGGCAACTGATGTGTTCAGGTTAACTGACTTTGTACTTGTACTTAACATGTACAATAAACACACTGAAAGGTCAACAACGGTTTATGAATTATCTTGAATGTTTTAAGCAAGTGTAGTACAATGATAAACAACAAATTTATTTTTCCATCTTCTTTAAGTATCCTTTAATATCTAATAGAGAAAACATTTTAAATTCACTTTCCAGTACACATGATAATGACTTCCCATTACCAAGAAAAGTTACTGAAACTATCTTGCAAATCTTCAGCATACCATGATACGGAAAATAGGGTTTCTTACAAACGTAATTATGCATATAGATAATAATAATAATAATAATAATAATAATAATAATAATAATTTTGTATGGCTCAATGGCCTGGTGCAAGTATTTCTATTGGATGTCACTTCAGACACTTTTGTGTCCCTAACCCACCTACAGTTTATTGTGGATTGGTTGGTTGGTTGGTTTGTGGGTTTAAGGTACCAGACAGCAATGGTCATCGGTCCCTTGTTCCAAAACTTAAAAACACACACACAGAGTAAAAAACGGATAATGGAGACAACAGATGACACAGGACAAGAAAAACTCAGACAAAGAACAGACAAAACAAATTAAAATCACACAGAGTGTGACAGTGGTTGGCCGACCACAGAGGAAAAAAGGGAAAGCCAACCACCGAGAAACACATTAAAAACTCAGTCTAAAACCATAGGCCAAAGGCCAGAATCAACATAAAAAAACATAACAACCACTTAGATTAAATGATAAAAAACCCCTGCCCAAATAAAACGCAAAACTAAGTCCGCCATGGCAGAGTCATCTGTTAAAAGGGCAGGGTACGTATTAGGCAGTGCTAACGTCTGCCTGAGCACAGCTAAAAGGCGACACTCCAACAAAATGTGGACCACAGTCAAAACGAAGCCGCAGCGACATAGAAGTGGGTCCTCATGGCGCAATAAGTGGCCGTGCGTCAGCCGAGTGTGCCCAATGCGTAGCCGGCAGAGGACAACAGACGCCTTGCGGGAGACCCGCATGGACACCACACAGTCGTCGTCGCCTTGATAGGGCGAAGTTTGTTTGGCATGGGCAGGTTACGCCATTCAGTGCCCCATAGGTCGAAAATTTTGCGGCGTAAGATTGCCTGCAAATCAGTCGCCGGGAGGCCAACCTCCAGAGATGGTTTACTGGTGGCCGCTTTCGCCAAGCGGTCAACATTTTCATTGTCGGGTGTCCCAAGATGGCCTGGGGTCCACATAAAGACCACAGATCGGCCGCAGCGGGTAAGAGTATGCAGGGACTCCTGGACAGCCATCACCAGACGAGAGCGAGGGAAGCACTGGTCGACAGCTCGTAAACTGCTCAGGGAGTCGCTACAGATAAAGAAGGACTCACCTGAGCAGGAGCGGATATACTCTAGGACACGAAAGATGGCGACCAGCTCAGCAGTAAAAACGCTGCGGCCAGCCGGCAAGGATCGTTGTTCGTAATGGTCCCCTAGAGTTAGAGCATAACCTACCGGACCAGCAACCATCAAACCGTCAGTGTATACAACGCCAGAGCCCTGATACGTGGCAAGGATGGAATAAAAGCAGCGGCGGAAGGCCTCAGGAGGGACTGAGTCCTTCGGGCCCTGTGCCAAGTCGAGCCGAAGGCAAGGGCGAGGAACACTCCATGGGGATGTACACAAAGGGGCCCGGAAAGGAGGTGGAACAGGGAAAACCCCAAGCGCTGAGAGAAGCTCTTTGATGCGGACTGCGATCATACAACCCAATCAGGGCCGACGTTCTGGGAGATGGACGACTGACTGCAGGAACAGGAGATGATAGTTTGGATGCCCGGGGAAGCTACAAACATGGGCAGCATAAGCGGCCAGTAAATATTGGCGCCTTAACCACAATGGAGGGACACCTGCCTCCACTGGGTTGGTCCGGAAGGCACCAGTGGCAAGTCGTATTCCGCTGTGTAGGATTGGGTCCAGCACCCGCAGCGCAGATGGGGATGCTGAGCCATAATCCAGGCGAGACTGGATTAACGCCTGGTAGAGCCGTAAGAGGGTAGATCGGCCGGCGCCCCACCTGGTGTGGCTCAAGCATCGCAGAGCATTTAGATGCTGCCAACACATCCGTTTAAGCTGCCGAATATGAGGCAGCCAAGTCAACCGGGCATCAAAAACCACACCCAAAAACCTATGTGACTCCACTACAGCAAGAAGTTCACCATCAAGGTAAAGTAGCGGCTCCGGATGAACAGTGCGTCGCCAGCAGAAACGCATAATGCAGGTCTTGGCTGCCGAAAACTGAAAGCCATGCGCTACAGCCCAAGACTGCGCCTTGCGGATAGTGCCCTGCAGCTGAAGTTCAGCAGCTGCAATGCCAGTAGAGCTATAGTAAAGGCAGAAGTCATCAGCATAAAAGGACGCTGAGACAGACGTTCCCACCACCGCAGCGAGCCCATTAATTGCTATTAAAAACAGGTCTCCTGAACTCAGGAGGAACTATGGGAGGCCGCAACTTGCACACAGAAGGAACGAAGCGACAGAAAATTTTGTATGAAAATTGGGAGCAGACCCCGAAGACTTCAACCATGAAGCGTAGAGAGGGTGTGATGTCGCCATGTTGTATCGTATGCCTTCCACATGTCAAAAAAGACAGCGACAAGATGCTGATGGCGGGCAAAGGCCATATGTATGGCAGCCTCCAGGCACACCAGATTATTGGCGGCAGAGCGGCCCTTATGGAACCCACCCTGAGAGGGAGCCAGAAGGCCCCGAGACTCAAGTACCCAATTCAACCGCTGGCTCATCACCCGTTCAAGCAACTTGCAAAGAACGTTGGTGAGGCTAATGGGACGGTAGCTGTCCACCTCCAAAGGGTTCTTACCAGGTTTCAAAACAGGGATAACAATACTTTCCCGCCATTGGGACAGAAAGTCACCCTCGACCCAAATACGGTTGTAAGGACGAGGAGGCGTCACTGGCAGTCCACTGAAAGGTGTTTCAGCATCTGACAGTGGATGCGATCTGGCCCAGGAGCGGTATCAGGGCAAGCGGCGAGGGCACTGTGAAATTCCCACTCACTGAATGGAACATTGTAGGATTCAGGATGGTGGGTGTGAAAGGAAAGGCTCCAACGTTCCATCCGCTCTTTAATGGAGTGGAAGGCCAGTGGGTAGTTGGAAGAAGCGGAATTTACAGCAAAATGCTCTGCCAAGCTGTTGGTAATTACGTCGGAGTCAGTACAAACTGCTCCATCTAGTGAGAGCGCAGGGACGCTGACAGGGGTCCGATAGCCTTAGAGGCGTCGAATCTTGGCCCAGACCTGCGATGGAGACACATGGAGGCCAATGGTGGACACATATCGCTCCCAGCACTCCTGCTTGCATTGGCGGAAAGACAGCGGGCCTGCATACGCAGCCGTTTGAAGGCGATGAGGTGTTCTATAGAGGGATGGCGCTTGTGACGCTTAAGCGCCCGCCGGCGATCTTTAATCGCTTCAGCGATGTCAGCGACCACCAAGGCACAGTCCTCCGCCGAGTGGACCCAGAAGAACAGGGAATGGCAGATTCTGCAGCAGTAACGATGCCGGTGGTGACCGAGTGAACCACCGCATCAACGTCGTCATTAGAGAGAGGCTCAATAGGGGCAGTGGAGGAGAACAAGCCCCAGTCAGCCTTATTCATAGCCCACCTGCAAGGGCACCCAGAAGACTGACACCGAGGCAGTGACAAAAAGATCGGAAAGTGGTCACTACCACACAGGTCGTCATGCACTCTCCATTGAACAGACGGTAAGAGGCTAGGGCTGCAAATCGAAAGGTCGATGGCGGAGTATGTGCCGTGCACCACACTGAAGCGTGTGAAGGCACCATCATTTAAAATGGAAAGATCGAGCTGTGCCAATACATGCTCAACGGCTGCGCCTCGACCTGTTGCCACTGACCCACCCCACAGAGGGTTATGGGCATTGAAGTCGCCCAGCAACAAGAAAGGTGGCGGCAATTGCTCTATCAGCACAGCCAGGACATGCTGCGCGACATCACCATCCGGTGGAAAGTAAAGACTGCAGACGGTAACAGCCTGTGGCATCCACACCTGAACAGCGACAGCCTCTAAAGGTGTTTGTAGAGGGACAGACTCGCTGTGAAGAGAGTGAAGGACATAGATGCAGACGCCACCAGACACCCTTTCAAAAGCTGCCCGGATCTTATAATAACCCCGATAGCCACGGAGGGCGGGGGTTCGCATTGTTGGAAACCAAGTTTCCTGAAGAGCAATGCAGAAGAAAGGGTGAAGGCTGATAAGTTGTCGGAGCTCAGCTAGATGATGGAAGGAACTGCTGCAGTTCCACTGGAGGATGATACTGTCCATGGCTGAGAAAGATGTGAAGGGACTGGGGAGGCAGTTTACACCTCCTGGGCCCCTGCTGCTACCGAGTCACTACCTGTGCCACAGCTACCCATCGCGTCTGAGGGACTGGCGAGATTCAGGTCCTCAGCGGACGCCAGAATCTCCACCTCTTCCTCAGCTGCAGAATTGGAAGGGTGCGGTGGCACAGGTGCCACTGCAATGTCAGGATGCTTGGGAGCCGTTTTCTTTGACTGCTATGCACGCTGTGCCTTTGGTGGGTCTGGCTGGGAGGGTCTCACTGGGTCAGTCTCAGGGACGGACGACGACCGTGAGGCCCTACGACCAGCGACCGGTTGTTGCTTCGGAAATTTGCGGGTGTCCGCTTTGGCACTGGGCAAAGCCTGGGATGGAGGGCCCCAAGGGAACCCTTCCTGGCGAGAGTAGCCAAAGAAGTCTCATGCTTCTCCGGCTGGCGCTTGTGACACTGAAGCGCCCGCTGGTGATCTTTAATCGCTTCAGTGATGTCAGGCGACCACCAAGGCACAGTCCTTCGCTGAGTGGACCCAGAAGAACAGGGAATGGCAGATTCTGCAGCAGTAACAATGCCGGTGGTGACTGAGTGAACCACCGCATCAATGTCGTCATTAGAGAGAGGCTCAATAGGGGCAGGGGGGAGTAATGTCCCCGATGGTTGGGGTGGTGTTGCTCCTGAAGGAGGTGGAGCAGGAGCAACAGGGAGTGAAGTGCCCCCCACAACCAAGGGGGCCAGTGAATTCTGACAGAGCTGAGATCCAACTGTATGTGATGACATGGTAGATGTTCGAACTGGTGTTGCAGCAGCGGCGTAGGTCGACGTCATTGGTACAGGATGGAGCCTCTCATATTTCCGCCTAGCCTCGGAGTAGGTCAGGCGGTCCAGGGTCTTATATTCCATTATTTTCCATTCTTTCTGGAATATCCTACAATCCGGCACGCAGGGGGAATGGTGTTCTCCGCAGTTAACACAGATGGGAGGCAGAGCACATGGAGTATTGGGATGCGAAGGACGTCCACAATCTTGACATGTGATGCCAGAAGTACAGCGAGATGACATGTGCCCGAACTTCCAGCATTTAAAACACCGCATCGGAGGAGGGATATATGGTTTCACATCACAGCGGTAAACCATCACCTTGACCTTTTCGGGTAAGACGTCACCCTCGAAGGCCAAGATGAAGGCACCGGTGGCTACCTGATTGTCCCTCGGACCCCGATGGACACGCCGGACGAAGTGAACACCTCGTCGTTCTAGATTGGCACGTAATTCATCGCCGGACTGCAGAAGAAGATCCCTGTGGAATATAATACCCTGGACCATGTTTAAACTCTTATGGGGTGTGATGGTGACGGAAACATCCCCCAACTTGTCACAAGAGAGCAAACTCCGTGACTGGGCAGAGGATGCTGTTTTGATGAGGACTGACCCAGAGCGCATTTTGGACAAGCCCTCCACCTCACCGAACTTGTCCTTTAAATGCTCCACAAAAAACTGGGGCTTGGTTGACATAAATGATTCCCCATCAACTTGTGTACACACGAGGTACCAGGGTGAATATGCTCCACTGCCTTCTTTAGCCATACGTTCCTTCCATGGAGTTGCCAGGGAGGGAAATGATCTTGGTTCGTATTTCTTACCATTGAGGTTAGACCTCGATCACTTAGAGACTGCTGGCGGAGGCCCACCAGCGAGAGATGATGTATCAAGCTTCATTGCGGGCCATCCGCCCTGATGCCACCCACTCCAACCAGGGGCTCTCCCCACGGGCGCCACCTAGCCACAGCAAAGACCACCTGGCAGGATGGCCTTTGCCGGGAGTCCCGATGCCCCAGAGGGATAGGCATCTACTCCTCGGCAAACGTGGGGAGGTAGCAGCTCAGGCATCAGCAGTGCGATCCCTGTGTAGTCAGGGGGCTACCACCAAGAGGGTACATGACGACCCCACCACAACGGACTGGCTACCGTGCTGGATGCCGGGTGTCGAAATATCCATGTACATCACGAGGGCAAAGATGGAAGTGCACAATGGAGTGAATGTATGCTACCCGGAACACACTGCAGAGGATGTGGCCAGAAGCTAGATGTAAGACCAACTCCATGACAATATCGGGTGTGCCAGATCTTAGGGGAAGATGGATTTAAGATGCACCACGTAAGGCGTCCTTCCCCAAATGGCACGCACTAACGGAAAATTTGGAAAGGTAGTGGTCAAACCCCTTAGGGGACCATCACATTAAAGGCCGAAACAGTTGAGACTCCTTTTAGTCGCCTCTTACGACAGGCAGGAATACCGCAGGCCTATTCTTACCCCCAAACCCGCAGGGGGTTAATGTGGATTCTGAACCACATGTTGTTTCAGGTGACTCCTCAAATCAATGAGAGGTGAAAACTAGGTTGAAACAATGACTGAAATATTCATAGTCTGATCGAGATTTAATCCCATGACCTCTCGGTTTCCAAGTACACTGTTTACCACTAGACCACCAGGCATGATATGTATGTAGACAATTCACGTACAGATTTTAATGAGTGAGTTTGCAAGTATCATTGTATGTGATATGTTTGGCCATCTCATCTCATTCATTTGCACTGACTTAAAAGCTTGTTTTATTTACACTGCCAAGGGATTTGGAATTTTTTTGCTTTTGTTGTACTATGAAACCTTACTGCTTGCTGAATTTTATGATTTTATGTCAATGGGAAGTACCCTATAGGGTTTGATAAGCCAGTTCACGGGTATCGAAATATGTGACATGAATGGCCACAACTTTCGATTGCATCAACTTGGAAGCTTAAATTTGTATACCATCTTGATACATCTACCACTTCCTACAAAAAAGGGGTATTACAAGTTGGACAGAGAGCTAGATGGAGAACAAAGTGATCCTATAATGGTTAGGGTTTTTTGACTGAGATACAAAACCCTAAAAAGGAAAACACCCCACAGATTTTTTATAATAGGGAAATTAAATGCAGAATTATTTGTGTATCTGCTAATACTCAACAGCTGTTAAATTCATTTCATTGTTCTACAAGTGGTATTGTGATGTAGACCTGCCACAATGCTTTTTTCTTTTCAACAAACTTCACACAAGCTGCGAAACACCACCACTACTGTGCACCGAAAATATTGACTTTTATCTTACTTTTGAAAATGAAATTCATAAACTTTCGATCATGGCAAATGTTATCAAAATTATTGATCTGACAATTAGTAGAGTTTGCATTTGGGTGCTCACAAGCGTACTGTCAGATTTTTTATGTTCTTTATTACACAGGGCACTCGGCTAATGGTTCCCAAAATCTATAATGGGAACATATGCTATACAGCTGCATGTGGTGAATGCAGGCTTGAGAATGGCTTTTTCGAAATCAGCCAGTACTGCATTTTTTAATAGTTAAACATCCACTAGCCAGAGAGTAGCAGATTAAAGATTGTTCATTGGTATATACTTTCCCAGCTACAGTCCAATGATGGAAAGACAGAGTAACAAATAAAGACGAGTTAAGAGAAAGAAAAAGGGGAAGTTAAAAAACAGTACAACTAAGGACTAGGAGTGAAGCACACAAGGAGATGGAGAAAACTACGAAAAAAAAAGTAAACGTGTAAAAAATAAAGAAATACTACTAAAAATGTCAGGCTGACAATTATTCGTGATCTTAACCAATATTGTTGTTGTTGTTGTAGTGGTCTTCAGTCCTGAGACTGGTTTGATGCAGCTCTCCATGCTACTCTATCCTGTGCAAGCTGCTTCATCTCCCAGTACCTACTGCAGCGTACATCCATCTGAATCTGCTTAGTGTATTCATCTCTTGGTCTCCCTCTACGATTTTTACCCTCCATGCTGCCCTCCAGTAGTAAACTGGTGATCCCTTGATGCCTCAGAACATGTCCTACCAACCGATCCCTTCTTCTAGTCAAGTTGTGCCACAAACTCCTCTTCTCTCCAATTCTATTCAATACCTCCTCATTAGTTATGTGATCTACCCATCAAACCTTCAGCATTCTTCTGTAGCACCACATTTCGAAAGCTTCTATTCTCTTCTTGTCTAAACTATTTATCGTCCGTGTTTCACTTCCATACATGGCTACACTCCATACAAATACTTTCAGAAACAACTTCCTGACACTTAAATCAATACTCCATGTAAACAAATTTCTCTTCTTCAGAAACACTTTCCTTGCCATTGCCAGTCTACATTTTATATCCCCTCTGCTTCGACCATCATCACTTATTTTGCTCCTCAAATAGCAAAACTCATTTACTACTTTAAGCGTCTCATTTCCTAACCTAATTCACGCAGCACCACCCGATTTAATTCGACTACATACCATTATCCTCGTTTTGCTTTTGTTGATGTTCATCTTATACCCTCCTTTCAAGACACTGTCCATTCCGTTCAACTGCTCTTCCAAGTCCTTTGCTGTGTCTGACAGATTACAATGTCATCGGCGAACCTCAAAGTTTTTATTTCTTCTCCATGGATTTTAATACCTACTCCAAACTTTTCTTTTGTTTCCTTTACTGCTTGCTCAATATACAGATTGAATAGTATCGGGGAGAGACTACAACCCTGTCTCACTCCCTTCCCAGCCACTGCTTCCCTTTCATGTCCCTCGACTCTTATAACTGCCATCTTTCTGTACAAATTGTAAATAGCCTTTCGCTCACTGTATTTTACCCCTGCCACCTTCAAAATCTGAACCAAGATTAATATCTCAAAATCATAAATTTATCACATGAGGCCTTACCTGAAAAACCGGCCAGCAAAGGAGAAATTAAAGGATTGGCTTTCCCACCATGATAACATTCCCGGTCACTGACAGTTGGGTATATGGCAGTTTTTGACTCAAATGAAGATGATAATTTTGCATCCTTCTTATTGGCTGGTTCTTATTTCCCTGTTCTATATAATGAAAAGAGACGTGAAAGGGAAGTGCTTCAAGGCATGGAGAAAGGAAAATAATGCTCTTTAATTAAAAAAAAAAAGAGGGAACAACAATGTTAGTTGATTCTTCTGTTGCTGCTGGTAGGACAACTTCATATTTATGTTCATCATAACTTCATATTTATAAATGAAAAGCACATAAGTGTTGACATTTTATGGTGTCGTATTTCAAAGATACAGATGAGAGTTGCAGCTTCATACTGAAATAATGTCATGTAACGTCAGGATTTGGTCCAAAACATGGAAACACTGCAAGACGTGCTTCCCTGAACATGAATACAGTTGTTTGCCAAGCATGGTTGACTGTTGTATTTGACCATGAGCGGTACCTGTGCAATGTTCTCTTAACATTTCAAGTGTCAGTTGCAGTGAGAACTGTGCTGGCATAAACTGTTGCTAGCACACCGCTCAGCAAAGATGTAGCGAGAAGATCGATAGTAGGCGATGGATCAAGCACACCTATCAGGAGAGAGGCCAAAGACAGACTCGCAACCAACATGCTGTCAACACCCTCATCGCTGCAAGTATTTAGATCGCTGCCACTGACTGGAGGGCTCTGTTTTCCTCTCAGTTACTAGCTCACTACCTCAGTCACTAGCTCAGTCTCAGTCATTAGCGCAGCCGCTCAGTCACTGACACACCACCAACTCGCACTCCAATTTGGCATCTATCATTCATGGCATAGCGGGACTTTTACTTCACTAGCAGTGAGGCTAATGAGGACTAACATTGAAGAGCTTGTAACACAACACAAGGAGCTGTAAAAGTTTAAGTATATACAGAATCTTGTTAATACATGTGTGCAGTTGTGTTGTAGAAAAAGGAGACTGGCCACCAAACAACATCCTCTTCTCTACTGTGTCAACAAGGACATGGGAGTGACAATGAGGATAACACAGTGCAGACTGAAGATAATCAACTTGGCTGAAGATTTTGCTTGCTTCTGTTGTGTTTTAGCTTGCAGGGTGCACATTTCTATTTGCTGAATTATTGTTGTGATCTTGTACATATTCCGTAGAACTAATCACATTTCTCTTTTCAGAGGCTCTGCTTGTTTTTGCTATAATGTACATGTGTAAACCATGAATTCCCCACCCCCTCCCCCCTTGTCTCAGTTGCAGACAGCCAATGTGATGGATCTAACACAAACTTTCAGTTTCAGAACCAACAAACTGCTACGCTATTGAAGATGGAACAACAACTGCTGGCTGCAAAAGCTGTGTCAGCAGCACAAGCAACCAATCAAACAGCCCAACACGTGCCGTCGACCAGCATACCACCATTTTTTTCTGGCCATCATGTGAACTTCCAGTTAGACAGGTTCCTCAGTAACTTTGCTTAATCATGCCACATACAGGGTGTATATGTGGACAAGGAAAAAAATTCCCGGATTTTTCCCAGATCTCCCGGTTGAAGATACACTTTCTCCAGGGTGAAAATACACTTTTTCATGTTACGAAAGTATAAATTCGTATTCCACCAAATACCGCTTATTACTCTCCGATGCATTGAAATCGAGATTGCGATGCGCTTTTGTAAGCCAGTCATAGCTCATGTCATGTGATCTCGCCAGCCGATGACAGCGGATATTCAGAGCATAGGACACGTGATGTAGTCAGCCAATAGCAACATCATTGTTAAGTAGCGCGAACACACAAATAGGTAAAGTTAATATAAACAGTGCTGCTGCAAGAAAAGAAAAGCTTTCAGATATGGTATTGGTCTCTACGATTTGTAAGCTGCAAGAGAAGCTAAGCTTCCACATATAATGTTGATCTTTTTTGGACGTTTTACACTTTAAGATACATCACACAAATGTGCCAGTAAAATTTTAATGCCGTCATTAATCTCTGATCTTCTGGGCTGGAAATTCTTCCAAATGGATTGTCATCAAAGAGTTGATTTTTAAATGAGTGTCACACGCTCTGTGATTTAAGAAATTCATCGTACATTCTTGCACATAGTTCATCTTGCGTAAAAGGAAATTTACTTTGAAAATAACGCTTTTCAAACCACAGTTCGCAATATTTTCCCGCGATCTGTTAGAAATAGATTTGTTCCGGCAAATAAGAGGCGTCACTGTGCTTGTGCAGCTGCGATGACGTAGGAAGCCCGTATGTGTGAAACATTAAAAGATCTTACATCATGTCATAAAAGAAACAAGACATCAGAGGATACTCCAAGAGCGTCGGAATTTCGTGAACCATACTGCGACGAATAATTCGCCTTGCAGTGTACATACGTATGTCCAGATTGCCAACGAAGCAGGCCTCGACCTGATGTTAAGCTCTTCAGTGTGGTGTTTGGGATGTCAGTTTTCTTGGAGTACGAGTACTGTATTATCTCATGTTGAGTTCTTTATTATGGCACAATGCTATATGTGCTAGAAGATGAAAACGTGCATTTGAAATGCAGCGAACAGTTGAAACTAGCCAATAGTGTGGTAAACACTTCATTTCAAATAAATTGGCTGTCTCAGCGGAAAAATAGATCAAAAGCCAGATTTCTGCAGCAAAACGACAAAAGTAACTCCATTATTCTGCAAGGCAATTAATGCTTGACTGTCAGAATGGTGGAAATAAAATCTGTAATTACGTGAATGTATTTTAATTCACTTGATAGCTCCCAGCCACAGAAATCACTTTGTTTTCATTTGATGTGAGAGCAGTAAATGAAGAGCAAACAGCAAAATAACTAAATGTAAACAAGGATCACGTGAAGACTAGCCCCCCCTCTGCACTACAACTTACGACACTCAGACTCCTCTGCGTATCAGCCCCTGATCTACGATATTTCAAACCGAGGCAATAGTAGACCCGTTTAGTTATCCAGCGATTATTCTCTGGTTAGACGTTCGTACAACACGTTTTCCGCGCTACTCCCACAATATAACCTAGCGGCTGCTAGTCGGGGACTATACAACTTGCCCTTTCTAGATTAGCGATCTGACCAAAATTTTCTTTCAAAATTTCATTTTCTTGGATACACCGAGAAGATATTACGTAATCTTTCTTACCAGTTAATCTTGTTCGTCACTTATTTCCACTCTCGTAATCTGAATCTATGGACTTCGCTAGTAATTTCAACAACACTGATCATTCGCATACCCAATCAATCACATAAACAAACAGCAGTTGGCATTCACCCGTTCGGCTTTATTCCACTGAACTCGTATAGCCCCGCCCCTTTTGTCTGCTGGAAAGTTTATTTCTAGATGCGATGAGGATTCCCCTGGCAGAGACATCACGTACACTATGCATGCATTCAAAAATCAACTTATGATTCATTCAGAAATCAACTTAGAATGTGTTCAAAAATTTTCAAAAACCAACAGGGATGCGCTTCAAAATCATTTGAACAATCGATAGACCAACGTGCACTCGATGCTAGGCGCTTCCTTAAGAATATGAGTTTGCCCCCGCCCCCCTCGAAATTTCCTCCCGGTTCATATACCACGGTTTGCTGCCAGCAGCAACATTTCTGTAGACAGAAGCGGGAGAAGGTACAACTCATACGCGACTTAACTGCGCATGCACATGAGCCCGCCCGTAACTGCTTAAATGGATCTAATGCAAACAGTTGTGACGTCACGAACATCGGAGGTAATTTTGCTGTTGGCAGACACTTGTATGAGCTCTGTGTTTTTATTATATGGCGCATTTCCTTTGCAATTTTAGTTTTATTCTCTCGTTCATGTAATGTTGTTGCAGTATTATTCTGCAGTGGTGGGATACAGTTATATCCTTTGTTAGAGTATCAGTTCTTACCAGTCAAAACTACAAAAAATTAACTGAAAACTAAGGCACGAAAAATTCCCGGAATTCTAAAAAATTTCCGGGTTTTTCCCGGTTTTCTCCCGGATGAAAAAATTCCTGGGTCTTTCCCGGATCTCCCGGTTGTCCCGGGTCGTATACACCCTGCACATATGAACAGTTAGGCTCACCACACCTTTTTAAATCTAGCAAGCACCTCACTGCTTACAACTGACAGGAAATTCCAGAGCTCAGACAGTGTAGTTTGCCTGCCACTTACAAATCTCATACTAGGACAGTGAATTTTACTGTGTTGAAATCAAGAGACAGTGAGAACATATTCAGTTTAGAGGGCTTTGATTTGTTTTGAATTAGCATCCAAGACAATGTATTTTCAGTATCAGCTTTTGCACCACAAGACAATGTCGCTAGTTTGCTTAACTATTTTCAGAAGGAATGGGAAAAAGCTAGTAACTTTGTAGCACATGGCACACTGAAAGACAATGCATGGCCTACGTTTTTCTGGGCCCACTCCACACCAACTGCTTTAAGAGAAAAAGAAGCCAGTGAATTAAAGAATTGCAAGATAACAGTGTAATTGCTCCCATACAAGTTAGTCAATGGGCAAGTCCTCTTGTTTTGTTGCCTAAGCCTTCTGGTTGCATTCGCATTTGCGCTGACTTCAAGTCTACAGTCAACCCACAGTAGTTGACACTTACCCATTACCTTGCCCTGAGGAACTCATGGACAGACTTGGTGCAGGACATTACTTTTCCACGATAGATTTGCATGATGCCTACTAGCAAATTACATTGGATGAAGAATCACAGAAAGGTTGTTGTAAATACACACTTAGAACTGTTCAAGTATTTGCATTTGCCCTTCGGCAGCACTTCCGCATACATCATTTTTCAACGTTACTTGGAACAACTGACTGCAAAAGTGACATTTTGTTCAAACTACGTTGATGGCATTGTTATCTCAGGTTGTACACCAGAGGACCACATTGCCAATTTGCGTACTCTTTTTTGAGTGTTGTCAGAAGCAGGGCTCAAATGTTGTCTCGAAAAGTGTGACTTTTCCAAACTGAACTATAGTACTTAAGCCACGTGATAAACAGTCAAGGGTGTGCACCTCCTCCAATCTCATTTGCTTGCAATCTGTGACCTACCCGTTCTTCTCAAAGTATCTGAAGTGCCATCAGTAATGCAAGATGACATACTACATTTGGCTCACATACCGAATGCCACTCAGATCGAGGCTCCATTGCATCACAAAAATGTACCTTTTGTGTGGACTAAAGACTGTCAAGACGCATTTCAGAAACTCAAAAATGCTTTGCTTGGTGACAGATGTTTACTGCATTCTGACCCTGCCAAGCCAGTAGTTTTGCAAGTTGATACTCCTTCCTACGGAATCGGCACCGTGCTTTTGCACAGAATTGGTACACAAGACTGACCTATTGCTTTTGCCTCAAGTTGCTCTCTCAAATACAGTGCAATTATTCTCAAATAGAAAAAGATCCTCTCACTATTGTGTATGTAGTAACCAAATTCCATCACTATTTATATGGTTGCAAGTTCTATTTACTGACAGATCACAAGCCTTTCCAGTCCTCGTTTCATCCGTCAAAGCCAGCTCCTACATGCATTGCTCAAAAATTGCAACGATGGGCTTTGTTGCTTTCGCAGTGTCAGTACAAAATTGTGTACACACCTACAGCAAAGCATGGCAATGCAGATGCTATATCTCGCCTTCCCCTTGGCCGAGACTCTGATTTTGATGACCCTGCCGCATCTTGTTGCCAAATCAATGCGCAAGACTCTGAATTGCTAGAATCTTTTCCCCTGCACTACAGAAAAATTGCACATGCCATGAAAGTGGACCCTGATCTGAAGACGTTGTTGCATTACATTCACACGCCTTGGCCTCATTCATTGAACAGTATCCAGAACTCAGTTGTTCGGCTGTATTTTGTACGTCGGCATAATCTTTCTGTTCAAAGGATGTGATTCTAGTTCAAAATGATAGTGGACAACCGTGTGTGCTTATTCCTGATGTGTTGCAATTGCTCCATCAATGACATTGGGGACTTGTTTGGACTGAACAGTTAGCACCATGGCACTGTACCCGGCAGGGCACAGACACCCCTATTAAACAGATGACGTCACAATGTCACGCATGCGCAGAAAACCGATCCACTCCACCACAAACATTCTCAGCTTGGCCTAAGACTCTATCACCATAGCAACGAGTGCACATAGACGTTGCAGGACCATCTCGCAACAGTCGTTGGGTTAGACACTGGACTCGCATTCGGAAGGACGACGGTTCAATCCCGCGTCCAGCCATCCTGATTTAGGTTTTCCGTGATTTCCCTAAATCACTCCAGGCAAATGCCGGGATGGTTCCTCTGAAAGGGCACGGCAGACTTCCTTCCCCATCCTTCCCTAATCCGATGAGACCGATGACCACGCTGTCTGGTCTCCTTCCCCAAACCAACCAACCAACAGTCGTTGGCTCATAGTGGCAGACTCTTGTAGCAAGTTCCCCTTTGCAGCGTCTATGACTTCTACCAAATCACGGAGCACCATTCAAGCTTTGTCCTCCATATTTTACACAAAAGGTTTGTCAGAAGTTCTTGTATCAGACAACAGACCACAGTTCACTTCACCTTATTTTGAACTGTTTTGTGAACGAAATGGCATTCAGAATGAGATTTTCACTCTGCAGTGGAGTGTGCGCTGATATGAAACTTCCTGGAACATTAAAACTGTGTGGCGGACCGAGACTCGAACTCGGGACCTTTGCCTTTTGTGGGCAAGTGCTCTACCACCTGAGCTACCCAAGCACGACTCATGCCCCGTCCTCACAGCTTTACTTCCGCAGGAGAGCTTCTGTGAAGTTTGGAAAGTAGGAGGCGAGGTATTGTGAAAGTAAAGCTGTGAGGACGGGGTGTGAGTCATGCTTGGGTACCTCAGATGGTAGAGCACTTGCCCACGAAAGGCAAAGGTCCCGAGTTCGAGTCTCTGTCCGTCACACAGTTTTAATCTGCCAGGAAGTTTCAGAAATGGCATTTGTCACCTAACAAGTGCTCCATTTCATCCCCAGTCCACCCTGGAACAGGTGCTGCAACACTTTCTCACCTCCTATCGCTCCCACCCGTGAGACGGACTGTCACGAGCAGAACTTCTGCATGGCCACCGCAATCAGATGTTGCTCCACTTGCTACACCCACTAGAGAATCCAGTGCCACCAATGGTCCACAAGTATCGCTTTGTGCTGCACTATCTTGTTCTCTTCAGAGTTTATGGCAACTATGGGTGCTGGGAAAGGGGCATGATCCAGGAAAGCATTGCAGGTCCTGGTGGTTTGCAGCACTGCCACCAGAACCAAATTCGCGTGTGTCATTTGCCCCATGATTCTGCTGCTTTTCTTTCGCCACATTCATGGCCTCACTGGACTAAATGGCCTTCACAGCTGCCTGCTGGTGCTGCAGGAGGAGCGGATGGATGATGCACCCTCGCTCCCATCATCCTCGCTTGCCGACCCAATGGACCTGGACCTGGACCTGGACGCGGACCCACCATCGCTGTCACCCTCATTGCCCCAGGACAGACCCTCAGGCCTTGACATGTGCCCTGGTAGTAGTTTTCTGGAGGATGTATCTGTTGTCTCGCAAGCCAGATGGCAGGGTACAGTCAGGAGTACGCCGTCCTCCACAGTCTCGACTCCCAACTCATCTCTACATCCAGCATCCTGCCTCCCTCCCCGTTGTCATTCACATCTTCCCTTTATGACAATGGTATGGCATTTTGAGGGGGTGGGGGGTGGGGAATGTGCTGAGGTAAGCTGTCACCAGCATACCGGTCAGCAAAGATGTAGCAAGAAGATCGATAGTAAGCACTGAATCAACCGCGCCTATCAGGAGAGAGGCCAAAGACAGGCTCGCAACCGACACGCTGCCAACGCCCTCTCGAACACAAGTATTTAGTCTCAGTTACTAGCTCACTGTCTCAGTCACTATCTCAATCTTAGTCACTAGCGCAGTCACTGGCACACCAACTTGCACTCCAGTTTGGCACCTGTCATTCATCGCATAGTGGGACCTGTACTTCACCAGCAGTGAGGCTAATGAGGACTAATAATGAAGAGCTTGTATCACAACACAAGAATGCTGTTAAAGTTAAGTAGCAGCTATCTGTTTAAGTAAATAAAGAACCCTGTTAATACATGTGTGCAGTTGTGTTGTAGAAAGAGGAGACCTGCCACCAAACAACATCCTCTCCCTTGATTCCTATGGTACAAGACTCTACAGTCTCAACGAGGACACTACAAGATCAGTGTTTTGCACAGTCGCAAGTGCATTACATCAAAGCTAAGTGAAGTCGAACATGAGCAAATTGTTGGTGTTAATATGGTGGGTGCTTTTGTAAGCCAGGGAGCTAAAGTGTTTGAAGGTCTAAGAAGAAACATATTTAAGTTTTAAACCGCATACAGGGAAAGCAGAAAAATGTCATCCACTAAGTCACAATGCGGACGAAAGTGAATGTTGAGTGATTGTGATGGACAATCATTGAAGAGAATTGGGTGAATAAATAAGAGGACGGGAGCCGCAAAAATCGTTGCATAACAAAAGTCGCACTTGCAAATCCTGCCAGTGCCAAAACAACATGAGGTGACCTCCATATCCAGGGAATTGTAGGGTGAGCTGAAATCAGTGATGCAAACACTAGTAACAAGAAAACATCGAAACCATAAAACCTGGACTACGGAGCAATGGGAGAATGCCATTAAGTCACACTGGTCTTGTTTCACATTGTTTCCAACTTCTGGCCAGTTTACATCCCAAGAGAGAAACATGGCAGGGTTCTGTGATGATTTAGGCAACCATATCATTTTATTCCATGTGCCCCACGGTTATTCTGCAAGGTTGCATTACTGTCAAGGATCATTTGACCATTCTGGTTGATCAAGTCAATCCCATGTAACTATTTAGCAGGAAGAATGGTACAAGATTCCATTGAAATCATACAGGATCTATAGCCATTCCAAGACATCTGGAAGCTGTTTTGAAGAACAACAGTTTTCCTACAGCAAATTAAGTACATTAATGTGCAGGTTTTTAGTTTTTACATATTTAGTCCACTCCCTGTATCTATGTGGATCAGAAACAGATTGGAATGGAAGGCGAACAATGACTATAATGGAAGTGAAATGGAGCTGGCCAAGAGATGCAGCTAGGCAGTGGACCGAAGAGATTCTTTGCCGGTTTACAATACGTTATCGATGGCATCTCCCCAGTGCACTGTGTGCCGTTCAAAAGCAACATCCCGCCTCCCCCCTCCCCCCATCAGCACATCGCTGAGGAGCTCACTGTCTCCAAAGGGCGCACCACGCAAACACACCACAGAGGACAGTAAATTCACATGACATTGCATGCGACTGATTGTCTGTCGCATTGTTCTAAGTAGTTGTAATTCAGAGCTGCTTCTACAGACACAGTGAATCTTCAAACTATATCAACCTTAGTACAGAAGACTGCAGCAAGGATAATACACTGATCAGCACGACACTACAAGCAACTGCTACATGTCAGTGTCTATCAGATTGCACCACTGTTCAAGACTATTTTTTACTATCAAAAACACTACCTCATTGTAGGCAATTCAGCACTACAGAAGAACCTACATGTTTACCAGGTTATGTATATCTCTGTTACCACGTGTACATATTGTAAATAAACTTATTAATGTGTTACCTTTGTGTAGAACTATGACTGTTTTTTATTGGCCACCTCAACTACCGACACAATAAATGTCATTACAAGAGTAAGAAAAGAACAAGGTGAATAGATGCCTTCCGCAAATGTGCAGTAACAATGGAAAAAGTCTAGAACCAGCTAATCCACCAGTGTACCTTAGATGTCTGATGTGGATGAAGAAGATGAAAAAGAAGAAGATGATGGCAGATTTTGCACTGAGAACTGAAAGTTGCCATGAAGAATGAAAAATGAAATAGAGTAATCAAGCCAAAAATACCTTGAAGGTGGATTTAATTACAAACAATGCTTGTTTTCATCAGGCTGATGAGCAGAAAAACAATTTTATAAATAATCAGTTTATATTCCTCTTGACTGCACAAATAAAAGAAGAAATCACACATGAAAAAATAATTCTAACAACAAAAAGATTTTTAATCGTCATTTTTTCAATTGCACAGGCAATGTCATTACAGCTGTAGCATAAGTGATTTTGGCTGAGCAACTAATCTTGGATATCACATAACAATTTCCTAAAATAGAGAGAAAAAATACCTAGTCTCAATTATTTAGTGTGCCTAAGCTGTGGATATATACTAATATACCACACAATTTAACAAATTGTAGGAGACGTAACATGTCTGTTAATAAAAAGTTGACCATCATCATACATTTCTTGTTCCTGACATCTGCATTCTATGATTTGTATACCTTATTTCATTAAATTACACCTATCTTCGCTGCATTATAAGAGCAATAAAAGAATGAGACAATAACCATATGGAAGGTGAGTTATTTGTTGGAAAAGTCTAGAGGAGGCCCTTATCCAGAGGCTGATGATTATGATTAATATTATGGCAGCAGATTTCATACTGCTGTGAATTAAAAGTTGCATCGATTAATTAAAAATGAGATACAGCAATCAGATAAGCATTACCTGCAATAGCAAAGTACTATCCATATACCAATATCTTACTTTTCTTTTTGCATTTTATTATACTTATAAATCTCTTTCTCTCTCCCCTCTCCCCTCCCCCCTCCCCCCCCCCCCCCATCCCAACAAACATTTCCAACATAATAGTTAAAATTTTTTATCATACCTTGTGAAACGCAAGAAAGTCATCATCAAGTTCCCAAGGTGCATCTCTAACAACTTCATCTACATAGCGACAATGACGAACAGCTTCATAACGTTCAGACTCTGTCATTACTGTGCGACCTTTCTTGCTGTGAGTGAGTGCATCACTGCAGACTGGTAAAAAAAAACATAAGCTTCAAAATACATTTAAACAATTAAAATTTATTAAGAACTAAGTGTATGCCTTCAGAATGTATGTAGCTTTTTGTTATCAAATTTTTTAAAAAGTCAGAAATTTTACTACTGTTGCCAATCAGGCACCAGTGAACTTTCTTTTCGTCACCCAATTTAATAACTATACATGATAAGTATGGTAGGGTGAATAACATAATGCCTCCAACTTATTTGGGCATTGTCTCTCTCTCTCTCTCTCTCTCTCTCTCTCTCTCTCTCTCTCTCTCACACACACACACACACACACACACACACACACACACAAATATAAAATGATAATTATTACAAACAATAAGGATTTACACCCAGATAGCCCTCATAATTAGGCAATTTTAAGTTGTACATGCGACAATAAATGCTAAAACACTGTCTTTAAATTGTATAAATAAAAAAATAACAATAATGTCCAGTGGCAAAGAAGAACAGCATCCACTAACAACCTTCCGAAACAGGAAAATGAAACAGCACTGGGACACAGATGCGAGAAATCAGCAGTAAAATGTTAAAAATCAAAATCTATGAACAGACAACATGCAAGAAGATATAAGAAGTCATTGAAAATCATTACACTATATGAACATGAACACACACACACACACACACACACACACACACACACACACTGCTGGCAAGAACTAACATATTTTACATGTTTCAGAATTGTAAGTGCATACAAATGATACAAAAAACACACAAAGCTTAAGGAATATTCTCTACTAAAATCAGAAACATGGTCAACTTGAAAGTAAATAATTTGAGATTGGACACAACATTACTGTATTTACTAGACCAAAAACAATAATACTGACAACCAACATTGAAAAGAATACTAAAAACTAATCATAATATTAAAATTCCATGGTTAGAATGCAAAATGAAAAACTGGCATTTTAGTATCATCATAGATGGATCGGCAACTTGTGACATTAAGGCAACGGTTTAGTTACACAGCTAAGAAAACAACTACCGAAATACAACACATCAGCCAACAACACAAAATTTAGCCACTCCTACGAAGCATGATCTAAAAAAAAAAAAAATATTGTTTAATTAATGGCCTTTGTTGAAAAAATATTAAATGGTGAAAATATGAATCCTGATGAAGGTTGTAAATTATATATCTATACATCCACCACTACTTATCCACCCATCCATCTATCAACAAGAAATGAGGTACAGGTAAGACTGATATGTCGTTGTTGTTGTGGTGGTGGTCTTCATTCCGAAGACTGATCTGATGCACCTCTCCATGCTGCTCTATCCTGTGCAAGCCTCTTCACCTCCGAGTGACTACAGCAACCTACATCCTTCTGAATCCTGCTTACTGTATTCACCTCTTGGTCTCCATCTACGATTTTTACCCTCTATGCTCCCCTCCAATACTAAAATTGGTGATCCCTTGATGCCTCAGAACATGTCCTATCAACTGGTCACTTCTTATGGCCAAGTAGTGCCAAAAAATTCCTCTTCTTCCCAATTCTATTCAATATCTCCTCATTAGTTAGGTGATCTACCCATCTAATCTTCAGCATTCTTCTGTAGCACAACATTTCAAAATCTTCTACTCTCTTTTTGTCTAAACTGTTTATGGTCCATGTTTCACTTCCATACACAGCTTCACTCCACACTAATATTTTCAGAAAAGACTTCTTGGCACTTAAACCCATAGTTGATGTTAACACATTTCTCTCCTTCAGAAACACTTTCCTTGCCATCATCAATCTACATTTTATATCCTCCCTACTTTGACAATCATCAGTTATTGTGTGGCCCAAATAGCAAAACTACTTTAAGTGTCCAATTTCCTAATCTAATTTCCTCAGCACCACCTGATTTAATTCTACTGTATCCCACTATCCTTGTTTTGCTTTTGTTGTTCATCTTATATCCTCCTTTCAAGACGAAGTCCATTCCGTTCAACTGCTCTTCCAAGTCCTTTGCTGTCTCTGACAGAATTATGCCACCAGTAAACCATAACGTTTTTGTTTCTTCTCCCTGGGTTTTAATTTCTACTCAAAATTTACCTTTCCTTTTCTTTACTGCTTGCTCAGTATACAGATTTAATAAAATCGGGTAAAGTCTACAACACTGTCTCACTCCCTCCTCAACTACTGCTCGCTTTTCATGCTTCTCAACTCTTATAACTGCCATTTAGTTTACGTACAAATTGTAAATAGCCTTTCACTCCCTCTATTTTACCCCTGCCATGATCAGAATTTGAAAAGAGTATTCCAGTCGACAATGTCAAAAGCTTTCTCTAAGTCTACAAATACTAGAAATGTAGGTTTGCCTTTCTTTAGCCTATCTTCTAAGATAGGTCATAGGGTTAGCATTGCCTCGTGTGTTCCTACGTTTCTATGGAATCAAAAATGATCTACCTCAAGGTTGGCTGCTACCAGTTTTTCCATTCGTCTGTAAAGAATTTGTGTTAGTATTTTGCAAATGTGACTTATTAAACTGATAGTCCGGTAATTTGCACACCTGTCAGCAACTGCTTTCTTTGGAATCGGAATTATTATACTCTTCATGATGTGTAAGGGGTATTTCGCCTGTCTCATACATCTTGCTCACCAGATGGAAGAGTTTTGTAATGGCTGGCTCTCCCAATGGGGCCCCATTTCATCTTCATCTATGTCCTCTTCCAAATTCATAATACTGCTCTCTAGTACACAGCCCTTGTACAGACCCTCTGTACACTCCTTCCACCTTTCTGCTTTCCCTTCTTTGCTTAGGACTGGTTTTCCATTTGGGCCCTTGATATTCATACAGGTGGTTCTCTTTTCTCCAAAGGTCTCTTTAATTTTCCTGTAGGTGGCAACTACATTACCCCTAGGTATATATGCTTCTAAATCCTTACTTTGTCCTCTAGCCATTCCTGGTCAGCCATTTTGCACTTCCTGTCTATCGCATTTTTCAGATATTTGTATTCCTTTTCACCCGCTTCATCTACTGCGTTTTTATACTTCCTCTTATCATCAATTAAATTCAGTATGTATTGTGTTACCCAAGGATTTCTACTAGCCATCGTCTTTTTACCTACTTGACCCTTTGCTGCCTTCACCATTTCATCTCTCAAAGCTACCCATTCTTCTTCTACAGTATTCCTTTCCCCTGTTCTTGTCCACTGTTTATAATGCTACCTCTGAAACTCTCTACAACCTCTGGTTATTTCAAATTATTCAAGTCCCATCTCCTTAACGTCCTACTTTTTTACAGTTTCTTCAGTTCTAATCTACAGTTCATGGCGAATAAATTGTGGTCAGAGTCTAATTCTGCCCATGGAAAGTCTTCAAATTTAAAACCTGGCTCCTAAATCTCTGACTTATCATTATACACTGAAGAGCCAAAGAAACTAGTACACCTGCCTAATATCATGTATGGCCCATGTGAGCATGCAGAAGTGCTGCAACACTAATTGGCATGGACTCAACTGATTTCTGAAGTAGTGCTGGATGGAACTGATAACATGAATCCTGCAGAGCTATCCATAAATCCATAAGAGTACAAGGGGGTGGAGATCTCTTCTGAACAGCACATTGTAAGGCATCCCAAATATACTCAATAATGTTCATGTCTGTGGTTTGGTGGCCAGCAGAAATGTTTAACCTCAGAAGAGTGCTCCTGGAGCCACTCTGCAGTAATTCTGGACCTGTGGGGTGTCACAATGTCCTCCTGGAATTGTCAAGTCCATCAGAATACTCAATGGACATGAATGAATGCAGGTGATCAGACATGATGCTTATGTACATGTTGCCTGTTCAGAGTCTTATCTAGGCGTACCAGAGGTCCCATATTACTCCAATTGCACACATCCCACACCATTACAGAGCCTCCACCAGCTTGAGCAGTCCCCTGCTGACATACAGGGTCCACGGATTCTTTAAGTTGTCTCCATACCAGTAAACGCCCATCTGCTCGAGACAATTTGAAATGAGATTTTTCTGACTATGCAACATGTTTCCAGTCATCAACTGTCCAATGTCAGTGTTGATGGCCCAGGCGAGGCATAAAGCTTCGTGTCGTGCAGTCATCAAGGGTACATGAGTGGGCCTTGATGTCCAAAAGCCCATATTGATGATGTTTGGTTGAATGGTTCGCACGCTGACACTTGTTGATGATCCAGCACTGAAATCTGCTGCAATCTGCAGAAGGGTTGCACATCTGTCACGTTGAATGATTCTCTTCAGTAGTCACTGGCCCTGTTCTTAAACGATCTTTTTCCAGCCACAGCAATGTCAGAGATTCGATTTTTTGCTGGATTCCTGATATTCATGGTACACTCGTGAAATAGCCCTACGAGAATCCCCACTTCATCACTACCTCAAAGATGTTGTGTCCCACCGCTCATGCCCTCATTATAACACCACATTCAAACTCGCTTAAATCTTGATAACCTGCCATTGTAGCAGCAGTAACTGATCCAATAACTGCGCCAGACACTTGCTGTCTTAAGATAGGTGTTGCCGACTGCAGCGCCGTGTTGTGCTTGTTTATATACTTCTCTATCTGAATACGCATGCCTATACCAGTTTTTTTGGCGCTTCAATGTGTAATCTATCTCAAACCTTCTGGTATCGCCAGGCCTCTTCCACTTATACAACCTTCTTTCATGATTCTTAAACAAAGTGTTAGCAATGATTAAATTATGCTGTATGCAAAATTCTACCAGTTCCCTTCCTCTTTCATTTCTTCCCCCAATCCATATTCATCTACTACTTTTCTTTCTTTTCCTTTTCCTACTATCACATTCCAATTCCCCACGACTATTAATTTTTTGTCTCCCTTAACAATCTGAATAATTTCTTTTATCACATCACACATTTCTTCAATCTCTTCATCATCAGTGGAGCTAGTTGGCATATAAACATGTACTACTGTGGTAGGTGTGGGCTTCATGTCTACTTTGGCTACAACAATGTGTTCACTATGCTGTTCGTAGGAGCTTATCCGTATTCGTATTTTTTTATTCATTATTAAACCCACTCCTACATTACCCATATCTGATTTTGTATTTATAACCCTGTATTCAGCTGACCGGAAGTCCCGTTCCTCCTGCCATCAAACTCCACTAGTTCCCCAGATATCTAACTTTAATCTGTCCATTTCCCTTTCTAAATTTTCTAACCTTCCTGCCCAATTAAGGGATTGGGCATTCCACACTCTTATCCATAGAATGCCAGTTTTGTTTCTCCTGATAACAACATCCTCCACAGTAGTCCCTGCCCAGAGATCCAAATGGGGGACTATTTTACCTCCAGAATATTTTACCCACGAGGACACCATCGTCATTTAATCAGACAGTAAAGCTGCCTTGGGAGAATTACAGCTGTAGTTTCCCCTTGCTTTCAGTCATTCACAGCACCAGCATGGCAATGCTGTTTTGACTGATTTTGCAAGCCCTGTTCAATCAATCATCCAGACTGCTACCCCTGCAACTACTGAAAAGGCTGCTGCCCCTCTTCAGGAACCACTGTTATACAGAAACAAAAAAGAGACAATGAGCAACTCAAGGAAATAACAAAATGTTAATATCTTGGTGGCACTGTGAAGGAAAACAATATACATCTCAAAGAAAATAAGAGTGCTTCCAAATTAAGAACAACTTCTGTTGAATGAGCACATCACCTTCCAAACTAAGAAAGGATTTGTAAAGACCTTTGTGTGGAGTACCCTGGCATATGGGTGTGAAATCTGAAAATCAGCAAAGCAAGAAAAATCTCATCTCGAAGCTGCAGAAATGTGGTTCTGGGGGAGAATTACAAGAGAAGAGAGAAGAAAGAACACTGAAAGTTATGGGCCAATCCAAAGTGAAACTCACTGACACTTAATAAGAAATGATTTTTTTTCCCCAAAAACATTTTTGAAGTCAAGATCATCAGAAGAAAATGAAGGGATGACTGAGAACATCCTATTTAAAAAATAGGATCAATAAGATGGGAGCTCTTTATACATGGAGATGAAAAGGACTGCTGAAGAGGGGAAGCTGTAGCTGCAGACAAGACGAAGCCTTTTGAGAGGAGGAGGAAGAGGAGGAGGAGGAGAAAATGACTTGCATGTTTTTGTCAAACAGTGGAAAATTTCCTGCTCCTCCTCCAGCCCTACACTTGCCTCCTATCCCATCTCACCAATCCTACCTCCCCTTCACTCCCCACCCCAGCCCCAACACCACGTGCACAGCCTCTTGATGCTGCACCTAGTACACCATGTCACTGCACACACCCCAGAGAACCACTAACATCTTACCTCACCTCTACCCTGATATCCCTCCCCCTCACTACCCCCCCTACCTGCTCTGTACCCCCACCGCCAACCCCAGGGATTTCTGTTCACCTGAGACACAGTCATAGTCGAGTGTTGATGCTTGGAGACAACACTGTCACATGTGTTTTGGTGTTTCGTTTTGTCTATGTCTGATGAAGGACTTGGTCCATAAATAGTTTAGCAGTAAAGGATATTACTCCCTATATAGTACAAGTCTCTCTCTCTCTCTCTCTCTCTCTCTCTCTCTCTCTCTCTCTCTCTCTCTCTCAGCTCCATAGTGTAGGGACTGCAGTTTGGCAGGTGGACTGGGGTGAGGGTTTATGTCACATGGGGTAGGCAGAGGGAGAAAGAGGCAGGAAGTGGGAGGAGGTGTAGGGATTTGGTAGACTTGGTGGTATGGAAGGGTACAGCAGTTATGTGGGACAGGAACGCAGGAGGGAGAGGCAGCTGGCGCATGGGCACTAGAGCCAGTGCGTTTGTGCAGTGCACAATGCAATGGTGTGGAAGTGTGGATTGGGAGGGCTGAGGATTACAGAGACAAAGGAAGAGGAGACTGGGTAGAGGGTGTGGGTGCAGGGAGTTAGTGGAAAATGAGGGCAGGAGGACTGCCGAAGTGAAAAATGTACGGCATGA
The DNA here is from genome assembly GCF_021461395.2 of Schistocerca americana. Classification (NCBI taxonomy): domain Eukaryota; kingdom Metazoa; phylum Arthropoda; class Insecta; order Orthoptera; family Acrididae; genus Schistocerca; species Schistocerca americana. Next base: position 131,811,912 of record NC_060120.1, read on the forward strand.
ATAAGTCCTACCCGCATAATTCAGAAAATTATGATCACAATATATATGTTTTAGGATTGATAGGTTCCACAGTGTGGACATGATAGCATTGTCCTCCAAATGCAATGCTGTAACAGAAACCACAGTTTTTAGACAGATCAACACCTACCCACACCATTTACAACAATCGTTTTACAATGAAGAGTAAGTAAAGCAACAAAGTAAAGAAAAATATTTCAATTGATATTTTTATTTATTTCTCTGTTTTAAGCAACAGTATTTAAGCAACCTAGAACATTAATGCTCCAGTTGCTTAATTAGAACATTATTAAGTCCACATGACCAGTTTTGGCCTTTATACTAGGCCCTTGCGAAGCTTATCTGAAGCTGTCATATGTTAATACGTAATGGTGGGTATATAAATATTTTATATACAAAGAGATGAGACATAATGCTTATACAAATACATAAAAAATGCAGAAAGAATATACAGGATGGATATAATTAAACTTTCAATACTTGACAGGGGCTCCCAAGAAAAAGCGAGTGATCGTAGAACAATGAAACTTTGTGGAATGATTTGTAAGGACATGCGGATGAGAAATAATGAACAAAACATTGAAAGAAACACATTGTAATTTCCACAAGAGAGGGAAACATTTGTTAATGACATGCCTTGTTTACAGTACAGGTCACAAACATTGCTCAACATGACAACCACCTGCATACATCGAAAACTCTGAACCGTCTTAGAGATAGCTCTACTGCTGCCCAAAACATCTCAGGTGGGATGATGGTTACCTCCATCACTTTGCTCATCTTCAACCTCCAATGTGTGTTACTGTCCCAGTGATAAACCCTGTCCTTTACGTAAACCTACAGCCAGAAATCACATGGGTTCAAATATGGTGACCTTGGTAGCTATGCAGTTTGGAACGATCTGTCAATGATTTGATTTTTTCAAAATGTGTTACAGAGTAACCAAGTGACCTCATGAGCAATGTAAGATGGCATTCCCTCGTGCATCATTAACAGTTGAGTCCAAAGAACCTCTCTCTCATAGAGCAGGAATCACATGTTGGCAAAGATAACAGTAATGTGTGCCGTTCAACACTGCAAATCCTTGATTTTAGAGGTGCGAGTTCCTCCATACATCGCCACACCATTACTGCTGCCAAATGGCAAATCATCACACTAACGCTTCTAGCAACACAAATCCTGCAGTGCGCAGTCTGAACATTATTCCTATAAAGTTGTGTACCCATCCGTAAATATTTTTCCGTGTACACTGACTCAAGAAGTGAAAGTTTAATTATAACCACCCACATAACATACATTATCCTGTAGAGAAGCACCTTCAAATGACAAAAACAGTAAAAGCGAGAGACTTTAAGAAAGTTTCGAGCCTAGTTACGTCACAAGAGGAATGGGTTTGTCACAACTATAAAAACTATACAATCCAATCCCTCAAAACTGTTAACACGCTGTAGCTTAAGATGAGATACTGATGTGTTTCAAAATTACAATTGCAAAGTATGTTTACAAATAACTAGATAAAAATACTTTTGTAAGCAATCAACAATGCATCCCAGCTACATTAGAGCTGTCAACAGTTCCTGGTGATTTAAATTTCACTTGCTAGAGGACATACCCTTAGGTTCGACTTGCATTTGTTTTATACTTTTATTAAAACCAAATAATTTCTTCCAGCATTTTATTTGAAAAACATACAACTGTAATTTTTAAATATGTCAGAATATAATTCTTCTTAAGCTATAGCATATTAACTGTTTCAATGCAATGGATTGTACAGTTTTTATACTTATTTTCTCATGACATCATTGTGTGCAGAACTTTTTTAAATCCACTTGACTTTCACTGTTTCCATCATTTAATGCTACTTCTCTACAGCATAACATAAGTTATATACTTTTTCTGCACTTTCACTGTACATATATAACCACTATCTCATATCTCCTATTACATAAAATACTTATACCCTCAGCAAATTGGGTATTAAAATATGGCACTTTCAGATATACTTGATAAATACCTAACACAAAGGCCAAACACGGCCGTGTAAACTTAATAAAGTTCTAAGTAAGCAACTGGAGTGGCTTTTCATTAACTGAGGTGTTGAGAACCATAAAGGCCTAGAAAGCACACTGTCACTGAGCCCACATTTAAGTGGATATCACAGAAACCAATGAGACAGCTTTTCATGAATGTTCATACATACAATGTGAGCCTAAAGCACAGATAAATCTGACTCACCATAAGATCAACTGATGTCAAAAGCATGAATAAATGCTATGATTATGATGTGTTTTAGGCCCTTATGGTTCTCAGCGCCTGTCACGTGTTTATGGAAATGTTGTCTTCTGGTCATGGTACAAAGGCTAGGGTGTTCCCCGTAGGCGACGCGCGTTGGTATGGCCAAGTCAGCGTGAGAAATATGCAAGGGTTACCCTATCATGGATGGCGATGACTAAACGAGCTAGCCCTCACATCCCGTCTTGCATCACTCAATGTCGGCACCATGACTGGACGGTACAATGAACTACCTAAAGCTAGACGCATAGACATCTGTGCAGTTCAAGAAACATGGTGGAGTGGAAACAAATCGTACGACATTGGACGTGGTTACAAGCTGATGTACATGGGCACACTCAGAACAGCTAGTGGCGATGGCATTATAGCATCATTCAAGTTTAACAGTAATATCTCTGAAACGCAAAGATATGATGATCACCTGATGAAGATTGTGTACATCACAGATGGCAGAAAAATCCACTTTTTCAGTGCCTACACTCCAGAAACTGGCCAAGCAACTTCCATCAAGGATGCCTTTTGGAGGATGCTTAATGCAAAGACTGCTGAAGTGCCCCAGATCATCATCACTGGTGATCTGAATGGGCACATAGGGTGCAGAGAGGAAGAACATACTGCTCACAGTGGGCATGGATTTGGATAAAATAATGATGACAGTCAGTGTATCCTCGATTTCTCAGAAGCTCATAACCTGGCAACTGCAAACACATGGTTCAAATAGTGTGACTCACATCTAATCACGCATTACAGCAGCACTAATGCCATGCAGATTGACTACATCCTCTTGAGACACCGTGATCTCAAAGATGTGCTTGATGCAAAGGTCATTCCCTATGAAACAGTTGTGACACAACAGCGTCCATTGATCTGGAAGCTACGAAACAAGTTGCCAACAAACAAGCACGTAGATCGCACAGGACCTGCAAGAATCAAATGGTGAAAATTCAAGGATAAGGAAGCCAACATCACAGCCTGAATTACTTTGCCACTAGTTATCTTTGGCACCAGTTACCACAGTTGAAGAAAGCTGGGAGAAACTGAAAGGGTCTGCTCATGAAGCTGCACATGCAACAAAACCAGGACGATGGAGGATCAATAGAGATATGTGGCTCTGGAATGACACCATCAAAGACATGGTACACGCATAGAAACGATTGTATCATGAGTTACTTGCCAATAAAACACCGGAGCGATGGAATGTATACAGAACAGCCTGTAGAGATGCAAAACAGGCTATAGCAGCAACCAAATCCTCACGTTATGCTGACGTAGACGCAAAACTCGAAACACATGAAGGAGAGCAGGACATATATCGACTCGCTGAAGCAAGACATCGCAATTCGGAAGATGTTCATCAGTTTACGGAGTCAATGATGGGTTCTGTAATCTGCTAGTTGACTGGAAGAAGGCCAGAGAATGATGGCACAGCTATTTCACAGAAGAGTTCCCCTATCCACCAATACCCACTGGCCATGCTGTTGAAGGGCCCGCAAGAGAAACTGCAGTCAAAGAGGTCAAGACTGCTTTGAGGAAAATGAAGCCTGGGTAAGCCATCAGCCCAGATGATCTTCCAGCAGAGGCAACAGATACGCAACAGAGCACCACTGTGCCTATCTTTAAGAAGAAGGGAAATCCTGCTGCATGCACCAACTACTGTCCAATTCGACTTCTCTGCCACGCCGTGAAAATCTTTGAGCGTGTTCTGGACCAAAGAATCGATGAGATCACACAGATTTCCAGAAACCAAGTTGGATTTGTGACGAAATGCAGCGCAACTGATGTGATTCATGCTGCAAGACTCTTAGTCGAGAAACAGCATGAGAAAGCCAGCATCTAGCATTACTGGATCTCGGCTAGGTCTTTGACTGGGTGCCTCACAGCATCAACAGTATGATGTGTCAGAGCAGCTTATTAACTGGGTGCAGTTACTTTATGCACAGCCAAGAAGTTATGTCCGTACAACCTCAGGACTATCTAAGGACTTTCCCATCAAAGTCAGCGTCCATCAAGGTTCTGAATTATCACCACTTCTGTTCATTCTCGTAATGGACACCGTGACAGCTGACCTGCACCGGCCATTATCAAGGACCCTACTTAATGCTGAAGATGTGATGCTGCTAGCAGAAAACAAGCTCGATCTGCAGAGCCAAACTCAAAAATGGAGTGAAAGGTTCGTGCAACACGGTTTGCACCTTAATTTGAAGAAAACCGAGTACATGACATCAGACAGACATGAAATGGGAACCATCACGATTAATGGTGTGAAGATCTGACTCATGTGAGTAAGTTTAAGTACCTTGATTCCACAATCACTGTTGACAGCCGACTCATCGAAGAGGTCAACACCAGAACTCACACAGCCCGGATGAAGTGGCAAACAACAACCGGATCACTTACAACCGCAGGATGAAAGATAACTTAAAATCAAAAGTCTATCACACTGTCATCTGACCAGTCACCTTGTACAGTGCTGGCCGACTGTGGTGTTGAGACAGAACACCACCTAAGTGTAATGGAAACGAAGATGCTAAGGTGGACAGTCGGCCTCACTAAGTTAGATCATGTTTCCAATGACAGCATTAGGAAACAGTTTGGTGTTGCACCGATCCAAGACAAGATGCATGAGTGTTGTCTTCAATCGTTTGGGCATGTTTTACAGGCCAGTGATGACTCAATTGACAAGGCGGGTTACACACTTGAAGTCGTCGGCAGAAGACCCAAAGGATGACCTAACCAACGTTGGGCTGATACAATTCATATAGACCTCAAATGCACGAAAATCCACCCAGATGCAGCCTGTGATAGAGTGAAATGAAGACAACGGACCCATGTAGCAGACCCCGCAGGCACGCGGGACAAACACTGAAGGAAAAGAAGAAGAAAGATGGTTCTCAGTGCCTCAACTGAATAACAAATGTGGAATCAGCACCCTCCAGACAAGGAAAACTAACAACTGTGATTATGTTGATATTCTATAAACTATTTGATTTCAGAATTCTTTTACTCTCTATCTCTCGCTAGTCACGGAACAGTTTTTCTGAGGCTTAAAGGCCATCTGAAGTGGAGCCACCGAGTAGCTCCAATTGAATAGGGAATTCAAACCACTAGCTTTTGTGGTTTCAGGATAGTGTTGCCTCCTTAAATCCGACAAAGCATGAGACATATATTTTGCATTAGACTATGTTTGATAAGCTGAAGATATTGACATCTTTTTTGAATTTGATTAATGCTTACTGTAGCCTCATAAAATAACTAACAACAGTGAAATTTGGTGGCAGGAGAAACAGTGTGTCCAGCCAAGTGAATGAAGGACTATAAATACAAAATCAAGTAGGGGTAACGTAAGAGTAGACGTAATAACGAATAAGAAAATAAAAATGTGAGTGAGCTACTACAAACAGCATGTGGACACATTATCATGGCCAAGATAGCCATGAAGCCAACACTGAATACACTAGTACAAGTTTATATGCCATCTAGCTCTGAAGATGAAGAAGAGACGAAATTATTCAGATAGTTACAGGAGATGAAAATTTAATAGTGATGAGGGACTGGAATTTGATAGTACGAAAAGGAAACAAGGCAAAAATAGTTGGTGAACAAGGACTGGCGGGAAGGAACGAAAGAGGAAGCTGTCTGGTATAATTTGGACAGATCATACTTCGTCACTACCGCGTGGTTTAAAAACCACAATGAAGGTCCTATATGTGGACAAGAACTGGAAACACAGGAAGGTGTCAAATGCATTTCATCATGGTAGGACAGATATTTCAAAACCAGATTTTTAACTGCAGAATATTTCCAGGGGCAGAGTGGACTCTGTCCATAATTTATTGGGGATGTAGTACACATTAAAGCTGAAAACTTGCAGAAAAGTAGGAAAGTAAGGAAATGCAGCACAGGTTAGTCGAAATAAATAGAATGACGAAGGGCGATTTTGGCATGACTGACAAAAAGAGGTAGCCTTGAGAGATGAAATAGTGAAGGCAGCAGATGATAAAATCAGTATAAACACATAGTCTAACAGAAACACATGTATAATGCACAGGATACAAGACCTAATTTATGAAAGGAGAAAATATAAAAATGCAGCAAATCAAGCGGGAAGAAGTGAAAACGGATAACTAAAAAATAAGACTGACCGAAAGTGAAAAATGGCAAAGCAGGAATGGCTAGATAAGAAATGCATGGACGTATAATCATGCATAACGAGGGGAAAGATGAGGCTGCCTACAGAGTAATTAAAGTGACCTCTGAAGAAGATAGAAGCAGCTGTATCTCTGTCAAGAGTTCACATGGCAAGCCAATACTAAGCAATGAAGGGGAAACTGAAAAACTTCTATGGGAGGTGGGACAACCATAAGGATAGAGAATTGCAAAACCAACCTTGGTTGCAAACACTGTTGTATGCCATTAAGTGATGATGTATGTGATAGTACTGGAGGGGGTGCCGCTAAGTGGTGATGTACACGAAAGAACTGGAAGGAAACATGAGGATTTCTTCATTCGAATGCTAGCAAGCATACGAGGAGCATGGAAAAATATACAAACGGTGAGCCAGTAGAGATGAACTTAATGTATGGAATAGCCAATTGCAATCGACGAACTGCTGGATACATTTACTGAGAATGCTTTCTAGATAGATATACACCACACCACAGTTTGTCTGAACGTCTGCATTGAAATTTGTGTGGGTAAAGGTAATTAACAAGTGGCAGTGCTAGTGAGGACAGCCCACAATTGGTGCATTCTGTCGTTAGGGAAGAAAGTGTGTTTGGTGCCGTGGAGATTAATCCAAGTGCAAGTATACATACCATTGCCTCGGACTTAAGAATTTCTTGTATCAGTGTTGAGTGTTTTTAGATGCCTTGTCATTACATGCCTTTCATCTCCAAAGAGTGTAGCTATTGCTCCCCAATAACCATCCTGTACATGTACACTTTGCACAGTGCTTTCTGATACAAAGTGACCAAGATGTGCATTTCCCAGGCTGTGTGTTGCTCACTGATGAGGCTACATTCACTAGGGATGGCGTATTCAATCAGCGCAACAAGCATTTATGGGTATCAGAAAACCCCATGGTGTGCAGTACCACACCACGACACATCATCATTTCACAATTAATGTGTGGGCGAGTTTGGTTGGTGACTGCTGACCTTTTACCATTCCACTGGACAGTCTCGAATTATCAGACTTTTCGGGAACAGATTCTTCTTGGCTTGAAGATGTTTCAGCAAATGTGAGGCACAGCATGTAGTTCCAACATGATACAGTTTTCGATCATTTTGGACTGGCTGTTCACGGGCTTTTGAACAGGTCATTCCCACATCAATGGAATGGGTGTGGTGGACCATGGACCATTCCCCTTGCCCGCCCCCCCCCCCCCCCCCCCCCCCCCCCCCCACTCAGCAGATATTCTTGAGCCTTGATTTCTTTCTGTGGGCAGCCATCAAATCTCATGTATCATGATCCTTTGGAGTCTGAAATGGATATCACTGCAAGAATCGTCTGTGCAGGTGCTACAATCAAAGAAACTCCAAGCAAGTTCGAGCATGTCTGGCAGTCAATGCTCTGCTGGTGTTGGGAGTGTGTTGCAATCTGATGGTACAAGTTTTAATCATCTGTTGTAACATTAGAGCTGTATTCACATTTGTGGCCACATGTTACTATGCTATTCTCAATCTTTATGGTGTGCCTCACCTCCCCCAGAAGTTTGTCACAACAGTTCTGAAACAGCCAGTACAGAAGGGGTACACACGGGAGACAAACTGGGAGGTAATGTTATAGAAAGGGAAGAGGAAGTAAACAAAGGTGAGACAGAAGATATTATACTGACAGAAGAATTCGACAGAGTGCTGAAAGTAGTACGCCAAAAAGGATCACTGGGGTTAATGATATTCCCTCAGAATTACTGAGATGCCTGGGAGAGCCAGCTATGAGAAAGCTGTTCCTACTTGAGAGCAGAGTATATGAGACTGGTGAAATACACTCAGACGTCAAGCAGAATGTAATACTTCTAATTCCTAAGAAAGCACGTGTCGGCAGGTGTGAATATTCCCAAACTATCAGTTTAATACCTCATGCTTGCAAAATACTGACACGAATTATTTACGGAAGAATGAATAAACTGGTAGAGGCCAACCTCATAAAAGATCAGCTTGGGTTCCAGAAAAATGTTGGGACACACAAGTCAATGCTGCCCCTATGAGTTGTCTTAGAAGATAGGTTCAAGAAAGGCAAATATGTGTTTACTGCATTTGTAGATATAGAGAAAGCTTTTGACAATGCTGACCAGGTTCTCCTCTTCAAAATTCTGGAGGAAACAGGAATAAAACACAGGGTGCAAAAGTTGGCAAATATTTATTCACAACTTGCACAGAAATCAGAATGCAATTATAAGAATAGAAAGATATAAAAGGGAAGAAGTGATTGAGAAGGGTTTGAGCAGGGTTGCGGATTATCTCCAATGTACTGTAATACTCCAATGTTATTTAATCTGTACATTAAGTAAGGGCAACCAAGGAGAAATTTGTACAGGGAATTAAAATATCAGATAGAAGAAATAAAGACTACGAGATTTGCCAATGACATTGTTATTCTGTTGGAGGTTGCAAAGTACTTGGATGAGCGACTGAACACAATGGACAGTGTCTTTAAAAGAATTTACAAGATGAACATCAACAAAAGTAAAACAAAGGTACCTGAATGTAGTTGAATTAAAATCACGCAATGCTGAGAGAATTAGATTAGGAAATTAGACACTAATAGTAGTAGACGAGTTTTGCTGTTTGGGCAGTAAAATAACTGATGATGACCAAAGTAGAGAATATATAACATGTACACAAGCTGTAGGGAAAAAAATTAAGAAAATGAGGAATTTGTTAACATTTAATATAAGTTTAGTTGTCTTTTCTGAAGTTATTTGTCTGGAGTACAGCATTGTATGGAAATAAAATGTGGATGATAAAAAATTCAGACAAGAATAGAAATGTGGTGCTACAGAAGGATGTTGATGATTACAAGGGTAGATCATATAACTAATGAGGAGGCACTGAACAGAACTGATGAAAAAAAATTGTGGCATAACTTAATTAAAAGAACTGATAAACAGACATGATTCATCATGGGGCATGAAGGAACTGCCAGTTTGGTATCTGAGTGAAGCGTAGAGGTAGAATTGTAGATGGAGACCAAGGAATGAATGCAGTAAGGCAGTTAAAATGGGTGCAAGTTGCAGTTTTAATTCCGTAATGAAGAGGCCTGCACAGGACAGAGTAGCATGGAGAGCTGCATCAAACCAGTCTTCAGACTGAAGAGCGCAAAAAAAAAAAAATTACTTTTCAAGCGCAAACGTAATAACATTCTCAGATAAATCTCGGTTGTAAGAATAATTCCTGAATCTCTGCATCACACGCAAAGTATATTAGCATGTAGTGTCAATGTCCATCAGCTGTCTCTCAACAAATATCTGCTTCCTCGGATTTCTTATCACTTCGTATGTTACCACTGTAGATAGAAGGATGGAACACACTAGTCAGAAGAATGGATTTACTCATCAATTAACTGGATCTGCTAATTCATATACTTGGGTCAAGTGACTACCCCATTTGAGTGAGGGGGAGAGGGGGAGCAGGGGGGGGGAGGGGGAGCAGGGGGGGGGGAGGGGGAGCAGGGGGGAGCAAGAGGGGAGAGGGGGAGGGCACTTGCTGATCAACAAATATAATAATTTTTAACAATTTTTGGCATACAAACCTCCTACAATAAGGTAAACGTTTGGAAATAAGTTTTTTGCCTGCAGCAACTGACGGGCATGCCCTTGGTGAAACAGATCATATATTCCATCAGCATACACCCTTATTGGTCGACCAACTGTGAGAAAAATACAAATGTTAGTACTGTTGACAATTAAGAAAAAAAGAATGATTCAATATTACATTAACAAATTATATCTCAGAAAAGATATCTTAAAACCACCAAAGTCTTTAAATGACTCATTACATTATTTTCAACTAATTTTCATTTTGAATACTCACGAAGTTAACAAATATCAGTAACATAACATGGACGGGGATGTCCTGTGACATCAAACGTACAGGCAGAACATAGAAGTTCAGTGAAGTAGAATTTAAAATCATGATGCCTGATATAGTGGAGTCCTGTGCTCTATCTGTAATTTTCACATCAATGGACTCTCATTCAATGTTATGAGGATAATATCTGTCAACTTGATTATGATTTATGATAAAAACTGTTAATATAACAGCTTTTTGCAATTTTAAGACATCTTCTCTGAATCATTAAAGAGCCATGTAGCAGTGCTTGCAGAAAAAAGTTATTTGGAACAAATTATGATTAGGATACATTTGATGTAATTGGATCGATAAAAAACCTGTTCATCAAGGGACAGCAGGAGAAAACTTATATGAAGGATAAACAAATCTGCAAACTTTTGGATACTGGCTCCTTATGGCGTAACGGCTGGTGGGGAAGAAAGAGAGGTGAAGGAAAAGGACTGGAGAGGTTGAGAAAATGGAGAAGCACTTTGCACTTTATCAAACCCTCCAATAATTCTCCCCTGACCCAGGGTTCTGGGCAACTTTTATGAACTCTCTTCACTTCCTCAATCTTTCCAGTCCTTTTCTTCACCCCTCTTTCTTCCCCTTCAAGCCTTCTGGCAGGAGAAGCAACCACAGGTCCGAAAGTTTGCACATTTCTTTAACCTTCACAAAAGTTTTCTCCTGCCACCGCTTGGTGAGTACATTTATCAGTTACAACACATTATCAAAAATTGATTAGGATAGATTGCTACACATCATAAAGAGGACACATTGGGGAGCAGACAGGCACAATGAAAAGATTGTCAGGCACTGAGTTTCAGCTGAAACCTTCTTCAGAAAGTAAAACACACACACATTCACACAAGCAAGCACAGCTCATGCACACATGACCACTATCTATGGCTGCTCCAACCAGAGTGCAACTGTCGCACTAAACAGAAGCAGCGATAAGGACTGGGATGGGGAGGGAGAAGGGGGGGGGGGGGGGAGATGTCAGCACAAACCGGCAGTGTGTGCAGAGACTATGTGATGACAGGACAAGGCTGCCAGGTGCAGCTTTGGGAGGCTGTTGGGGATGTGGGGGGAGGGGGGGGGGGGGGCACGGTAGAAAAGGAGAGGAGCAGAGAAGAGGAAAAGAGCAGTGGGTGCCTTGGCAGAGAGCAGCAGACATTGAGGGTGAGGGGAAGTGAACTGGGAGAAGGTGACAGGAGGGAGGAAGAAGAAACTGTTGGCTAGAGGGAGTGGGGATAGTAGATTACCATAGGTTCAGATAGGGGTAATTTCTGGAGCAGAGGATGTGTTTTACAGGTAACTCCCATCTGCATAGTTTCGAGAAGCTGGTGGTGGAGGGAATCTTATGACCAAGGTTGTGAAGCAGCCACTGAAATTGAGCTTGTTTTGCTCAACTGCATGTTGTACTATGATGTGATCAACTTTATTCTTAGCAACAGTTTGGTGGAGGCTAAGCATCCTAGTGGACTGCTTGTAGTCGTACCAATCAAAAAGCTGTGCAATGATGGCAGCACAGCTGGCCTGGCCTCTGAAGCAGTAGGATAAGCGTGTGACAAAACTGGAACAGAAAGAAAGTACTGGGTGTGTGGATTGGGAAAGTCTTGCATCTGTGTCTTTCACAGAGATTATGACGCCTGTGGCTAGGCTTTTGAATTGGGAGTGGCCTAGGGGGATGAACCAGGATGCTGTGGAGGTTGGGTGGTCAATGGAACACCACTTTAGGTGGGTGAGGGGGGAAGGAGCTTGGGTAGGACGTCCCTCATTTCAGGGACATGATGATATATAATCAAAGCCCAGATCAACAATGGGGTTCAGTTGTTCCAGTCCAGGGTGGGATTGAGTGACAAAGGGGGCGCTCATTTGCAGCTGGTCCTTGGGGGTGCCAGGAGGATTAGGTGTGTTACAGGAAACCTCTTTGGGGACTAGGCTGGGAGGATAGAGCCTGTCTGTGAAGGCCTTTGTGAGGCCTCTGGCGTACTGGGAAAGAGAGTTTTTGTCACTGCAGAGAGACAGTTCCTAGGTGGCCAGACTGTGTGGGAGTGATTTTTCAGTGTGGGGGGATGACAGCATCCCCAAGTCCCCCCAAACTAAAGTGTTGTTCTATTGGCAACACAACCTCCACAACATCCTGGTTCACCCCTATGCTACTCCCAATCCCAAACCCTTGACACAGAAATGATATCCCTGTGGAAGACACAGGCGCAAGACCTGCCCAATCCATCCACCCAGCACTTCCTATTCAGGTTTATCCTAGTCTGCAAGCCTAGTCTGCAAGGGGCCATAAAACCTGTGAAAGCAGCCTTGTCATTCAACAATTCTGTTGAAATCACTGAATAGCTTTTCATATCGGTGTGACTACCAACCAGCTGTCCACCAGGACGACTGCTCACCGTTAATCTGTAGCCAACAGCAGCAAAGTGGACCACCCAGTGGCACAACATGCAACTGAACATAATGTGCTTGATTTCAATGGCTGCTTCACAACCCAGGCCATATGGATCCTCCTTCCCATCACCAGCATTTCTGAACTGTGCAGATGGGAGCTATCCTTACAAAACATTCACTGCTCCTGAAATCTTCCTGGGCTCAACATATAGTAACCTGCTGTCCCCACACCCTCAAAACAATGGTTTTTGCCCACTCTGTCCTATCATCTCATCCCAATTCACGTCACCTCATCCTCACTGCAAGCCGCTCTCTGCTACGGCACCCAGCAGTCTTTTCACCTTTTCCACCCATCTGCTGTTCCACTACCTGTTCCTCCTCCTCCCACCCCATACCTTCTTGATACTGTGCCTAGTAGGGTTGCCCTGTCATCATACAGTCCTTGCACACTCCTCCAGGCTGCACCAACTCTTTCCCCTCATCCGTACTGTGCTGTTCTTCCCCCTTCCCCACCCCAGTTCAGATTACTGCTTCTGTTCAAAACAGCTTAGTTCCATTCTGGTTGGAGACAGGGTTCATATATGTGCAAGGAGTGCTTGCTTGTGTGAATGTGTGTGTTTTCCTTTCTGAAGAAGGCTTTGGCCAAAAGCTCAACAAGTAACAGTCTTTTCATTATGGTTGTCTGCCACTCGAAGTGTCACTGTTATGGTGAGTAGTAATCTATCCAATTCATAATATTGTTAATATTCAAACCTGAACTTTCCATTGTTTGAACAAATTATACATTTTAAAAAGTGTATTACAATCTTTAAACATGAAAGTAAGGGTTAAGTTTTGTTATCTAATATATTCATTTAAAAGATATTAAGACTATACAAAAAGTATACTATGTGCAAATGTTAATTCCTCATCCTGAGCTTTCATGCCCGTAGATTACTCCCCAGGTAGATAATGAAATAAATGCAAACAGAAGAAAATAGAAAACAGTGTAATTCAATGAAGAAGGCTGGGATGATATAGCTAAAAAATAAATTTGTAAGGAAGGAAAGAAAATGCCCAAAATTCGAAACTGGTGCTCAATTTGAAATGTGTTATTCAAAGATAAATGTCTTAATGTCAGTCATTTTCATCACAGCACACACTGCTGTTACTACATACTATATTAGGGAAAGCACAACTTCATGACCAATTGCAAAATCTGTGGGTATACATTAACTTTCTACCATCAAGCAATGACAGAGACTGGCCTCCTGTCCTATGTCTTTTTTTTATTTTGTTTTACTTTAGGGTGCAAAAACAACTAGGGTCATACACACCCATGTCAGAACCACAGTACACGGAGATAAGAAAGGAGTTAGAAATGATTACAGATTAAGCCCAATCGACGGAAGGAAAGACAGCTAAAAACATGGACTTGGAGAAAGGTCCATAAAATACTGCATAGAGACAACGAAGATCCTGAACTAAAGATTAAATGTCCTTCGTCATATTGCTACGATTGATAATAAGTAAAATGCGGTCCACAGCCTGTGTGTTATTTACTAAAATGGCTTATAACTCAGACAGCAAACATAAATTAGAATGTATGTGGTTAAAAAAAAGAGCATTCCATCAGGAAATGGCGAACCATTAACAGTTGAGGACATTGAGCACATATTGGTGGGGGATCACCACTTAAGAAATGGCGATGGCTAAAAAGACAGTGTTCAATATACACTCCTGGAAATTGAAATAAGAACACCGTGAATTCATTGTCCCAGGAAGGGGAAACTTTACTGACACATTCCTGGGGTCAGATACATCACATGATCACACTGACAGAACCACAGGCACATAGACACAGGCAACAGAGCATGCACAATGTCGGCACTAGTACAGTGTATATCCACCTTTCGCAGCAATGCAGGCTGCTATTCTCCCATGGAGAAGATCGTAGAGATGCTGGATGTAGTCCTGTGGAATGGCTTGCCATGCCATTTCCACCTGGCACCTCAGTTGGACCAGCGTTCGTGCTGGACGTGCAGACCGCGTGAGACGACGCTTCATCCAGTCCCAAACATGCTCAATGGGGGACAGATCCGGAGATCTTGCTGGCCAGGGTAGTTGACTTACACCTTCTAGAGCACGTTGGGTGGCATGGGATACATGCGGACGTGCATTGTCCTGTTGGAACAGCAAGTTCCCTTGCCGGTCTAGGAATGGTAGAATGATGGGTTCGATGACGGATTGGATGTACCGTGCACTATTCAGTGTCCCCTCGACAATCACCAGTGGTGTACGGCCAGTGTAGGAGATCGCTCCCCACACCATGATGCCGGGTGTTGGCCCTGTGTGCCTCGGTCGTATGCAGTCCTGATTGTGGCGCTCACCTGTACGGCGCCAAACACGCATACGACCATCATTGGCACCAAGGCAGAAGCGACTCTCATCACTGAAGACGACACGTCTCCATTCGTCCCTCCATTCACGCCTGTCGCGACACCACTGGAGGCGGGCTGCACGATGTTGGGGCGTGAGCGGAAGACGGCCTAACGGTGTGCGGGACCGTAGCCCAGCTTCATGGAGACGGTTGCGAATGGTCCTCGCCGATACCCCAGGAGCAACAGTGTCCCTAATTTGCTGGGAAGTGGCGGTGCGGTCCCCTACGGTACTGCGTAGGATCCTACGGTCTTGGCGTGCATCCATGCGTCGCTGCAGTCCGGTCCCAGGTCGACGGCCACGTGCACCTTCCGCCAACCACTGGCGACAACATCGATGTACTGTGGAGACCTCACACCCCACGTGTTGAGCAATTCGGCGGTACGTCCACCAGGCCTCCCGCATGCCCACTATACGCCCTCGCTCAAAGTCCGTCAACTGCACATACGGTTCACATCCACGCTGTCGCGGCATGCTACCAGTGTTAAAGACTGCGATGGAGCTCCGTATGCCACGGCAAACTGGCTGACACTGACGGCGGCGGTGCACAAATGCTGCGCAGCTAGCGCCATTCGACGGCCAACACCGCGGTTCCTGGTGTGTCCGCTGTGCCGTGCGTGTGATCATTGCTTGTACAGCCCTCTTGCAGTGTCCGGAGCAAGTATGGTGGGTCTGACACACCGGTGTCAATGTGTTCTTTTTTCCATTTCCAGGAGTGTACAATGTAGCTAAAGTGATGATCTCGTGGCGAGAGGGCCGAGAGGAGGTTGGCCACGCTGCTGGGAAAGGTTTAATTCCCCGGAGCTTGTTCCCATTAAAGGAAGACCAGTGGTGACTCCAAAGTGACACCACCTGCTGACAGAGGACAACACAGGGGTCACCTGAGGGAATGGAAGTACCAGCAGGCTGAGGTTCAAGGACTGCAGTGTCACAGCCCCGTTTCCCCATCAGACCGACATGATCAGGGACCCCACATAAACATCACAGTGGCTCCATCAACAGTGCACAAATGAAAGCTTTTCTGGATTTGTTACACTAAGAGATGTACGGGGTACAGCACACACAGGCTCTGAAAGGGCACTGAGAGTGTCTGAGCAAATGACACAATTTGAAAGCCTGTGTCACCAGATGTACTGCATGGCCTGATACAGGGCAAAGAGCTCCACTGTAAATACTGAGCAGTGTTCTGGAAGCCGATACCGAAAAGTGTCGGTGCCAATGATGAAGGCACACCCGACAACATGACACCACGGTTAGTCTGACAGCCATCAGTGTACACAAAGGCACATTGTGATGTTCCGTGCGCAGGTCCTGAAACTTGCAGCGATAGAGGAGTCCAGAGTAGTGTCCTTAGAAAGCAGAAGTCCAAGTTGAACAAGGAATGGCACACGAAGCCAAGATAGTGAAGGGTTCACAGCCACTGGGAAAGTGACAGGTAGCGTGAAGTTCAGCTGCTGGAGCAACAGCCAAAAGCAAATTCCATGAGGTAACAGAGAAGATGGACACACCCCATACTGGCGATCAAAGCAGTCATTGGAGAATGAGGCATAGAATGGGTGGCCAGGCATGGCAGACAAACATCAGGTGTATCTGCTGAAGAGAAAATCATGGCAGTATGACAGTGGTAGCTTGGCAGCTTCTGCACACAGATGATCAACCGGGCTAGTGTAAAACGCACCAGTGGTCAAATGGATGCCACAATGGTGGAGTGTATTGAGGCGGCGTAAGATGGACTGACGTGCAGATGCAAAAACGAAATACAAATAGTCTAGTTTCGAACGAACAAGAGACCGGTACAAACGGAGGAGGATGGTTCGATCCACTCCCCAGGAAGTACCGCTAAGGACACGTAGGACACAGAGGGACCAGGTACAATGGGCAGTCAGATAAGACATATGGAAGGACCAAGAAAGTCTTCTATCAAGCACGAGCCCCAGAAATTTCATAGTTTCAATGAATGGAAGAGCAACAGGCCCAAGATGTAAAAACAGTGGAAGATCCCACTGTGCCACCTGAAATTCGTACAAATGGTTTTGTAAGTGGAAAAGTGAAAGCCACTGTTGATGCTCCATGAGTAAAGATGATCGACACAATGCTGAAGACAACGCTCAAGGAGGCAAGTCCGTGAACTGCAATAGCTGACAAAACCATCAACGAAAAGGGAGCCCGAGGTGCCCAGCAGGAGACAGGCCGTAATAGGGTTAATGGTGGTAGCAAAGAGGACGACGCTCAGGACGGAACCCTGAGGCACATTGTTTTCCTGGATGAAGGTGTCCAACAAGGCAAACCCAAGTGTACCTCAAAAACTCGGTCTTTTAAAAATTACTGAAGGAAATGGGGCAGGCAGCCTCAGAAGCCCCACGTGTAGACTGTATGAAGGATACCAGTCCTCCAGCAAGTGTCATACGCTTTCTCCAACTCGAAAAACATTGTCACAGTCTGGTATTTCGGCCTTCACGACATTGATTGAAAAAGTGACAAGATGGTCAACTGCACAAAAGTGCACTCAAAATCCACACTGTTCAATGGTTAGTAAATTGTGAGATTCAAGCCACCATACCAGCTGGGCATGAATCATACATTCCATCACCAGAAATGGGAAGGTAGCTACAAGGTAGGTGTTTGTCCTTACCGTGCTTAAATATGGGTATGACAGAGGCTTCAAGCCAGCGTCTGGGAAACATGCCCTCTGCCCAGGTGCAATTGTATGTATGAAGGAGAAAGGGCTTGCCCACAAGAGAATGGTTCTTCAACATCTCAATGTGAACATCATCTGGCTCTGGGACGGAGATCGGCATGAACTGGAGAGCATGATCTAGCTTCCTCATAGTAAAGGTGGCATTGTAGCACTCACAATTCTGAGAAGAGAAGAATACCACCTGAGCCTCCTCCACTCATTTCTGATGGAGGAAGGCACAGGGTGATAGCGGTTGGAGCTCGAATTCTCCACAAAATAGCGGCCCAAGGTGCTGGAGATAGCAACAGGGTGCACTATGACATCATCTGCTACAATCAGGTCAGAAATTGGAGAATGGACCTTGGCCCCAGAGAGCCATCAGAGGTTAGCCCACACAACAGAATAGGGATTGGAACTGTTAAAAGAACTAGTAAATTAAATCCAGCTAGCTTTTCTGCTGTTCCGAAGAATGCAATGAATACAGTTCGCCACCATTGTTTATTACGAATACAGTTTGCCACCATAAGATAATGGTTAAAAACACAGAGCACTCACAAATTGTGTCTTGGCATGCCTCAGTCCACCAAGGGACAGGGACATGGTGAGGTGAAGATGAAGAGCAAGAGCAGGGAATGGAACATTCTGCGGCAGTAAGGATAACACTGATAAGGTAGTATACCTGGCCATCACAAATAGGGAAATGTTCGTCAAATGTCACCAGGGAGGAGTAAAGCCTCCAGTCGGCTTTAGAAAGCTGCCATTTAGTGTGCACATAGGCACAAATGGACAGCACATGGGAAATGGTTGCTCGAGTGTGTCAGAGAGAATGGACCACTTGAGATGACAGGCAAGCTGGGCAGTGCAGAAGGAGAGGTCCAAATGGAAATAATGTGCATGGAGTCTGAAAGGAACGCGAGTGCTCCCGTGTTAAGACAGATGAGGTTAAGTTTATTGAGAACGTCAGCCAAGAGGTCACCTCACAGTCAGCCTCCAGGAGAACCCCAAAAGGGGATGGTGCACATTAAAGAAAGGGGTGAGGGAGTTGCCCAGTAAGCTGGCAGAAGTATGCCATGGTGACACTGAATGACAGAAGGATGTAAACGGTAGAAAAGGAAAAGGTGAAGTGAGGAAGAAAAATGCAGACTATAACAGCTTGAAAACCATTAGGCACGGAGATGGTTTGCCTATGAACATCATCCTAGATGAGCTGCATGACACCCCCACGAGGTGGAATGCCGTCCTCAAGGGGGAGGACAAAGCAGGCCGGAAAGAAATGCAAGAGGTCAAAGCAATCATGGGGATGTAATTTTGTTTCATGAAGGCAGAGACCAAGTGGACGCTTTTATTCCAAGAGCAGTCTTAATTCCTCTTTTTTGGATCTAAGGCTGCGAACATTCCATTGGAGGAGAATCATGACGAGGAGAGAAAAAGTGAAGGGGTGTCACCTCGATGGCTGCTGAGTGTCAACCTTTGAAGACTCACTGCTTCTGGGGGCAGAGGGTGGAGGATCCTGCTCCACGAGACCTACAAAAGTGTCGGCATTCTCCCTCTGTTAGTCTGCCGAGTCTAAGGCAGAGAGAAGGTTGGTGGTGGACACTGGCAACATAGAGGTCGGCCAGGTGAGAGCATCATACAGCAATACAGTTGAAGAGGATCTCCAAGTCAGTGAAGGGAAAGACCATTTGCCTCCGATTTCTTGGAGCCTTTGTGGGTGGCAGATGACAATTCAGATGTTTGTCGGCTGGAGGGACGTAAGAAGTCAACACAGGAGTATTCCTTCTGTCCTTTCTGACCAGCTGGTGGTGTAGCAGATGACTTTGTCCCATGAGCGAAAGTTCGGTGGCTTACTGCAGAGCCGGAGGAGGAGATGGGGTTGCTACCATGACACTGGGAGATTTTAAAATTGCAGTGCTTAAGTTGAGGTCGCATGCCTGCGGGGCCATGTCTTTCGTGAAGCGAGAAGTAGCAAGAACAGTACTGTAAGTGCTAGACAGTACAACATCAGAGTTTTCCATTTGCAAACGACAGGATAAGGCACTTTTCTTCACCCAGATCTCCCGGATGGCCCGTTCATCAAGATACATGGGACTACCTCAGGTGGGGGCTGCACATTCAGCATTGCAATTGATGCAGTGGGGAGGAGTTGGTAAACAATCACCCTTGTGGACAACCCTACCACAGGTTACACACTTGGCGGGTGTCGATAGGACATTAAAATATGGTTGTAATGATGACAAATTTAGCAGCACATCAAGTTCAGAATGTATGATGTGACTGTGATAACTTCATATCAAACAGAGTGCATTTGAGCACTAACGATGCATCTACCTGTTTTATCACCTGACGGATTGCAATGACGCCCTGATCAGAGACGTAAGTTTGGATTTCTGCCTCAGTCAGACCATCGAGCAGCCTAGTGTAAATAACACTGCGTGAATATTTCAGTGTGTGACGGGCCTCGACAGAAGCAGGATAATTGTGGAGAAGCGAAACTGCGAGGAGTAGTTGTGCTTGAGAATCATAAGCCGTCTCCAAAAGCAAAATGTCACTGCATCGTAAATGAGAGCACGATTTCACAGGGATAGAAACTGCATCAGCACATTTCTGAATAATAAACAGATTTGCTGATGCAAAGACTGGTCATCTTCAGTATGTGAAACCACGAGAAACCATGATGCAGAAGGGAGGGTCTTTGAATTGTGAGCTTTATTCCATTTGCGTTTGGTAGATGTTGACTGATAAGAAGGCAACTGGCTCACTGCAAGAAAATCCCGCAAGATTGCCAGCATCTCTGATGGCGTGCTCCTTCCAACTAGGGGCCCCCTCAGAGGGGGAGCGCACCCTCCTTAGGTGACGGTTCACACCTCAAGTCACACCTGACGAACATCTGACAGAGGGACCAACAGGCAATTTTGGAAGGAAGAAGCCAAGGCAATCACCCCTCCCTGGGCCTGGCCTGTAGCAGGGGTATGTGTGAACCCTACGTATTGACACACGGTTGGGAATTGCTTGTTACCCAGTCACCTGTTACGCATCAGATGCATCAGTCAGCCTTCAGGAGTGCACAGGCAGGAAGAAGAAAATGAGGAACCTCAAACACCGAAGGAAGCATAGGAAAAGGTGAACAAGGAAAAAAAAGAGGAATGAAAATCAGGGAGAGACTTTTCTGATGTCAGCTACTGAAAATGCAGTACACATTCCCAAAGTAGTAGTAGTAGTAGAGGGTTTTTTGGGCACACGACAGCAAGGTCTTCAGCGCCCGTTCAGTAACATAGTGAGACGGGTGTCAAGAAAAAAAACTCAGAACAGTAATATAAAACAGAACATAAAACACAGGTAACAAGCTTTGAAAAATATGTGCCTACCCACACCGAAGCGTGGGATGAAGCAGGGCGTCAGCAGTAAAACATGGTCAACACAGGAAGAAAGTGGTAGAGGGAGCTAAAACAATGTAGCAGATGGAAGTGGCTGGCTGACCGCAAGGAAAAAAGGGAGGAGCCAGCCACTCTGCAATACACCAAAACCCCCAGCCTAGAAGTTTAGGCCAGAGTCCAGACACATCACAAAACTTTAAAACCCTAGACACACACGTCTCATCGTTAGCTAAAACACAAGGCAGATCCCCATCAACTTGTGCTTCTGCCCTTGCATCATGGTATAAAATGCAGTCTGTAAAAATGTGCCGGACAGAGATGTGCACACCACAAGCATCACAAAAGGAGGATCCTCCCGCCGTAATAAAAAGCTATGTGTGAGAGGACAGTGCCCGATCCGAAGACGTGTGAGGGCCACCTCTTCCCGCCTGAGCAACCGGCAGGAGTAATGCCACGACCAAGTTGTTGACTTTACCAACTGCAGTTTATTGGCCGTCACCGACAGCCATTCGTCCTCCCACAACTCCATGCACTTCCTGTGGAGTGCAGAGATGACAGATTGCAAGCGGATAGGACACTGGACCACATCCTGCTCTCTGCAGGCCTCCTTGGCAGCCCGATCGGCCTGTTCATTGCCCCATATTCCGACATGACCAGGCACCCAGCAGAAGGATACCGCCTTACCCCGCCGTTGGAGCAAGTACAGTTGGTCATATATCAGCTGGACCATCTCTTCAGTCAGGTACAGGTTCTGCAGCGATTGTAAGGCACTAAGAGAATCAGAGCAGAGAAGAAATCGATCACCCCGAACACGATTCATCTGCTCCAGTGCCTTCAGGATCACACGGAGCTCCACTGCGAAAATGGTATATTCAGCAGGGAGGCGAATCCGGGTAACATGATCAGGGAACACCACAGAACAGCCAAGGAAATTCTCCTGTTTGGAGCCATCAGTGTAAATGACGGTGAAAGCGTGATGCACATCTAAAATGTTAAAAAACAGTGATTGGAATCTAAAATCTGGTGTGCTATCTTTCTTAAAAGTAGTCAAATCTAAAATAAGTTTGGGTCTCCGAAGGAGCCAAGGTGGAAATCTGCTCCAACCGCGACGTAAAACACAAAGACCAACCATAGACATCGCAGCAACGCAATCCTGTGTGCGAATCCCATAGGGCTGCGTCGCACGTTGCCGGTTATGAAATAACCGTGCCAGAGAAGGCTGAGCAACGGTATGGTATGCAGGAGTGTATGGTGTGGACAAAGTTTTATACGCCTGGCGTATTGTAAGTAGCCGTCGCCGCATATGAAGTGGCGGTTCACCAGCCTCTGCACAGAGGCTTGGTATAGGGCTAGTTTGGAATGCCCCAGTGGCCAACTGAAGTCCTTCATGATGCACAACGTCCAACATCTTTAAGTACGAAGGCCTCGCAGACCCATACACCGTGCATCCATAATCGAGCCGAGATTGCACAAACACCCTCTAAAACTGGAGCAGACAAGTCCTGTCAGCTCCCCATGTACTGTGGCTAAGACATTTTAAAATACTTAAAGCCTTAAGTGTCTGTCGTTTCAGGTCTTTAAGATGAGGTAACCACATAAGCTACGAGTCAAAAATGAGCCCCAGAAATCTCACTGTCTTTAAAAGTAAGAATAGTGACCCTCAACCTCAACTCAGGAAAGGTTAAAATCGAACGAGAATGGAGAAAAAGAACACATACAGACTTCTCGGTGGAAAACTTAAACCCACTCTTCTGTGCCCAGTCATCCAAACGTCTAAGAGTAAGTTGCAACTGACGCGTTGTCGTTGCAAGGCTTGAAGAAGAGCAAGACAAAGAGAAAGCATCCACAAACAAGGAACGCTGGACAGGACTTTTCACTATGGACATAATGCTATTAATAGCGATGGCAAAGAGAGTCACACTTAAAACGCTACCCTGAGGGACTCCGTTCTCCTGCTCAAAGCGATCAGACAGGACGTCACCAATTCGGTATCTAAAATATCGTGACGAGAGGAAAGACTGAATAAAAAGAGGAAGACAACCACGAAAACCCCATCCATGAAGCTGCTCCAGGATAAGATGCCTCCAAGTGGTATTGTAGGCCTTCTCGATGTCGAAAAATACACCCAGAAGGTGATGACGGCGCAGGAAAGCTTGTTGTATAGCCGCCTCCAGGAGGGCAAGGTTATCGAAGGTGGAACGAAACCTCCTGAACCCACACTGAAAGCTACTAAGGAGTTGCCGGGATTGTAACATCCAGACAAGGTGGCGGTTGACCATCCGCTCCAAGGTCTTTCCCATGCAACTAGTGAGGGCAACACAATGGTAGCTACTCGGGCTCATGCGGTCTTTCCCAGGTTTTAAAAAAGGAATTAAAACTGCCTCACGCCACGCACCAGGAAAGTGACCCGACGCCCAAATGGCATTAAAAAGTGCAAGGAGGATTTCTTTGTTGCGCATTGTGAGGTGCCATAGCATACTGTAATGGATCCCGTCGTGACCAGGGATGTGTCACGAGCTGCAGACAATGCAGAATCCAGCTCCCACATAGAAAATGGGCAGTCGTAAACTTCGTGAGAGGTGGACTGCAAGTCCAGACTACATCTCTCAGCAACCGCTCTATGGCGCTGGAAACCTGGATCTTGACTGGTTGTTGCAGTAAATATGCTGCCATAGTCTGGGCAATATCTCGCGGGTCCGTGTGGAGAGTGCCATTATTCATTAAACAGCAGCTATGGGGCACCTCCCTCCACTGCCAGAAATTCTCCTGATGGCCTCCCACACAATGGAACTTTTGGTGGAATGATTAATGGTGTTCAGGAACTTTTGCCACGACCTCTTCTTGCTCTCACGAATAATGTGGCAATTTCTTGCCCTCGCCACTGGAAAGGCCGCAAGATTCTCAGCAGTCGGCCGACACTGGAAACGACGCAGAGCTGCACGCCTGGTCCTGATTGCAGAGTGGCATTCGGCACTCCACCAAGGGACAGGTGGCCTCTTCCGGTGGCCTGTGGACTGTGGAATAGACGCTGCAGCGGCATGGTGGACCGTTGTGGTAACATGATCCACCCACGCCTCAACATTCGCACAGTGTTTGAACTGGGCCAACTGGCTATAAAGCGTCCAGTCGGCTCTACTGAGCACCTATCGTGGTGGTCTCCTTTCAGGGCCCACACCATCTGGCAGGTGAATCCAGATTGGGAAATGATCACTGCCGTGCAAGTCAGCGACCACTTCCCAATGAGCACTCGCGGCAAGAGCTGGAGAGCAAAGCGAGAGATCAATAGCAGAGAACGACCCAGTCCCTGAGCAGAAATAAGTGCTCTGTCCTCCATTGAGCAAGTAGTCACAGGATGACAGGAGAAGCCTCTCAATTGCTCTACCCCTGGGACAGGTAATTGCAGAGCCCCAAAGCACATTGTCGGCATTAAAATCACCACAAATAATGAATGGCTGGGGGTGCTGTGTAAGAAGGTCGGTGAGGGCCACTTCATCAAGTGCATCATGTGGGGGCAAGTAAAGCGAACATACAGTCAATGGATGACGCACGTGCACGGACACAGTGATGGCCTGTAAAGTCGTCGTAAGTGAGAGAGGTGAGGAGTGGTAGTCCGTCCTGACAAAAATACCGACGCCTCCTCTAGCTCTCTCCCCACGCAGGTCGTCCTTTTTGTGGAGTGTATAGCCTCGTATCTCAGGGGAGTATGAGGGATGGAAATAAGTCTCCTGGAGACATAGACACAGTGGTCTACCCTGAGAGAGTAGAAGAAGTTCCTCCACATGCGTCCTGAACCCTTGCAAGTTCCACTGAAGTATGGGAGCCATCTATGATGGGGGTAGCACCTTCATCCTGTCTCTCCGACGGGGCGGGGAGACCGCAGCAGGTGGAGGGGCAGGCGTGGGACGAGAGGATTGTCCACACAGCAGGTGGAGGGGCAGGCATGGGACGAGAGGATTGTCCACACATACATCATATTCCATCAACTCTGGGGAAGAGTCAGATGAAGCCTCACATAAAATAACATCCGCATGGTCAGACGATTTACCACGGGATTTGACCCGCTGTTGCTGCTGTACAGGAGCTTTCTGTGGTTTGGTGGGCTTTGGGGGAGCTGATGTGGGAGTGGTAATTGGCGCACTGGGCTTTGGAACTGCCTCAGCTGTTGGAGGCGCCAGGGGCTGGCCCAACTTCGCCATTGTACCTTTGTCTGCCGTTCGAGTAGGGGCTACTGGCTCTGAAACACTGGCTGTGTTGCACATGCACTGACAGCTGCAGGTGTTAGTGGCAACACTCACCACCTCGGTCTGCGTTGAGGCATCGACTTTTGGAGTAGGCTTCTGAACCAGGGATGCAAAAGATGTAGCAAATGTGGGAGGTTGCATCGACTTATAGATCTTCTTGTCCTCACCATAGAGGATACGCTTGGTTGTTTTTATTTCCTGGACTTTGCGTTCCTCTAAAAATATTCGGCAGTCCCTACTCCAAACAGAGTGGTTCCCAGAGCAATTGATACATTTGGCCGGAGACGAGCAACCAACTCCTTCATGAGCAGCCTTACCACAATTGCCACAAGTCGCTTCGCCTTTACATCCTAAGGTGGTATGCCCAAAACACTGGCATTTAAAACAGCGCATTGGGGTCAGGAAATAAGGCCTCACACTAAGGCAAAGGAAGCCAGCTTTAACATATTCAGTAAGTTTTGTGCTACTGAAGGTCAGAATAAAGGAGTCGGATTTGACAAGATTGCCATCAACCCTCTTCATGATATGTTGGAAATCAATGATACCTTCCAGAGCCCACTCACATTGCAGTTCTTCCTTGGGAATGTCAACTAGATCCCGGCATGTCACAACCCCTTCGCTGTAGTTCAAGGTGCTGTGCAGTTCAGTGTCTATGGCATACTCTCCAAGGCATTTAGCAGATTGGAGGTTAGTTGCTTGCTGGGAAGTGGAAGTTTCCACTGGCAAGGTCCCTTTACGTAAGCGCTTCACCGATTTTAAGGAGCCACAGATTCCCTCCAAACCCTTTTGTATATAGAAGGGTGAAACCTTCTTGAAACTACCCTCCTTCCATTTCACAATGAGAAACACATTCGGATTACCAGAATGCGTTCTGTTACCTAAGACTGGACTTGTCAAAGAAGTGCTGGAGTCAGGGGGACTGACTGCACGAGCCCTCTTAAGAGACTGGGTGTTAGAACCTTCCAGTGGCCCACCCTTTCCGCTGAGAGGAAGAAAAGAGGACTTCAAAGGATCCATCTCGGTCTCACGAGCAGCTAGAGAACTAGAAGTCCACCTAGACAGAGCCCAGCGTGCCTAGGTAAGTCTTATACAACTGAGGTGCGGCAGGTTCCCCAGAGGTTGCCCGCTAACGACTGTTCCACCTCAACAGCCATGAATCTCATCAGTGCGCAGCACACCTCGAGATTGAGGGATTGTTTATAGAGGTTTATTCCATCCTCGCGATCCGGACGGTCAAGCCAAGATCCCCATTCCCTGAGACACACAACATTCCACCGCCGTGCCACACGGTGGTCGCTGAAGTATGCTCAGAGCTTACAGTGACAGGGGACAGGCAGCGCTTACCAGTCCCCAGCTCAGGAACCCCGGGGTCGCCAAGCCTGTACCCGGCGCCTGAATGCCGAGCTCCTGGGGGCACATTCCCAAAAACATGCCAGACAGCAAGAGGGTAGATATGCAACATGGAAGGGAAAAGATGCTGTAAAAGCTGGGGTCCCGTGGTAGCCAAGCTCGAACTTGCCAAAGAGCGGCAAGCCCTGTGGGTGGCTGTCCTACATATCACATTCAGGAAAGTTGACAAGTCTACTAAGGAGATAGACAGTGTTGGCAATACAGACATCACTTTTAGTTCAGCTGCAAAACATTCTCATAGTCAGCTTGTAATGCTTTCCTGACTCGAGATCAATTTTGCTGCCACAATGAAAGAAGAAAGCAACTTTTACATTAATCTGCACTACCTTAGCATATTTGACAAGATAATATCTTTTTGCAACTTTAACATCTCCGATTTTCACATGGAAATGTTAAACTGCTGTTTATATGGGTTGGACAAAAATATGGGAACACCAAAACCACAACACATTACCATGCCTAATACAGTGTAGGAAACCTGCTGGCATTCAAAACAGCTTCCAGTCATGTTGGAATGGATAAATCTTATGCCATTCTCCCTGCAAAATAGTGGCAAGTTCAGGTAAAAATGGAGGGGGGGGGGGGGGGGGGAGAACAGTGATCGTGCACCCTTCTCTCCAAAGCGCATCGCAAAGGCTCAATAACACTAAGGTTTGTCGATTGCGGTGGCTGGGGGATGCACCAGTTAAGCCTTATGCTCACAAAACCAGTCCTGGACAATGTGAGCTGTGCAATCACGGGCCCTGTCGTCTTTTAACAAGGCATCACAACTGGGGAACAAACGTTGTACCATGAGATGGAACTGATCAGCCAAAATGCTCACATCATCGCTGGCAGTAATGTGACATTTCAGAGTACACATAGGGCCCATGGAATATCACAATATGACTGCCTAAATCACCACCAAACCCCTGCAGTGCTTAACTCTTGGGACATAAACTCAGTCACAAGTTGGAAACACTGTGAAACAACACTTGCCGTTTTGGAATTCCTGCTTATAGAGTTCCCTTTGTGTTGTTTTGATGCTGACATGGACTGCAAGTGCAACAATCAGTCCTGTAGTGATTTTCGCAGCCGTTGTCCTCTTTATTTTTGTCAGAGTTTGAGATGTTGTCTCTTGAAATGCCAACCATTTTAGTTCCCTTGGTTACGAAAATGCCCACAATATGATAACCAACAATCTGCCTACATTTGACTTCACTTAGTTCCAACATAATGCACTCACAGCTACAAAGAACACTGTTCTGACCATGACTAATGTTTGTAATGTTTTGAGGACATTGCACGGATGTCGCTCATGGTCAAATACTACAAAACAAACTGCAGGCTTGGCTAGCATCTGAATTTATTTTCAAGCATGCATTTCTTGTGGTGTTTCCATATTTTTTTTCCCTGTCCCTGTATTTAACAATAAGTTTATGACTCAATAATATCAGGAAAAGGATAGACTGCTACTCAGTAAAGATGACCCGCTGAGTTGCAGATAGGAACAATGGAAGGAATGTTACACATTAGGTTTCGGCCAAAGTCTTTTTCAGTAAAGAAAAAACATACACACATTCACACAAACAAGCACAATCATGCACATATGACTGCCAGCACTGGCAGCTCTGACCGGAACGCAACTATCATGTGAAGAGCAATCCGGGGTGTGCGGGGAAATAGGAGCAGTAGCAGGGTATGGGTGAGGGGAGGGGGGGGGGGGGGGGGGGAAGGATGCTGTCTGGCAGGGAGTGCAGGGACTAGACGGCAGCCTGACAAGACAGTCAAGCGCAATGTTGGGAGATGGCTATTGAGGACAAAAATAGATAGTGGGAAAGGAGAAGAGCAGTGAAGAGGAAAGGATAGGCAGTTGCATTGGCAGAGGGCAGTGCACAATGAGGGTGAAGGGGCATAAAAATGGAGGAGGTGATACGACATATGGGCAAAAACTTGGTCGGAGGGTGTGGGGACAGTAGCATATTGTAGGTTGAGGGTGGGATACTTTTGGGAGCAGAGAATGTGTTGTATAGATAACTCCCATCTCTGCAGTTCAAAAAAGTTGGTGATGAATGCAAAGATCCAGATGGACCAGGTTGTGAATCAGCCACTGAAATCAAGAATGTTATGTTCAGCAGCAAATTGTGCCTTATGGTGGTCTACTCTGCTCTTGGTCACAGTTTGGTGGTGGCCATTTATCTTGGTGGACAGTTACTAGGTAGCCATACCAATACAAAAAGCTGTGCAATGGTTGCAGCAGAGCTGATGTAAGACATGGTTGCTTTCACACTTGGCCCAGTCTTTGATGGGATAGGGATAAGTCTGTGACAGGACAGGCATAGAAAGTGATGGGTGGGTGGATTGCATAGATCTTGCACCTGGGTCTTCTACAGGGATACAATTCTTGTGGCAGTGGGTAGTGACACTACTTTAGGAGTGGTGGGAAAGACCTTATGTAGGATCAGGACGATAGATAATTAAAGTCCTGACAAAGAATGTCGTTTAGTTTTTCCAGTCCGGTGTGGTATTCGGTGATGAAGGGGACACTCTTTTGTAACTGGCTCTTTTTGTTGGGACTGTCTGCAACTCAACGTGTCATCTTTAAAGTGAGTAGCGATCCATCCTTTCCCTAGTGTTGTTGATATTCAAACCTTGAGTTTCCAATGGTTATGATTCTGCAGTAAAATTTTAGTGAATTTACAAGCTGTAAATAAGTTATTGTAATATTACACAAAGATCAGGAATCACATTCTACCAACTGACTGACTACATGACACAGCTTTCTGCAGGCGGCAAAGAGACTTATTATTTGTCATGCATACATTTTTTCTTTGTGTGACTGACTAACTGCAACATTTTTTAAGTTTCCACTAAAGTGCACAATTCTATTATTGTGCCCAAATATTTTGACAACTGACCAAATCATTTTCAGGTGCAGATAACATGGATCAACATGAGGTCACTGTCATACCTCCAACTATGTCAACTCTGCTGAAAACCAGAAAATTCTACAAACTGGTAGATGGCGTGGCTGAAATAATTCCCACATTTAGAGATTTTTTTTATTTTTATTTTTTTTAACACCAAAATGTTATTTAGAAATGACATATGTAATGCAAAGTATTAATTAAGTTTTAACACTGACCTCTCAAATTTCTTAATTTTTTGAGTGAGAGAGAACAGCAGAGACCCATGGAGAAGTTATAATTTAGCTGGAACTCCATAAAAAAGGCTAATTAAATTGTGAGCATTTGCAATAAAGAATGCAAATGTTGAACAGTGATTCAGATCAGATATTTGAGTACCCCAGGGCAGAAATGGGTATAAACCTCGACATCATTTATGGCACACCGTAGAACATATCTGTGAGTGGCATAATGGTTATTATAGATGATATACATATTCAATATTTGCATCATAATCATTTAGGCTTTCAGCTCATTCTCAAATCTCAGTCTATACTCTCCTATTCCCATCATGTAATGGGTCAAAGTTGGGTGAATGTGGATAAAGTGAAAAATTTCAATACTGGGTGCCTTTCACCTGTTGTATAGTGGTTCCTATCTATCTCACTTTATTGCAGGTGTTTACATTTGTCTTTTCATTTTGGGGTTATCTATTATTGCAAATCACCATGTCCTTTTGGATTTTATTTAAATACAATCTAATCAACATAATAGGTCACCAATTAAATTAAATTATAGATTTCAAGCAAATAGTCTTTCTTAGATATCTATTATGAACCTTTGGGAATATTTGATAATCAAAGTGAGCCAAATTGGGAGTATGTAGTTCATTAAATATTTGATCACCATTTCCAGATTTTGCCATCTTGAAAGAAACACGCTGGCTGTAATCACAGCGTTCACGTTCAGCTGCTGCCTCAGGCTCATCACTAAATGGTGCTGGCTTGCAGATGGACTGAAATATATACGTTTACAGATAGTGAATTTATGCTCCAATATTAATAATAATAACAACAAAAACAAAATTCATAAACTCACTAGTGGACAAAAACTTAATAATATGTCACAAATCAATAATAATGGCACACTGTTTAAAGTTACATAGCTGTAGTAAAATTTTCTCAGTCATCTCACTGCTTCGAATACAACTTCATCAATTACCTCTATTGTCTTCATCAGGTTAACTAGCCCTCGTGAGTATAATGTAATTGGACAGATAAAAAATATACCCACCAAGCAGCAGCAGAACAAGCACATAAGAGAAGGTTATAAGTATACAAGCTTTCGGAGCCATTGGCTGGTCCTTCCAGCAGAAGGGTTGAAGGGGAAGGAAGAGGGATGATGGGAAAGGACTGGGGAGGTTTAGGAAGAGGGCTAAATTTCAGAAAAGTCACCCAGAACAGCAGGTCAGAGCAGTCTTACTGGACAGCATGAGAAGGACAGTTTTTGTTTTATGTGTGTATGCTGCTGCCATTTGGTGAGTCGATTTTTTTATCTATCCAGTTACATTGTAACCTCCTTGAGTGGTACTGTAGAGGTATTTATAACCAATAGTCTACCTGTGACTGGTCAGTCATCATCAACAAGATGTCATATACACAAAAATCTAGTCAATATTTGTGATGGACAAAAGGCTAGTGGTACACCACTTGCATCTACATGTAAACAACCCAGTGAATTTCTTGTTATCCACACTTTGCCAAAAATCTACTTCCATGCACTGCTAAAATTATAACTACTGTCCAGATTAAAACTATTTTTGCATTTTCTGATATCTATGGCAACTTTAAGAACTTAGCTTCTTGTATCTGGATGTGTAACATTCACATTTCACCAACATAAGTCAGTATGTATTGTAAGACCGTTCAGCTTTTGCCAAAACTCAGTTTTTAATTTTCTGTCGGTGATCTGTATGAGGTTTGAAAACTGCACACAGAAACTGGCCAATACAGCTGCATCCACATTCACAATGAATATTACATATTTCAGAGACTGTCCTCACCCAGGCACAACATCTTTGTATCTTCTAATCACAAAATTGTGCGTTATCTGCCCAAGAAGCTGTCTATTTTACTAGATGTAGCACTGCAGAAAGAAATTAGTGCAACAAAGGATGCCACCTCACAATTATTGAAAATCTTTGCACTTTCATTTATCAGAGTATTCTAACTTGATGTCTTAATCCTTACAGTCATTATTTCATAACTTGAGCTGTTGAGGTTTAATTTTGGAATCTCATGAGGTGTTCATCAGAAAGAGTTGTTCCATGAATGAACATAATAAAAACCACTCTCTTCTGTTTTGGGTGGCAGATTTGTGTACTAGATGTACATAGATGATTTGAGTGATTCTTTTATCAAAATGAATGGAACAAGTCAGTTTGTAACTAGTGTTATCATAAACGATTGTATTATTTTTTAGTCCTACTCATACAACTGAACCAGGTTTCTTTTACAGTCTACCAGTTCTTAAATAAAAATTCATCCAATGGAGTTATCAAGGAGAAAGGATTTTAGGTCAAATTTAATATTAGCTTTGCTCACTATCAATACATTTTATAGTATTGGTCATACTGTCAGAAATTTTTGGTGCTGCATACTGAACTCCTTTCTGACCCACTGAAGTTTTTTCCTCTGGTGTTGTAGGTATGGACATCAGTATTCTTCTCAAATTGAGGTGGATTATTTATGACAAATTTCATTAGCAAACATATGAACTGTGATGGTGCATTTAAAATGCCCAACTCATGACATGATGACAGCAGGTTGCCACTACACATTATTGGTACTGCTTGCTTTCATGCAATATGTTATTTCTTCCTAAATGATGAGTTACCCCAGAAAATTATTCCATAAGACATTACAGAGTTGAAAAACGCAAAATACACCAGGAGGTTGATTTGTTTGTTTCCAAGACTAGGAATTATATGATGAGCAAAAGTGATTGCATTTAACTGTTTCAGAAGCTCAGTACTATGCTGATTCCAATTCAAGTTTTCATCAATATGTACACCCGAAAGTTTGCAGCATTCTACCCTGTTGACTGACGTCTGTTCATGAGCTACAACATTGCTGGTATGACTATTTGTTGTAAAGAAGTGCATGTAGTGTATTTTCTCAAAATTCAGGGAGTTTCCATTTTCAGAGAACCATTTAATAATTCTTTGAAAAATATCATTAACAATCTCTTCTGCCACTTTCCCTCTGATAGGACTTATTATAACATGCTCCATATGTGAATGGAACTGGAAGAAACCCTAATAATTGATTGGTTGGTTGGATTGAAGGGACCAGACTACTAGGGCCATTGGTCCCTTTTTCCATGAACTTGAAAGCCCCACAAGGAATAAAAAGAAACAGTGGAGATGACAAGAGATGACACAGGACAAGAAAGACACAGACAGAGACCAGACAAAAGGAATTAAAGTCACACAGAGTGTGACAGTGGTTAACCGACCATAGAAAAAAAAAAAAAAAAAAAAAAAAAAAAAAAAAAAAAAAAAAAAAAAAAAAAAAAAAAAAAAGGAAAAGCCAACCACCAAGAAACACACTAAAAACCCCAGTCTAAAATTGTAGGCCAAAGGAAAGACTCAACACAAAAAAAAGGACAAACATTTAGATCAAGCGATAAAAACCCCCTGCATGAATAAAACTCAAAACTAAATCTGCCATCGCAACGTCATCTGATAAAATTGAAGAAGCGTATCAGACAGCGCAAACGTCTGCCTATGTGGAGTTAAAAGCGGGCAGTCCAACAAGATATGGACCACAGTCAAAGCTGTCCCACAGCTACATAAAGGTGGGTCCTCACGGCACAATAAATAGCTGTGTGTTATCCATGTATGACCAATGCACAGCCGGCAGAGGACAACAGAGTCCCTGCGAGAGACCAGCAAGGAGGAGCACCACGCACCGGTAGCCTCCTTGATGGCCCAAAGTTTGTTGGGTGAAGGAAGGGTGCGCCATTCTTCACACCAGGTGCGAAGTACCTTCTGCCACAAAACTGACCTGAGGTCACACTCCAAAAGGCCAATCTCCAAGGCTGGTGCACCAACAGCCTGTTTGGCCAGCGTTCATTTCCCAGGATGCCTACATGACACGGGGTCCACACAAGGACCACAGAGCGGCTGCAACGGGCAAGAGTGTGGAGGGATTCCTGGATAGCCATCACCAGATGAGAGCAAGGGAAACACTGGTCGATAGCTGTAAACTGCTCAGGGAGTCACTACAGATAACGAAGGGCTCACCTGAGCGGGAGCTTATATACTCTAGGGCGCAAGAGATGGCGACCAGCTCGGCAGTGAAAACACTGCAGCCAGCTGGCAATGAGTGGTGCTCATAATGATACCCTAGAGTAAGAGCATAACCGACACGACCAGCAACCATCGAACCATAGACAATGTCAGAGCCTTGAAACGCGGCAAGGATTGAAAGAAAGCGGTGGCGGAGGACCTCAGGAGGGACTGAGTCCTTCGGGCCCTGTGCCAAATCGAGCTGAAGGCATGGGCAGGGCACACATCACGGGCGTATACGCAGAGGGGCCCGGAAAAGTGGTGGAAGAGGGAAAACCTCAATCCCAGAGAGGAGAGCTCTGACGCGAACTGTGATCATACACCCTGACCGGGGCTGGCGTTCCGGAAGATGGATGACCAACTGAGGGAACAGGAGACGACAATTGGGATGCCCGGGCAAGCTACAAACGTGTGTAGCATAAGCAGCCAGTAATAGTTGCCGCCGCAAGTACGTTGTTGACAGGGCTTGTCCGGAAAGCTCCAGTGGCGAGTCGGATCCCACGATGAACCGTCAGCCAGGCTCCCATAATCTAGACAGGACTGAATTAACGTCTGGTACAGCCGTAGAAGGGTAGACCGATTGGCACCCCAGCTGGTGTGACTCAAGCAACGAAGAGCGTTAAGATGCTGCCAGCACATTTGTTTAAGCTGCCGAATATGAGACACCCAAGTCAATCAGGTATCGAAAACCAACCCCAAAAACCAATGCGTCTTTACCACAGCAAGAGGTTCACCATCAAGATAAAGCCGTGGCTCAGGGTGAACAGTGCATTGCTGGCAGAAATGCTTAACGCAGGTCCTGGCAGCAGAAAACTGGAAGCCATGCGTTACAGCCCAAGACTGCTCCTTTCCGATAGCACCCTGCAGACGCTGTACAGCAGCTGCAATGCCAGTGGAGCTATAGTATAGGCAGAAGTTGTCAGCATACAAGGAAGATGAGACAGATGTTCTCACTGCTGCAGTGAGCCCATTAATTGCAATCAAAGGGGCAGACACTTAAGACAGATCCTTGCAGTGCCCCATTCTCCTGAACTCAGGAGGAACTATGGGAGGCCGCAACTTGCACACAGAAGGAACGAAGCGACAGAAAATTTTGTATGAAAATTGGGAGCAGACCCTGAAGACTCCAACCATGAAGCGTAGAGAGGGCGTGATGTCGCCATGTCGTATCATATGCCTTCCGCATGTCAAAAAAGACGGCGACTAGATGCTGGTGACGGGCAAAGGCCATTTGTATGGCAGACTCCAGGCACACCAGATTATTGGCGGCAGAGCGGCCCTTATGGAACCCACCCTGAGACGGGGCCAGATGGCCCCAAGATTCAAGTAGCCAACTCAACCTCCGGCTCACCATGCGTTCAAGCAACTTGCAAAGAATGTTGGTGAGGCTAATGGGGCAGTAGCTGTCCACCTTCAGTGGGTTCTTGCCAGGTTTCAACATGGGAATTATGATGCTTTCCCGTAATTGCAACGGGAACTCACCCTCAACCCAGATACGGTTGAAAAGGTCTAGGAGGCGTCGCTGGTAGTCCACCGAGAGGTGTTTGAGCATCTGACAGGGGATGCGATCTGGCCCGGGAGCCGTATCAGGGCAAGTTGCTAGGGCACTTTGGAATTCCCACTCACTGAACGGAGCATTGTACGATTCGGGGTGGCGCGTGTGAAATGAAAGGCTCCGACGTTCCAACCACTCTTTCAGGGAGCGGAAGGCTAGTGGGTAATTCGCAGAAGTGGAACTCTGAGCAAAATGCTCTGCTAAGCAGTTTGCAATTGTTTTGGAGATAGTACAGACTGCTCCATTCAGTGAAAGCGCAGGTACGCTGACAGAGGGTCCGATAGCCATAGAGTCGCCTAATCTTGGCCCAAACCTGCAATGGAGAGGGACAGAGGCCAATGGTGGAGACATACCTTTTCCAGCACTCCTGCTTGCGTTGGCGAATGAGGCGGCGGGCTCACACACGCAGCCATTTAAAGGCGATGAGGTGTTCCAATGAGGGATGCCGCTTGTGATACTGGAGTGCCTGCCTGCGATCTTTAATTGCCTCAGCAATCTCGGGCGACCACCAAGGCACAGTCCTCCGCCAAGGGGACCCAGAACAGGGAATGGCAGACTCTGCACCAGTAACGATGCCGGTGGCGACCGAGTGAACCACCGCATCAACAGCGTCATTGGAAAGAGGCTCAATAGTGGCAATGGAGGTGAACAAGTCCCAGTCAGCCTTATTCAGAGCCCATCTGCAGGGGTGCCCAGAAGAGTGACGCTGTGGCAGTGACAGAAAGATCGGAAAGTGGTCACTACTGCACAATACGTCTTGCACACTCCACTGGACAGATGTAACTAGGCTAGGGCTGCAGATCGAAAGGTCGATGGCTGAGTATGTGCCATGCGCCACACTGAAATGTGTGAAGGCACCATTATTTAAAAGATAAAGGTCGAGCTGTGCCAATACTTGCTCAACGGTGTTGCCTCGGCCTGTGGCCACTGATCCACCCCGCAGAGGGTTATGGGCGTTGAAGTCGCCCAGTAACAGAAAAGGTGGCGACAATTGGGCTATCAGCCCAGTCAGGACATACTGCGGGACATCACTATCTGGTGGAAGATGGAGACTGCAGACAGTAACAGCCTGAGGCGTCCACATACAAACAGTGACAGCCTCTAAAGGTATTTGTAGTGGGACAGACTCGCTGTAAAGGGAGTGAAGGACGTAGATGCAGACGCCACCAGATACACTCTCACAAGCTACCCGGTTCTTATAATAACCCCGATAGCCATGGAGGGCGGGGTTTCGCATCACCGGAAACCAAGTTTCCTGAAGAGCAATGCTGAGGAAAAGGTGAAGGCTGAGAAGTTGTCGGAGCTCAGCAAGATGGTGGAAAAAACCACTGCAGTTCGACTGGAGGATGACATTGTCCATGGCCAAGAAAGGCATAAAGGGACCGAGGAGCCAGATTATGCCGCTGGGTCACCTGCTGCCACCGACCCAAGATACAGGCCCTCAAAGATGACACTACAAACACCATTTTCAAGCTGCGAATTTCAGAAAACAGTTCTCGATTTTTGTTAGAGGTTTTTTCTTATTTGAACGCTAATTGATTTACTATTAAAATGGTATCCTCCGTTTGGACATATCTGTCAAAGTTCTTTTACTGTCGCACGTCGAATTTTTTTTTTTTTTTTTTATTTACAGAAAAAAAATTTTTTCCCAAAAACACCAATCCAGAAAAGATAGATTTTTTCTGTTGATTAATACCATGTAGCACTTACTATATTCTCTGTAAAGGAGAGCTTCCAATTTTAAGTTGGACAGGTTTTATTTTAAAAAATCATTTTTTTAACTTTCAAGGTTGGTTGGTTGGTTTGGGGAAGGAGACCAGACAGCGTGGTCATCGGTCTCATCGGATTAGGGAAGGATGGGGAAGGAAGTCGGCCGTGCCCTTTCAGAGGAACCATCCCGGCATTTGCCTGGAGTGATTTAGGGAAATCACGGAAAACCTAAATCAGGATGGCCGGACGCGGGATTGAACCGTCGTCCTCCCGAATGCAAGTCCAGTGTCTAACCACTGCGCCACCTCGCTCGGTAACTTTCTACATCTACATCTACATTGATACTCCGCAAGCCACCCAACGGTGTGTGGCGGAGGGCACTTTACGTGCCACTGTCATTACCTCCCTTTCCTGTTTCAGTCGCGTATGGTTCGCGGGAAGAACGACTGTCTGAAAGCCTCCGTGCGCGCTCTAATCTCTCTAATTTTACATTCGTGATCTCCTCGGGAGGTATAAGTAGGGGGAAGCAATATATTCGATACCTCATCCAGAAACGCACCCTCTCGAAACCTGGCGAGCAAGCTACACCGCGATGCAGAGCGCCTCTCTTGCAGAGTCTGCCACTTGAGTTTATTAAACATCTCCGTAACGCTATCACGGTTACCAAATAACCCTGTGACGAAACGCGCCGCTCTTCTTTGGATCTTCTCTATCTCCTCCGTCAGACCGATCTGGTACGGATCCCACACTGATGAGCAATACTCAAGTATAGATCGAACGAGTGTTTTGTAAGCCACCTCCTTTGTTGATGGACTACATTTTCTAAGCACTCTCCCAATGAATCTCAACCTGGTACCCGCCTTACCAACAATTAATTTTATATGATCATTCCACTTCAAATCGTTCCGCACGCATACTCCCAGATATTTTACAGAAATAACTGCTACCAGTGTTTGTTCCGCTATCATATAATCATACAATAAAGGATCCTTCTTTCTATGTATTCGCAATACATTACATTTGTCTATGTTAAGGGTCAGTTGCCACTCCCTGCACCAAGTGACAATCCGCTGCAGATCTTCCTGCATTTCGCTACAATTTTCTAATGCTGCAACTTCTCTGTATACTACAGCATCATCCGCGAAAAGCCGCATGGAACTTCCGACACTATCTACTAAGTCATTTATATATATTGTGAAAAGCAATGGTCCCATAACACTCCCCTGTGGCACGCCAGAGGTTACTTTAACGTCTGTAGACGTCTCTCCATTGATAACAACATGCTGTGTTCTGTTTGCTAAAAACTCTTCAATCCAGCCACACAGCTGGTCTGATATTCCGTAGGCTCTTACTTTGTTTACCAGGCGACAGTGCGGAACTGTATCGAACGCCTTCCAGAAGTCAAGAAAAATAGCATCTACCTGGGAGCCTGTATCTAATATTTTCTGGGTCTCATGAACAAATAAGGCGAGTTGGGTCTCACACGATCGCTGTTTCCGGAATCCATGTTGATTCCTACATAGTAGATTCTGGGTTTCCAGAAATGACATGATACTCGAGCAAAAAACATGTTCTAAAATTCTACAAGAGATCGACGTAAGAGATATAGGTCTATAGTTTTGCGCATCTGCTCGATGACCCTTCTTGAAGACTGGGACTATCTGTGCTCTTTTCCAATCATTTGGAACCCTCCGTTCCTCTAGAGACTTGCGGTACACGGCTGTTAGAAGGGGGGCAAGTTCTTTCGCGTACTCTGTGTAGAATCGAATTGGTATCCCGTCAGGTCCAGTGGACTTTCCTCTATTGAGTGATTCCAGTTGCTTTTCTATTCCTTGGACACTTATTTCGATGTCAGCCATTTTTTCGTTTGTGCGAGGATTTAGAGGAGGAACTGCAGTGCGGTCTTCCTCTGTGAAACAGCTTTGGAAAAAGGTGTTTAGTATTTCAGCTTTACGCGTGTCATCCTCTGTTTCAATGCCATCATCATCCCGTAGTGTCTGGATATGCTGTTTAGAGCCACTTACTGATTTAACATAAGACCAGAACTTCCTAGGATTTTCTGTCAAGTCGGTACATAGAATTTCACTTTCGAATTCAATGAACGCTTCACGCATAGCCCTCCTTACGCTAACTTTGACATCGTTTAGCTTCTGTTTGTCTGAGAGGTTTTGGCTGCGTTTAAACTTGGAGTGGAGCTCTCTTTGCTTTCGCAGTAGTTTCCTAACTTTGTTGTTGTACCACGGTGGGTTTTTCCCGTCCCTCACAGTTTTACTTGGCACGTACCTGTCTAAAATGCATTTTACGATTGCCTTGAACTTTTTCCATAAACACTCAACATTGTCAGTGTCGGAACAGAAATTTTCGTTTTGATCTGTTAGGTAGTCTGAAATTTGCCTTCTATTACTCTTGCTAAACAAATAAACCTTCCTCCCTTTTTTTATATTCCTATTAACTTCCATATTCAGGGATGCTGCAACGGCCTTATGATCACTGATTTCCTGTTCTGTACATACAGAGTCGAAAAGTTCGGGTCTGTTTGTTATCAGTAGGTCCAAGATGTTATCTCCACGAGTCGGTTCTCTGTTTAATTGCTCGAGGTAATTTTCGGATAGTGCACTCAGTATAATGTCACTCGATGCTCTGTCCCTACCACCCGTCCTAAACATCTGAGTGTCCCAGTCTATATCTGGTAAAGTGAAATCTCCACCTAAGACTATAACATGCTGAGAAAATTCATGTGAAATGTATTCCAAATTTTCTCTCAGTTGTTCTGCCACTAATGCTGCTGAGTCGGGAGGTCGGTAAAAGGAGCCAATTATTAACCTAGTTCGGTACTTTCAAGGATGTACATCTTCACTGAAAGTGTTTCTTACTAATGTCTTTGTTATAATGTTTATTTCTATTGTTTTGTTGCAGTTATTTCTTTTCACTTTCTTTGTTGCAGTTATTTCTTTTCACTTTCTTTGTTGCAGTTATTTCTTACACTCTGTTGTTGTTTCTTGTCAGTTTCTTTGTCATGGTTGTTTATTGCAGGTTTCTGTAGTGTAACTGTTCAGTACTAATTTGTTTACAGACAAGGCTTCTAAACAATCTGAGACCATCCAGTGAGTTCTGTGTTTTCATGAGGAATTTGCCAGTTGACGCAGTTGGAGTGTGTTTAGTGAAAGGGACTGTTTGAAATATCTTCTGACTGGGGCCACAGGAGAGTGAAGTGTGCTGACTATTTGCATATCCTTAAAAGAGACAAAAAAATAAAAATAAAATGTGTGTTCTCATTTGAAGTCTCTGTTTCAAAGTGAAGATGTTTCCAGTGACGACTTTTTTTTGTTCTTAACGTTTTGACAGAATAACAACAATGATACTATCTGAACAAGGTGAAGCCTCCCATGGTGTAGATGATGCAGATTTTGCATCAATGGCGGAAGAATTAAATATCCTGAATCAGTCAACTACAGAGGTAGGTGTTAGCCCTTTTAAGAAACTGTGGTCAGTGAAGTCCAGTCATTAGCTCTATGCATCAAGAAAGCACAGAGAAATTAATAAAGCTATGGATGAATACACTACAGCTAAACTGACCACACTTACTGCTGCTACAATGGCACGTTACCAAGATTTAAGTGAGTTTGAACGTGATGTTATTGTCAGCACAGGAATGATGGGACACAGCATCTCCGAGGTGGCGATGAAGTGGGGATTTTCCTGGACGACCATTTCACGAGTGTACCATGAATATCAGAAGTCTGGTAAAACATCAAATCTCCAACATCGCTGCAGCCAGAAAAAGATCCTGTAAGAATGGGATCAAGGACGACAGAAGACAATCTTTCAACTTGACAGAAGTGCAATCCTTCCGCAAATTGCTGCAGATCTCAATGCTGGGACACCTACATGTGTCAGCGTGCGAAATATTCAACGAAACATAAGGCCCACTCATGTAACCCTTGAGGACTGCACGACAACGCTTTATGCCTCGCCTGCGCCCATCAACACCAACATTGGGCTGTTGATGTCTGGAAACATGTTGGCTCGTCAGACAAGTCTCATTTCAAACTGTATCGAGAGTATGGATGTGTATGGGTATGGAAACAACCTCATGAATCCATGGACCCTGCGTGTCAGCATGGGACTGATCAAGCTGGTGGAGGCTCTGTAATGGTGTGGGGTGTGTGCAGTTGGAGTGTTTAATATTTTCTGTAAGATCATTAATATACAATATGAATAGCAAGCACCGCAACAAACTTTCCTAAGGCACACCTTAAGTTATTTCTACATCTGGTGATGACTACCCATCCCAGATAATATGCTGTGTCCTCCCTGCCAAAAAGTCCTCAGCTCAAGTCACAAATTTCACTTGATATGCCCTTATGATCGTACTTTTGACAACAAGCATAGGTGTGGCACTGAGGCAAATGCTTTTTGGAAATCAAGAAATACTGCATCTGCCTGACTGCCTTGTTCCAAAGGTTTCTGTATGTCATGTGAGAAAAGTGAGAATTGGGTTGCACAAGATCAATGTTTTCAGAATCCATACTGATAGGCATTGAGGCGGAGGTCATTCTGTTCAACACACCTCATTAGTTTTGAGCTCCAAGTATGTTCTAAGATTATACAAGAAATCAATGTCAAGGGTATTGAACAGTGTTTTGCGGATCACTTCTAGTGCCCTTCCTGTAGACAGTTGTGGCCAGTGCTTTTTTCCAAGAACTGGGCACTGTTTTTTGTTTGAGTGATCTATGACAGATTACAGTTACAAGAGGGACTAACTCGGCCACAAATTCAGTATCTAATCTGACAGGAATTCCGCCAGGCCCTGGAGCTCTGTTAAGTTTTAATGATATCACCTGTTCCTCAACACCACTGACACTAGTTTTTATTTCATTCATCTTTTCAGAGGTACAAGGATGAAATTGGAGCAATTTTCCTGGGTCTTCCTCTGTAAAGAAACATTTGAAAACAGAGTTAAGCATTTCAGCTTTTGCTTTGCTACCCTTAATTTCAGTTCCAATCTCATTCGCAAAGGGATGGATACTAACTTTGGTGCCACTAACGGCCTTTACATATTACCAGAATTTCTTTGGGTTGTGCAAAATATCATTTGACAATATTCTGCTACAGTAGTCATTGAAGGCATCACAAATTGCTCTCTTGACAGTCAAATGCATTTCACTCAGGTTCTCTCTGCCTGAGTCTTATGATTTACACCTATTATGCAGTAGTCTCTGTTTCTTTAGAATTTTCTTTACAGTGACTGTATACCATAGAGGTTCCCTCCCATTAAGAACTGTTCTACTGGGTACATATCTACCCTGTTATGGTCAACTTTTCTTTGAAACTTGAGCCATAGTTCCTCTACATGTTCCTGCGCTGTGCTGAAAGTTTTAAGTTCCTCCCTGAGACATGACACAACTGATTTTTTTTATCTAGTTTACTGAACATATTGGAAACTCCAGGTTGAAATAACAATAATATCAGGAATACGATAGATTGCTACTCACAGTGAAGATGATCCGTTGAGTTGCAGACAGGTACAACAAAATTACTGCTACACGTGCAGCTATCAGCCAAAGCCCTCCTCAGCAAAGAAAACATATATGCATTCACACAAGTCAGCACACCTCATGTGCACTCTGCCAAGTCATCAGATCATCTTTATGGAGATTAGCAATCTATCCTATTCCTTATATTATTGTTAGTGAATAGGCCTATATAATATCTTTTTGCTTGTTTTAGCTGTTCTTTACCTTTACATCCTTGGTAGTCACTGTTGTTATCACTGTGTCATGGTTACTGATACCAGTTTCTATGTGGAATCCTCAAAGGAATCACGTCTATTTGTTGCCATTAGATTCAATACATTTCAATCTTGATTGGGATTCCTAACGATCGGTTCTAGGAAGTTTTTAGAGAAGGCATTTAATTGTGTTTTACAGGACTTCTTATGATGCCCAATACTAACAAAACTGCAATTTTCCCAATTAATTTTTGGATGATTTAAGTCTCCACTGAGGATTACAGTATGATTTGAGAACTTACATAGATCCAACCAATGAACATGAAGTGACAAGAGTGACAAAAAGCTTGAAACCTAAAAACATCAGAGAAGGCAGATGCTCCACAGACCACAAGACACTTTGTGTAGATTGCCAACATATCATTTAGTGAAGCAGAGTTTCCCGAAAGGCTAAACATATTAAAAGTGAAGCCATTATTTAAAAAGGGTGACAAGTAAAAGGTAAGAAACTACTGTACAATAGCACTCATTCCATCACTCATCAAAATATTGAAAAAATGGATGGAGCACAATTAACAAATATCTAAATAATCATAAGCTCCTGAAAAGGAGTCAGCATAGGTTTCAGGCATGTAAAAACAAAGAAACAGCAGTAACTTGCTGCACTGTACAAATAAGCAGAAATGTGGGGAAAAAAACAACAGCCTAGGAGGAGTTAATTAGATATCTCCAAAGCATTTAACACTGTACACATAAGCAGAAATGTGGGGAAAAAAACAACAGCCTAGTAGGAGTTAATTAGATATCTCCAAAGCATTTAACACTGTCGTCCTTTCAGAAAAACTAGAGGGGTTAGGTTAGCTTAAAAAAGAAAAAATGCCTGTGATACTAATACAGATTTTAGGACTGAGTTGACATTAAATGTAAATAAAGCAGACTGCATGCAGTTTGGAAGAAAA
Organism: Schistocerca americana; assembly: GCF_021461395.2. Taxonomy (NCBI): domain Eukaryota; kingdom Metazoa; phylum Arthropoda; class Insecta; order Orthoptera; family Acrididae; genus Schistocerca; species Schistocerca americana. The sequence goes on from NC_060120.1 coordinate 131,855,987, forward strand.
AAAAATGTAAATATAGATCTGGTGTAGGTCGACAGATTCATAGGCAAAGTAGCACCTACAAAGTTAACTATGGAGAAAAGAACAGCAATTAATTGTGAAATCTGTAGTTTTATTACAGCAGATCTGTAATACATAGTCACGGCTTAAGTTAAGATTCCTGTATGCTCCACAATAACCAATATTGTTCATTACGCAACACTTTCGAGTAATGTCACCTGTTGTTATATGCGCTAAAGATGACTATGCAACAGTTGAAATCTAGATCTGCTGTAATAAATTGACAGATTTCGCAATCAACTGCTGTTCTTTCCTTCATTGTCTATATTCAACAATCATTGCACACAAAGGGGTCACATGGATTCCAATATGATCTACAAAACTGCTGGGGACCTCACACTTTCTTCTCTTATGTTGGAGGAACACCACAAGAACTACCCTGGGGCACTGACTGATACTGTCTATGAGTGAGGATAAGGGACATCACAGCTTTAAGTGTGTCTGCATGGTGCATAGTTACTTTTTCAAAGTGTGCTCCTGAGATAGCCCTGCTATCTGAGTAGCAGACCTAAGGGCCACTTATAGCACTCTTGGTCATCATGCATGCTATCGAGTTGACATATGAGCTGGTTGCCTGAGCTTCTAGACTTCTTGTGCAGTTGTTTGGTATCCTTGAATCTTTCAGGTACCCCCAGCTCACCTGCAGCTTCATGTAGTTAGACCGCTGGAAAATCGAATGGGGATGGATGATTAGTGAAGGGCTTTATTCAAAGTGGTTTGGAGTTTGTGCAGATGCGTCTGTGCTGCATTGCCCCACAATGCAGAATCACAGTCCATCACACCACAGACGAAGACCCTGAATAGGTTGAAACCACTTTCAGTGGGCAACTGCGAAACTGCATTCAGTAGTGTTAGAGGACACCAAAGCACTGCAATATTTTCTGTCTCACATTAACGACGTAGTGTACTAAAGTCAGTCCGCTGTCCAGGGTAACACCAAGATACTCTGACGTCGTAGTCCAGTCATTCAGTTCTCCAAAGAGTTGTATTGGTTGCAGATCTGGCCAAAGGCATTTAGTGGCAACTCTTGGAGTCTGAGGCACATCTGACATGTGCATAGTGTATAGTACAGGGCCCAGCAAAGATCCCTGTGGCATGCCTGCGCGAACTCTTCTGATGGCAGATGTTGTTTCTCCAACTCTAATGACAAAGGTATGGTACCACAGGTAGCTTGCCAATAGCACGACAGAAAAGCCTCCAATGCCAAGGCCGAACAGCTTGCAGAGCATTCCCTCATGCCGGACAAAATTTCTGGGAATTCATCTTGATGAAAACTAAAAATTTTAATGACCATGTAATAATTCTTGCACAGAAACTCAATTCAGCTTATTTTGCTTCAAGTATTGTCACAAACATTTGTACCTTAGAAAGTGCAATACATAGTACAATTTTTTTAGTCTGTTGCAATACACGGAATAATATTTTGGGGTTCCAAAATTTTTTTATGGGAGAGGGCCGACCAAATAATAATTCCTAGTCCTTCACAGATATACTGCAAATCAGTATTCAGAAAGCTTAAGATACCAAAATATCATCCACATCGAAGAAGGTTGACATTTCAACTACAATCCCTCAAACCAGCACAGCCCTCCATCCACAGTGAACAGAAAGAACTAACACATACTGGCATGTGAGCCATATCGGTATTAAATTTTACAACAGATTGCCAGACTATTACAGAAAGAGGGTAGCCTAGATGAAAAGAAATTTAAAACAACACCTAAAAAATTTCTAATCGTACAATGTTTTTACTTGGTAAGTGACCATACTGGCCACAAAAATTTTTCTAATAATACTTATATCAAGCCAAAATTGGAAAACCAGTCTTCCTTCCCTTGACATTTATATTATATTTACATATCTAATGGACAGCTGTTGTCTGATGAAAAGCCTTTACTGAACCAGTCTTCCTAACCTTGACATTTATATTATATTTACATATCTAATAGACAGCTGTTGTCTGATGAAAAGCCTTTACTGAACCATTGTTGTTAGTTAGTTACATGTTCCATAGATCATTTGAATGATTATTTTTTTCAGAATAATGTGTGTAAAAGGATCCATTGGTTAGGTAAGACAAAAGTGAAGGCCTATGTAGAACAGACATCTAAAATAACAGAAGTACTGTCACAGCAGGCGTTGTTGTCATCTTCAGACTAAGGATTGGATAGATGCAGCTCTCAACAGTAGTCTAACCTGTTCAAGCCTCCTGATCTCTGAATAACTATTTCAACCAACGACGGTAGTCTCCCTTGAATTTTTTTGTAGCATATCTACGATGTAAGTGCAAAATATGCATCAAAATCCCACCAGTGAGTTGTCTGTTATCTAATATGTTTTCTGAGTTTTGCTTCCACTTTTAGTTTTTATGCCAAACAGTGTGTTAAAACAAAAAAATGGCAAATTGTGTTTAAATATGGCGCAAATGCAAACGTGAGGCTATGGTACAGATCAACACATTACAACAACCTTCATTTGCATTCATATTTGTCGGCTTCACCAACTCACAATCAAATTATCACCTTAAAACCTAAACTGAATCTTGGGCTACACTAAAGATCAGTCTGTCACCGCATCCAAGATTTCAGTGGTGATCCAATATCACACTTGAGCCACCTTCATTAATCCCTTTGTCTCCCTCTATAAGATTCATGATGGGAAAGTATGTATGTATACAAATTTGTATTACAATGTATTATTTGGTATTATTTTATGTATGTATTTGTGTATTACATTTCCTTATAATGACTTCACATAAAATTTGTGTGTACATTTGGGTAACATCCTTACAATATTTATTATTAGATAAATAAATAAAAATATATGGGTGTAGAGATGAAAAGGCAGGGCAGTGTGGAGACCTGACTCAAACTAGTCTTTGGACTGAAGACCACAACAAAAGAAACATCTTGAGTTGTTCCATGCTGTATGTTACAATAACAAACTTAGTCATCATTTCACAAATATGGTACACATGAAGTTAGCTGTAAAATAGTGTCATCTACGTATGTTTTCTTTGTTTCAGTTTTTATAATTCCTAATGTAACTTTACAGCAAAAAATGCAATGACATTTACATTCTAAAGTATTTTTTTACTAAATATACATTCATTACTTGTCTTCAACTGAAACTGATTTGACATATATCCAACATTTTTATGTTGGGGGTGAGTAACACACAAAGTTGTAATGTAAAGTCTTCACAGCAGCCCCTTTGTAACTGGTCTTACTGAATGAAAGTACTGTTTAATTTACAAGTAAAATGTAACTATATTACAAGTTTTACATTTGAACAACAATAAAAATCATAAACGCGAGCCTTAAGTCACTTTTGGATTACACTATAAAGTGGCACCATGTTTCCACTCAACAAGAATCCCTTGCTACAGTCACTAAAATCGTGGGCTTCTTCATTATATGGCACTTACACCATACTAAAATGAGTAACACTAGCCCGTTACGCCCTAATATCTGTACAGACAAAATTTATTCAAGTTTGTTTCCAGTAGAACAGCAGTGCAAAACAACCTTCTTTCAATTCACTTAGTGACACAATTATTTAAACTTATAAACAACAATTTATGCATACCAAATTTCTCTTTTAGCCTACCATGTGAAATTTTCCGCCGTGCAATTTCTCCACATATCTGCCTTATGATTTCTCCATTTCACATTATGAAGTAGTTTGATGTTACTCACCATTTGTATGGGTAGATTACTGTTTCGCAGGCAATTAGAACCTTCTACTTCCCGTGGACGCTTTCTTGACATCCTTGACGGAGACTGGAGGTTCCATCCAGAATTTGGCTCAGCTTTACCTGCAACATCATATGTAACTTACACTCTTCCTTTCTGTTAGGCACTTATTTCTGTCTTTAAAAAGTCCATGCAGTCACAACAATCGGCATGCAATAACAGCTTTTGAGCGTCGCAGCAGACGATCTTTAGTGTACTGGTTACGGTGCTGCAGATTTTAGCTGCCTTTGTAAACATGTGCGCGATGTACCGTTCAAATTCGTGCCATTTTAAATTTTCATAATAAAGGGGAATGGAATTTCACCATTTTCGTTATCCTTTTGCTGTTAAAACTTAATAACTCATCCATTTGTGTGCAAACAGCCGAGTGGAGGTATCAAGTAATCGACTATTGACGAAGCCTTCACGCATATAATCAAAGCTTTTTTTCCCCCTACACGCAAGTGAAATACTTCAAAAATAGTCATCCAATTCCTATTTTCTGTTTTAGATAATATCAATACCTGGAGGCATTAATAATAATTTTCGCAACTCACTTGTTTGAATATTGTTATCCTTGGTGTTCCCGTAATTTCAATCTATGAGTTGCGTCACTTATCGTATGATGTTGTGACGTGCCAGGATGTGAGAAATTACGACAGTATTATTATAACTGGAAAATTTTTATTTCGTAAACATTAGACATTGTAACCGAGGAGTTAAGCTATATATGCCGGTTGTTGTTCTGTACTTACTGTTTCCAATCAATGACATTGTCACGTTCACAACAGATTCCGGCAAATTGGTTAACTGCCAACGTTTCTATTTCTTGCAGCGAATGATTCGAAAAAAAGCACTTCTTACACTTAAGCATGTATACTAACAGAAAACATATCTAACAGTTCTGTTGCAGTGTCTACCGATGATACGTGTTAACCTAATCGATGTGCAGCTATGACCTGGCACGACACGTTTCGCGTTTAGCGGGTCTACGTAACGGCTCCCCTCCTAGAGGCACTGTTCTGCGTGCGGCGTAGAGAAAATTGGAACCGTTTAAGTGCTGAATTGACGATAACAATTAGACATCATCGAGTTTGACGTATTGCAACGTATCCATGAAAACGCAGGTCACATACAGAGAGCCTATATAGGCTCTCTTTCAAGTTCACATAAATTATAGCAGAGACATTTGACTATTAAGTATCAAGTCCATGGGAGTGAGTGTTTAATTGAGGAAGAGAGAATCCCTAATTCCATTTTCGTGTATTATGAGGAGATAGCATGTTTTATATATCACCCACTTCCAATTAAAGTGGTGAGATGAATATAGAAGTAGCTCGCAAAAATTCAGATAGTGTGCATTTTCATTCTTCGGTTCGCAACGTCATTTCGTTGCAAAAACGTAGTAATGTGTTTAAACGAAATCAGTAGAAACATTGTCACGCATTTTATTCAGTAGACTTCTCATCAAAAACATTGGTGATTTCCCCAGAGAAATTTAGAGCAATGTATAATTGTACTGTATGGTGTGGAAGCGTTTCAGACCAGATGATAAATCTGATAAAAATCGGTAGTGCCACTGCCATGGAATTGCAGGCATGAAATGGGAATGGGGGAAAAATACATACATTAGGGAATGTGTGTAGGTCTCTTGTCAGTCCCACTTCATGGTTTGATATTAAAAATAAGATACTAACAATGCAAATGAGGAAGGGAGTTCAACCTGACTAATAGAAATCTTATACTCTGCATCTCATACCATAAAGTGTTTCAGAAGATTGCAACCATTTTAAGTGATTCATCAAAAATTAATTTTAAAGGATTATGTATTAGCTGACCTGATGTATTTAGAAATGTATATTGCCACAGAAGTATGAAAGCTTCAGCGCAGTTTTATGTATTACAAATAAATTTTTTTACAGTACAACTCATTTAATTATTGGTATCAGTTGCAAAATATATTTTCTGTACGAATTACCAGTGACTGTGCTCAGCAGATTGGAAAAAGTGCATAGAAGTTTGTTTAGCAAAAATCATTTACTGTTTACAATTTACAGATCTAGAACTGCTAGTTTAGCAAGCATTCTCATGTTTATATCATCTGTGTGTTAAGAGTTTGCAGATAAGTCTTCAGAAACATTTGTAGCACACCTAGGAGAATAACACAAAATGTTAGCATACTGTGTTCACTTTCAATACATACTGTTGTATGGGGTTATTTTTCGGAGTAATTCATAAACCAAACTAAAGTTGAGTCCAAGAATGTGTAATAAGAATTACTTGTGTGAAATTAAGAACATCTTACAGAACCCTGTTGAAGGAGCTAGGAATATTAATTACTGCTTCCAACATGGTTATTCCTTAATGAAATTTGTCAGTAAAGATATATCTTTTTCAAGCCAACAGCTCAGTTCATTGTATCAATAGAAATCAAAATAATCTTCATAATGATTTGAAATCAGTCACTTTAGTCCAGAAATGTGTTCCTTCTACACTGCATCAATACACCAGCCACCTGACAGAGTGTAGTTCTTGTTCCACTACCTGATCCCCACCTTCCCTGTTCCATTCACGACTGGAAAACCTCTATATTATCTCTAATTTCTAAAAAATGTGTTGTCATTTCATGAGACGCTTATGGGAGATAGTAATATACCGTCCAATTCTTCACGGAACACACCCTCTCAGAATTTTAATATTACATCACTGTGATGCGCATAGCATCTCTCTTATAGTGTCTGCCATGGAGTTTGTCGAGCATCTCTATAACGCTCACGTCGACCAAATGACCCTGTGACAGAAGTCATTGCTCTTTGTTGGATCTCTCTCTCTCTATTCTACTAGTCCTACAGGATAAAAGTGCCAAAATATTGAGCAGTACTCAAGCATCAGTCAAACAAATGGTTTGTAAGCCAGATCTTTTGGAGATGAGACACATTTGCTTAAGATTCCTCCTGTGAATCTCAATCTAGCATCTGGTTTTCCCACGTTTTCTTTTATGTGTTCATTCCACTTAAGGTTGCCCCAGATGGTAATGACCAGGTATTTTATTGTATATACTGTATCCAGCAATTTGCCATCAATAGTGTAGTTGTACAGTAATGTGAAATGTATTTTTCCCTATGTATGCACAATGTGTTACATTTATTTACATTCAGAGTCAACTGCCAGAGCCTGCAACATTCATCAATCCTATGCAGGTCTTTCTGCAAATTAACACTGTCTTCTGGCGTTGCTACTTTGTTACAGACAACTGTGCCATCTGTGAACAGAAGGGCTTCTGACATTTTCATTTATATACACTGTAAACAGTAATGGTCCTATCACACTTCCATGGGGTACTCCTGAAATTACTTTTACATCTGTTGATTTTGTCCTGTTTAGAGAAACAAGTTGAGCTCTCTGCAAGGAAATCATGAACCCAGTTGCAAATCTGATCTTATACTCAGTACTTTCATATTTATTTTTTCACTATATGGCAGTGTGGAATTATGTCAAATACCTTCCTGAATTCTAAGAACACGGCATAAAACTGATCGCTGTACATATCACGGAGGGATAAAGCGAGCAGAGTTTCACAAGATTTGTGAGGAATTCACTTTAATTTTTATGGAGGAGATTTTTGTTCACCAACCACCTCATAATACATGAGCATAAAACATGTTCCATAATTCTACAACAGACTGGCATCAACAATATAGGCCTATAATTACGTGCATCTGTCGTATAACCCTTCTCGAAAATGGGAAGGACTTGCACTTTTTTCTAGTGATTAGGTACCCATCAACTTACAATAAACTGCTACTAGTAGGGTAGCAAGTTCTGTCACATAACCTCTTTAGAATCAGGTATCTCATCTGGTCCTGAAACACTTGTACTGCTAAGCAACTGTAGACTTTTTCCTCTCCATCAGTTATCTCAATATCTTCCATTTCAATGGTCAGACAACGATTCAAAGGAGGGCCATATTACTATCTTCTGCAGTGAAACAATTTTGGAAGATCAAATTCAATATTTTAATCTTCTCTCTGTCATCTTCTGTTATTGGTCAGGAACACACATTTTCAATAACTTGCTGGCAGTCACAAAACGTTTAACGATTAATAAAGTTCAGTTTAAGAGGAGCCCAAAAAGATTTAATGGTAGCCAACTACTACTACTCCTCCACTAATAATTATCGTAGTAGAACCAACTGATGATTACGGATTACTACTAACATCAAATAATACACGTATTGTGAACAGTTTGAATTCTGTACAGATTCAGTGCAGTAATGTGATCATTAGAAATTAGTATTGTAAAATGACTTTTCTATTTGATTCTGCATATTACGTACTAAGCTGAGCACGGGCTGTTATCTCCTTAGGGTTCTCAAATGATGCATAAATGAACAGGCACTATTGTGTGCCTATTATGCATACTTCAATTCCCATCTCAAGTATGGACTCATATTCTGGGGAAATTCCCCAGCAGCTCAAGGGACTTTCAGAATACAAAAAAGAGCCACTAGGATTAGGACAGGGAGTGGTGCTCGACAGTCCTGCAAACTAATATTTAAAGCACTGAATATACTACCTCTACCGTCTATGTTTATTGTTGACACACTAATGTACGTAAAAAAAGTATATGATTGGAAATGATGATAATACTTTAAAAAACAAAGATATACATGATTATAATACTCGAATAAAATATAACTTGCATGCACCCCCAACCAGTACCAGTTTGTATCAGAAAGGTACATGCTATCTGGGTATTAAACTCTATAATAGACTATCAAATAGTATAAAATGCTTACAAAAATATTAGTGCTTTTGAAAGATCTGTCAGAGAATATCTTCAGTACCATTTTTTCTACTCAGTAAAGGAATACTTGGCCAGAATAACTGTTAAGAACTAAAGCTGTTGTAATTTGTAACATTGTATCATTGTAAGAACTACAACTATTGAAATTGGTAGCATGTTGAAAAATGATTATTTAAATATGTATCATTTTGAACTTATATCTAAAAAGAAAGATGATGAAACTTACCAAACAAAAGCGCTGGCAGGTCGATAGACACACAAACAAACACAAACATACACACAAAATTCTACTTTCGCAACCAATGGTTGCCTCGTCAGGAAAGAGGGAAGGAGAAGGAAAGACAAAAGGATATGGGTTTTAAGGGAGAGGGTAAGGAGTCATTCCAATCCCGGGAGCGGAAAGACTTACCTTAGGGGGAAAAAAGGGACAGGTATACACTCGCGCACACACACACATATCCATCCACACATACACAGACACAAGCAGACATTTACAAATGTCTGCTTGTGTCTGTGTATGTGTGGATGGATATGTGTGTGTGTGCGAGTGTATACCTGTCCCTTTTTTCCCCCTAAGGTAAGTCTTTCCGCTCCCGGGATTGGAATGACTCCTTACCCTCTCCCTTAAAACCCATATCCTTTTGTCTTTCCTTCTCCTTCCCTCTTTCCTGACGAGGCAACCATTGGTTGCGAAAGTAGAATTTTGTGTGTATGTTTGTGTTTGTTTGTGTGTCTATCGACCTGCCAGCGCTTTTGTTTGGTAAGTTTCATCATCTTTCTTTTTAGATATATTTTTCCCACGTGGAATGTTTCCCTCTATTATATTCATTTTGAACTTAGTAATAAGTTCAATATCATCCTGTACACTGTACTACATATGATCAAAGGACTTAATAAATAAAGTACTATAATATGCATCTTAGTGTACTAAACATTTACATGTTTTTTGACAAGTGTGCTATTACCTTGTAAGTGAAAATATGTTTAATATTTTTGATGTATTCCCGCTTTCATAGGGACCATTTCATTTGGCACCTGTGAAAGGTACATTAGCAAATTTGTTCTTCTTTGTAAATCTGTGTCGTGTTTTCTTGTTTTCTGACATGTTCTACATTCTGGAGGACCACCTCACTATGGATCTATTGGAACGTAGAGTACCACACATCTAATCTAATCCAACTTAACCTTGTTAGACTACGGACTAAGGAGAGGACATGCATCTCTACTATGTGTCCTAATGATGACATCCTCTTGGGTAAAATACCCTGGAGGTATAAAGGGGTAAGAGGTTATATTGGATGGAGTGAGGGAGAGCAGAAAGGAGAATAGGGAAGGCAACAGGGTTGAGAAAATCATGGATATTTTTAAAAACTGACCAAATGGGCAAAACAGAGTTTTTATGTTTTCTTTTTGTATTGACAATAAAAAGGTTCAGTTTAAATTTGTATGATCAATTTTTCAAAACACTAACCCATTCTCACAACTACTTTATTAGCATTTCTTTCCTTGCCCTGGTGCAGGCAAGCGGAGTTGCATGTAGAACACAAGACAGCACAGGAGTGGGTTGGGAGGAAGAGGCAGTGAGGAGACAGAACAAAGGAAGAGGACGACTACATACAAGAAAATGTGTGTTGATTGATAGTGTCAAGTAAGCACCATGAGGACAGCTGCAGAAGTAAGAGTGGCATGGGGGACAGCAGAGACTGAAGTGGGATCAAAGAATGTGTAATGGGGACAATTCCAATCTATGTAATGCAGTGAAGAAGTTGGTATTGGGGAGGGGGAGTTGTGAAGCAGCCATTGCAGTCAGTCAAATGGTGCTCATCAGGAAGTTCCAGCACTGGATGGCCATCTTTGGCCTTCAGATTCAGATTCTTTATTGCCATTGACCACATACAGTAGAATAGGCTTTTACAATGATAGTAAGATACAAATATTGATCACGTTACACGTAAAAATTAAATATCTTATATACAGCTATAATCTTAATTATTAATATCAATATTGTCAATATCATAGAACTCTTTATATGATAACATGGGTTTTTTGTTAGTCCGTCGTATAATTTTATTTTGAACTTTTTAAAAGGCAAGGATTGAGCGACAAGAGGAAATTTGTTAAAAATTTTGTGGGCTTTTGCTTTACGGGAGTTTCCTGTTATTGCTAACCTGTGCCTTGGAATGTCAATGTTTGCCTTATTTCTAGTATTGTGTTTGTGAATTGTTTTCCTGACGATAGAGTCTTTAAATTTATTCCTGACAAAAATTGCAGCCTCATAGATGTACAGATTCACCACTGTTAGTATCGTAAGCCTGGTAAAAAGAGGGCGACAGTGTTCTACAGTACCAGCATTACACATTATACAAACTTTTTTTTTTTTTTTTTTTTTTTTTTTTTTTTTTTTTTTTTTTTTTTTTTTTTTTTACTGATATGAGGAGAATCCCTATATGAGTAGGCAATATGATATATGTAATTGAAAGAGTCCAAAATATGCTATACGGAGATAATTATTATTGACCATATCTCTGTTTCCACATGAGGTCTCTTGAGGGTTTTTTTTTTTTTTTTTTTTTTTTTGGGGGGGGGGGGGGGGGCAGATCTGGCTTACATGCTCTTCCCAAGTTAGTTTGGCATCAATATGTATTCCTAAGAGCTTGACACTTTTATTTTCTCTAATCTTAGATAATCCTAACATAAGCTTTTGGGTTTTGTCTGGATTACACACAGATTTATTGCCTGCAAACCAGTTTAATGCAGAGTCAAGAGTTTCTTGTGTAATCTTATCAAGGGTTGGGACGTCATGATGTGAAGTAAGCAGAGTTGTATCTTCTGCATAGCAGATTACAGACTGTGATACAGAATGGGGCAGATCATTGATAGCCACAATGAAAAAGAAGGGGCCAAGGACAGATCCCTGTGGCACACCTGTACCAATTTCTACTAAGGGGTAATGGCTTATTTCTAATTGAGACAACCGTCTTCTGTTGGTCAAATAGGAAGAAATTATTGCTAATGTAGATTTTTATACACCATAATACTCCAGTTTTGTTAATAATATGTTCAAAGGAATGCAATAAAAAAAAAAAAAAAGCTTTACTTGGATCACATAATACAAGTGACACCATCTTCTTATTTTCAAAATCTGTTAAAGTCTGATCAACAATTTCCATAACAGCTGCAGAGGTATATTTACCTGGTCTAAACCCATATTGATTGTTGCAAAGCAGATGATGCTTTTCAAAATAATTCCTTAATTGAAATATGTACCATATGTGTCTATATTTTTTAAAGAAAGCTTCAAAATCATTTTCAACTCCTGTTTTTTCTGGATGACACTCGTAAACAGTGTCCCAGTTTGTATCCTTCAATTTGTTAATACATGACATAATGTGCTCCTCTCTCTGACCTCTTACCCATGCCACATTAAATTCATTGGAATAAGATGGTTTTTTAAGATTAAAGCATTAAAAGCAATGGATCGTGATCTGTAAAAACACCATCAACCAAGCTAACCACATATTCCTCTCTACGCAAATTAACAATAATATTGTCTAGGCATGCATAATTACAAGTAGGACACTTGTTCGTGCAGTGCAAGTTTAAAGATCTTAATATATTAAAAAATGTTCTGGAGTCTTGTTGCCTTGAATTTCCCATTTCAGTATTAAAATCACCACAAATAATCTTTGTTTTAAACTTAAGAAGTTTCATAACTACTAGTTCAAACTGTTCAAAGAAAACAAATGTCTCCATTTAGAGACCTATACAGGCTAACAATTATTATGTTTTCTTCAGTCAGTCTTATACAGCTGAACTCAGCATTTACTTCTGAACAATATGACATTATATCTAATTTTGAAAATTGTTGGCCATGCTTGATATAAATTCCAGCACCCCCATTTTTTCTGTTTTTCCTGCACATTATGTCAGCTAAAACATATCCTTGAGGAACAAAACTGTCAACTTGATCTTCTGTTAGCCAGTGTTCCGACACACATATCACATCTACATCCTTAATGTTACAAAAATGTTCTAGTTCTGACAGTTCATTTCTTAAACAACAAACATTGACTTGTAGTAACCTTAATATTTTGTCATTGTTTTCATTCTCAAATGAGTTGGCAAACGCGAGTTGCACATATTGTTTGTGACTAACTTGGAATTGCTGGAATATTTACTTCCACTAAAAAAGCATTTTCATCAATGCTCTTGGTATACGTCATTGTTTCATCACGTTGCATGTTAAATTCTAAAGATACATCACTTTTGTCTTTCAAATGTATAACATACTTTATACCTCACTGCATGTTCGATTTTGCATGAACTATATCCAAGATCTTGCGACTAACAAATGCTTTCCCCAGTCTGTTGATGTGCAAACTATGTGATGTATGAAATCGTTTCCCTAGTGTGCTTATATCAACATATGTTGTATTTTTGAATTCCCTTTCATACATCTTGCACAGATTTATTCATTTTTTTCTATTTCCTTGTTTACACAGGACCAATTATGTAGGTCATGATAATGTGGTACAGAAAAAAAATGATCACATTCATGTTCCGGAATTCATGCACCCTCCATTTAAGGGAGAGCATGAAATCTTTTGCTTCGTTTTTAGCTATGTCATTTGTCCCCGCAAGAAAGACAGAAAAATCGCTACTGTTCAGACCTGATATTTTCTAGTGACTGACTGCAGTTGCTACCTTGAAATTTATGCCTGGCTTCGCTATATTGTTGACCTTATGTCTGCATATACTTTGGAGTTCAGGCGCTATTCCTCGCCCCTGGCTATCAGTGTAAATGTCAATCTTACTTGTGGGCCTATTTGTTGCTGGAAGATCACTGTTATTTGGTCTATAATCACAAGTACCTGTTGCGACTTATTCACATTTTCCATGTCCTCTTTTTTTGTCAACGTGAGATGATGATAACACACAAGAATTACTACCGGTCGGTAAATGAATATTGTTCACATTCATGTTATGTAGGTTGTTTTTCCGTGGTGAAATACTTCCTTCTTTCATCTTGTTTACACCGTCTTTGATCCTGCCACATGGTTTCACATTGTTCACAGTTTTTTCACAGTCCATATTAGAAAGCAATTGATAATGATTGTCATTCACTAAATTTCCCTATACTACAGTGTCTTGCCCACAGTGTGGCAGTGACCATTCATTCGTGTGGGCACCTAATAGGTGGTCATTCACTTATAAAAAGACTGTGCAAAAGCAACAGCAAATCTGGCATTCTTTGAGTTTGAGTGTTGGTAGATTAGAGTACTTGAAGAAAGAAATGATTAAGTTGAAATTGGATATACTGTGAATTAGTGAAGTGCTGTGATGTTAAGAATAGGATTTCTGGTCTGGTGAGTATGGGGTTATCAACACAAAATGAAATTAGCGTAAAAGTAGGAGTAATAATGAACAAAAAAGAACAGGAATTTGGGTAATTATTATGAGCAATTTAGTGAACGGATTAACATAGACAAGATAGACACAAAGCCCCTCACTAGTTACTGCCCACAGTGGTTCAAGTATATACAGAATGATTCCATGATAATGTTTACAGACTTTCAGGGATGATGGAGAAGGGTAAATGTATCAATTTGAGGTGAGGGACCCTGGTCTGGAAACGACCAAGTTAAAAGTTGCAAATGAAAATCATTCTGATACCTTTGACATTTGAATACATGTACCAGTACTACAACTGTAGGGTATGCAACTTTCCGAGGTGGTAGTATGAACAAAAGAGTAGTAAACATGGGTTGTAAAATGCATACTTTAAGAACTATGAGCACTTTTCATATTTGATAATGTGAAACATATCTCTTCTACTGAAGAATTGCTCGTAGCTTTAAGCTACGAATTTTGGATTCAATATTTACTGGAAATCTTTTTCTTGTTCTGGTCTGTATTATCTCCTCCAAAAATATGGAAACCAAAGAGCTTAAAGCAAAGGGATGTGTTTCACAGTAGTGAAGGTGAGCAAGAGCTCATAACTACTAAGGTATGCATTTTAGAGCCCACATTTACAGGTCTTTTTTTCCATACTACCACATCTGAAAGTTGTCTACCCTAAAATCTCAGCAACGACAGTACTGGTACATTCTTTTCACTGGAAGAGGCATCATAACAATTTTCACTTATAACTTCTGACTCCGTCATTTCCGAATCAGGGTCCCTTAACTAAGCTTGATACATGTACCCTTCTCCATTATCCCTGAACATTTGTAACATCATCACAGAATCACCCTGTATGACTACTGCCGGCCGGAGTGGCCGAGCGGTTAAAGGCGCTACAGTCTGGAACCGCACGACCGCTACGGTCGCAGGTTCGAATCCTGCCTTGGGCATGGATGTGTGTGATGTCCTTAGGTTAGTTAGGTTTAAGTAGTTCTAAGTTCTAGGGGACTTATGATCACAGCAGTTGAGTCCCATAGTGCTCAGAGCCATTTTTGACTACTAGCTCTGAGATGATGGACGGAGTGTTGTCATGACAACACACTACAATGTAAATACTTCAAGAGTAAGGATGTCAAAAAAAGCGGAAGCATTGAGTTGTTGAGAGGCATACACAGTAAAGAAAGAAAACTTGATAGCTTTTGGAGTAATCCTAGCCTGATGCCTCTACATGGCACCAACTGGACACACAATGCCAGTGCTGAATTTTGACAGGTAGACTATGTTGGGGCTGGGTTTTTTGTCAGGTGGGTTGGGAGGCAGGGAAATGGGTTAGGGTGGGTTGCTAGTGGCTCAGAAGGTGGCAACCAGTTTGATGGCTAGGAATGCAGGAGAGAAGGTTGCTAATTGCATGGGCTAGGCAACTGATGCACAGTTGCCAGAGCTGGTGTAATCCAAAGCTGTCCATTTGCCTTCCATACTACAGTCATTACGTGCTTGTTCCATTTCATATTGCTTCACAATTTTATGCATAAATATTTAATCGACGTGACTGTCAGGCAACAACTACTAATGCTGTATTCAAACATTAAGGGGTGGTTTTTACTACTCATCTGCATTAACTTACATATTTCTACATTTACAGCAAGGTGCCATTCATCAAACCAACTAGAAATTTTGTCTTAAACCATCTTATATCCTGCTACCATCACTCAGTGACAACAGCTTCCTGTGTACCCCAGCATTATCAGTAAATAGCCACAAATTGCTGCTCATCAGGTCCATCATATCATTTATGTGTATAAAGGATGACAACTGTCTTGTCACACTTTCCTGGGGCACTGCTGAAGATACCCCTGTCTCTGATGAACTCCTACTGACAAGAACAATACACTGGGGTCTATTTTTTAAGAAGTCTTTGAGCCACTAGCATATCTGGGAACCTAAACCGTATGCTTGTACATTTGTTGAACAGCCTGCAATGCGACACTGTGTTGAATGCTTTCCAGAAACCTGGGAAGAAGCATCTGTCTGTTGCTTATCATCCATGGTTCACAGGATATTATTTGAGAACACAGCAGGTTGAGTTTCCCCCAAGTGATGCTTTTTAAAACTGTGCTGATTTGTGGAGAGAAAAGCTTTTCTGTCTCAAGGAAATTTATTATAATTCAGATTCATAATATTTTTAAGAATTCTGCAGCACACCAATGTTAAGGATATTGGTCTGTAATTTTTTGTCTGTTCTTTTACTCTTTTTATATGCAAGAGTCAACTGCACTTTTTTCATCACTTGGCACTGGGCATGAGATATGCAATAAACGCAAGTTAAGTAAGGAGCACTGCTGTAGAGTACTTTCTGTAAAACCGAATTCGGATTCTATCCTGACCTGGCAAATTATTTGTTTTCAACTATTTCAGTTGCTTCTCTATGTCAGGTATGCCTGTTAGTATATGCTCCATAAGGTAATGTGTGTGTCAGTCAAACGACGGTATGTTTGTACGAAGTTCCTGCATGAACAAGAAATTTAAAACTTATTCTTTACTTTTGCTGTCTTCTGTTGCCACAACAGACTGGTGTGAATGAGCAACTGGATAGAAGCCTTTGATCTGCTTAGTGACTTTATGCAGGACCATAATCTTTTCTGGTTCTTGACAAGATCTTTTGCTAAGATATGATGGTGGTAGAACTTCTATATTTTGCGATCTGATATTTTACACATGCACAAATCTCTAATAACTTTTGCCTGTCATCACATGCACATTCTATTTTGAACTAAGAGTGTAAGACACACTGCTTCCTCAGCATTTTCCAAATTGTGTAATTAAACCATGAAAGGTCATTGTCATTCAGCTGCACGTTGTGCCGCTGGGTGGTCAACATTACTATTGGTAGTGGTCATTCATCCTGGTGGACAGCTGGTTGGTAGTCATACAAACATAAAAAGCTGTGCAGTGTTGGACACAGAGTCGGTATATGACGTGGCTGTTTTCACACTTGGCTTGGTGTCTGTTGGTGTAGGGTAAACCTGTGACAGAACTGGAGTGATTGGTGCTGGGTGGGTGGACTGGGAAGGTCTTGCACCTTGGTTTTACACAGAGATATGATCCTTCTTGAGAGCTTTGATTATTTATCATCATGCCCTGAAATGAGTGGCATCCTACCCAAGATCCTTCCCAACCCTCCTAAAGTAGTGTTCCATTACTCATCCAACCTACATCATCTTATGAGGCCACTCCCAACCTCGACCCCATGCCACAGGGATCAAATTCTGTGGTAGACCAAGATGCAAGACCCGCCCAATCCATTCACCCACCACCACGTACTCCAGTCCTTTCACACACTTATCCCTCTTCATCAGGGGCTGGGATACATGTGAAAGTACCCATGTCATATACCAAATCTGCTGCAGTCATTGCACAGCTTTTTATATTGGTATGACTACCAACTAGCTAACCACCAGGATGAAAGGCCATCACCAAACTGTTGCCAAGAACAAAGTTGGCCACATGCTGGCACAATATACAACTAAACATAATATTCTTGAGTTCAATGGCTGTTTCACAACTTTGCCCATCTGGATCTTCCCACTCAACACAAGCTTTTCAGAACTGCACATCCTTTGCTCCTCCAACTGTCCTGGCTCAACATCTGGTAACTCACTGTCCCCACAGCCTCCATCCAACAGTTTCTCCTATACATGTCCCTACATCACCTGTGTGTGTGTGTGTGTGTGTGTGTGTGTGTGTGTGTGTGTGCGCACATATAACATGTGCGCGCATGAGCTCTAGCTCGAACAAGGATTATGTACTACATAAACTAGGAAGTTTTCTTACTTTTTTGTGTGCTTGTGTTGTTGACACACCAATTTTGCTTTTCAGTATGTGGTCTCCTTTACTCAAAGTATGTAATTTTTCTGGAGACAGCATTAATAACATTGTGCCTTAGCGAAAATTCACTAGAGAAAATTACAACAGAACTGCTGGGCATGACATACCTTCAGGAAACAGGTTGCGGTGGTGTTTTTTTTAAATATATATATATTTTTAAGTTGCTGGACATACAAAAGTGCACGCAAATGCCACAGCTTTCTCAATTACTGTTGACAGGGATAGGTTAAAAACAAATGGCAGGTCTCTCAGACCTCATGATGAGACACACCCACATTAATAATATGAAATAAAAGAAAAATCAACCATTTGATGATTTAAGTATTAAGGGCTATGTATTGCTTTCATCAAACTGAGCTTTCTTTGTTCTCACTCATTCCTAACTTTTATTTTAAATCTGAAGAAGCCAGCTACAATTAACATAAACAGGAAAATTCACACTCTTAAATGTAGGAACATAACACCGTTGTCAAGTGGCACATGTAAAGCTTGAACCCTTAGAATATCCCTGCAACCTTCCTTAAACATCGATTTGTGTCTGGGATCTGCATCAGTTTTGACTGGAAAAATGCTCAAAAAATTGAGAAGTTCTTGATGAATGTTATTAAAAATTGGAAGCCTATTAACAATTAATATTCAAAACAAACACCACCATCCTTCTCTTCTTGCAGGGGCTATAATGAATGAAACTGGAAATGGAGTAAGTTATATTAGTATGACAGACACACTTTCATTTATAAGTCCTATTCTCTTTAAAGCAAGGATGGTAATTTTTCAAAAATGCAGAAAAATGTCTTCCTTTCGCATATGATAAAATATGCCATGAAATTCAACAATGGACAATCAAGGATGGAATATAACAGTATTATGACAAGGATAGTTGCTACTAACCATATAGCGGAGATGGTGAGTTGCAGGTAGGCACAACAAAAAGAAGCCTCAACCTTCATTAGACTTTGTCCTTACCTTCTAGCCCCTTCCCTGTTCCAATTCCAGCACAACTGTCCTTCATTCCACAAACACACCCACAGTCTTTTTACCTAACTGCTTTTCAACTAACCCCCCACTCATCATCTAACCTCCCATCTGCACCTAGCTGCCCTACCCTCTCTCCAACTCGTCCCTGTATGCTCCCAGAAGCAGCACTTCACAATCCCCCACACCTGCCCTGCCGACCCTCCCTCCCCCCACCCCAGTCTCCTCCTTGCCAACCCACCACCCAGTTGTGCCCCCCATCATACACAGCTGCTTGCAGTGTGGCCCAAACAGCCAGAGACCACAGTCATGTATGCGTGACTTGTGTTTGTGTGAGTATGTTCTATCTCTGACGAAGACCTTGTTGTCCGAAAGCCGTTTTCCAACAGTCTTTTTGTTGTGCCTGCCTGTGACTCGTCATCTGCAGTATATAGCGAGTAGCAACCACCCTTTTCATAATAGCCATGAAATGTTGTTTTTACATTACAACAAGATATTTAATTAGATGATCTCTTAGTGCTTTAGGTACAGACAAATAGTGATTTTATTTGATTGGAGGCACCGATAATGAATTTGAACTTTGCCATCTCTCATTTACACCAGAAACACAGACAAAATTTTTGCTTGTAACTTAAATGAATTTTTGAGTAATGTCATTCCACACTGTCCAGGAACAGTAATGTGAACACATGCCGAAAGCTGAATAACAACCTTTGGACTGCTGTAAGACGTGCAGAAAATGAGATTCTGGAAGGTGCCAACAGGTATGTGGAGCCACACTGACTCCAGTGCCATCGCCAGCTGCACAAGGTTTCTCGGTTGAGAAACTGAGGCTAACACTCTGAGTTGGTCCAACAGATTCTAAATTGAGTTTAAATCCTGGGTGTTTGGTGGCCAGGGAGTACAGTAAACTCATACTGGTGATCTTCGAAAGGAAAGACGGATTCCTTCTCATCCTGAATGGTATTCTCCCCTGACCCGCAGTTCTGGGTGACTTTCCCACAATCTGCTCCTTTTTCCTATACCTCTCCAGTCCCTTTCCTTCACCCTTCTTCCTTCCCCTTCAACCCTTCTACCTGAAGAAGGAGCCACTGGCTTTGAAAGCTTACCATTCCCAACAGTCTTTTATGTGTGTGTTCTGTTATTGCTTGGTGAGCAGATTTTTTATCTATCCAATTAAATAAGTTCTCTGCAGTTTTGATTGTAATTATTTTATTTGGCCATTGCATTGTTTTGCAGAAAATGTTTATAAAAATTACAATATTTGAAGATTTGTCACTTGGCATTGTTAACTTCTTAGTTTCTATCACTTCTCTTACATGGGAAATAAAAAATACTTCTGCCTTCTTACTGTACTACTACTTTCACTAATTAATTAGATTCCCTACGCACTATTATGAAAAACTGCTGAAAGTGTATGGATTAAGTAAGCAACTATACATATGTACACAATATAAAACATTAATAATGTAGGAAAAGACAGATCGCAACTTGCTGTAAAGAAAACATGTCAAGTTGCACACAGGTGCAATTAAATTATTTTGTGCCTGTCTGCAACTTGAAGTGTTTCTTTACAGTAAGTAGCAATCTGTCTGTCTTCATTTGTTGATATTCTTACCTGGTGTTTCCATTTTTAAATATAAAGCATTATTTGTTTTGTACAGAAAATTACTGGAGTTCATAAATAAATGAAAATATTTTGTCTTCTTTATTTAGGTTGGTCCAAGAAGCTTAGGCTCCTCTTCCACAACACCCTCTGCTTGCGTGCGAGAAGCATAAACAGTGCAGAATTGCTCCTTCAGGAGCCACTCCCATTTTAAAACCCATACTGCCATAAAAAGACACCCACAAGTCTTCGGATAACACTTCAAAGTTTTGGAAGAGGGAAGGGAGCAAGATTAGAGTTTTGCATCCTTTGACAGTGTGATATTTTGGGAAAGAGCAGAGGCACAGATTACAAAAGGATGGGGAAGAAAATTGGCCATGCTCTTTACATAGGAATCATCCCGCCATTTGCCTGGAGCAATTTTCAGAAATCGCAGAAAACATAAATCTAGATGACTGGATGGAGATTTGAACTTCATCCTCCTGAATGCCAATGTTTTGGATTTCAAATCAACATGGCAGGATATATCAGGTCTCTAGGTACAATGGGTGGACAAATGTTATCACAAAAGCTTTCTGAAGCATTTCTTCAGTTTTTCCACTATGTATAACAAAGCCGTGAAAATGGTGTCATCATTACTAGGTGCGTTTATGAACTGCTAGTATCAGGGACACTTCATTAATTTCTCCAAACTCTGTTCCTGTCTGTAATATCCTGCTAGATCCTTAATTTTACACTGAAGTCTCAAGTGAGATACAGAAGAAATATAAGTTTCTGAATATCACTAAATACTATGTCTCCTATCTCATTTACAGTTAATCCCCCACGGACATTTGTAGTATTAGTTCCCACCTGCGGAGTTCTGAGGAACTGGTGTCTGGGGGAAGAATCCAGATGGCGCGTGCGGCGAAACAGGTCAGGAATATCAAAATGGTTCAAATGGCTCTGAGCACTATGGGACTTAACATCTATGGTCATCAGTCCCCTAGAACTTAGAACTACTTAAACCTAACTAACCTAAGGACAGCACACAACACCCAGCCATCACGAGGCAGAGAAAATCCCTGACCCCTCCGGGAATCGAACCCGGGCGTGGGAAGCAAGAACGCAGCCGCACGACCACGAGATGCGGGCTCAGGAATATCATGTTGTGGAGCATGCTCTGCAACAGGATATTGTGAGTTGCCAGTGTACACCCTCTGCCTATGCCCATTCATCGTAATTGATAATTTTGTGGTAGTCATGCCGATGTAAAAGGCCGAATAGTGTTTACAGAACAGCTGGTATAATTGTGTGGTCTTTCACAGATGGTTCTCCCTTTGATAGTATATGTTTTGCCAGTTACAGGTCTGCTATAGGTAGTGGTAGGAGGGTGCATAGGGCAAGTCCTACAGCGAGAATGGTCACAGGGGTAGGAGCTAAACGATAGGGAGGTGGGTACAGAAGGAGCATAGGGTCTGTCAACAATATTGTGGAGATTGGAAGGGCAACGAAAAGCTATTCTAGGTTTGGTGGGCAAAATTTCAGACAGAAGGGATCTCATTTCAGGGGGCCCTGTCGAAGTAGCTGATTAACACATTCCAGACCAGAATAATACTGTCACCAATGGTGTGCTCCAAAGCTGTTTTTTGGAGGGATCAGCAGTACCAGGATTGGATGTGACGGCTCGGAAGTGTGTAACAGACCTTCAGTGAGGACAAGATCAACATCAAGCAAACTTCCATCCACGTTAAGCATACGAACAAACAACAGCACTTACATTTTCACAGTTACCATCCTTTCTATGTCAACCGTTCCCTCCCATACAGCCTTGGCATCCGAGGCAAATGTATTTGTTTGGATGCAGATTCTTCACGGCAATACACCACCATTCATCTCAGCCTTCACTGCATGTAATTACCCCACCAGCCTAGTTAAAAAGCAGATTTCCTGGGCCTTCATATCCAATCCTGGTACTGCTGATCCCTTCAAAAAACCACTTTGGAGCACACCATTGGTGACTCAGTATTAAATCATACCCTGAAATGAGATCCCTTCTGTCGGAAATTTTGCCCACCACACCTAGAACAGCTTTCCGTTGCCCTCCCAATCTCCACAATATTCATGCCAGACCCTATGCTCCTTCTGTTCCCATCTCCCTACCCTATGTCTCCTATCCCTGTGACCATCCCCACTGTAAGACACGCTCTATTGCACCCTCCTACCACCACTTATAGCAGCTCTGTAACTGGTAAAACATATACTATCAAAGGAAGAGCCACCTGCAAAATGATGCGTCATATACCAATATTTATGTAAACAATGTACGACCTTCCACATCAGCATGACTACCACCAAATTATCAATTAGGATGAATGGGTGTATGCATAGGGTATATACTGGCAACTCATAATTTATCCTGTTGCAGAGCATGCTCTACAACATGACATTCGTGACCTTGGCACCTGCTTTACCTCACGCGCCATCTGGATTCTGAGAAACTGGACACCAGTTTCTCAGAACTCCACAGGGAACTGGCACTACAACATGTCCTTGGTTCTTGCCACCCACCTGGCTTTAAATTCTTCCATCTCAGCATTTCTTCACTGAAACTACTCTTTTCTTCATTCTATTTTAGTTTTCTACATCTTTCATTGTCTTTACTGTCTTATTTTTCACTGCCCCTCCCACCTCTGTTACACACAATGCACTTGGCTTTTCACTCATGCATGATGTTTAAGCAGTAATCTCTGTCTGTATATTACCCTGTTTTCCACCTTTAAGCTCTCAGGTTTTCATATCGGATGCAGTCAGCAACAATCTGTCTTTCCTTCTCACCCCGTACGGTAAGTCTCCCTGACCCGCAGTTTGGGATGACTTTCCCAAAATCTACCCCTTTTCCTTCACCCTTCAAACTTTCTGCCTGAAGGAGGACCCACTGGCACCAGAAGTCTGCCAGTTGCAACCATCTTTTGTGTGCGTGTTCTGCCGTTTGGTGAGTGGAATTGAAACTTTGATTGACTGGGTAGCATTTTATAACTCACATTGATAAAACAGAATGGAATAAAATTTTTGTTAAAGCTCATAGTGAGGGCAAGCTTTCATTGGTCCCTCATTCAATGGGATTTTCAGTGAAGGTACACTCATTGGTTTGTATATCAACTAGTCTTGGTGCTGAAGGGCTAATAGTAGAAAATGGCATTCTTAGAAATTGTATGAAACTGGTGTAAAATATACTTACGTTGTGCATCCAAGAGACATGCTGAACCATCTGAAGAAATTGGAAAATGATGAGGAAGAAAGATACTTTGCAATCCTACAAATGGTAATGGTGGTTTCAGAATGAGTATGAATGATAGTGTTCAGTTAAACAGTTATTATGTTTGCCTGCTTACTTATGAATATCAACATATCTTATAAAAGATAAAGCTTACCTCCAGGGAAAGAAGAGGATCATATCATATTGTGATCAGCAGAAGAAGATGATAGCTGATGAATATGAAATTGAGAACCTAATCTTTGATAGACAAATCTAAAGGTTTTATCATGTAAGTGAGTATTTAATAAAAAGTCATATTTCAGTGTGTATTCTTGCTAGTCTTGTCAACAGATAATGAAATTACATAATTCAAATTACCAGAAAAAAATTATTAAACCACCCACTACAACATTATTGCAGTTTTGGACAGCACATCTGAAGTTGGGAAGAAACTTAGTGACGTTTCTATTCAAATAGTGCCACAGTAATCTTCCAAGTTCACACTGCGGTGAGAAAAAAGAAAAAAAAAACTATATTTGGATAGTTTCAGAGAAAGATACTAAGCTAAACTTTTTCATTTTATTCATGGCTGTAATTTTCAACAACTGTAGTATCTATTTCAAAATAAGATTCAATCATATGATCTATGATCCTTGCTGCCAGCATAACATGTACATAGATGTGATTAAGTTACTTTAAATTGTCAATTGGTATTTACAATAATGAGATACAATATGTACTTTTTTGGACATATCACAACATTGTGCTTATATGAAGAAGATGCTGACATCTGCAAAACCGATACTTAGCTTCTGAAGATAACTACTTTGCTGAAACGTGTGAAGCTAAATAAAAATATATTTGCAAGTAATGACAATTTTATTCAGAAATCAACTTTTTCACTTAATGAAATCACGTCCCATATGGCAGTTTATTACTGTCCTCATTCTTGCTTTGATCACAGAATTAACAAACTTACATTGAACACCAGTAAATGGACAGCTAATATCTTACTGGAGTCACATTGGAAATCAGTTAAAATACAAAAACCTACATGCAACAATTCTTAGGTATATAAATGGAATGACTGCAGGCCCAGTCATATGTATGGCAGGTGGCAGATGTAGTTAACTGCGGTATGTCACGTAAATGACTGCTCAGGCACCAAAATCACTAAATTTGAGTTATTTGTGAAATTCTGCTGCAAAAGTCAAGGGCAACAATATGTACTCTGATAGAAGCACATCAAAACAGTGGCGAACACAAGATGAAACCCGTGTTAACATCAACGTTGCTGTTCAAATAATAGTGCCAATTCTCTGGTCTCTGTTAGTGTCTTGGTGCACGTAAGTAATCTTCAAGTATTACAATGTGTAATTTATTACTGAAACAAACTCTGTGTTGACAACAACAGCCACTCTGAGTCTGAGGTTATAGTTAACTACTTGCGTGGAATCATTTACTTCCCTGCTAATATCTAGGAATGTCGATTTAAAAATTAGTATATATACTGTTTCACTCTTTCAAGTTTCCTGTAAATGTCAGTTTAAATGCAGACAGCTTTCATATGTCAAGAAACTTTTGTTGTTTAACGATTTCTCCTCACTGAAAGATACAGTGAAAGCAAAATACCTATGTAATATCTCATATACATGTTTGCATAGTGAAGAGAAGGTCAAAAGTAAATAATGATAATAATGAAATTGCTCAGCCATCTATTGAGGAAGGTGCTGAATTACACGTAATAACACAGAGAAAAGAAGTAACTATGTGCTGTACATCACCAGATAATGGAGATGCAATAAGATTGTATAAAGTATCTTTTTTGAGGTTCTCTGTTTGACCAACAGAAGAGTTCAGACATGAACACAGTTGAAGCAG
The DNA here is from genome assembly GCF_021461395.2 of Schistocerca americana. Taxonomy (NCBI): domain Eukaryota; kingdom Metazoa; phylum Arthropoda; class Insecta; order Orthoptera; family Acrididae; genus Schistocerca; species Schistocerca americana. The sequence goes on from NC_060120.1 coordinate 131,881,572, forward strand.
AGTGGTGAGACTGTCAATGAAGACAAGCAATGAGATACAACAAAACACTGGAAATATACAGAAGAAAACGAAAAGCTGGCTGTTGATCATATTAATAGCAAAAAAGCCATTATTTAACAGGAAAAATCAGCTGGCAAAGAATACTTAAGTGAAGACCTGATTGTTTTTAGTTTGTTCAAGGAATTTCAACAGCAACATGAAGACACTAAAATCACATACCACTTCTACGCTAAAGCCTTTAAAGACAAATTCCCCCTACTAAAATTTTACTCGTTGTCAAGTGGCACGTGTTCTACATGTGGTCTTCTTGAAGCCAAATTGAGGTATGATCCTAACAATAATAAAGAAAATAAACTGCAGCTAGAACTCCATCCCTGAAAAGCAAAGAGAGCTACGGATTCTATGAAAGCTGACAACAAAGAGTCAAGGGTCTAACTCTGAAGTGTATATTACAAAAAGTAATTTATCTTTATTAATTAAGATACAGTGAAATGTACTATTTACAGCAGTTTTGAAATGACAACTTTTGCAGTCAGGTTGGTGATAAACCAGTCACTTGTTTTTTCTGGCATAGTGCATAAGTGGTAGGGGTGGAAATGAAACTGCTTCCTGTGTGCAGAAAAGCTTTACATTAAAACTTTTGTAAAAAGAAACTGATAATGTGGAGTGACAACTGGTGCAGGCAAAATAAAACTAAGAAGATAATGTTTCTGTAGGTTTATCGAACAGCAAAGGGTTACCTTATGGAAATAGTACATATGTTTTTGGTGAAAGGATACACTTTAATGTCTTGCGATCGTTAATTTGCTCATATTGAGAAATGGAAGAGGCTAACTGAGTGCGATGTTCTGGAAGTTTTAGTTAGGCTCATTACTGAACCTATACAAGCAGCACAACTCACAGTGACTCTCATGCAAGAAAGATTTTTATTACTAAGCCAGCTGCTGAAAAATACATGAATTTCACCAACGTGCATACTTCAACAGCATAGTGGATCTGACTGAACAGTTCAAGAAACATTAGATGTTTAACAGGAACATTAAGCCTTCGGTACTTCTTATCTCCAACAGGTACAGCTGGAAACACTATTGTGAATCTAGGTTCCCTGTTGAAATGCAAAAGGATTTAGCTAAAATGATTACATTTGTCAAAAAGGTGAGTAGTAGTTTTACGAGAACCTTGTGAAATGAGTAAAAATGGACATGCTGGCACTTTTACCATCACTAATGTTTGAGCCATTGTATACAAAACACTTCATTTTCTTCAAATTTTCTTCTTAAGCTTAGCAATGTAGAATAAAGAAGAATCCAGTATGGAATGTAACAATATTATGAAAAGGATAGTTGCTACTCACCATATAGTGGAGATGCTCTAAGTTGCAGACAGGCACAACAAAAAGACTGTCAGACAATCAGCTTTCGGCCAACAAGGCCTTCTTAGAAGATAGGAGGGGGCGAGCATGCGCACACACGCACATACGAGTGCGCACGTGCAACTCACACACATGATCACAGTCTCACCATCTCTGCTATGTGCTGAGTAGCAACTATCCTTTTCATAATATTGTAACGCAGAATAAAACCACATGTCAAGAAACCTGTTTTTTGTGTTTGTGTAGAGATCCCCAGCTACTATACTGGTTTGATGCAAAAACTACAAGCATTTTGTTGATTATCTCCAAATCAGTTTTTCTGGCAATCGGCCCATTATTTACTTACATGTAACAACTGGTGTGGGACTGGAAAACTGCAGTCAATATACAAAGGAGCTTACTTTCACCTTGATGTCCCGTTTTAGAATACTGCTCAAATGTGTTTGGAGCAGTACCAAATAGAACTAAGAGGCTATGAAATGTACACAAGGAAATGCAGCATTAATGGTCACACGTTTATTTGGCTCATGAGAGAGTGTGACCTAAACAAGTGCTTATTATTCCACCAAAGTGCACTTACAAAGGACTGAAGGACCAGTATTAAGTTAAGAGTCTAGAGATGCTCTTTAGCGCCCTATGTATAGCTCCTGGAGAGAGGACGAAGACACAATTACCACTAATTATAGCACATACAGAGGCATTTAAACAGTCATTTCTCCCATACTTGATATGCGATTGGAACAGTATACCACACTACGTAGATGTAGACAAACTTTGTTTTATTGTTGAGCACAGATGGATGTTTATGGTATGTAGTAACACTCACTCACCTTTGTTGTTTTCTTCAGTCCTGCTAGTTTGATGCAGCTCTCCACACAACTCATCTGTATAAGCCTCTTCATCTCAACATAACTACTGCAAACTCCATGGATTTGAACCTACTTACTGTATTCAAGCCTTTGTCTCCCTCTACAAAATTTACCTCCCCCCTCCCTCTCTCTCTCTCTCTCTCATGTGCGCGCGCCCACACACACACACACACACACACACACACACACACACACACACACACACACAAACGAGTTCCTCCCCTTACAAATTGACGATTCCAAACCTGGGCTTACTTGATATGACCCTATTTTAAACTTGCCTTTAAATTTCCTAAACTCCCTTGAATATCCCACAGATAAGTCATATTCTGATATCCTTTACTACTTCATACAAGCTAAATGCTCAAGGGCTTCAAGTGGTAAAATGCTGAACTCTTCTTTCCTTTATTTGTTTTGAAGGTAGAACTAGTTTCTTTTCAAATGGGTCCATGGAGAAAAACATTTCATGAATCAGAAATTTTTTGAACAGCCCAAGCCAGTGGGAAAGGCAATATCCACATGCTACTGAAGATCGAGAAACATTTTGAAATTGTTAAGTCTTTTCAGCTATTCTCAAAAAGAGCAGTACTACTCATATTTAACAGCATTTCCCAATGAGCCACTGAACACTTTTGTGATACAGAAAAATTTATGAATAGTTTTGATGGCATCCAAGAACAAGATATTCCCTAGTGGGGCATGGGGAAGACAATGTTGTCTACTTTTTGTTTGATTTTCGAGGCTCCCTTTCCAACTGCTGTCAACCACCAATGTTAAAATGCTAAGATAACAGTTAACTGCACCAAGTCACACACTTCTGGTTTCTCGCCTGTCCAATACTATGTTATGCACTAAATACAAAGTTATGCACTAAACAGCAAATTTTTCAGAAAAGCCACAAGTTCGTTAGTGTAATGAAAACACTGTTTTACAAAAGTATACTGCTGGCCATAAAAATTGCAACACCAGGATGATAGCAAATAATTAAATTTTACTTAGTCTGTTCCTACAGCATAGTAGGTAATTTGTCATTCCATGTTGCTTCACCTCTATGCCAGGAGTTCATCAATCAGAGGCTGATACGTTAGTGTCTCCGAAACTCATGTTTTCAGTGGATTTGAGGTCTGGAACGTGCTGCCCAATGCAACAAATGCCTTCTATATTGAGGTGTATCACAACAGCATGGGAAACATGAGGTTTTACATTATTTTGTTGAAAGACAATGTCATGGAAACCTGAAGATAACCCATTACATGTCAGAAATATAAAGATTGCATTCTGTACCATCACACCAAATGCCGTGACTGTGTGATGACACTGTTGGCGAACACTGTCTGCTGCCACATCAAGGGAACCTACAACAATGGTCCCTAGGTTGACAGTTTGTTGTGCTCCAACTATTACTGCTGCAAACCAGCCTATTTTCTGACTTACAGTGTGTGACACGGCCGCCTGATCATGCACGGCAGAACGAACAATGTCTGTCCTCTTGAGCCTAAGTCACACAGGGCCACTGAGATTCTGTGTGGCGTCTCGTATGGCACTCCTGAACCCACCAATTCTGTATTTACTTGACAGTCAAGGGATCCCAAACTACAACAGCAGCAATACAGCGCAACAAAGCATAACACAATATTCTCACAAAACACCAACGTTCAAATGGGATTTTTGAATGAGAGTGTTAGTTTTCCTTCTATAAAGGATGTAGGTGACCCCAAATAGTAATAAATTGCTTACACAAGCATGTAATACACTTCATGTCAATTTGATGTTAGTTGTATGGTCCCTTCCAGGTACTGCAATTTCAATGGCCCATAGCATACATTACAAAACATTTATTTTCAAACTTTCAAAATTAGGTATAAAAGCTAAACAACAAGGAAATTTAGATAACTTGAGCTGCTGTTGTACTTCAAATTGAATTATCAATTGGTCAAGAGATATGAATATTTTGATAGTTTGCTTACTGAAATATTAAGAACTTTCTGCAAATGTTAAACCCAGCACCAAAGTACTTGGAACAGATAAATACTTCCTACATTCTACTATTGTTTTTGCATTTACCACCAAATATTCTTCAAAATATTCACATTTTAAATCTATAAAATTTGTATTTGTATTTGGCATACTGTACCTGGTCTACAAGTATGAAATGCTGATTGCGGCCAACAAATCTTGCACCAATGCTGACTGAACTCTAAAGATTTGACACTGTGCCATTTTGTTGTGTCACCAACAAGTGTCAGATGCACACGAGTGATAAGTGGAAAAGTGTATGTATAGTGTTGTTTTTTTACGTTCAGTATGTCGAAAATTATACCGAACAAACAGCATTCATGAACAACATTAATTTTTTGTTTCCATTTGAAGAAAATTGCTGCTGAATCATATGATTACTTTGGAAAGCTTATGGTGAACATGTTCCATCGCAAGATACGTGTGAACAGTAGTTTCGGCATTACAAAAATGGTGACTTCAATGTTGTGGCAAGGAACATGGAAAACTGCCAAAATAAAAAAAATAATAATAATTATGTGGAATTGGAAGCAATTTTGAACAAAGATGATTCAAAAACACAAACTCGTTATGAATGTAGATGAATACCACACACATTGAACAACAGGCAAATGGAAAAGGGCAAAAACGTGTGACAATTTGTTCGCTCGGTACAAAAGGAAGTCATTTAGCACCGTATAGTTACAAGGTACGAAAAGTGTATTCATTTTGAGAATCTCAAGTGCAAAAAAATCATGGGTAGACCAAGGCACACCATTCACATTGACTGCAAGACTGAATTTCTTTGGCAGAGAGACAATGCTCTGTGTTTGGAGGGACTGGCGGGGCGTGTTCTATTATGAACTTTTACAAATGACAACCGACTGATCTGCCCCGCTTGCTGTTTGGGAAGGGCGGAGGGGGGGGGGGGGGGGGGGGGGGGGGGGGACCCTCACACCACAATACCAAAACAAGCAACACAAAGTAATTTTTCTTCGTGACAACGCTCCTTCACATATGGCAAAACCAGTTCACGACACACTGGAAGCATTCAGCTGGGAAGTTGTACCCCATGCTGCTTACTCACCAGACTTGGCTCTGCTCCCAATTACCACTTGTTTGCATTGACGGGTCATGCATTTGCTGAGCAATACTCTGGTTTGAACGAAGATGCGGACAGATGTTTTGCAGCAAAAGCGGAAAATTTTTACTGGCTTGGTATTCACAAATTGCCCGAAATATGGGGAAAATGTATAACAAATGATGGAGCACACTTTGAGTAAAGCACTATTTATCATTCTTCTGAATTTAATGTGTTTCTTTGGGGTGGGGGTGTGGGGGGGGGGGGGGGGGGGTGTTTCGCATTTCATACATGTACACCTGGTAATTATGTTAACAATTTCCCAGATAGTTTTGAGAAGGTTAAATACTGAGCTGGGAGAGGCTGGGGCTTATTATCTTCCACTAAGTTATATACAATCACTCTATCCACATGAAGTAAAATAATTCATGTTTCAGACTTTATACATTATCGTGATGCCATCAAAATTTGTGCTGAAAATCATATAAAAAAAGGGAGTGGAAACACTGACTGTTGCACATGCTGTCTATTTATGTACTGATGCTTTAAGTGATAGTATAAGCAGCTAATCAAAAATTAAACTTTATTATGAAGTAGATCAGTAAACAGTGGATATATTATTTGTTCAGTAACTCTCATAAAAAGTTTTTACATTGCTTAACTGTTCTGACACATGCATTTGTTGAAGGTTTGCAGTAACAGAAGTAACCAAAATTTTTGATTCCATAATATGGTGTTACTTTCAATAACCAAATATATGAGACAGAACAAAAGAAAAAGAGAGAGAGAGAGAGAGAGAGAGAGAGAGAGAGAGAGAGAGAGAGAGAGAGAGAGAGAGATATATAGATAGATCGGGGGGACTACATCTGTCATTGGCCAAATATAATCATGGAGAATTTAACAACTGCAGTCATTAGTAACATAGTTATAGGCCTCTTATTTTTTGGACCATTTGCAGCTTGAGTGGAAAAGCAACAAATAAAGGTCAATTCTGTTTTTATTTTCCATGCTTTAAAAGGACGACATGGTATTACCACAAATTCTGCTTTTCATAAACAAGAGCAGTATCATTTCTTCTGGACCAATGCAATTCTTGGACCATCATGTATAAACCATACACAGATATGATCCAGCTAATGTCTATTATCAAGAGAATTTTATATTATCCACCACATTTTTATTAATACATGCAGCACTTGGGCATATTAAATTTTTGGTTTCTTAAATTTAGGTTTTTCGAAGTTGTCCATGTCATGCTGTCATAAAAACTTCTATTACTCCAAGTAGACTTTCATAATTGAATTAGAAATGGGGGTGTGACTACTTATCTCTTTTTCAGCACTGTCACTTTTCCATACAAGAGGCAAAACATAGCGCAGATTCATTTATTAAAGTCTTAAAATAAATATCCACAATGTCCTACAGTGATGCAATAATAAAGCAGTCTTGTGCCAAAGCTATATAACATTGGCAATACAGTTTCCAAATATTGGAATAATAAATCATCCACAATGATGCATGTGAATCATATTTTGTAAGCTTTAGTAGCAATGTAATGTTTCCTTTGGGCCAAAATTTTAAAACAAATTTTAAACAGCTTAACAGTTGAACAACAAATTTGTTTTCACAATTTTACACAAGCTACACAGGTTGAAAGTGTCAGTGTAGAAAAGCCCAAAGAAATGATATAGCATAAGTATACAGTTCAGACTTTTATAAATTCAAATCACTCCCTTAAATGGACTCCAAGCAAAATATGTGGGGGCATGGGAACAAACCTCAAGCCATACCACTAACTTAAGCGATTTTAGTCACGTGACTATCACAGATTGTAACATTATTCATGTATTTGTTTATGTATATGAATTTCAACGTATGTAATAATACATTATTCTTTTACACATTCTATAGCAAATCTGTCATCAGATTACAATTAATATTTACAGAATTCCCTAATAATTACCCCACAAATCATTAAGAAGTCACATTACAATGCTTCGAAAGCCAATTTTGTCAACATCCTCCAGAACGAATGAGCATTTACTATTTACATTAAATTTTTAATATGACTTCAAATGATGTGTGAAATGTAGGGACTATTTATTAATTATATTGTAAAATTATTTTATATAAAATATGGTCACCAGTATTGTATCTGTTGGTTGCTTTGCAACAAAATACGTCAACTTTGAATAGCAACACCAATACACATTACAAGAGGTGAAATAAGCAAACTCATGCTACGAAATTCTCTTAAAATAAAATCTGAGCTCCAAAGAAAAAAGGCAGCATAAGGCAGGTTGAAAGACATCAGGGAATGGAAAACTCAAGCAGATGCACTAGAGCTTCAGCACGAAATACTAAATGTTGCCAACACACTTTCCAGGAAAAAAAAAAAAAATTAAATACAGTAATTTTAACACATTGTTTGGAAAACAGATATTTTCAATTATCACAGAGTGCAACAAAACATGAATTTTAAAATGTGAGAAGCAAACTAATTTAAATTTTCCTGTGTAATTCATTTCAAGATTCAGAAGTTTTATGTAAAATAAATGTGTTCATGTGCAACAGTGGTGGCACCTGGAGGCTGTCACTAGGCTCCACTGAGCACCTGGTGTAGTGCTTGCTGCTGCTCTGCAGTCAATTGACCAACACAAACCTGAAACATTTCACCTGTGCCCTGGAAATTGAAATAAATAACATCATTAGTCTGTAGTTAACTAATGGTGGTTTACTAAATACAATAAACCCAAAAAATTCATGACAGACAAATAGAGAGATACAGAGAACAGGGTGGGTGGGGGCACTTAATTTGAGTTACGATCTCCTAAACACTAAATGTAGAACATTTTCTCAATTTTTATCTGAACCATCATGTGAGAATACATGATTTATGAGGAATTAACTCCATTCCAGTAATAATCTTCATCAACCAATAGTTTCAACTCTAATAAAACTGACATGATGTACAGCTCGAAACTGTTCATCCCCTGTATGTGTACTTTTGGCAACTATTTTCCCTCATTTCTGTAACAGCTTACTGGGATGTTACTGATCAAGTTGGTTATTTGATTACAGAATAGTGGTCTTCCTCAAACGTCAGTCATTGGAACTAGAACTTTTTTCATATTTAGTATCCCAATATAGATACTGATCTGTGACTGTCTAAGAGTTCCGCTTGTCCTGGTTTAAAGAACGGCCAACACACTACTGCCTGTGATGGGACAGTGGATTCTCACTGCCTGGAGGAGAATCTCAAATGAGCCCATGATAAGCTTCAGAAAGTGCTCCACATTCAATACTATGGATGGCTTAGAAGTTAACAAAATGTGAGGATTCCATGAAGAAAGAATTGGCACTAGACTTACAAATGAAAGTAATGATGGTAAAAAAAGAGAGGTACACTGGGCTAATGGCTTAGACAGAAAAAAAGGTTATGAAGATTAAAATACATGCAAATCATTTCTTTATTTGATTGCTTTTTTTATTACCAACATGTGGACAATAAATGCCATAGGTTTGCAGTAGGTAGTGTTCACTTTCATGACAGGTATTCAAGATATTTCATTCCATAAAACAGTTTGCAGTTTTGATTAACTCAAAACCTATTAAAAAAAAAAAAAAAATTCTCCACAAGCGACTCCAGAATGGTTTGGTACGTGGGGGCAAGTTGAGTCATGTACTTAATTCTATAAAAATGCAACATGTTTAAGTCAGATGTGTTAACAAAAGACGTGTGAGCATCTGTTTTGAGTGAGAAATAAAATCACAAATTTTTATCCTAAAATAAGAAAACAAATAGAATTCAATTAAACATTAAAGAAAAAGTGATGCTCAGGAGAGGGCTCGGGCACACATTCCGAGTCCATACTGGACTTCATTCAGGTCATGAATTCAATGTTTCCTCACCATTTGGTTAAACTAACCCAAAAATTAGTGAAAGAGCAAGGCATTCCTCCAGTTTTAGGAAATAAGAAAGGAGTAGGTATACGTGAAGAAACAAAAAGATCCAGCAGTGTTTTGAAGATAATGAAAGCAGTAGAATGTGCCCAGGTTGCAAAGATAGCAAAAGATTTGTTATAAATGGAGTTAAAGTAACAAAGCAGAAACGACTAGTGTTGTCAAATTTAAATCAACTGTATGTAGCTTTCCAAAATTCTCATCCTGAATGCAAAACTGGAAGGTCAAAATTTTGGTACCTCTGCCCTAAGTGGTGTATTTTGGCTGGATCCTCAGAGCCACACTCCTTACGTGTTTGTTTATATCATCAAAATGTCAAACAGATGACTGTGGGTGCAAAACTCAGTGATCTTAACTACAAAGAGTTACTAGATTTAATGGTGTCTGACACTAACATTTATGACTGCATGATGAGTTTGTGTAATAAATGCCCTGGTAAGGAAATCGTTATTGAATTGTATCACGAATATGATGAGGAAATGTCAGACAGTGTTACCTTCAAACAGTGAATCACAACTGATAGGGCAGAAATAGTAACAGTGGTTAAATCTCAGGATAACTTGGAATCTTTAACTGCTAACTTACAAAAACTCAAGTCCCCACTATGTTTCTAAAATCCAAAGTAAGTTAAGTAAGTTTTTGAAGGGCAAAAAAAGCAAGACTTCATGAAACTGAATGCATAGTGCTAGTTGATTTTGCAGAAAATTTTACATTTGTGATTCAAGATGCAATACAAGGGTACCACTGGGTCAACGACCAGGCAACAGTGCATCCATTTATTCTCTATTTTAAGAATAAGAAGACGAAGTTTGCAGTTCTTCAATTTGCATTCTAAGTGACTACTTGGAGCACAACACTTTGGCTGTATTTTCCAAGGTTGAGAAGCTGATATACTTTTCAGATGGAAGTGGTAGTCAGTATAAGAAGAAAAAGAATTTTTCAAATCTTTGCAACTACGAAGTAGACTTTGGGTTGGAGGCTGAATGGCACTTTCTTGCATCTTGCCATGGTAAAAATGCATGTGATGGAGTAGGAGGTACAACAAAACATGAAGTAAGTAAAGCCAGCCTACAAAGACCAACCATAGACCAAATTCTCACAGTACGGGACATGTATGTCTTTTGCAAGGATAATATTGAAGGCATTACTTATTTTCTGATCAAGAAAGAAATGGTTATGCATATGAAAACAATATTTCAAACCAGATTTGAAAACTATAGCAATAAAAGGAACAAGACATTCCTGCTAATTCCTTGGCATTGCAGAAAACTTAGTTCGATGGTATGCAACATCAGAAACCGAAATTTATGAGGATCATTTTGTCAGTAAAATTACATCTATGTCTTTAACGTTGAATGCCATAGTGGCATGTGTGTATGAAGGACAGTGGTGGCTTGAAGAGGTTGAAAGAATAAGTTTGGAAAACAATGATGCTTTTGTGCATTTTTACCATCCTGCTGGCCCGAAAACTTCATTCAACAAATCTAGTGACAAAGTTTGGATGGCATTGAAAAATGTTTTAAGGAAACTTCCAGTGCTTGAGGTCTTACGCAGTGCTAGGAGGACTTATTCTATATCACAATAGCTGTCTGAAGAAATAAGTGTTCTTAACATTCACCGCCAGGTTTAGGAACAGTCGCACCCCGAAGGATGTTAATTGAATATTAATTTCAGTGATGTTTCTACTTTTTGTATATAATTCAGTACCTTACTTCAATAATTGATTATATCCTGCCAATATAACACATGAATAGGCAACAGCCATAAGATCAGTTGTAGAGTAATGTGAATTATCTTCTCATTTTCAAAAATTCATATCTTTGTTCACAGTCAGATATCAATGTTGAAATTTTTACAGTATGTTGCTATCATATAGATGTACAAACTATGCAAAAATCATATTTTTATATTCAGTCCCACCCGAGATAACTAACCACAAACTTTACAAAAAATGAAAATTTTCAAATTTCAAAAATTCGTAAAAATTTAAGGAAATATTTGTAAGTGTTCTTGCTCTATATGAGGCCAGTAGTGTATGATACCGAATTATAGGAAAAAAGATAATAGAATCTCATAAATCACTCCTTGTCGGATATTTTTGGGCCTAAAAAGTGGATTTTTGAAAATTTGTGTAGCAAACTTTAGGAGTCATTTTGACTGGTTATTTTTGAATGTAGGGTATTTTGTGTAATGGACAATGTTGTAACTTAACCCAGTGCAGAGATATTCATATTTTCGCTAACGTCTCTAAAACTGAAACATTGTCGCACTTACAAACAAAAATGGCCACCATTCAGTAAATGTGAAAGGTAAAAATCTTTTTAAAAACTGTTTTGAACTTTTCAATTATAGGGTAATCACATATAAAAAATTAAAATATTTAAAAATGGTCAAGCAACCAACTTCAATTTTATTGGACCACTTCATTTGGATTGACCTATACAGAGAGGAATTAATGATCGCTGTACTGTAGCGACAATGGTTATTAAAGCTAATTAATATATCAAGAAGGCTAGGAAAGTATTTTTTGAAGAAAGAGAAAATAAGTAGATGTCTGCATCCCAATAGATATTGGATGGCCAACATTTAGTTCCAGTATGATGAACTTCGACTGGTTATGGGCAAAGTCTAAACAGATTGTGAATGACGCCCTGGAGAAGTATGTGCCAAGTAAGTGGACTAAAGATAACAATGACCCACTGTGGATTAATAACAAAATTCAGAAAATGCTGTGGAACCAGAAACATCACAACTCTGTTCAAAAAAGAAAGCAAAAATGACAGACAAAGTTGTTTAGAAATTCAAGCACCAGGAAAAAGATTAATGCATTAAGCGTACAACTATAGCCGAGGTAGAGTAAGAAGACTCCAGCAGCTAATAGTGCTGTTGCCAGCTTTCATCTGGGAAGTGGTAACGGCACCTGGTGAAAACTGTAACTGTCTACAGAGCTATGACAACACTAAGGAGTTGCCATACACACATTTACAAAATCACATTATGTTGTTGGTTGAGGTAGACCTGTAAAGCTGCCGCACCCAGCCCACTGCAACTGTCGAGGATACACATAAGCAGACTCAATTACATGGCTGTCGTACCTTAGTAAAAGACCTTGCCTATTACCCAAGATAATTCTGGTACTACATAAAATCACTAAGCAGATCGAAGCCTTATGTCCGGTCTCACATTGAACAGTCTGGTGTAGCAATGGAAGATAGCAAAAGGAAAGTTGAAGTTTTTTAAAATCATCCACACGGAAGGATCGTAGAAACATACTGTCGCTTGACTGTTACACAGACTCTCATATGGAGGATGTGATAACAGGTATCCCTGGCATATAGAAGCAATTGGAAGAGCTGAAAACAAATAAGTCACCAGATCTGAATGCAACCCCAATTCAGGTTTATAGGGAGTACACTACGGCATCGGCCCTGTACTTCTCTAGCATTTATCGCCTGTATCTCACCCAGCAAAAAGTCTCAAGTGATTGAGAAAAAGTTCACGTGACTCCTGTACGTAAGAAGAGTAAATGAACAGATCCACAAAGTTACAAACCAGTACCCTTAACACGGGTTAGCTTCAGAATTCTTACACATATCCTCAGTTCAAATATAATGCATTTCCTTGAGACAAGAAAGCTCTTCTGTCCACAAATCAGCATGGTTGCAGAAAGTGTCACTCATGTGGAACTTAGCTTGCCCATTTCTCACACGATATCCTGTGACATGGATAAAAGGCAACAGGCGGATTGCATATTCCTAGACTTGCAGAAAGCAATCGACACGGTGCCCTCTGCAGACTGTTAATGAATGTATGAGCATACAGAATACGTTCCCAGATACACAAATGGTTAAAGGACCTCATAAGCAATGGAATACCAGTGCGCTGTCCTTGTCAGCGAGCATTCAGAGACAGGGGTATCATCAAGAATGCCCCACGGGAGTGTAATAGGACTGCTCTTATTCTCTACATGCATAAATGATTTGACGAACTGGGTGAGCAACAACTTACTGCTGTTTGCAGATGATGCTGTTGGGTACAGGCAGATATCATCTGTTGAGTGACTGTAGGAGGATACAAGAAAAGACAAAATTTCTGGATGACAGGACAAACGGCAGCTAGCTCTAACTGTAGAAAATGGTAAGTTAATTCATATGAGTAGGAAAAACAATTCTGTAATGTTCAGATATTAGGATTAGCAGTTTGCTGCTTGACACAGTCATGTCCATTAAATACCTAAGGGCAACACTGTGAAGTGACATACAATAGAATGAGCATGTATGGACTGTAGTGGGGAAGAAGAGTGGTTGGCTGGTTTATTGGAAAAAATTTAGAAAATGGCGATTCCTCCATAAAGGAGACCATATACAGAACACTAGTGTGGCCCATTCTGTTTTGGATCCTTACCAGGTCAGGTTAAAGGAAGACATCGAAACAATTCAGAAGTGGGCTGCTAGGTTTGTTATCGGTAGGTTCGATCAATACAAGGTTGTTTGTGAACTCAAATGGGAATACCTGGAGGTAAGACAATGTATTTTTCACAGGACACAGTTAAGAAAATTTAGAGAACCAGCATAAGCTGACTGCAGAATGGTTCTACTGCCACCATTGTATATTTAATGTGGTGACCATGAAGATAAAGAGAAATTAGGGCTCATGCCAAGGCATACACACAGTCATTCTTCCCTTGCTCCATTTGTGAATGGAACAGGAACGGAAATGACTAGTATTGGTGCATGGTATCCTCCACCATGCACTGGCTTGTGGAGGAAGTATGCAGATCTAGACGTGTTTGTCAACACACTTCCCTTCAATGCTTGCTGTATGTACCGATAAATAATTTGTGTGACAAATACAAGTTCATGAGACTGAAAAGCCCCTCATGTGTTGGTGATGTCGAGTGTACCAATATTATGTAATAACCGTATATGGTACACTCTAGATACTACAATGTACGATATTAACTCACCAAATCGACTATTTACGTTCCACCAACAACTTTTCCATTATCCTGCATGTTTTTAGATACTCAAGCAGTGCTTGTCTTCCACTACTCCCCAATTAGTCTATCATCATAAACTTCCGGCAGGTAAAAAGTTTTAGAGTCTAGGCCATTTTCTCCCTACCCATTAATTCCATGAGAATAACAAAAACAGAACACCAGAAGCAACTACGGCACTAGTCTCCGGCACTCAGCACTGATACTATATTGGTAGTTTGTAAAACAGAATGCCAGTTTATTAGAGAAGTATGGGCAAAGATGAAACAGGCATGAAGAGACTGACCCCAGACCATGACAAAATTCAGAAATTACCTTATCTGCCTAGGATGACAGCAATATTCACAGTAACTTGTCTGTTGCATGCTAAAGTATCTGTATTACTATTTGGATTATTTGCTGTAGTTGTTCTATGCAAGCAAGCCTACATTCAGTCACTTCTGAAGACAGATGATTTGAGAATGGATACAAGTCCAAAAATAGTCACCATCAATAAATAAAGTCTTCTTAATGGAACATCCACTACATGATCAAAAGTACCCGGACACCCCCAAAAACATACATTTTTCATATAAGGTGCATTATCATTTAGCTATAATATAGCAGGTCAGCAACTGGAAGCAATTAATTCCATAAATTATCTGGGAGTAGGCATTAGGAGTGATTTAAAATGGAATGACCATATAAAATTAATCGTCGGTAAAGCAGACGCCAGACTGAGATTCACTGGAAGAATCCTAAGAAATTGCAATACGAAAACAAAGTAAGCAAGCTACAGTACACTTGTTTGCCCGATGCTTGAATATTGCTCACCAGTGTAGGATCCGTACCAGATAGAGCTGATAGAAGAGATAGAAAAGATCCAACGGAGAGCAGTGCGCTTCATTAGAGGATCATTTAGTAATCGCGAAAGCGTTACGGAGATTATACATAAACTCCACTGGGAGACTCTGCAAGAGAGACGCTCAGTAGCTCGGTACCGACTTTTGCTGAAGTTTGGAGAACATACCCTCACAGAGCACAGAGGAGTCAAGCAATATATTGCTCCCTCCTACGCATATATCGCGAAGAGACCATGAGGATAAAATCTGAAAGATTAGAGCCCACACAGAGGCTTACCGACAATCTTTCTTTCCACGAACAATACGAGACTCGAATAGAAGAGAGAGCTGATACAGGTACTCAAAGTACCTTCTGCTACACGCCATCAGGTGGCTTGCAGAGTATGGATGTAGATGTAGATTATGCTGCCACCTACTGCCAGGTACTCCATATCAGCGACCTCAGTAGTCATTGGACATCGTGAAAGAGCAGAATGGGGTGCTCCGCGAAAGTCATGGACTTCTAACATGGCCAGGTGTTTGGGTGTCACTTGTGTCATATGCCTGTACGCAGGATTTCCACAATCCTGAACATCCCTAGGTCCACTGTTTCTGATGTGATAATGAAGTGGAAACATGAAGGGACATGTACAGCACAAAAGCGTACAGGCCACCCTAGTCTGTTGACTGACAGAGACCGCCGACAGTTGAAGAGGGTCGTAATGTGTAATAGGCAGACATCTATCCACACCATCACACAGGAATTCCAAACTGCATCAGGATCCACTGCAAGTACTATAACAGTCAGGCGGGAGGTGAGAAAACTTGGATTTCATGGTTGGGCAGCTGCTTGTAAGCTGCACATCACGCCGGTAAATATCAAACAACACCTTGTTTGGTGTAAGGCGTGTAAACATTGGATGACTGAACAGTGGAAAAACATTTTGTGGAGTCATGAATCAAGGTACACAATGTGGCGATCCAATGGCAGGGCGTGGGTATGGCGAATGCCTGGTGAACGTCATCTGCCAGTGCGTATAGTGCCAACAGTAAAATTCGGAGGCAGTGGTGGTGTTGTGTAGTTGTATTTTTCATGGAGGGGCTAGCACCCCTTGTTGTTTTGTGTGGCACTATCACAGGACAGGCCTACATTGATGTTTTAAGCACCTTCTTGCTTCCTACTGATCAAGAGCAATTTGGTGATGTTGACTGCTTCTTTCAACACAATCAAGCACCTGTTCATAATGCACAGCCTGTGGCGAAGTGGTTACAAGACAATACCATCCCTGTAATGGACTGACCTGCACAGAGTCCCGACCTGAATCCTATAGAACACCTTTGGGATGTTTTGGAATGCCGACTTCATGCCAGGCTTCACCGACCAACATCGATACCTCTCCTCTACTCCATGAAGAATTGGCTGCCATTCCCCAAGAAACCTTCCGCACCTGACTGAACGTATGCCTGTGAGAGTGGAAGCTATCATCAAGGCTAAGGGCAGGCCAACACCATATTGAATTCCCGCATTACCGATGGAGAGCGCCACGAACTTTTAAGTCATTTCCAGCCAGGTGTCCGGATACTTTGGATCACATTGTGTACGACAGTGATTTAAGAGAAAGTATAAGTTTTTTTTATATTAGACAATAATGATGAATAATGATGATACTGGCAAAGATATTTATGGAGCTTTTATTACACATTAAAAGTGAACTGATCACTAATACCTTCCACAGACCAGTGAAGTTAATGTTTAGATTGAGTTCTGCAATACAGCAATAAGCAACAACTGAAATAGTTGAGAAAGCATGAGAAAGTGTTTACTTTTTAAACTGATTTTGAAGAAATATTTTGTGTATGTAGTCTGTGATCTCACTGGTTCAACTGACTAGGCTGATCCACTGGCCATGGAAATGGATATATAAGCTTACTCTGTTCTAAATTTTTATAGTGTGTCCAGAAACTCTCAAAAATTTCCCCAAGTTTTCCTGGTGATTTTTTTTTTCCAGTGTCATATTGTTCTTAGTCACTTGCCAATTTTAATTGCTTTTAGAACAAAATCTACAAATTTTGTCAATGTATAGGAACATTAGCTTAGTGCCCACTGCTTTGCTTGTATAGACTTTATGGCCTGCTGGAATTTTTTATTGTTTTTATTTAATTAAATTTTTATGTTGTTCACAAATTGCAATGTCATCTTAACTTTCACACTAATTAAGGCCATATAAGCATGTTTTTTTCCAAATGGACTTCTGACCAAAAAGCGATTCTTGTAGCTGGAGTCCAAAGTATTTGTTAATCCTCCCTTTTGCGTTCTTGTGGAGATATTTCCACAACTTTCATCCCCTAACAAATTTTTCTTTATATCTAACTGAAGTGAAATAGCAATTTTCATAAATTTAGCTTAATTTTTTTTTACTGTAATGAAATATTTTCTTAAATATTCATCCCCTATTGCTCTCCCTTAGAGGTTGAATTTCCAGAACACTGAAACACATACTATTTCTAATCAAGAAGTCAAATACCAACTGTCATAGATATAGTCTTAAAAATCCTTTAGTAGTTCTGTAGTAATTTATTTATTTTCAAAAATAACTTTCACCCACTATTTTAACTCCTGTGGTTGAACTTCCAAAAATGCTGAAACATTTTTGTATCTTCTGACTGAGAAACCAAATACCAATTCTTGTAGTTTTTAGGTAAAATGCAAAAACCAGAGTTCTTAAAAAAAAAAAAAAAAAAAAAAAAAAAAAAAAAAAAAAAAAAAAAAAAAAAAAAAAAAAAATCTCTGAGTTTTCCATTATCCAGGACATTGGAAACCTCGTGACTATCTTACGATTCAAAATGCCTAATGCAAATCACATACCTCATGCCATTACTATACTGCATGGAACTAGGTTTGTTAGTAAAGATGTAACTACCGTCTAAGTTCACATACTTTAAACTAGCGGTTGTCTTCTCTTTATATTTTCTATCCTTGTTTTACTGACAAGATCTTTCTGAGATGTCTCTCATGCTATTAAGCACTAGAAGCCCAGCCTGTTCATGCTAATTCCTGAAATATTGTCAGCTGCTGGTTCTATGCAGCCAAGAGGAGTGGGCAGACAACTTGTTTGGAAGCAAGGGACAAAGAAAGACTGTCATACTCTCACATCAATATAAATGTGATATCACCTACACAAAGACAGTGGAGTTCTCAGGCCCCGCCATAACCAGAACCTCGGAAAGCACCACAATATGTGGAAGAAACAGTCAAATATTTATGACAAGATCATAAATTTCACTACTGTTCTTATACAGAAATACATTGGCGTTTTCCTTGCTTTCGTTGGTTAGGTGGAATGATCATCGAAGATACGAATGCTACTGACGATTATTAAAAAGGATGATACCACAGATAACTGACAGATTGCATGCAGAAATGTAGATAATCTATAAATGACGTAAGTTTATTCTAAGGAAAATTCTCGAGGACCCTCTTGAAAAGGGAGAGCAGGGGAGGGGGATGGAGATGGTATCATCTCTTACTCTTGTGAAGACGGTATATTTTACATACGTGTGAAGCAATGTCGTTGCTTAGTTCAGTAACCAAACAGCTTGCAGAAGCTTCAAGAGAAGCAATTCTTACATTGTATGCCAATACATTTACTCCCCCAACTGTGTTTGTTGTTACTCATGAAAAGTGAATGTCAGAAGCACAATACAGGAAGCAAAATAATTACTATTTTGGCAATGGGTCTGTCTACGATTCAGATTGGAATTTTATACTCTGCTACACAGGTCTCTAATGGGTTGCTGGCAGACATGTAGAAATAAAATACTTGTCCATAACCACATACAGTGTCGATCTCAAAGCTACAGAAATAATAATTGCTTACATTAGTTATGAGACTATCATTCTACTAAATATTCCCACATAAAATTTTGAATAAAATCAGTTTATTTATCTCTGATTGCAGTCATAACACTTGGACATAAAGCCCGCAAACTGATCTGCAACCTTTAAAGGAATATTGTGCAATAGTCACAATATTACACACACACCACTCAAGTTAGACGACACACTGCTAATGTGGCAATAAAATATTGGAAAAAATGATCAGCCCCAGGCTCTTGTGGACCAGTATAATCCTTGTTGAGCTCTGTCACTCATTCACATGTGCCCTCCTCAACTTTTTTCGTCAATCACATATACTATCTCTTTTGAACGGGATGTGTCATTGTTATTTAAATAACAACTTTTTGTTTCACAACTGGCTTCGGATTTTTCAACCATTACCCAGTATTTCGCTGTATAAAAAAGCACACTATATTACCACTATAAAACAGGAATTAAATGGAATGAACATCAATTAATAAGAAAAGGTGGCATATCTTAAAAATATGTTTTGGTTTACAAATTTAACTTTTTCTTGGAATTTTGATGGTTGGTATACGTAAGGCACGAAATGTGCGAAGATATGATGTTGACTAAAGCCACAACAAACAAAACCACATAATGTGAACATGCTGCAATTTGTATATGTACTTCACCTTTTTCTGCTAGGTAACTATCTTCTTGTTAATTTACATTTGCGCCACTGTGTTCCCATTTCATAGTGGCAATGCGTGCGCTTTTTTAATGAACAGTTCAATTGGCCAGGGGACCTTTCCAGAGCTTTTAAAAATCACTGAGGTACAACCAGTGTGTAAAAAGGGGGCTATCGCAGACATTAATAACTACCGGCCAATCTCTCCAACTTCAACACTTGGCAAGCTGCTTGAAAGAACAATTCTAGATCAAATGGAATCCTTCTTCTGTAAATACAAACTATTCATTAAAACACAACATGGGTTTCGAAAAGGATGATCTACAATAACAGCATTAGCAACTTTTTCCCATGAACTACTGAACAGGCTGGATGAAGGAAACAAAGTTACAGGGCCTTTCCTAGATCTCTCTAAAGCATTCGATTCTGTGAATCATGCAGTACTGTTAGAAAATTACGGGATAAGAGGAGAGGCTCTAAAATTACTAAGTTCTTATCTCCCTGATAGAAGACAGTGCACAAAACTGAATTATAAGAATGAAAGTAAGATCCAAACAGTAAAGTCAGCATACAGAACTCTCAATTGTGGAGTTCCCAAGGAAGTATAATGGACCATTTTTGTTTATAGTATATATTAATGATATAACACAGCCACAAAACTCCAAACTAGTGAACTATGCTAATGATACATCTTTTATTAGCTGGGGCTGTACAGAGCAAGCAGCATTCCAAAGCAACAAAGAGAACTTTGAAATGATCACAGAATATTTAACAGTTAATAAGCTTACACTGAATAAGGACAAGACTGTAGTAATAAAGTTCTTGCTACATTTTAATAATACTCATACTCAATCACTTTCTACAGTTCAAACATCTGACAAACATAAGTTTTTAGGCATATTGATTGATGAACATCTCACTTGGAAAGCTCCACCTGTAAAAAGGTTTCTAGTAATATTTACTTACTAAAACGTCTTGCAAATATAGTAGCTCCACTTGTCCTTAAACAAGTGTATTATGGGTTAATACACTAACATCTGCAACATGGGATCGAGATCTGGGGTGCACCCACTGTCTATATGGATCACATTTTCAGGCTTCAAAAGAGAGCAGTTAGGATAATTGCTAATATAAGCAAACACCAGGCCTGTAGGGACTATTTCAAAAATTATAAATTACTGACTGTTTATTCATTGTGTGTATTTAAGGCCATAATGTTTGTAAAAGAGAATGAGGAAAATAGTGTAGAGAACAATGACACCCATAATTACAATACTCGAGCCAAAAGTGACTATCATAGGATACGGACTAACAAGAAAGCTACAGACCACAGTCCATATGTAGGAGACAATTCTATAATACCTTGCCAAAAAATATAAAGCAACTCCATGGCAATCTTTTCAAGGGCAAGTTGAAAAATATGTTAACAGAAAGACGTTTATACTCATTAAAAGAATTCTGAGCTACAGTACTGTTAGTTTATTCTTTTACATACTGCAGTATATTACTGGTGGTATTGTTATAATTGGCTAATTGATGTATATAATCATTATACATATGGAGTGATATATAATGTGCTGATGTGTTTGCAACATTATTGCATGGAATGATATACAATGTGCTACTTGATGTATATATTCATTCTTGGAATGACATGATATTGATATAATTGTACAAAAAATGACGATGTCCAAGACTGTAAAGTTAACATGGACAAATTATTATTATTATTATTATTATTATTATTAACCTAAACAAGGGATAACAGGCTTAAAAAGCCAAAACTAAGTGTTACATAACCAACTTATTGTTCCTAAAGTTGGTTATTAAATTGTTTCTTGGTTATTTGGTCAGCCCCTTCCTATATATTCCTGTTCTGGCAGCCTGCAAGTAAGTACTGCTGTCACAATAATTACAACTTTAATTTGTAACTTAATTTTTGTGAAACAACATACAAAACTCAATAAATGCTGAGGAAGCAATCCTTTCAATCCTTCTAACTCCTAATGTATCAGAATGTATATAAGTCATTTAAAACCATTTTCAAACAATAAAACTGGATCTATATTTACGAAAAAGTGAGATATAACTTGCGCACACAAAGAGTGTATGCCACTGACATGTACATACATGCATACTGTTAATTAAAAGTGACATACAACTAGCTAGCTTGTTACATGGAATGCATTAAAATGATTCCTTTTACAATGAGGGGGAAAATCTTTTTTCTCTATGAAATAGGAGAACAGAACAGAATTTGGAAAAAATTTATTACACTTGAAAGAACTGGTTTGCAGATAGTATTAACAGCCAGTTAGTAAAACAATTTATTGGGTGCAGTTTTACTGTATCCAAATACACAATGCATTATAGTATTTCCACTCAACTTACCTGAATGTGTCTAATTATTGCAACCATTCGTTTTGCCACATCATGTTCCGTATTGATGGCATCTTTCGCAAATGCCTCAGCAATAATAGCTATCAGTTTTGGTAAATTACTATTATTTGGACCAAGAACAAGTGGATGATTTGCTTCTATCAGGTCACATAAATAACCATACACATGCGGTGATTCATCATCATCTTCCCATACAGGTAGCCATGACAACCTGAAGAAAATAAAACGAAGTAAATCAGGCAAAGTACTTATACTGACAACCAAATTATTACATCAGTATCTTTCCATAATCTGGCCTGTCCAGATAATATATTTTCATTGTTTATTTTGTATATCCTGTTAATAAACTAAGAATTTTTTGTGTATTTTCAGTATTCCACACTGTCAACTCATTGTGGCATTCCATTTGGTTGGATATTTTATGAAGTATAATTTTGCATGCTTTTTTACTATCACGTAACTTGGAAAGTGTCATAAATAAGCACATATTGTGATAGGTTTACTCCGTTTCTTTCCCCCATTTGTCATTTATTTTGTATGAAACTGACATTTGTGCAATGCTCGGACGCAATGCTTTTATAAAAATTCCCTCTAGAAATTTGAAACAGTTTTTGCATTAAGGTAAGAAATAATTTCCCGCACTTGTGTAACCTCCATCAATTGGCATCCCAGTTTGGTGTAGCATGGTGCACCACTGAGTAAGTAGTAGTGCAACATGACAATGAAGTAAGGCGGCATAACCGGACAGAAGGAAATCTGTCAAAAAGGTCATCCCTGTAATGTCATGAGTCGAACGTATGATTTCAAGCTGTACATACAAGTGATGTTCGTAATGTTGCTAAATGTTGAATACAAAAATTGGTTATAATTTTAGAAGCAACATAAGCATTTGTTAAAAGAAGTATTTGTACTTCTTTACAGTAAGTTGAAATTACCTGAAGATTCACTGTAGTGGTGAAGTCAATCATGCTGTTCTATCATGGTTCACAAAGTAGAGTTATTCTGAAGGTTCAACACGTCAGAGTCAACACACAAAAATGTTTAAAGGGGAACACTCTAATTGTGTCCTTTCGAAATCAGCATGGCTGTATACAAGATAAATGTTCCATGTTGACTGCTCAGATAATCCAAAATTATTTCTTGTAGCACTTGCCAAGCAGAAATATTTTCCTATCTTCCTGTGCATTTTAATTTAGACTTGCAGTCAGTGACACCTTGTAACACTCTTGTGATAACAGATTCCCCACCCAATGTTAACTCACTCAAAAAGTTGGGCTTGTTTGTGACCAGGACACCTGCCCTCAAAAAGGAGTCTGATTAACTGCTGATGGCGATTTCTGAATAAGGCATTTAGAACAATTTAACATGCTTCTCTATACCTACTACCAACCCCAATCACTTCTGAAACCCAGTTTATAACTGTCAAGTTGGAGTGTCTCACTAATACTGCAACATCCACGAAATTTATCCACAACCTTCTCATCTTCCATGAAATGTTGGGCCACTACTATTACTGAAGCACAAAGGCTATAAAAGCATCCAATTACCATGTATGCCTAAATTAGTTCTCATTCCAATTCTGTACTAGCACCATTTGATATCACATAGTCAATGGCTATAAACAAACTGCCTCCACTGGGTTGCTGATCTTTGCGACACACACTCCAACTGGGGTCACTGACATTAGATATCTAGCTTCAACAATTTTCTGTCCTTAGTACCAGCGTGCAATGTTACTGTTTGTAAGCGAACCTAAATCCTGGACCTTTCCCAGTAGGTTAATGTTAAATTAATATTCTCTTTCTTCAAGCTGCCAAGATGATTGGTACTTTCTCTAATTAATGGGGCTGGTGGTTTACCCTCTATGAAATCTGAACATTATCAAATCAGTGGAGGCAGTCTCTACTCTAAACAACTTGCATGTGCATTGCCACACATATTTTGCTACCCTAGTAGCCACTTCTTGTGTTTAGTATACACTTTACTTATTAAAGAGAGAAATCCTCAAGAGCATAGGTTCAGAAATCTTCATCCAAGATTGCCTATGGTTTAAGCCTTTTAGTTGGTTCAATTATTGGTTCTGGGAATGATGATGCAAAATGGCTTCCACATTGCATGTTATGTTAGCTGTTTTCACAACACCCTCGACTGCATAAAATTGTGACATTACCTTTACGTTATTTGTAATTAACACAATAAGGGGAAATCGTGCATCACATGATCACTGAGCAGAAATTAACATCAAATTTTTAACATTAATAATGAACTGCTCATCTACGTCTATACAGCTACTCTGCAATTTCACACTTAAGCCTTTGCCAGAAGATTCATAGAACCACTTTCAGGCTGTTTCTCAACCATTACACACTCTAATAGGGCATGGGAAAAACGCACATATAAATCTTTTCGCGCAAGCTCTGATTTCCCCAATTTCATTACGATGGTCATTTATCGCTTGGTAGGTGAATGCCTACAAAATATTTTCATATTTGCAGATCACTGGTGACTAATTTCATTTCCTGGAATGATCTCCCCATGACAAACACCACCTTTGCTTTAACGATCAGTCACCAACTCGCCTATATCAGTGACACACACTTTCTTGTGATTATATCCATGACACTCCCTTGCCCTTAATACAAAAATGAGTGCCCTTTTTAATGTCCTCTGTCAATCCTATCTGGTACAGATCCCTTACCACACCACGAAACTCCAGGAGAGGACAAACACACTTAGTGTAGATAGTTTCTTTAGTAGATGTGTTACATCTGCTAAGTATTCTGCAAAATTAAACTGTCTTTTCTATGTGATGTTTCCAATTCAAGTTGGTTGTAACTGTAACCCCTAGACATTTAGTAGAATCATCAATCTTTAAATTTGTGTGATTCACTGTGTAATTAAAATTCGACAGA
Source organism: Schistocerca americana (assembly GCF_021461395.2). NCBI lineage: Eukaryota > Metazoa > Arthropoda > Insecta > Orthoptera > Acrididae > Schistocerca > Schistocerca americana. The sequence goes on from NC_060120.1 coordinate 131,906,510, forward strand.
TTCTTTGTAGTATTCATGTGAGATCTCTCACAATCTCTAAATCATTTTGTAATTTATTTTGAGGGTTTCATGACTTCACTGGACTGCACCATCTGCAAACAACTTAAGGCAGCAGTAGCCGACCGAGAGAGATGCAGCAACAGGGAAGTAACCGCTTTTGTGACATTTAAGAGTTCCTAACCAGGAGCGACTTTTATTGTATTACCTGTGTGCTTTAATAATTTAGTTTCTTGAGTTTCTACATGTAAAGGGTAAAGGAAAAGAATGGAGAGGTGTAGGAAATGGGGAGAGCTCAGGAAAGTTGCCCAGAATGATGGGTCAGGGGAGACTAACCAGGTGGGATAAGAAGGAAAGACTGATTGTTGGGGACTCCATCAGATGTGATTGGAAAACCTGGCTAAGGTGTAAGATACAGTAATACAAAAGACAGATAATACATGTGCCACCTGGATTCTTCCTCCAGACACCAGTTTCTCAGAACTCCGCAGGACGGAGAAATGGCATTACAACATAACTATTCTTTTCTTCACTCCCTCTTAGTTTTCTAACGTTTTATTTTCTGAACTGTCTGTTTTTTCCCTGCCCACCCCCCCCCCCTCCCTCCACCCCCATATCTACCACATACAATGCACTTAGCTTTCTATGCTGCTCATCCAGTGTAGTCCCCGTGCTTCTCATCCAGTGTAGCCCACAACAATCAGTCTTTCGTTGCCATCACATCAGGTAAGTCTCCCCTGACCTAGTGTTCTGGGCAACTTTTTCTAAACCTCACCAGTCCTTTCCATTCACATATCTTCCTTCCCCTTCAACCCTTTTACCAAAAGAAGGAGCCTCTGGCTCCCAAAGCTTGCAAATTTCGATACCTTTATATGTGTGTTCTCCTGTCAAAACTTGATGAGTAGTCTTTTCATCTGTATACTTACATTATAATTTGATATTTTGTTTTCTCAATTGCAATCCAAAACTGATTAACAGAAATACCAATTAGCATTGATTTACATTTCTTTTTCACTTTCTTATTTTTCATCAGGTTCTCAGTATTGGTTTGTGTTAACATTACATTATTACGACATTTTCTACCACGAGACAATCAGAAATTGAGCTACAGCTAACAACTTCAGATTTGTCACTAGCATATGCAGATTATAAACTTATTTGTTGTCATAAAATATACACTGAACTGCTTCATACCAGTGTGGGAGAAGTTCTTGAACATTTACTTGCGAGCTGTTGTACTTCAAAATTTTTGTCACGGCAGAGATAGCATTCTCAGTTGGATTAATATTCTCGACAGCTCTCGAGTCAGCAGCAGTGATCAGTTCAATAAGCCTTGGAATTGCTTCAGCACAAGCACCTATGAAAAAGAGAAAGTAAATAAATCATTAAAACCTTTCACACTGAGAAAATGTGGCAGAAATAATATTCTTGTAATGAGCTCACAAAAAGATAAAAATTGTTTGGTTTTTGTTGGTGTCTGGTACACGAAACTATGCAGCATACTCTTATTAATCTGCAAACCACAACAACTAAACGTTCTAAAATGTTCATTACTAACGTCCTGTGGTAGGGCGGGGTGGCAGCGGAGGGGTGGACATACAAATTGTCGTTCAGATAGTAATTACTCGAATGCAGTTCTCTGGTTGACAAATGGGTTGATGACATTCACATACAGGCGGGAGATTAATTTGGAAAGGAGGAGGTAAGAATCTTGAGCACAGTCTGCAGCTTGGAGCTTTGCATTACTCACAGATGAGCAGTGTCTCTAAATGGGACAACTGACTGTAGTAAATACCAAATTTCCTTCCTGGTAACGTAAAAAGGCCTGACTATTTTGCAGATCTGCAGCGCACCAGAGGTGAAGTAAGACTTCAACTTTCTCTTTAATGAAAGAAATGGTTGGCGTACCAATGTAAGTTGCATTAGGAGGTCTCCTTTATTTACTGATGGCGACTGGTTTTTACACGGGTCCATTCTCAAATAATCCATCTTCGCAATTGATTAAATACAGCTATGTATGCAAGCACTGAACAACCACAGCAAATAATCCAAATGGTAATACCAATACTTTAGCATAAATTGGACAGGTTACAACAAGTACTGCTCATTGTTAACATGTCTACTTCAATGCCAAGGCTAGTCACAATTAATAAAGAAAGGACACTTCCTACTGCATCTTACAGCTGTGCTTTAACCATTACTTGCACTGACCATTTTGTTATAATAAATTCAAGAAATACATTTATTACTAAAATGTAACTTGCTAAATAGAAGCTTAATTTTACTTACATGGGGGAGACCAGTTATGAGAAATTAATAGCTGAATTTGACAATTTGAAAATATCATAGTATGAACTACTTCATGGTACCTGTTTAATTGCATGCAGCCCTAGTTCATGGTGGCCTTGTCTCTAGGCATACATATTTGTATCTAGGGCCACATCCTTGTACCTAGTGCCACTATGCAATTTATACCTTCTTCTATATTGTAAAACTTGGTGAACCATGGACCTTGCCGTTGGTGGAGAGGCTTGCGCGCCTCAGCGATACTGATAGCCATACCATAGGTGCAGCCAAAGAGGGCTGTCTATTGTGAGGCCAGACGAACCTGTGGTTCCTGAAGAGGGGCAGCAGCCTTTTCGGTAGTTGATGATTGACTGATTGGGTCTTGCAACATTAACCAAAATGGCCTTTATGTGCTGGTACTGCGAAAGGCTGAAAGCAAGGGAAACTACAGTCGTAATTTTTCCCAAGGGCATGAAGATTTACTGTGTGGTTAAATGATGGCGGCGTCCTCTTGGCTAAAATGTTCCAGAGGTAAAATAGTCCCCCCCATTCAGATCTTTGGGCTGGGACTACTCAGGACGATGACTTTATCAGGAGAAAGAAAACAGGCTTTCTATGGATCGGAGCACGGAATGTCAGATCCCTTCATCGGCAGGTAGGTTAGAAAATTTAAAAAGGGAAATGGATAGGATAGTGTTTGGTATAGTGGGAATTTGTGAAGTTCGGTGGCAGGAGGGACAAGACATCTGATCAGGTGAATACAGGGTTATAAATACAAAACCAAATAGGGTAATGCCAGATAAGGTTTCAAATGAATAGAAAAATAGGAGTGCGGATAAGCTACTATGAACAGCATAATGAATGCATTATTGTTGCCAAGACAGACATGAAGCACACGCCTACCTTAGTTGTACAAGTTTATATGCCAACTAGGTCCGCAGATGGTGAAGGGATTGAGGAAATGTATGGCGAGATAAAAGAAATTATTCAGATAGTGAAGGGAGACGAAAATTTAATAGTCATGGGTGACTGGAATTCGGTAGTATAAAAAGGAAGAGAAGGAACGAAAGAGGAAGCCACCTGGTAGAATTTTCCACTGAGAATAACTTAATCATAGCTATCACTTAGTTTAAGAATCATGAAAGAAGGTTGTAGTTTCAGACAGATTATATAATAGTAAGACGAGATTTACGAACCAGGTTTTAAATTATGAGACAGTTTCAGTGGTAGTGGTGGTGGTGGTGGTGGTGGTGGTTAGCGTTTAACGTCCCGTTGACAACGAGGTCATTAGAGACGGAGCGCAAGCTCGGGTTAGGGAAGGATTGGGAAGGAAATCGGCCGTGCCCTTTCAAAGGAACCATCCCGGCATTTGCCTGAAACGATTTAGGGAAATCACGGAAAACCTAAATCAGGATGGCTGGAGACGGGATTGAACCGTCGTCCTCCCGAATGCGAGTCCAGTGTGCTAACCACTGCGCCACCTCGCTCGGTTTCCACTGCGCCACCTCGCTCGGTTTCAGGGGCAGATGTGGACTGGCCCCAATCTATTGGTTATGAACTGTAGATTAAAACTGAAGGAACTGCAAAAAGGTGGAATTTTAAGGAGATGGGACCTGGATAAACTGACTAAACCAGAGCCTGTAGAGCGTTTCTGAGAGAGCGTTAGGGAATGTTTGACAAGAACAGAGAGAAGAAATACATTACAAGAAGAATGGGTAGCTTTGAGAGATGAAATAGTGAAAGCAGCAGAGGATCAAGTAGGTAAAAAGACGAGGCCTAGTAGAAATCCATGGGTAACAGAAGAGCTATTGAATTTCACTGATGAAAGGAGACAATATAAAAATGCAGTACTTGTTAAGGAAGGGGTGGGGAAAAAAAAAAGATCGAGAGGAAGTGCAAAATGGCTAGAGGAAAAATGTAAGGATTTGGGAGCATAGATATCACATGCAAGAAAATTAAAGAGACCTTTGCAGAAAAGAGAACCACCTTTATGAATATCGAGAGCTCAGATGGAAAACAAGAACTAAGCAAAGAACGGAAAGCAGAAAAGTGGAAGGAATATATAGTGTGTCTACACAAGGGCGATGCATGTGAGAGCAGTATTGTGGAAACTAAGAGGACACAGATGAAGATGAAATGGGAGATATGATAATGCATGAAGAATATGACAGAGAACTGAAAGACCTAAGTCGAAACAAGGCCCCGGGAGTGGACAACATTCCATTAGAACTACTGATAGCCTCAGGAGAACCAACCCTGACGAAACTCTTCCATCTGGTGAGCAAGATGTATGAGACAGGCGAAATTCCCTCACACTTCAAAAAGAATATAATAATTCCAATTCCAAAGAAAGCAGGTGTTGACAGGTGTGAAAATTATGAAACTATCAGTTTAATAAGTCGTCGTGTTGTTGTGGTCCTCAGTCCTGAGACTGGTTTGATGCAGCTCTCCATGCTACTCTATCCTGTGCAATCTTCTTCATCTCCCAGTATCTACTGCAACCTACATCCTTCTGAATCTGCTTAATGTATTCATCTCTTGGTCTCCCTCTACGATTTTTACCCTCCACACTGCCCTTCAATACTAAATTGGGGATCCCTTGATGCTCAGAACATGTCCTACCAACTGATCCCTTCCTCTAGTCAAGTTGTGCCACAAACTCCTCTTCTCCCCAATTCTATTCGATACCTCCTCATTAGTTATGTGATCTACCCACCTAATCTTCAGCATTCTTCTGTAGCACCACATTTCAAAAGCTTCTATTCTCTTCTTGTCCAAACTATTTACCGTCCATGTTTCACTTCCATACATGGCTACACTCCATACAAATACTTTCAGAAATGACTTCCTGACACTTAAATCTATACTCGATGTTAACAAATTTCTCTTCTTCAGAAACGCTTTCCCTGCCATTGCCATTCTACATTTTATATCCTCTCTACTTCGACCATCATCAGTTATTTAGCTCCCCAAATAGCAAAACTCCTTTACTACTTTAAGTGTCTCATTTCCTAATCTAATTCCCTCAGCATCACCCGATTTAATTCGACTACATTCCATTATCCTCATTTTGCTTTTGTTGATGTTCATCTTATACCCTCCTTTCAAGACACTGTCCATTCCGTTCAACTGCTCTTCCAAGTCCTTTGCTGTCTCTGACAGAATTACAATGTCATCGGCGAATCTCAAAGGTTTTATTTCTTTCTCACTCCCTTCCCAACCACTACTTCTCTTGGCTGGAAAATACTAACACAAATTCTTTACAGACGAACGGAAAAACTGGTAGAAACCAACCTTGGGTATGATCAGTTTTGATTATGTAGAAATGTTGGAACATGTGAGGCAACACTGACCCTGCAAATTATCTTAGAAGATACATTAAGGAAAGGCAAACCTACGTTTCTAGCATTTGTGCACTTAGAGAAAGCTTTTGACAATGATGGCTGGAGTATTCTCTTCCAAATTCTGAAGGTGGCAGGAGTCAAATACAGGGAGCGAAGGCTATTTACAATTTGACAATACGTGAGAAGGAAAGTTGCTACTCACCATATAGCGGAGGTGCTGAGTCGCGGTAGGCACAATAAAAAGATTCACACAATCATAGCTTTCGGCCATTAAGGCCTTTGTCAGCAATACACACACACATACACCTATGCACGTGCGCGCACACACACACACACGCAAACACGCACAACTTACACACATGTCTGCAGTCTCAGAGAGCAAGATGTGATGGCAGTTTGAGCTCTCAGACTGTAGACGTGTGTGCAAGTTGCACTTGTGTGTGTGTGTGTGTTTGTGTGTGTGTGTGTGTGTGTGTGTGTGTGTGTGTGCGTACGTACCACTGACAAAGGCCTTAATGGCTGAAAGCTATGATTGTGTAAATCTTTTTTATTGTGCCTATCGCTACTCAGCATCTCCATTCTATGGTGAGTAGCAACTTTCCTTCTCTCGCATTGTTACATTGCATCCTGTATTTTCCATTGTTTGCTATTTACAATTTGTACAGAAACCAGATGCAGTTATAATAGTCAAGGGACATGAAAGGGAAGCATTGATTGGGAAGGGACAGGGTTGTAGCCTATCCCCGATGTTATTCAATCTGTATATTGAGCAAGCAGTAAAGGAAAGGAAAGGAAAGGAAAATTTGGTGCAGGAATTAAAATCCATGAAGAAATAAAAACTTTGAGGTTTGCCGATGACATTGTAATTCTGTCAGCGACAGCTAAGAACCCGGAAGAACAGTTGAACGGAATGGACATGTCTTGAAAGGAGGCTGCATCAACAAAACCAAAACAATGATAATGGAATGTAGTCAAATCAAATCAGGTGATGCTGAGGATTAGGAAATGAGACAAAACTAGTAAATGAGTTGCTATTTGGTGAACAAAATAACTGATGAAGGTTGGAGTAGAGAGGATGTGAAATATAGACTGGCTATGACATGGAAAGCATTCCTGAAGAAGAGAAATTTGTTAACATCGAGTATAGATTTAAGACCAGGAAGTCTTTTCTGACAGTATTTGTATGGAACGTAGCCATGTAGGGAAGTGAAACATGGACGATAATTAGTGTAGACAAGAAGAGAACAGAAGCTTTTGAAATGTGGTGCTACAGAATAATGCCGCAGGTTAGGTGGGTCTTCGTGGCACAACTTGACTAGAAGAAGGGATTGGTTGGTAGGACATGTTCTGAGGCATCAAGTGATCACCAATTTAGTATTGGAACGCACTGTGAAGGGTAAAAATTGTAGAGAGCGACCAAGAGATGAATATACTAAGCTGATTCAGAAGGATGACGGTTGCAGTAGGTACTGGGAGATGAAGCTTGCACAGGATAGAATAGCATGAAGAGCTGCATCCAACCAGTCACTGGACTGAAGACTAGAACAACAACGGCGATAACAAAAACAAAAATTGATAGAGCTTACTGGTGGGGGGAGGGGGGGGGGGTACCAGAAAGTTTTACTTAGCAGGGTAAAAACACAGAAGTCTTCTACCTATCTTACTGTTCAGCAATAGCGGATTTGCTTGGCTGCAAAAGGCGGGTGTAACATTGATGTTCAGTGCAGCTTTCTTTCATGGCGCGTGTGGTTTGACCTATGTAAGCCATACCACATGGCACGGTATCTTGTAAATTACGGCCTAGCGTAGTAACAGATTGTCCTTAACTGATTACTGAACATTGTATTTCTACTGGGCATTCAATGGAGTACGAGAAAACAATGATTTTATCCACAACAACGTCTTTCTGGGACTCCATTATTAAAGAATCCGTAGAAATACGACTGGCGGAAAATCTGTTAAACCGTGACAGTGGCTACCAGCTGGACAGTACACGGAATCCAATCATCTCCACAATGTGCTCAAATCGAAGACGACAGAGTGGGCCGACGGCCGTGGCAAACAGCAACACAGAGGCCGACTGAGTTCCGCTATTCCACCAGTGAGGGCACTGCCGGCGGGCAGTGTGGTTGAGCTATCAAGTTTTCGGCGCATGCACAGAATAGTTACAGTACGCTATATATTGCTGAACAGAGGACGTTTTCGCCAGTCTGCGACGGCTTACCTGAAGATGACTGGCAGGTGCCCAGTGGAAATATCGTGCGAAGTATTGAACGACAACTGACTGCAAGCCTGAAATTTGTTTGAACATTATTGAGTTGCTCAACAAACTTCAATGGTAGATACTAAAAGGAAGTTGCTCTACCCACCATTCATAAACGAAACAGAGATGGGACAAAATGTATGTGGTACAAGAAGTACCCTACACCACACACTGTTGGGTGGCTTGCTGTGTATAGATGCAGAATATTCTTCAGCACATTTGCACTCTTAGTTCGTTCTCCTCGCAGACAGAATGTCATAAAAGCTAAGGTTTGTATTACCATTAAGAAGTTAACAATTACTTGTGCTGGGCAACTGTGGATTATAGAATTTATTCTTAAGTGACACAAATAAGTCCTTGGTGTGTGTGTGTGTGTGTGTGTGTGTGTGTGTGTGTGTGTAGGCGCGCGCGCGCGTGTGTTTTCTAAGTATCAAAACAGTGCTGCTGAATATGATCTACACATTTATGACTCACTTTACAAAATGTAAAGCAGCTGCTGGTTCTTTTCATGGAGTGGATATAATAAACTCTAAAAGTGATTAAGTAATCTATTCTTTTTATAATGTTGTTGATATTCCAAACTACACTTTCAACTGTTTGTCTATTACTAAACTAACTACTTTTCCTATTGAAGTACCTTGCGGCAGAATAATATCCACCCTGGTCGCAGTCTGTTACCTTATGCTTTTCAAGTTACCCGCAGGTCTTTATTTTACGATTTCTTTATTAATAGCAAAACTGATTTCACTTCCAAACTATTCTTTTAATTTTTTTTTTTTTTTAACTTTTATAGACACAGTACGGAAAAAAAGGATGTAGGGCTAATTACAAATAGCTTTATTCCTTTTAGATATAATCAAAAAATACAAAATTAAAGACCAGCTTGAATATTACACCTTACATAGTACAGCTGTGTACTATGAAGTAATTTGCAAGTATGTTGGACTGTAGACACTTGCGCATTCTGCTTGAAGATGCACTGCATAAAGGAAGTGTTCTACTCTGCAAATGCCTAATGCAGTGAAACAGTGTTCAAACCGAAATAGTACTGTGCCACTGACAATGAATTATGTACATTTTTACTATTTTCTTTCAACAAAAAACTAAATCTGATATCACAAAATGGTTACATTTCTCAAATTAAGAGACATCTGCTCTCTGCAGTCACGTCACCATAGGTTGTTGCTTTGCCACGTTAGCACTCTTTTTCGAGCACTGCTATTGTGAAAAAATCTCATTCAGACGTTGAATTTGGAGACACCTGTGTCCAAGTCCACCCCTGTGTCAAAAATCAGTCATTTTTTGGCAAAGCAGTTTCACATTTTTTACAGCCACTGTAAATTTTTTCAACTCTTGGAATGGCCCAGGAATCTGGAAAGCCTTTTGCATTATTGGACTGTCCTACAGCATCATCAAGTGAATTTATTACAGTGTATATAGCACTGATAACATAGAAGATACATCTACATCTACATCCATACTCCGCAAGCCACCTGACGGTGTGTGGCGGAGGGTACCTTGAGTACCTCTATCGGTTCTCCCTTCTATTCCAGTCTCGTATTGTTCGTGGAAAGAAGGATTGTCGGTATGCCTCTGTGTGGGCTCTAATCTCTCTGATTTTATCCTCATGGTCTCTTCGTGATATATACGTAGGAGGGAGCAATATACTGCTTGACTCTTCGGTGAAGATATGTTCTCGAAACTTTGACAAAAGCCCGTACCGAGCTACTGAGCGTCTCTCCTGCAGTGTCTTCCACTGGAGTTTATCTATCATCTCCGTAACGCTTTCACGATTACTAAATGATCCTGTGACAAAGCGTGCTGCTCTCCGTTGGATCTTCTCTATATCTTCTATCAAACCTATCTGGTACGGATCCCACACTGCTGAGCAGTATTCAAGCAGTGGGCGAACAAGCGTACTGTAACCTACTTCCTTTGTTTTCGGATTGCATTTCCTTAGGATTCTTCCAATGAATCGCAGTCTGGCATCTGCTTTACGACGGTCAACATTATATGATCATTCCATTTTAAATCACTCCTAATGCCTACTCCCAGATAATTTATGGTATTAACTGCTTCCAATTGCTGACCTGCTATTTTGTATCTAAATGATAAAGGATCTATCTTTCTGTGTATTCGCAGCACATTACACTTGTCTACATTGAGATCCAATTGCCATTCCCTGCACCATGCGTCAATTCGCTGCAGATCCTCCTGCATTTCAGTACAATTTTCCATTGTTACAACCTCTCGATATACCACAGCATCATCAACAAAAAGCCTCAGTGAACTTCCGATGTCATCCACAAGGTCATTTATGTATATTGTGAATAGCAACGGTCCTATGACACTCCCCTGCGGCACACCTGAAATCACTCTTACTTCGGAAGAATTCTCTCCATTGAGAATGACATGCTGCTTTCTGTTATCTAGGAACTCCTCAATCCAATCACACAATTGGTCTGATAGTCCATATGCTGTTACTTTGTTCATTAAACGACTGTGGGGAACTGTATCAAATGCCTTGCGGAAGTCAAGAAACACGGCATCTACCTGTAAACCCGTGTCTATGGCCCTCTGAGTCTCGTGGACGAATAGTGCGAGCTGGGTTCCACATGACCATCTTTTTCGAAACCCATGCTGATTCCTACAGAGTAGATTTCTAGTCTCCAGAAGAGTCATTATACTCTAACACAATACGTGTTCCAAAATTCTACAACTGATCGATGTTAGAGATATATGTCTATAGTTCTGCACATCTGTTCGACGTCCCTTCTTGAAAACGGGGATGACCTGTGCCCTTTTCCAATCCTTTGGAACGCTACGCTCTTCTAGAGACCTACGGTACACCGCTGCAAGAAGGGGGGCAAGTTCCTTCATGTACTCTGTGTAAAATCGAACTGGTATCCCATCAGGTCCAGAGGCCTTTCCTCTTTTGAGCGATTTTAATTGTTTCTCTATCCCTCTGTCGTCTATTTCGATATCTACCATTTTGTCATCTGTGCGACAATCTAGAGAAGGAACTACAGTGCAGTCTTCCTCTGTGAAACAACTTTGGAAAAAGACATTTAGTATTTCGGCCTTTAGTCTGTCATCCTCTGTTTCAGTAACATTTTGGTCACAGAGTGTCTGGACATTTTGTTTTGACCCACCTACTGCTTTGACATAAGACCAAAATTTCTTAGGATTTTCTGCCAAGTCAGTACATAGAACTTTACTTTCGAATTCATTGAACGCCTCTCGCATAGCCCTCATCACACTACATTTCGCTTCGCGTAATTTTTGTTTGTCTGCAAGGCTTTGGCTATGTTTATGTTTGCTGTGAAGTTCCCTTTGCTTCCGCAGCAGTTTTCTAACTCGGTTGTTGTACCACGGTGGCTCCTTTCCATCTCTTACGATCTTGCTTGGCACATACTCATTTAACACATAATGTACGATGGTTTTGAACTTTGTCCACTGATCCTCAACACTATCTGTACTTGAGACAAAACTTTTGTGTTGAGCCAACAGGTACTCTGAAATCTGCTTTTTGTCACTTTTGCTAAACAGAAAAATCTTCCTACCCTTTTTAATATTTCTATTTACGGCTGAAATCATCGATGCCGTAACCGCTTTATGATCGCTGATTCCCTGTTCTGCGTTAACTTTTTCAAATAGTTCGGGTCTGTTTCTCACCAGAAGGTCTAATATGTTATCGCCATGAGTCGGTTCTCTGTTTAACTGCTAAAGGTAGTTTTCAGATAAAGCACTTAAAAAAATTTCACTGGATTCTTTGTTCCTGCCACCTGTTATGAACGTTTGAGTCTCCCAGTCTACATCCGGCAAATTAAAATCTCCACCCAGAACTATAACATGGTGGGGAAATCTACTCGAAATATTTTCCAAATTATACTTTTATACTTTGCGGATCTTTCAGAGCTCAAAAGACTATGCTGGCGTGGACAACAATGGATTTGACAATGAAAATCACTTTGTAGTTTCTGTCCCCTGCACGGCATAGACGACATTTGCTGACCACTGGGCTTCTTAAAACTACTTCTGCAATACTTAATGTATGGTTCTCGAGCGTACAAGCAGCCATGGACAGAATAGAAATAATTTTACTTCTGGGCTATCAACACTGACCTGCAAAGCCATCTCCTCCAAACTGTCCAAGAACTCCCCAGCCATAAACAGCTGCTTGTCGAACTTCTGCTGTTTTGTCTGTGATATAGTTCAGCATTGGCTGCAAGAAAAATTGCTGGTACTTGCTGCAAGCTGGGCCACCAAATTCAATTGCATCATCAAATACACACAGTGCCCACTGACGGTCCGACCAAGGCATCTCTGGAGCCTATGTAACACAGAATGTTATGCACATTAAATTTTTAGACCCCTAAGACAGTTTTAAAACTGTAATTTTCATGCCTTGATATGTAAAGTATACAGTGTACAGAAATGATACATCTCATTAACTGAGAATAAACTGAAACATAGAATAATTTGATTAAAGAGGAAAAAACAAAGTGACTAGCAGAACCTTTGGCAGAATCTGGAATGTAATAAACAGACCTATCAAATTCCAATAGATTATGCGACACCACTAAAGTTTATTATTTTGACCCATATGATTTTTTGTGCTAGTTCAAGCACCAAATTATCTATGGGCATTTCTAGTCAGCATTCCAGATGAACAACACAAAACTGTTAGACCTATGAATGAATGCAACATAAGAGAGTTTAGAACTAGATTAAGGTCAGTTAACTGGAATGACATCTTATACAAAGATATGTGAGTGAATAACAAATCAAATTATTTATAGAGGAAATTGCAAGACTGCATAAAAATTAAAAGAGGACTATATCAATTAGTTAAACATGAATATTTAGTTTGTGTCTGATGCCAAAACAGCCAACGATTTTGTCCGATGAGTGATATTAAACCTGACCAAACCAATCGGAAGTTGGTTGACAAGTAACTATATCATCAACATATTATGAAAAGAAAAGCTACTACTCACCATATAGCGTAAATGCTGTGTCGCAGATAGGCACAACAAAAAAAAACTGTCACAATATAAGCTTTCGGCCAAAAAGGCCTTTGTCGAAAACAGATCACTCACACACACACACACACACACACACACACACACACACACACACACACGACAGCAGCTTCTGGCGACTAAAGCCACACTGTTCAAGTCCATTGCTAAACATCAACATAAAATCTCTGAATATTTGGCAGAATCTGGAATGTAATAAACAGACCTATCAAATTCCAATAGATTATGTGACACCACTAAAGTTTATTATTTTGTCTCATATGATTTTTTGTGCTAGTTCAAGCACCAAATTATCTATGGGCATTTCTAGTCAGCATTCCAGATGAACAACACAAAACTGTTAGACCTATGAATGAATGCAACATACGGGAGTTTAGAACTAGATTAAGGTCAGTTAACTGGAATGACATCTTATACAAAGATATGTGAGTGAATAACGCAATCAAATTATTTATAGAGGAAATTGCAAGAATATTTAATGAGTGTTGTCCCAGATTAGTAAAAAGACAGAATAATAACCAAGCTCATAAACCACAAAGACTAAATAATTGGTTTACACCATATCTCAACAGCATCAGGATTATGCTTCCTATGTTTAAGGACAGATCTCATAACAGTAACGAGTACAAAGAGATGTACATTAGAATAAGAAAAATTTATAGATCTGAAATAAGTTTGGCAAAACGAAAGGCGAATGATAACTATTCTTAAATCCAGAAACAGCTGTAAAGCTGCCTGGGAAGTAATTAAAAGTGAAATAAATAGACCAACAACTCAACTAGCTATACCCGTAGCCCCAGATATCAAACTCACACTCTGTTAACTTCAGTTTACAACAAGATTTGTCTCCCCTCAACGCCATGCTTGATGCTAAAACTCTTTTAGGTTGAATTAAGTATGTATTCCATAAATTCTGCTGGGCAACAGTAACTGAAAATGATGTTAGCAAAGCAATAGGCAAACTAAGTAGTTCCAGAGCAGAGGACTTCTATGGTCTGTCAAACTTTGTCATAAAGAAGATATCAAGTGATCTTCTGCCCCCTCTAACCACTCTCATTAACCGTATATTATAGCAAGGGATTTGGGTAAAAAAGATAGCAACCACAACCGTGCAGCAGAGTGGTGGTCAGAGGAACTAGAGGTCTTCATTAGAGAAAAACGAAATGCGTTCCTTCAGTGGTTGAATGATAAATCAGAAGAAACAAGGTCAATATACAAGGAAAAGAAGAATGAAGTGACGAAAAAAATAAGGATGGCAAAAAATGAAGCATGGGAAAGAACATGTGCCAAGGTGAATAGCAAATTAGGATTTGGGAGAGCGAAAGAAGCATGGTCAGTATTGAAAGGGCTTCGACAGGATACAAAAAGCAAAACTAATCTCCAACTGGTAACACAAAAGGAATGGGAAGAGTATTTCCAAAAATTATTAAATGAGGACAGAGAAGAATATCTAGAAGAAGGAACAGGGGAAGATAAGGGACATGAAGATGATGAGATCCATATTTTAGAAAGTGAAGTACTTCAGGCGTTGAGAACAGGAAAGAATGGTAAATCACTGGGACCAGGCAATATCAATCTGGAGTGTCTGAAATATGGTGGTGACAAAATTGTGAAACTGATAACACAGCTCTTCAACAAAATGATACATGGAGATTCAATACCCAACGAAATGAAGCTAGGTTACATTAATACAATATTTAAGAAAGGGGATCGCAAAATTTATTCAAGCTATCGAGGAATTTGTGTTACAAACACATCAATGAGAATTTTTGCGAAAGTAATTAAAAACAAACTGGAAAAAAATTTTAGAAGCCAAGAAGAACAATGTGGATTCACGGCTGGGAGATCATGTGTAGACCATATTTTCACATTACGACAGATTTTGGAGAAACATAGGGAAAAATCAAAAAGTATAGGATTAATTTTCATAGATCTAGAAAAAGCGTATGATACTGTTCCAAGAAAATTACTTTGGAGAGCACTACATATGGCAAACATAAACCCTTCCTTGATTAAAATAATACAACAGATGTATAAAGATAACATTTGCCAAGTGAAAGTTGGTAATAAACTTTCACAGAAAATTAGAACAAGCAAAGGCCTTTTACAGGGCTGTCCCATGTCACCATCATTATTTAAAATCTATATAGATATTAGCCTTAGAACATGGTCTCGTAAATGTAATAGTATGGGATTAGAAATAAGAGGTGGAGTTTACCTACATCATTTATTATTTGCTGATGATCAAGTAGTCGTAGCACAAGATGGGGAGGATGCTAACTATATGTGCAATCAACTAGCAGTAGCATACAAAACTTAGGGTTTGAAGATTAATTACCAAAAAACAGAATACTTGACTAATGATTCAGATGAGCTATACATTGAAGGAAAGAAAATCAAAAAGATAAACACTTTCTGTTATTTGGGATCCATTTTAGAAATCGAGGGAAAATCAGAGTCAGAAATCAATAAAAGAATTAGTAGCGGACGGAGGGTCATTGGGATGCTTAACTCAGTCTTATGGAGCAGGAATGTAATGAGCAGAACTAAAAAATTAATATACAAATTCATATTAGAGAGTGTGGTTCTGTATGGAACGGAGACCTGGACAATTAACATGAAGCACATTAAAAAATTACAAGCTCTAGAGATGGACTTTTGGAGAAGATCGGCAAGAATCTCCAGGAAAGAAAAGATAAGGAACACCGAAGTAATAAGGAGAATGGAAATAAAAGAAAGAATATATGACGTAATGGATAGGAAGAAATTACAGTGGTACGGGCATGTACGACGAATGGAAGAAGCCAGAATACCAAAATTGATACTGGAGTGGGAACCGGAGGGGAGAAGAAGAAGAAGAAGAGGACGACCTGTGACCACCTGGCTCCAAAATGTACAGCACACATTGAGGAGAATGGGCGCAGACGAAGAGGACATGCAAGATTGAAACACCTGGAGAAATATTTTGAGAGTATAGTTTAAGAACGTTTATTGTTTGTATTGTCATTTCCAGGTAAATTATTATGTTGGAGATAAGCCTCTGTAATGAGGAAAAGCTCAAAATAATAATAAATAATAGTTATAAATACGTAGGCCTCAAACTGTTTAATATGCTCCCTAAAATTGTACAAACAGTATCTAAAAGTAAATTTAAGACAACATTGGGTCAACGGCTCAAAGGTGAAGCATTTTACTCGGTTGATGAATTTAAAGATTGTATTATGGCAGATTTGCTGTTTTAACATAGAGAAAGGTACCTCTGCCTGTAGTAGGACCTAAATTTGTATCACTAGCTTAGGATAATGACAGTGTTATCAACATGTATATGATAATGACAGTCATCAACACGAATACTCCCTGCTTAATATAAATCTGTATAATGTTTTCCTTTTTATTGTAAAATTAATAATACATAAAATTCCAAATGTGTGCTATTGTACTACACTAAATTTCATGATTTATATATACATTGTTATGAGAATATAACCATCTTTATACTGTAATTGAACTTATTGACGAAGCCCATTGTATAAGAAAATACTGAACGGCTAATAAAGATTCTTATTCTTACTCTTATTCTTTAGACAAAAATACATATATATTAAAGATCTTTGGTACATATATATTAAAGATCTTTGGTGATTGCATTTATAATACCCCGAGAAACCACAAAATTAAGTATTACTTTAATTCACAACAAAAACTGGCAAGGGACAATGGGAAAATACTATAAATCCAGAGTATTTAGTGTGGTCCTTGCATATTACCCAGTTCAACATAATCTACCTCTTACAGTTGCAATTATACATGCAATGTTCACAATGACATTGAATTCACTATATAACCAATATGCACCCACAACATGAAGGCCAGTACCATGATCAGGCTACCCATCTCTGAGACAGTGTACCTAGTAAACAAGTACACAATTTCAGGAAGTTTGCGATCAGGCACTCAATTTACTGTATTTACCCATGCATAAGACACCCCTGAATATAAGACGACCCCCTTTTCTGAGAGGCTTCTTGAGTAAAATTTATTTTTAACGTATTCTTACTGAAAAAATTACAAACTGTTTATTGACAGGGTATATGCCTAAAGAGTTACTATTACACATATTCTAAACTGAAGTCATTTACTGGTTTTCCACATTTTGATAAAATAAGGAGACATAAAATAAGCAAAAGGAAATCGTTTAAATTAATTTTTATCTTCAGTCCTCTTCTCTTTAGCCTGTCATCTGTGACATCGATATTTTTAATCACCATCATCGTAACAGGGCAGCTGTGAAACTTTTATCTTCATTGTCCCAAATATTGGGCTTTTTCTCCTGAACATGTTGCAGATTATTTTTTGAACACACAGTGGATTTTCCTTCTATACTTGTATGAGAGTCTCCCGTAAGTCCAACCCCTCGTCCAAGTCGTTGGAGATGGGCAACGGCACAAAGTAGGGGACTGCCTATAGGGGCGATGTACAGCGGGGACTTCGTGTGCCCCAGGACCGCTACGGTAGCTGGGAAGGCCCTATGGGAACCCTGAAACGTGACGGCTAACGGGGCTCTGGTGAAGCTGCGATAGGCCTAGCAAGCCAGTAGTGGATAAATCAACTGCTTTCAAAAAGGGAACATGCCTCGGATCACGGAACGGATTTACAGGAAACCGACCAAGCAATGGAAAAGGATTACGAGATGGTTTACGACTGGGCACCTTAAACGTAAGGACTCTAACTGGGAAGTTAGAAGAAATTGTAGAAATGATGGAAAGGAGGAAATTGGACATCTTGGGACTTGCTGAGACTAGGTGGAGAGGAGTTGGTGAAAAACCACTAAGTAAAGGATGTAAACTGTACTGGATAGGGAATGAGAGGGGAAGAAATGGAGTGGCAATAGTGGTCAGAGAGGGTCTGCAGGAGGAGGTGGAAGGTATCAATGATCGAATGATAAAAGCCAGAGTACGAGTGAAAGGAAAAAGCATTGAAATCATCCAAGCATATGCCCCACAGGTGGGGTGTACAAAACAGGAGAAGGAGGAATTTGAAGATGACATGCAAAAGCAGCTAAATGGAGGTAATCAGATTATAATAGGGGACTTCAATGCACATGTTGGCACAGACAGGAAAGGATTCGAGGAGATAATGGGACCAGAGGGCTGGGGGAACCGAAATAGAGAAGGAAAATTGTTGCTGGAATTCTGCAAGAGGAATGGGCTGGCGATCGCAAATTCCTGGTACAAGAAGAGAAGTAGCCACAAAATAACTTTGTACAGTGGAGACTGGTCCCAAACTTCAGTAGTAGACTATGTACTAGTGGATAGGCAGATGATGAGCAGCCTCACAGATGTTAAGGTCATTCCATCTGAGGCCTTAGACAGTGACCATCGGCTGTTGGTAGCCACCCTGAGAGAGAAAAAAGATAGGAGGGCAACAGACATACAGGAGAAAAGGTTGAAGACATGGATGCTGAAAAAGGATGAACGGAGGACCCAGTACCAGACACTGATCAGGAAGAAGCTGCCAAAGGAAGATCAGAGAACAGTGGAAGAAGAATGGGGAGATTTTAAGAGGGCTCTACTTGAGGCAGCTGAGACTGTGTGCGGAAGAACTAGCACAAAGAGGAGAAGTAAGGAAACCCCATGGTGGAACAACATATGTAAAGAGGCAGTACTTCGAAAGAACAAAGCCTTCAGAGAATGGTTCCAGACCCGAACAGTGGAAGCTAGGGTAAAATATAAGGGAAGCAAGAAAGCGGCACAGACCATAGTAAGGGCGGAGAAGAAGTAGTGGATGGAAAAATGGACAAGAATGTTAGAAGAGGACAGTGAAGGGAACAAAAAAGTACTTTACACCATGGTAAGAAATAAGAGGAACGACAGAAGCGAGTGCCTGAGGATCATGGATAATAATGGAAGAGTTGTGGAGGAAATGCATGAGCTCAAAAAGATTTGGAAGGAGTACTTTGAAGATCTGTTGAATGCTGTCAAGCGGGTAACTAACAGTGATGGAGAACCTAAGGCAGCAGACGATTATAATAGTGGGGAAATTGATGATCTAACTCGGAATGAAGTGGAAGAAGCCATAAAGAGGATGAAAGGGGGCAAGGCACCAGGTTGGGACGAAGTAACAGTGGATATGATACGAGCAGCAGGAGAAGTAGGAACCCAGTGGCTATACAGAGTGCTGAGGGTGGTGTGGAAGGAGAACAGAATTCCTGAGGATTGGAAGAAAGGAATTATAGTCCCGATCTTCAAGAAAGGGGATAAAAGGAGATGTGAGAACTACAGAGGAATCACCCTGCTATGCCACTGTGGAAAAATCTATGAAAAGATCCTGGAAAAGTGAATAAGAAGCAGTATCGAAAGTAGACTGCAAGAGGAGCAGTATGGTTTCAGACCGGGAAGATCAACAACGGACCTCATATTTGCGGTAAGGCAACTGCAGGAAAGGCACTATGAGTACGGGAAGGACTTAATCATGGCCTTTTTAGATATTGAGAAGGCGTATGACAGTATCTATAGGGACAAGCTCTGGGATGTGCTGAACGCAAAAGGGATAGATTAAGAGATAACACGAAAAGTCAGAAAAATGTATGAGGGAAGTGAGAGTTGTGTGAAAGTGGGGAGGGAACGTACTGCATGGTTCAAGCTGGAAAATGGGCTGCGGCAGGGAAGTGCACTTTCGCCTTTATTGTTTATTATTGTTATGGATGAAATCCTACAGCAAGTATCAGATGCAATTGGAGATCATAAAATGAAAGCAGTGCTTTTTGCCGATGACCTGATGTTATAGGGAAATTGCGAGAAGGAGGTGCAAGAGCAGTTAGATGTATGGGAGGCAACGGCAGCACAATATGATATGCATTTCTCTGCAAAGAAAAGTGAAATAATTGTCACAACAAGGAAGAAGAATAGGCCAAATGTGGATATAACTTGTGGAGGGGAAAAACTACAAGTGGTAGATAACTTCAAGTACCTGGGAAGCATGATTGAAAGTAAGAGGGGAAACGCAATGGAAATAAATGACAGGTGCAGAAAAGCAGGGCAGTTCTTCAAATGCATTAGGGGGCTTATTTGGAGCAAGGAGGTGCCACAGAAATCCAAGGGAATTATATACCGAACCTACTTTGTCCCCATGTTGGCATACGGAAGTGAGACATGGGTAATGCACAAAAGCGACAAAAGTAGAATACAAGCTAGTGAAATGAAGTTCCAGAGGAGCAGGTTGAGTGTAACAAGACGAGACAGATTGCGAAATGTGTATGTGAGGGAAAGACTAAAGGAGGAACCAGTACAGGACAGGATAGAAAAATCAAGACTGCAGTGGTATGGACACATGAAGAGAATGGATGAGGGAAGAATTCCAAAGAGGATGTTTGATCTGCAACCGGAGGGGAAGAGGCCCAGGGGAAGACCAAGAGATAGATGGGTGAAGGGAGTGAAGGAATGTGTGACGAGAAGAGGAGAGAACTGGACGAAGGTGGAAGAGTGGGAATGGTGGAAAGACAGAACACGATGGAGAGGCCTGTGTTCCCGACAGACCCAGCCAGTGGCTGGAAACTGTCCAAGATGATGACGACTTGTATGAGAATGTTACAATGTCTTTTGCTACAAAAACATATATCATCTGCCCGCCACTCTCTCATTGGCTGTGTAACCTGCATCTGACACCCCATCCCCCACACCCACCCCTACCGTTTCCTCATACCTCACGGAGAATGTCGACACAATTGCTGCACGAAACACGTAAGTACGCCACTGGCCCCAGTCTGGACTTTTAGCATCTCCTGCAGAAATGTATGCAATTATTGAGTATTTTGCCAGTTTTAAAGGCAGTGTGATTCAGAAGACAAAAAGATTCACACAAACTGCACTTTACAAACGGTATATGTTCATAAAAAGCCAAAGTTTACAGTATAGATTCCCACGATTGGCAGCACGACAAAATTTACTGGCACACATCTCTTCCCTCCCCACACTCACTCATAGTTCTCAGCTAAGCTCGTGTCACTTTCTTCCCTCCAAGGCTTCCATAGAGCTGTGCTTAAGCAACAGTGAAAAAACAGACGGTTGCATATTGTAGGGTGCAGGTCATATGTAACAATAACAAAAACTAATATATAACTGAAAGATCACAATCACAATTCAGTCCAATTCTCAAACTTTTTTGCTCGTCCTGGAAATTACTGGAGTCTGATGGTATGATCTCCACAACGGGTCTTTCCTCTACAATTTATTCTTGCGGTAACAACTGCCATTAGTTTAATGTGGTTTTTTTTCCATTTGTTAGACATTTACTTCTGGGTTTATTTTCTTTCTCATTTCATCTGAATGTCGCCACCTTGTTCTAAAGCTGATTAAAAGCTGGTAATAACATTTTCCCTGGTATTCTAATACATGAACAGCTAATGAATTTTTATTTGTGAAGCACCGCGTAAATCATTAGTTTCTCATACCCAAATAAAATAACGACTAGGGTTCAGAATCGTGTAACAGTTTTTTTAAGAACAAGATCTTCACCTTTGAATGTTATCTTCACTCAAAAAGCAGAGTAAATCTATGTATACGGTATCCATACATTTAAGAGAACTTATACAGCAAACCAATTCCAATGCAGCAAAAGTCTGAGTAGATAAAGTTAAATGTTGTTTCCTACTGTGTTTCACAAAGCTGTCGATTTTTTAAGCAGAGCATTAGACTGCTGTAATGCCTAGTACATAGTTTCTCACATATCCATCCACTGCACTAGTGCCGCAAGTTAAATACCACGTACGTAGTACAAAGTTTCCCACATATCCATCCACTGCACTAGTGCCGCGAGTTAAATGCCATGTGAATGATCAATCAGGATCGATACTGTATCAAGCACTTCTGCGTATCAGGGAATCTCGAGCCTATTCGAATGAAGGTACTGGCTGCTAAGCTATACGCATTGTAATTCTCCAAAATAAGTTACACAAAACCTCAATAGCCAAAGCTTCACCCATAAATGTAAGGCGACCTCTATATTGATCAATTAAAAATTGATATCTCAGCAGCAATAGTTTAATCTGCAATTATAAGACAACCCCTTATTTTTGAATGACGAATTTCGGACAAAACCTCATCTTATAATCGGGTAAATACAGTAATATTATCTTAAAGTTAATCTAACTAATCACACTCAAAAATTGCACAGAAAATGCATGATTCACAACATAACGTACAAAAGGAGTGGGTGGTGTATCAAAAGTCATAGAGAGCACTAGAGCTTAAAACACTGCAACAACTATAGGTTCAACACTATACCGGGGCTAGTGAAACATGTCAGCTCGCATGCAGTTGGCTATACTGCGAGTGCGAAGTTGCAATAGCTGCCACCGCACACGCCCACAACTCCGAAGTATGTTTTGTAAATGTAAGCTACAATCAACGTTTATACGTAAGTGCAACAAAGTACGTTTTTCTAACAATGGAGAACGACGACGGAGGCTAAGTGTTTGATAGTATATGAAGCCGAGAAATAAAAACACCCATAGTTAATGACAATATCTATGAAAATTCGTTCCAAATTGTTACCATAATAGCTGAACTTAAAATGTCATGTAATAATGTAAATCTAAGCATACCAAAGAACACGCTATCCACACTCATGGAAAGAAATAAAGCAAAACATGCATGCCCACCTGATTGCAGATAGAAAGAATTAATTCTGTATACACTTACACTTACCAATTTACGATGTCAATGGCACAATTCCATTCAGTTCACCTTCACTATCATTGGAATCTGTGCTGAAACCATTTTCATCATCATCAAGAGAAATCATTAATTGCTCATTTTCATTTATAATGCCGTCTATAGTCTGTGCTTCACTTAGCTGTTTAGCAACAGGGTCTACTTTTTCCCCCCATGAGGTAGCATCTACAGTAGCAAGACCTTCATGTAGCCGTCTTTCCACTTCTGTTATAGTAGCAGTCTTGTTGTTATTTCTAATGCACACCTTGACTTCACTCCAAACCAATTCAGTTGGATTGAAATGGCAGTGACACGGCGGTAGCCTAATTACCAAGTGACCGTGTCCAATTGAAATTTCATCCTCCAACGTATTTAGGCATCAAAAGTTTATTTTGTTTTACGGGCGAGTATAACAGCAGCTTTGTCATGCTCATGTCTGCAGCAATGTGTATCATCTGCAACCAGTGCATCGTAGTTTCTTTACGGTCACTATCGGTGGGAGTTTTGTCTAAAATCATGTCATAGAACGGTGCATTGTCCATCGCAAACACTGTCTGAACACTAAACTGGGGCAACAAATTTTCAAACCACTGTAGAAACTGGGTGGTCCTATCTTCACGATAGTCACCACTTTTTTCGATTGAATAACTGAAAATCCTTCAGGCAAAAAGCAGTTTGAAGGTACTGCTTGGGCCACAATAAGTCAGGATCCTCTTCCTGTTCACTAATGGTTCAAATGGCTCTGAGCACTATGGGACTCAACTGCTGTGGTCATAAGTCCCCTAGAACTTAGAACTACTTAAACCTAACTAACCTAAGGACATCACACACATCCATGCCCGAGGCAGGATTCGAACCTGCGACCGTAGCGGTCGTGCGGTTCCAGACTGTAGCGCCTTAAACTGCTCGGCCACTCCGGCCGGCCTGTTCACTAATGACCACTGCTATTCGGAGTACCATCTGTCCAGCATTTCTCAACTGATTCTCCAGCGTTGACCCAGGTTTCACCTAACCATATGATTGAGTATATGTCCTTTCCTACAATTCTGTGTAAGAAAATGGTACGAGCTGCAATAACACGAGCTTTTTCAAGGAACAGTTCTTGTCCATCTAATTTTTTAAAACAGAAGCCCATACTTTTTAATATCATCTTAAGTGACTTTTTCCCCTGAGAAAAGCTCACTTTCTTTTAAAGAAATTAGCAACTTTGCTATTGTGGGATATTCTTTCCTTTTGTAGTATCCGTATATGTGCCGACGAATTGCATCAGATTGGAAAGAATCAATATAACACACTGTTTCTCCCACAGGGGCTTTCTTCCACACTGTTTACTTCACTGTCTTAAGTCTCGAAGTAGCACCCCTTTCTTACAATTGTTCTTTCACTGAGGCCTAGAGTGTTCGAGGTACACTCAAACTTTAGCAGCAGGAATCGACACATGCCCATGAACAGAAACAAATTGTTTTTCTTGCTCATAACACTCTAGAGTCATCCTTAGAAATTCCAAGGCCTGACTATTTAATGACACTGCATGGCACAACGGACTGTTGCTTGGTGAACGACATAATTTTGGTGACATTGTTTAACAAGCAGCAACACAAGGCGTTCCCACACTAACATACAATGTTTACACAGAAGCTGGCAACCTGGTAGCGTCGACGCAGGAACCGGCTTTTGTTCATTGCTATTACTTGTTCAGAAGACACAGTGCCTCGCGTTCCTCACTTGTTTGATAGTTATATTACCAACTCTATGACGCTTGGGGAGTTACCTTGAAATGCCATGTTTCAGTGGCCCAGGTATAACAATACTTCAAACTGGGTTGATGCCAGAACAACAAGTGCACTACTACTGCTCACAGCCAATTATGAAGAAAATAATATCATCTTATTGAAATACTATGTGCTCAAAGGAAATTTTCAAGTAAATCGCAAACCTGAAAAGACACACAGCAAAAATTTAATTTAATAACATTGGAATATTAAGAAAATGAGTACACGTGAAATATCTCACCAAGCATTTTACGAAGTGTCCAACAACTTGATCAAAGAATGGGAAGAAGTCTGCTTTGTAAGTCAAAAAAAGGGAATGTACAATATCGGCAACTTTGCTCAATATATAAACATCTTCATTATTTTCATCAACAAGCTGCTCTTCTACCACCTGCAAACCAAGCATTTCAGTGTTATGATGGCACAATAATAGCACTCATCATTTCATTCAAGTTATGGAGAGTAATATTGCCATAAGCTCACCTCATCATAATCTTCATCTTTCCTCTTTTCTTGTCGTGCTGCTGCATTTTCAAAGTGATCCTTCATAATTTTATCAACAATACGGATTAGTTCACCCACAGTTTCTGCTGTCAAGTAGAAACTACCAAGAGTTTCTATGCACTGTTGAAACGAACACAGATTCAGTACACATAGCATGGGACATTAAAATATAGGAGGAAAATATGCAGTAAGAAATATAACTTACGCTACCAAAATAAGCACTGCGAAGTGTAAGAAACAGGGGCAATATTGGAAGCAGAAAGGAAATACTTTGCGGGAGGGGGGAGAGGAGGGGGGGCACAAAGATAATGCTGAAAACACCTGCCACAAAACAAAAACTAGTTGGTAGTAAGAAGTGAGGCAATAGTCCCGTAACAAATTACTTTTCCAACCTAACATCTCTATAAAGTAAGTAAATCTATCCTCTTCATAATATTGTCTTTATTCCATCCTCTGCAGCTAGACTCACAACTTGTGTTCAGTGCAGTCACATGTAACCCAAACATCAACGTAATATGTAACAACTTGGAAAGTTACTTAACCATTATGCAAACAATATTATGAAAAGGATAGACTACTACTCACCATGACAATTTCAAGTTGCAGGCAGGCACGAAAAGACTGTTGCGCCTGTCTGCAGCTCAACGTCATCTTTAAGGTGAGTAGCATTCTACCCTTTTCATAATACTATACTGTTCGTACTGCAACCTGGTCTTTTCATTATTTAATCATTGTCTAAAATTTAAGAAACATTTGGTGACAACAAAAATATTTATATACGATTTCAGTGAAGACAGAAATATGTCTACAAACCTTTGCCATTGAATGCATGTGTTCTGCCAGTACCTCGTTTTCGGGTTCAGTATCAATTGCTCTTAGTAGTTCAGGGTAGATGAATGACCACATATCTCTCAAGTACTCTGGGCCTATTCAAAAGAACAAACATGCAGACAAGCATCAGAACACCAATTTCGTGAACCAACCTCAAATTTCGCTAACAAATAACAGAGCATAATTTACCTAATAATTTCCATTTACTTTTTTTCATCTATGTAATACAATTTTTACTCATATGATCAAAAATGTGTGTTCTTCACAATACTTAGGTAATACTAATACATAACCATTGTGAAATCTCTATTTTATTGTGCCTGTTATCAAATCACACTAATAATATTAAATTCTAATGGTGAATCATGCAATACTAAAAATCACCAGACAACAGCTGAAACAATTGTTACGAAAGAGGCCAGCATACATAGCTATGTGGATACACACTGAAATCCACACTTGCTTAAAATCTCAACTTTTTGAAAACTATGGATGATCAACCCCAACCCACTGGCATGAAGTGCTGTTCTCTGAAGGAAGAAAATCAATTTGGCAATTGATTAGGGGATGGAGTATCGCAGATGCAAAAAGCAAAAATTTCTTTACCTGCTTGAAAATATTGTTCGCCAGGTCCCTGAGGTAATAACACATTTTGTATCCTGCAGCTATGAATTATACACTCCCTCAAGCTGCACTATACCTGCCTCCACCTCACTATACTATCCTCCCCCTCTAACCGTGCTGCTCCCATCATGCGCAGTTGCCACTCACAAGGGAACTGTCAAACCTGACATTTCAATACCTGGCCTGAAATTTTTTTATATGGGAAGAATACACCAAAAGAAACAAAATATCAAAATTTTAGCAGCAAATATTTTTATAAATTATTGAAAATTGTCAAATTCCCAGTTTGCCAGGTGGCTGGAAAAATGTATACCCTACCATAGCTGTAGCAGATGGCACATGTGCAACATGACAGGAAAATATCTTTGATTCACAGCACATAGGTGAACGGATAACATGGCACAAAGCAAACTTAATTTGTAAAGCGAATTTCAGTTTCCACTGATAGCTTCACTGATACAGTTGTTCACAGTTACTATTCACTTGAATTTGCAACTCATTTAACATGGATAATAATTAGCAGTTGCCTCTGCAGTATCACTAAGTGTTAACAATGGGGTGAAACTGAATTAGTTTCCTTTTTGTTCTCCTCATATATGTTTGCAAATAGTATCTGTTTTTGGAGAGGTTACGTAGTTTCACAGTAATCTGGTATCCAATTAATTTTTCAACTTCACAAAGATGAAATAACAGGAACGTCGTATGTAATTGCAGTTGTCTATTTCTTATGAAGATCTACATGTGTGTTAATTATTTATTAATTTCTTGGACATTTATTTGAATGATTTTGACATTTCATTATAAATTGTGGAAACATTAGAAGACACAGGATGTAATTCATTTGATTCTGTGAATTGGGGTTTGAACAATGAATGTTGTGCTAATTAAAGTTCAGAGCACAAATACAGTATGTTCATGGCCCAAAGAAAACACAGAGGAATACCTTTCAGTAACAAAGATAATACTGTAAAATTTTTAGTTAAAAAAAGAGGGAGAAAATGCTTAACTTTCAGCATTGCCGGTATGGTTTCGTAAAATTGAACTGAAGTATATGAATGGTACAAAGATTTACGCACAGTACAAAATATGCATCAAAATGAAACTACAAAAATTATTCAAATGAAAAACTATTCAAAAGATTTATAACCACTTGTGAAGGTCAATATACTGTTAGTGAGGGAGGTCTATGAGACTAGGCCATCTGAATTGAAAGTGAGATGAACATCATTGATTTCCAGGATTCTTTGAACTAGTTAAATAGTTTCAGAAAATTATACAGAAAAGGGAGTTACAAAATTACAAAGTTTACTTCCAGTACATGTGTAGAGGGGATGTCATTGATATGTATTACTATAGACAAATTATAGCTTCTTGGTATTCTCCAAAATGCTGTACATAATAAGCCAGTCGGTCAAGTTTCGTACAAGAACTGCAACCTGCACTTTTATCATTTTGAGCAGAAAAAAAGAGTTGCTTGTGCAGTCTATGAACTGCTTACAACAATATCAGTGATAACGATCAGTGGATTACTGTTTCTGCAGCTTCATGTCATCAAGAATCTCAAGGCAAATTACGGCCAAAATTTAAAAACACTGTTTAGGTGCAACAATATTGTAACTGACATAGCAAAATCTGGAAAAACTGGAGAGTTGCAGAAAATAATTAATATTTGGACAGCATAAAGCATTTTGCAGGTAACTGTCAGACAAGACAATTTCCAATAGGTCTTTGTCGTTTCATGTTTATCAACATAACAGTACTGTTAAACTTAAGTCATTTTTTGTACTGTCAGTTTCCTTCATCACATTTTACGAATTTCATCAAGTATGCCTAGTAAACTGCACAATACGCAAAACAGTGGCCACAACCATCTCTTATCCCATACTAATTCTGTCTAAATAACACTAGAAATCACTGTGAAGTGCCTGAATGCATTAATTTTTCTTTTATCGTGTGTGCCTTGTGTAAGGTAAATAAAGGGTGTTTCAAAATGAACATTCTGGTTTTAAGGTGGTGTAGCATTTATTACGTTCTACTTACAACTGTAAAAAATACACCAAATGAAAGAGCAACTCAAGCAGTTCAATGGGAAGAGTATGGAATGACTAAGAGTAACTGAAGAATGTGTTGAACGAGTGAGAGTCTTTCACACATAGTCACAAGAAATCATTTCAGAAGTCTAATCGTGAATTAGCAGCTCCAGTGGAGTTTGTGTGGAAACTTTCAGGGAGACACTTACAACTACATCCTTATCATGTACAGCGTTACAAGTTCTAATACCTACAGACTATGGTTTACATGCGAATTTAGCAAACAAAACATTGCTGCATGACAATGAAGATTTTGTGGATTGTGTCGTCTTCAGTAATATATCGACATTTCAAGTCAATGGAAATGTCAACACACACAATGCGCGCATCTGGGGATCAGCAAATCCCCAGGAGATGATACAGCTGCAACGAGACTCCCCTAAATTGAATGTGCCATAACCCCACACAAAGTTTTGGGTCTTCTTTTTCAGTGAAGCAACTGTAACTGGTGTTTCTTATCTTAATGTGCTAGAACTATGGCCCGTGCCTCAACTGGAAGAAGCAGAACAACAGAACTTTATTAGGCAGCAAGATAGTGTGTCGCCTCACTGGCATAATGCATCAGGTGACTGGTCAAACGACGACGTTCCCAATCGCTGGATTGGCCGCAGGGACCGGATGACAGACCATGTTGTGCGTGACCTCCACATCCGTACACAATCTGACGCCATGTGATTTTTATCTTTGAGGGTTCATAAAGGATCATGTGTATGTGCCTCTGCTGCCAGCTGATCTGTCCAATTTTAGAAACAGTATTATTGTACGTTACCCCCGACACATTGAGCTAGGTTTTGGAACAACTCTCATATCGACTGTGTGTGATCGGTGTTCCCAATGATTAACTGTTAGAAAAACTGTTTGTGTTACTCTTTCACATGATGTATAATTTATAATTGTGAGGTGAATGTAAAACGTGCTACGAAGCCTTAAAATCAGTATATTCATTTTGAAACACCGTGTATTTGTTTTCGTTACGCAATACATACTTCGCATTTTTGTGGTGACTACATGGGATTAACAAGGAACTGTTTCACTGACAGTAAAATATACACTATTCAAAAATCATAAGAACTGTGCTATAGGAATTTTTAAAAAGCATCTCAAGTCAACAGATTAAGAGTCCTGATTGACGGAACTCATCTGTAATATAACGTAATACACTGCCTTCATTTTCTTCTGCCTGTCATTCATGTAACAATTACATGTGCAACAGTTTAGGAGTCAATATGTGCTGCAAGTTATTCAAAAAGATTAATGATTTAAGACATTTCTGGTACGATGGGAGTGTTCGAACTTCACGTGTGTTCACTTTGGACTTCACGCTACGCAGCACTATTTTCTCATCATGGCTGTGTCTGCTTATTCACCGAACCACGCGCCAGGCAAAAATGGGTGTAGAAACCGCTGTCTTAAGTGGTTTTTCGTGTGGAAAAACTGAATAACCTAATATAAAAATAAAAAAAAAAAAATAAATAAAAATACTTGCAGCCTGTCTTTGTAGGTAAAATTTGGACACAGCATTTCATTTTCTGTATTCTTCCTGTCTGAAAGATTTCTGGATGGTTTCTGACGCGTCGAATTGGATCACTACCTTGTCAGTCCAGCTGCAGCAGCCAGACAGTGTTCATGTGCATGTGAGTTGTGTTTGTGTGACTGCGTGTGTGTGTGTTTACTTCACAAAGCTAAAATGTATAAGAGTCTCTGTTGTGTTTGTCTGCGACTATGTTTCCCTTCTATGATGAGTAGCAATATTGTCGCAGAAGAAGCTGAGTAGCACCACCACTGTGGTGTAGTGGTTATGGTACTAGATTGTTGCATGGAGGGTCACGAATTCAAAACTCACCTGAACTGTAAAATTTTAATTTCTATCTTCGGTTTGAGGACATTCTAGTAGTATCCACAGGTGCCAAGAATCATTGTACTGGAATGTTCTGTAGCTGTTTATATACCGTATCCACTAGGATCCACTATTTTACACAGCTCCAAGACTTTTGAATGTAGGATGCTGTTGTTTATATACCGGAGGCAGTTTGCTTCGCATTCTTCTATGTGCAAGTGCTGAATAAACCATCGTTAAGTGAAGTTAGTGTTCATCATTCATCTACTTACACCTTCCTCTAGGTGACATTATTCTGGTGGAGGCGCTGGGTATTGGAACTTGAGATACCGCATATCATCGACGACACAGTGGCTCCCATCAGGCCACGACAGAGCCGCCGTTTACATGGCGAGAAAGCTGAGTCAGAGACATATTCAACAGATCGCAATCTATTGGAGACAGAAGAAGAAGAAGAAGAAGAGAACTTCACGATGACAGCAACTGTGTGCCACCACATAAGACATCCTTCTGGGTTCTCTGGTGACTGGCCAAGATTGAAACAAGTGGCTGAAGGTATATGAGCGTATAACAAAATTTAACAAATGGAATGACACCGTGTGTTTGGCTAACGTATTTTTCTACTTGAAGGGCACTGCCAAGCAATGGTATTAGAACAACGAGGAAAAGTTCAAAAGCCGGAAGTATTCCAGGTGGAACTGCGCAAGTATTTCGGCGACACATGACGACAGAAGTGCAAGGCTGAGGATAATTAAAGTGTAGGGCACAGCGTCCAGGAGAAACGACAGCATCCTACATTCAAGACATCTTGGAGCTGTGTAAAATAGTGGATCCTAGAATGAAGGAGGAAGATAAGGTTGCACATCTCATGAAGGGTGTTGCTGAGGACATGTATCAAGCTCTACTCCTGAAGGAGGTTTCAACAGCTGACGACTTCATAAAATGGTGCCAGTATATCGAAACAATTCATCAAAAAAGAACTACACGAAAGAAGTTTGAACGGCTACCAAACATCGTATTGATGTCTGTGATGGAGAAAGAAACTGATTTCACAAGTGTTCTTCGTCAGATAGTGAGAGAGGGAGTTCAGAAGACACTTGGATTGCACGGGAATGAAAAACAGAGACGCTTCAAGAGGTCATAAGGGAGGAAGTGGAACAGAGATTGAACCCAATCTCTCGTCCTTCATCTCCCTTTAAAACGGTAAAAAAGTAGAGACCCAGGCGAAGTTACGTTCCTACAATGCCGCATGAGGAACCTGTTTGGGCACCAAGGATAACCGATGCCTCGAGGGACCAGGATAACCAACCAGTATGTTTCCACTGCAGACAACCAGGACATGTAGTGCGCTATTGTCAAGAAAGACCGCGGATATTTGACGATGCCCGCGCCAGAAGACAGCAGACCGATCTTATGCGACGCCAACTCCGGGACGGCAAAGATGAACAAGATAATGTGGGTGCAGGACGACGTAGGTCACGATCACTGCAAGCCGCTGGAAAGGATGCTCCCCCAACATGCTGATCAAGGTCTCCATCGCTGTTTAGAAGCTCCAGCCGATCACTTAGCCACTGCAACCTGGGAAACTAAAGGATGCGACCTTCCTTGGAGACGAGGCCGCCAAAGAGAAAAATCCTCCGCCGTTGATCACTACATAAATGATAGGAAACTATGTCGATATCCTCATGGATGGCCAACCCCAAGCTCTTGTGGACTCTGGAGCATCAATTTTCAGTCATTTCGGAGAAATACCGTCGCCAGTTGCAGAAAATTGTATTCATCGACAACAAAACATCTCTGCTGAAGGTGGCTAATGGGAAATATGTAAAACCTACAGGAAGATGTGGCATTCGTGTGGGTATAAGTGGCCATATGCAGCCCTTAGAATTCATCGCCTTACAAGAGACTTCATTCTCAGATGGGACTTCTTGATAGCTTCTCATGCAATTATAGATTGTGGTCACTCGAAGATAATGCTAGACGAGATAAGATACTCTGGACAGGAAGATGCACATCCGAGTGTGTGGAGACTGTGTGCTGGATGAAGTGATCATTCCTGCAGTCAGCACGAGAAAGGTAGCAGTCATGTATCATGCCATGCATCAACCCATGGATCTTGTAGTGGAATGTAAGAGAAGCATACCACTGAAGAATAACTTGGTCATCCCAGCCTATGTTGTCTCATGTAAGAACGGATTCGGTGAATTGTGGATAGTTAACGGTCGCCGAGAACCGCAGATCCTCCCAAGACGCATGTGCGTAGCAAATGCTGAGCCGTTAATTGCAGAACAGGTGAGCGCCGTAGAAACCTACGATTCTGAGTCTGTGGGTGAAATTAGCACTGCCACTATGACACAAGATCTTCTAGCTCTACTATCACCAGATCTCACTAAGGAACAACAGAGAAAGCTACTTGCCATTCAAGAGTTCTCTGAATGCTTCAATCCACAGGTGAAGAGCAAGTTAGACAAATCAACGGTGAAGCACCGGATTGGCACTGGAGACCATCAATTAATAAGCCAGAGAGCATACCATGGGTCAGCAACAGAAAGTCGAATAATTCGCAGCCAGGTAGAGGCATTGATGAAGAATGACATCATTCAGCCTTTGCAGAGCTACTATTTTTAAAGTGTCTCACTTCCTAGTCTAATTTCCTCAGCGTCAACTGATAATCTGACTATGTTGCAGTATCCCTGTTTTGCTTTCGTTGATTTTCATCTTATATCCTCCTTTCAACACACTGTCCATTCTGTTTAACTGCTCTTCCAAGTCCTTTGTTATCCGACAGAATTACAGTATCAATAGCAAATATCAGAAATTTTTATTTCTTCTCCCTGAACTTTAATTCCTACTCCAGTATTTTTCTGTTTACTTTACTACTTGCTCAATGTACAGAGTGATTATCATCAGGGATAAAATACAACTCTGTCTTACTTCCTTCTCAATCACTGCCTCCCCCCCCCCCCCCCCCCCCTCAAACTCTTAACTGCCATCTGGTTCTGTACAAGTTGTAAATAGCCTTTTGCTCCCTGCATTTCATCTCCGCTACCTTCAGAATTTTAAAGAGAATAGTCCAGTCTACACTGTCAAAAGCTTTCTGTAAGTCTACAAATGCTATAAACAAAGGTTTGCCTTTACTTAACCAAACCTACAAAGTGGGTCTTAACGTCAGTATTGCCTTGCATGTTCTCCCATCTTCCTCTAGGATGGGTTGTAACAATTTTTCATTTTTTGTTTAGGAATTTGTGTCAGTATTTTGCAACTCTGACATATTAAACTGATAGTTTGGTAATATTCCCACCTGTCAGCACCTGCTTTATTTAAAATTGGAATTATTACGTTCCTCTTGAAGTCTGAAGGTATTTCGCCTGTCTCATACATCTTGCACACCAGACGGAATAATTTTATCATGGCTGGCTCTCCCAAGGCTCTCAGTAGTTACAACAAAATGTCATCCACTCTCATGGCCTTGTTTCAACTAATGAAGACACTCAGAGCTCTGTCAAATTCTTCTCACAGTATCATATCTCCCATCTCACCTTCATCTACACCCTCTCCCATTTGTATAATATTTCAGTTAAGGTCACCTCCCTTGTATAGACCCTCTACATACTCTCTCCGCCTTTCCCTTCTTTGCTCAGGACTGTTTTCCCACCTAAGCACTTGATATTCATACATCTGGTTCTTTTCTCTCTAAAAGCCTATTTAATATTCCTGTAGGTAATATCTACATTTCCCCTACTGAACTATGGTTCTAAATCCTTACATTTGTGCTCTAGCCATTCCTGCTTAGCCATTTTGCACTCCCTGTCAATCTCAATTTTAGACTTTTTATTCCCTTTTACCTGCTTCATTTGCTGTGTTTTTAAATTTTCTCCTTTTCTCAATTTAATTCAATAGCGCCTGTGTAATCCAAGGATTTCTACTGGGCCTGGTCTTTTTACCTATTTGGTTCACTGCTTCCTTCACTATTATATCTCTTAAAGCTACCCAATCATCATATACTGTGTTCCTTTCCCCTGTTCTAGTCATCCGTTGCCTAACGCTCCCTCTGAAACTTCCAACAACCTATGGTTCTTTGAACTTATTCAGGTCCCATCGCCTCAATTTCCTACCCTTTTGCTTTAATTTACAGTTCATGACCAATACATTGAGTACAGAGTCCACATGTGCCCTAAAAATGTCTCACAATTTAAAATTTGGTTCCAAAACCTCTGTCATACCATTCTATAATCAATTAGAAACCTTCCATGCCTCCAGATATCTCTTCCACATATATAACCTCCTTTCACGATTCTTATACCAAGTGTTTATGATGAATAAATTATGTTCTGCACAAATTTCTTCCAAGCGTGGCTTCCTTTCGTTTCTTTCTGCCAGTCCAGATTCACCCACTATTTTTCCTTCTCTTTCTTTCCCTGCTACTGAATTCCACTCTCCCATCACAATTAAACTTTTGTCTTCCGTTAACTATCTGAATAATTTCTTTTCTCTCGCCATACAGTTCTTCAATCTCTTCTTCATCTGGAGAGCTAGTTGGCATATAAAATAGGCATGGGTTTTGATAATGCGTTCACTAAGCTGTTTATAGTATTAAACACACTCCTGCTTTACCCCTATTTCATTTTGTATTTATGACCCTGTATTCACCTGACCATAACTTGTTCCTCCTATCAATGACGACATCCTCCCGAGTAGCCCCTACCAGGAGATCCGAGTGGAGGACTATTTTACCCAAGATGATGCCAGCCACCATCATCATTTAACCATACCATAGAGAGCATAATCTCAGGAAAAACTATGGGTGTGGTTCCCCCCTACATTTTAGCTGTTTGCAGCACCAGCACAGCAAGGCCATTTTGGTTGATGTTACAATGCCAGATTGGGCCATCATCCAGATTACTGCCCCTGCAACTACTGAAATGGCTACAGCCCTCTTCAGGAACCAGATGCCTTTCAAAATCATATGAGTAAATGATAGACCAAGGTGTGCTGGATGCCAGGCACTTTGTGAAACAAGGGTTTTTCCCCCTCAAGAATATGAATCCCCCCCCATAGATCCGGGCTGATGCGCATGCGTGAATCTGGCAGGTTGGCGCAGGAGTAAAATTTTTCCCAGTTGCTGCTTGTTGCGACTGCTTACACAGCCAACGACCACATTTCTGTAGCGAGAAGCGGGAGAAGGTACTACTCATCTGCGACAACTGCGCATGCGCCTGCTCGTAACAGCCAAAAAGAATCTAAATGTCAACAGTTGTGACATCACGCTCATTGAGGCAATTTGTTGTTATGAAGCATTGCATAGTCTCCCTAAAGCCTTTGATACATTTTGCTACTGGCAGTTGCTTGTATGAGCAGTGCATTTTGTTGTTGTATATGGCACATTTCCTCTGCAATTTAAGATCTATTTTCGTTTTCTTCCCTCTAGTTCATGTTTTATTGCTACAGTATTATTCTGTTCTTACCAGTCAAAATTATAAAAAATTAACTGAAAACTAAAACAATGAAACATTCCCGGAATTCTAAAAAAATTCCCGGATTTTTCAAGGTTTTCTCCCGGATGAAAAGATTTCCAGGTTTTTCTCGGATCTCCCGGTTGTTCTGGGTCGTATACACCCTGAATTTGACATGTTGATTAATTGCACGTACACAAACTGAATGTGATCCAGAAACACCAGCTGTACTACACCATTTCCGCCTAAGCTCACAAAATTTTGAGAAGCTTAGTTCATTTCCATATCGCTTACAATGAGCAATGAACATTTCTTTAAGGTTACAAAGGAGCAGGTGTCTCTCCTTGTGAATCTTTCCTCATTTATTCTTCCTGCAACACAATCCTTTTTGCCTGTGCACGAACGAGAAAACATCATCTTCAATGAAAGTGAGGACATTTTGTTTTATTTCCATCAATGAGCTTTTTCCCCTTTTTGGTTTGCAGGTGTTGACAAAATCTCATATTCCATCTTCAGTTTCCTAGCCTTCTTCACCATGTTAGTTGAAACAGCGAACTCTTTACCCATTTTTTTAGTAGCGCAGCTATTTGTGCGAGGGTCAAAATTTGAACTTTACTGCTATTGCTTGAAGTCTGAAGTTTAACCCACGAGCGGGCGTGCCTGTGTATAAAGTGCGCCAACAAAAAATAAAACTATTTTGCACGGTTCCATTTATGTTTCACAACTACACACCTGTACCTATTCGTTCATTATTGCTTCAGGTGACAATGATAATTTGTGTTGTCATACGTCCAAGAGAGCAGCAGTGATATAAAATACAAAGCGAGCTAGGCAGAAAAAATGACCCAGATTATGGGCTAGCAGCCTAATGCCACATTGAGACATGTGTCTATGAGATAATTAGTGAGCAAATAAGGAGCTGGATGGGATGTGATGCCACTGCACTGCTTGATGCTTCTAGTTGGTCATTACTGTCTCTGTAACACCTGTCCTTGGCAACAGGGTGTTGTACTGAAAATTTATTTCATTACTGTTTAATAAAACAGTGGTGTAGCTCATATTATGTAAGTTAATTTTCTTGCTGTTTAAATAAACTACGATTAAACTGTGATTTTGATCATACATAACTCACTTTAGCAACATCAGTGATTCTCCAAGTGATGATAATGAAGTGTTAGCAAGCATCAACAACACCTACGTCTTCAGTGGATAGCGATTCTTGCTAATCCTGGTGGGATGATTCTTTTGGGGCATTTCATGTCTACATTTGGTACATATTTTCTGACCAAGTTTGAAAACTTTGTTAGTCAGTAACTTCAACGTATCAGACACTGCAGTGTTTACTGGTGTTCAAGCCTTCGGTTATGTTTATCTTTACCGAATGGTTTGCACAAATTGTGCAGGAATTGAAATTTTGCCGTCAACAAGGCATTCTGGTATGAACAAATTTGGGCATCTTCAGAAAAACCAAGCCCAGGCCTAAAGTGAAGAGGCTCCTTATCAATTGGTGACATTTCCTTAACTGAATGTAGTTCCCTCTGGCCACGATAGAATGGCAATGACTTCAGACAAGATTCAGTATTGATTTTATATAAAATATACAAATTAGGCTATCAAAACATATTTTTTTAGTGCTTACCTACAGCTAAAACAATGATTACTGAGTATTCAAAAACTCGATACTCAACCCTAAGATTGTTCAGCACAAAAGACTGGCAATGCGAAAATTGCCAATAATGAAAGCAGCAACTGAAACTAGTGATTCAGCATGTATATCACTGCTGTGAGGATAGAGCCTTAAGAAACTATTGCTGCTTTAAAATACCAATGGAAACTGAGTGACAATGCATTGTAGGGTAAAAAGCTTCTAAAGCAACATAGCATTCTTCCAGATTTTACAATCCTCACAGCACTTTCTGAGGTTTTATTATATTCAACGCTGTAAAAAATAATGTAAAAACACTTCTTATTAGCGTAGTTACTTTCCCTAAACCACAGGAAAATCTTATAATATTAAAAGACACTACAATTATACATTTTTTGATTTACAAACTTCAAAATTGTGTTAATTTTTGTATTTATCAGTAAACCATTTTCCCTACTTTGATAGGTATTCTTACTCATCAATATGCAAGATCCAGAAATTAAACAATATAGCTTTGAAAGCTTGAAGGATGCTCTATCCAGCTGTGGCAAGGAAAAAAAGGATTGAAGAAGACAGCTGAGATATTGTCACCCAAAAGTAGAAAATTTTGGCCAAATTTGCAGATACATATCTTTTCATCTGAGCATCCTGTACTAACTAAATTTGACTGATATATAGACATCACAGGTAGTAATAGCCATCTGAAGTTTTGGCGTGATTGGCTCATATGAAAAGTAGCTGCGGTTGGTCAAACCATGGCTCTTAGAATAGTGCTACAAATATTTTAGCCACTTTAGAGGCTTGAATATATAGTTAGATATGGCTAAATCCCTAACTTTTGCCATTGTGTGATTCAACATCAAAATTTTTCTATGTATATTAAAGCAAATGACGAAATGTTTGCTAGAAGTTTTAAAAAAAGCCTAGCAAAGTTGGCACATCTGCACCTTCGTACACGATGCGGAGGTGAGCACCTCTCTTTAAAATCTCCTAAAAATTCAACCACTGAAGATACTGGGCTAAATTAGGTATATAATCATCAAAGACCATGTAGAACCTTCACACCAAATTTCATTAGGTTTGGAGATGGTGAAGTGTGGACACTTTTTACTATTGGTCCCTCTGACGTGGAATGAGCCAACTGAAGTCCCCCCCCCCCCCCCCCCCTCCTCACTCTCTCACACACATTCATGTTTTATTGCTGCAGTATTATTCTGTAATCAGAGTCATTAAGGTAGTTTGTAAGCTGTTATCCCAAGCAAAAAGTGAAGGTAAATGGGGGCACTCACTGAGGATCCACCACCCTTAGCATGAAGTCTGGAATAATGGAAGGTAGATTCATCTTGACAACTTTCTATATCCTGAAAAAGCCCATCAAGGTGAACAGCTTTGGATTATTTCTCTATTTAGTACGTTCTTTAATCCCCATTACCATGCTTTCCCATTGTCAGTATTTTTTGAGAACAGACTATGAGGTGTCACTGAAGTTCAGCATCCCCTTTTTGTTTTAAAAAGTCATCCGTAAAACTACAGTATAACTGCACTTTTACGTTCCCGGAACTAACGTTTTCCCACTGGTTACGACATTTTTTTCACTCCCTTCAGATTTCCTATGTTCAGAATGTCAATTCACACCTATTTTTACTTTAACAGATCAGTAATTTTTCCACGATTTGCATTTTATGAATCAATGTTCGTGGAGGGGAAAAAACTGGCATATTGACATAAAATGATGCATGCACTGTGTATGCCTTCAAGTAGTGTTTATGTAAGTTACACAGTTAACGGTGCTCCACACTGCAAATCTCAAGTCAGAACAAATTGTGATTTGTATCCTGCCACTGCCAACCCCAACTTGGTGTGGTCGCTGATGGGAGTAACTGTTTCGATAGAAGCCAAAATAACGTGCAACTTCTGAGGAACATTCATTTGTTTCGAGTCTATACCAACTTTATCATTCAGTACTGTGCGCTACAAGAAGTAGTACCCTTACTTTATTGTACCCGCATCGTTTCAGCGTTAATTTCACCCTGTGATGAAGATCACATACAGAGGATATCCTTTCACAGTATTTGTAACTTGCTAATATATGGTAGATTCCTTTATGGTTCGTATAAGCATTGTACAGTATTGTTTGCTATCTAAGGTTAACAACGTTGGCAACGCTCACAAGCCTGTTCCTACAACCAAAGTGAGTCGATTTAAATCGATACAGCTACTTTAAACAACTGCCGTGAGAAGAGTTGTGTTTGTGACTTTCTTTGTGTGTACTGTTTAGCACGTTCATAGCCTTGTGTGAAGTGATCAAAGTCCGTGGTTGTTTCTTTCAAATAATTTTCTGTCACAGATTAAGATGGAAAACGCCGTTACTATCAAAAGAGACAGGGAAACCCTTTCTATGGAAGAAATGGAAAAATTCTGGAAAGAGTTGAAGCTCGCAGTGGAACACACGTTGCATTAGCACAGAGTTTAGGAATACCCATTTCTACGTTGAACACTATCATGAAAAACAGACTATTTTGGAAAGTGTAACCAAGAGTGGGCCAAATTCCAAAAAAAGAAATATGCCAGCTATTCGAAATATGCAGAACTGGAAGAAATTACTGTTTCAGGCAGCACGTGCACTGCATATTCCAATAAACAGTGTGATGTTGCGCGAAAAGGTGCTTAAAGTTGCCAATGTACTTGGGAGTGAGGACTTTACAGCATCTAATGGGTGGATTGATAGATTCAAGAAGCAGTACTATGTAGTGTATAAAACTGTATGTGGTGAAGAAAACAGTGGGGCATAAAATCTGTTATGGAATCACAGAGTGGTAGGTTACAAGAATTTTTGAAACAATATAAACAGAAGGATATCTTCGACATTGACGAAACAGATCTCCTTTTCAGCGTATTGGCACATAAAACACTTGCCTTTAAAGGCGAAAACTGCCATGGAGGTAAACACGATAAAGTTCGCCTGACAGTAATGTTAGGTAAGAATGTGGATGGTTCCGAAAAAATTAAACTGTTTGCGATTGGCAAATCCAAAAAACCTCTGTGTTTTAAAAACATAAAACACTGCCACAAACTACAGTGCCAACAAAAAAGTGTAGATGACGTCGGAATTATTCAAGAAGCAATTACATTGCCTTTATGCAAGAATGGGTATTCATAACAGAAAAATTCTCCTGTTAGTGGATTGTTGCCCTGTGCATCCCAGAAATGAGCCTATGTAATGTGCAATTAGAGTTTCTACCACCAAACTGCACAAGCAAATTACACCCTTTTGGATTTGGGTATTATCCATGCCTTGAAAACGCACTATAGGAAGGCGACTGTGCAAATGGCATTAACTTTGATGGAAGTTGGGAAATACCCAGCCTCCTTTAAAGTGCTAATTTTTATGCTTTGCATTATATTGCAAAGGCATGGACAGAAGTTATGCTTCCGAATAGCGGGATTCATTGAAGCCAACAACTGAAATGGATCTGATGCACCAGATGCGAGTGTTAGTGGCAACGGTGAAAAACTGCTTGCTTCATCATGGGAAAAGCTGCAGGTCCAGCATCCGGTTCACGATTTCTTACACACTGACGACGATGTTGTCATTGTGGAAAGTGTTTCTGTTCATGATGTGATCGACTTTCACGCACAAGAAAACACAAAGTGGCAGAGACAGTGATGAGGACAATGAGGTTCCCTCACTTGCAGTTGTTAATGCAGCAGTGGAAACAATTAAAAAATATATATTTCAGCTGCAGAAAAGTTTTCATTGTGTTTATGAACTCGAAAATCACAATGAAAAAATTCACCAGAAAAAATTATAACTATCTACAATTTTGGATTTTTTAGCTAAAAAGTAGTAACTACTGTACCCACTTGTTCACGTCACATTTATAGACCAACCAAACTAAAGGTCAGTATAATAAATATAAACGGCATATTAAGTTTTGTAGATGTGTGCTTGAAATGCTTAAGTGTAGTATGGTTTCCTTCCCTGTAATCTTGGTTGTGGTACAGGCCGATCTCTATTGTAACCCCGATGTCTACATCGATTTGAAAGTGTCAATTTGTCTGGGAGCTGACTAAGCGAGTGAGTTTGAAATAAAGGCTGCAGTGACAGACTAATCTGTAGTGTATTGCCATATTTAACGCACTCTGAAAATTTCACACACCTATATACGCAGAATCAAAAACAGCATGATAGGTGGCCAGTACTGTATACATCAGCTGACGTCACTTTCGCAGGAAAGTTACACTGAAAATGGAGTTGAGAGAGATCTTTAATGGCGTATACTCTTGACCCGCACTTTTCATATGCATGAAGTATAAATACTAAAACTGCCATTTGCATCACTTCAGCTTTGCAAGCACATAAATCAACGTGATGGCTGCATGGTATGCATTATTTTTAATGCGATTTGTTGTGCTAAAGTGTTGATGAATGTTATGTCACCTGCTAAACATAGCACTAAATTCAGGTTACCCTTTATTAAATTATAAACATTCCTTGACGAGTATTTTGTTGCCTATTATCTACATATATCACACAAAACTATGAAAATGGAAAGGTGGTCCCATACATAACCAATAAAACTTAAAAAAGCATTTCCAACATTTTACATTTTCCCGCACTTTACGCCTTTTTTTTTTTTTTTTTTCAAGACCCTTGAAAAGTGTAAAAGTAGGGTTTTACTGTACTTCAGAAGCATACATCACTTCTGCATACAAGTAGGTTATAAGGGACAGTCAAATGAAAATGAGACAGGTGAAGAAAAATAAGTAAACTATTTGTAATTTCAAAAGTAATTGTTGTAACTGTTTATACATTTATCCCACTGTGATACAATTGGTCAATGCCTTCATGGAAGAAGGTTTGCAGTTGCCCATGGATACGTGATTGTATGTACCTAGGCATGCACCTCTTCGTTTGAAGCAAATCAGGGCCACGAATGTCTTCCTTCAGGACTCCAAAAATATGGAAATATCATGGTGACAGATCAGAATTGTATGAAGAAGGTTTAAAGGACTTCTCAGCGAAATTTCTACAGTGTAGGCTAAACAACCTTGGCAATGTAAGCAGGCATTATCCTG
This sequence comes from Schistocerca americana, assembly GCF_021461395.2. Lineage (NCBI taxonomy): Eukaryota > Metazoa > Arthropoda > Insecta > Orthoptera > Acrididae > Schistocerca > Schistocerca americana. The sequence goes on from NC_060120.1 coordinate 131,948,990, forward strand.
CAACAGAATGATTCAGTCCATCGACATTCCTGGGCATTCGAACTCTATGGCACACTTCAATTTTTACGAAGTGTCTACATCCTACTGAGAGTTAATTGTGGTGCTGTGTTAGAGAAAGTCAATGAGCAGTGAGCCCCTGCCAACAACGAAAAATGTCATCATGACTTTCCCAGAGTTAGAGTCCCGAATGTTCCCCATCACCATGCAAGTGCCATATTTTTGGAGCCCTGCAGGAAGACATTTGTGGCTGGCAATTTGCTTCAAACAAAGAGATACGCACCTGGGTACAATCACAGTTCTATAGGCAAGTGCAAATATTCTTCCATGAAGGCACTGACCACGTTGTCTTTCAGTGGGATAAATGTGTGTGTGATGGTGATTACTTTTGAAATAATAAACAGTTTACTTACTTTTTTCCATCTGTTTCGTTTACATTTGCCTGCCCCTCTTACATATCCGATATGTTTGCACCTGGACATAAGATATGGTAAGATATATCCACTAGCATCTAAGCACAAAACGAAGTGTTCCAATAGCAAAGCTGAATAATGTGTGCATGATAAAACATAGTAATTACAACATCTGTACAACAAAATTACCAATGTACAAAATAATTACCTTTTATCTTGGCACACTCTAGAAGATATGGGAGGCTTTCAGCAGCAGCTGTTCTCACTCCATCATGAAAATAAAATTTCAGCATTGGTACCATGAGCCTCACTACTTCCTCCGCATAGTCCGCAAAACCTTCTTTTAGTTCACGGGCATAGCACACTAACATTTCACAAGCAGTGGCCTTATCTTCCAGACCTGAAACATAAAATATAATGATGTACCAACAATTCGCTTTGAACAAAACTGAATCATTCCCACAGTAACTTCTAACTGGATTTTTGTTTTCTTTCATAACCCTAACAAAGACTGTCACCAGGAAAGATAGGAATTACAATTTTATAAACTATGCAGAACCAATAGGTGCATACATAAAAACAAATCATATTCAAAATAAAAAAAGTTTGACTAAATCTGCATTTTCTTTCTTTGGATTTTGCAATTTGTTAGGTATCAAACCTACTCAGGCAACAAATTTAATTGTTTAAAGTCATTGTTATCACCATTGTTATCACCCCCCCCCCCCCCCCCCCAAAAAAAAACTGATACAAAAAATTAGCCTACTAATACTGGTACATTTTTACATAATGAGAACCTTAACTCTAGTGCTCATTCCTTCACCGAAGACATACGATCATTGCACCTGCAGGCATGATTTCACACTTGCAGGTCCTTGAATATCACCCTGCGAAGGCACTATTTCATTTAGCTTTTAGAAAAGAAGGAGATAATGCAGTACTCCACCTGTCAACAAAGCCATCACGAGCTTTATGTGAGTGAAGTCTCTCCTCTTTGACTGCAATATAAACAGTTCTTATCATCAAAGGGTTCTGACAGTACTAGATATCCATTGCCCTAGCAGGTAGTAAGGATAATGTATTCTGATAGGAGGATGATGAAAATAGTGACATTGATGAATGAAATACCAATAGTAAAGTTAACAGTTGTAGCGATGCAAGGGGGTACCAAATTTGTTATAAAAGTCAGTAAATTACTCAACTGACAGTATTTTTCAGTAAAGGTATTTCGTTCATTCCAAACAAGTATCAATTCCTGAAGTCAACATCTAGACACAAGTTGACTGCAATTTGAAGACGTTTTAGCAAACTAATAGTTTCTTTCAGGCGATAAGATTTTACTGACTACGAAATATAAGTTCTTGAAAAGTTTATTCAGAATAGGAAATGTTAATTAGTAATTGCAGGCCATAATTTATCTGTTTAATATAAAGGTGTTTTGAATTTTGTGCACATGAAAAAGTGTGAATTTATGTGCGGCTTTTACTCTGAGACTAGTTATCACAGAGTGCAAAAAGTGCGCATGAACAGTTCGCTGACCTACACGGTGAATTTTATGTTTTGTGATTTTGACCCAAATGGAGACAAATCCAGTTTCATTTAGGTTTTACGCGAGATCGACACATCACGTTATTACAATAGAGTTGTTAAGCAAATTTGGGAAAACTGAAACCTGCGCACTTGATTTGAAATACATTACACACTAGTACCTGATCGAGATGTCCAGTGAATCGTGAACAATAGTTGCAAAACTTCTGAACGAAGTTGGAAATTAATTTTGAGACAAGTGCTGATTTTGACAAAAATGAACCGAAAGTTTATTCAAAATATTGAGGTTCTGTTTTAATTAAGATACACATCACCTTGTTGAGCACGTTGCATAGCAACACTGTAATGCAGATTAATTCATTAAAACAATTTGCGACATAGTAAGTCTCATTACACATACAAACTGTTAAACGAAATTTGCTGACCGCATGAGAGTGATTTTATTTCCAGAAATGCCAATAAACCAACGATTTGAAAAGTTAAATTACTAACTGTTGTGTAACTTCATTGCTTGTCCCATGCCACTGCTGAACGTGTTGTATCGTGTCTCTTCACAAGAGATCTCAAGAAGCCAGGATAAACAAGGAACAGGAAGAAGATTAAAGAAGAGGCATCAGTATACAGTGACATCATAAAGACTGATTACAAGGCTGGCAGGACTGTGCAATTTACAACACGAAAATGTTGTTAATGAGAGTGACTATTAGGACACGTTTATGTAAATGGGCAAGATGATAACTATTTTGCAGCGAGTCTTTCCCCCTTTCCTATAAAAATAAAGGGTGTAGCTTATCTATGGACTATATGGTTGTATTATAGCGAATGTGTGTGATTTGGAGTTAAATTCTCCATATTACATAATATGAGAGATGTATTTACAGAATGTAGTCATGAATTAACTTTGGAACATTTATGCAATTTCCATCTATAAGGAACTACGGTGCACAGCCAATTGTGTATGTAAAAGTGCAGTATTTACATCAGACTATCTAATTTTAAAAGACTTTTATGACTTACCAGATGTACGGATACCAAAGTTCTGCTGTTCACCAAGGTAAACAAACTGCCAATCAATATCACTCTCAATGCCCTGCATATCTTCATTATCCAACAACGCTACCTCTGGTTTCATGCCAGCAGTCTTCATAACAGGACCCATTACAAGTGGCAAGTACTGTTCAAACTGTTTTCCTGCAAAATAATCAAGAGTGTTTTGTTGAACACAATATTTAAAAGCTGTCAAATGCAGGAGTAACTCGTAAATTACCATATTCCCAAGATGAGTTACCACAGTTACGATTCAACATCAATTTTAATTTGTCCTCTGAACTTCGACACTATTCACATTTGTGAATATCAAAAAGGTTTTATGATAATGGAAATTTCAGGATGGAAACAACACCCAAAACACGGGATGTGCAACCACTCATTTATCGTATTGCTGTGGCACATAGGTATACTCAATAAATCATAAATGACCCCTGGTTTTTCACTATTTGTTCTTCCCATGTTTTATAGTGGATTTTGTGTGTGTGTGTGTGTGTGTGTGTGTGTGTGTGTGTGTGTGTGTGAGAGAGAGAGAGAGAGAGAGAGAGAGAGAGAGAGAGAATATTGGTCACTGGGGAATCGTGTATATCAGCACCCAGTCAGCTCCACAGTTGAACCTCACTACATTGCCAATACTGAGAATGGTTGCCTTCAACTACATGAAAGGTGTAAAGAAATTAGTAAATACAGCCACACAGCCTGTTTTCTCAACAAAAATGTAGAACCCATTCTCACAGCTCCCCCCCCCCCCCCCCAAAAAAAAGAAGAAACTGCAGTCAAGTAATTGTTTCAAGATAGCAAAAATAATCTCCCCCAAGAACCATGGACCTTGCCGTTGGTGGGGAGGCTTGCATGCCTCAGCGATACAGATAGCCGTACCGTAGGTGTAACCACAATGGAGGGGTATCTGTTGAGAGGCCAAACGTGTGGTTCCTGAAGAGAGGCAGCAGCCTTTTCAGTAGTTGCAGGGGCAATAGTCTCGATTGACTGATCTGGCCTTGTAACAATAACCAAAACGGCCTTGCTGTGCTGGTTCTGCGAACAGCTGAAAGCAAGGGGAAACTACAGCCGTAATTTTTCCTGGGGGCATGCAGCTTTACTGTATGGTTAAATGATGATGGTGTCCTCTTGGGTAAAATATTCCCCCATTCGGATCTCCGGGCGGGGACCGTTATCAGGAGAAAGAAAACTTGGGTTCTACGGATCGGAGCATGGAATGTCAGATCCCTTAAACGAGCAGTTAGGTTAGAAAATTTAAAAAGGGAAATGGATAGGTTAAAGTTAGATATAGTAGGAATTAGTGAAGTTCGCTGGCAGGAGGAACAAGACTTTTGGTCAGGCGAATACAGGGTTATAAATACAAAATCAAACAGGGGTAATGCAGGAGTCGGTTTAATAATGAATAAAAAAAATAGGAGTGCGGGTAAGCTATTACAAACAGCATAGGGAATGCATTACTGTGGCCAAGATAGACACGAAGCCCACGCCTACTACAGTAGGACAAGTTTATATGCCAACTAGCTCTGCAGATGACGAAGAAATTGAAGAAATGTATGATGAAATAAAAGAAATTTTTCAGAGAGCGAAGGGAGATGAAAATTTAATAATCATGGGCGACTGGAATTCGGTAGTAGGAAAAGGGAGAGAAGGAATCTTAGTAGGTGAATATGGATTGGGGCTAAGAAATGAAAGAGGAAGCCGCCTGATAGAATTTTGCACAGAGCACAACTTAATCACAGCTAACACTTGGTTCAAGAATCATAAAAGAAGGTTGTATACATGGAAGAAGCCTGGAGATACTGACAGGTTTCAGATAGATTATATAATGGTAAGACGGAGATTTACGAACCATGTTTTAAATTGTAAGGCATTTCCAGGGACAGATGTTGACTCTGACCACCATCTATTGGTTATGAAGAAACTACAAAAAGGTGGGAATTTAAGGAGATGGGACCTGGATAAACTGACTAAACCAGAGATTGTACAGAGTTTCAGGGAGAGCATAAGGGAACAATTGACAGGAATGGGGGAAAGAAGTACAGTAGAAGAAGAATGGGTAGCTTTGAGGGATGAAGTAGTGAAGGCAGCAGAGGATCTAGTAGGTAAAAAGACGAGGGCTAGTAGAAAGCCTTGGGTAACAGAAGAAATATTGAATTTAATTGATGAAAGGAGAAAATATAAAAATGCAGTAGATGAAACAGGCAAAAAAGAATAGAAATGTCTCAAAAATGAGATCGACAGGTAGTGTAAAATGTCTAAGCAGGGATGGCTAGAGGACAAATTTAAGGATGTAGAGCAGGGCTTAAGAACTGGCCGGTTTTGAGCGCGAGTACTCGCGTCTGCTCAGGCACGTGCTCACGAGCAGCTGCAAGGTCGCGGAGTAGGGAGGGAGGGGAAATGCGCGCGCACGTTTGAATAGGGCCGCAGCGTGCCTATTGAATTTGCGCCGACTGTGTAACGTTTGAAGTACTACGATCAGCTCTTAACAGTCACTTCGCTGGTTAAGAATCATGTGAAGTGTAACCCCAACCATGCTTTCGCAATTCAACCCCCATTGGGAGGAATTTTATCTGTTTACTGAAAAAGATGGTGTTGCAAAATGTTTAGTATGTCACAAAATGCTGAATACTTTTACGAAATTTAATTTGCAGCGACATTATATGTCGTACCACGCGAAAGACTATGGACGTGGAAAATGTGATTGACCAGATCATGCACAGGAAGTTATTAAACTTAAAAGGAAGCTATCCGAAAAAGATCTGGACGACGAAGAAAAATCAACTGAGGCAGCTGTCATAGTGGGTTACAAAATTGCTTTGCTTTTAGCAAAATCCCTGCACCCCTTAACTGATGGCGATTTAATAAAAGAGTGTTTGGTAGTTGCAGCGGAACATTTGTGTCCATCTCAAGTTGAACAGTTTCGGATTGTGCCATTATCTAACATGACCATTATGCGTCGCATACAGGACATGGCAGACGACGTCCAGAGCCAGCTTGCAAATATCTGTAAAGATTTTATGGCGTATTCTCTAGCTGTGGACGAAAGTGTTGATATCACTGGAACAGCGCAACTTGCCATATTTATTAGAGGTTTTAATAGAGATCTTCAGGTGAGGGAGGAGCTCCTCGATGTAGTAGCCATGAAGAACACTACAACCGGAGGTGATATTTTAAGTAGTGTTGAAGAAAGTGTTGAAAATATAGGATTCTTTAGTTTCAGTGTCTACAGATGGTAGAGGCATACACTAAGCTAATAAAATTATGTGGCACGTGTACATTCTCCTTTATTTGTTTCATTTGTCGCACTAATAATTCGTGAGTGAGATCCCTGCAGGTGGCCGCGGATTTACATCGACTGGCGGCAGCTGTTGTGTACCCCACGTGACTCTCCCCACTCTCCGGTCTGGTCCGATAGTGGGGGTAGCGTGCTCGCGCTGCTCCGTGCTCGCGCCTTGCTGCTCACAGCTTGCTCCGCGAGCACGTATGTTGTGAAGCCCTGATGTAGAGGCTTATCTCACTAGGGGTAAAATAGATACTGCCTAAAGGAAAATTAGAGAGACCTTTGGAGAAAAGAGAACCATTTGCATGAATATCAAGAGCTCAGATGGAAACCCAGTTCTAAGCAAAGAAGGGAAAGTAGAAAGGTGGAAGGAGTATATAGAGGGTCTATACAAGGGTGATGTCCTTGAGGACAATATTATGGAAATGGAAGAGGATGTAGATGAAGATGAAATGGGAGATACGATACTGCGTAAAGAGTTTGACAGAGCACTGAAAGACCCGAGTCGAAACAAGGCCCCGGGGGTAGACAACATTCCATTAGAACTACTGATGGCCTTGGGAGAGCCAGTCCTGACAAAACTCTACCATCTGGTGAGCAAGATGAATGAGACAGGTGAAATACCCTCAGACTTCAAGAAGAATATAATAATTCCTGTTCCAAAGAAAGCAGGTGCTGACAGATGTGAAAATTACTGAACAATCAGTTTAATAAGTCACGGATGCAAAAAAACTAACACGAATTCTTTACAGACGAATGGAAAAACAGGTAGAAGCCGACCTCGGGGAAGATCAGTTTGGATTCCGTAGAAACATTGAAACACCTGAGGCAATACTGACCCTACGACTTATCTTAGAAGCTAGATTAAGGAAAGGCAAAGCTACGTTTCTAGCATTTGTAGACTTAGAGAAAGCTTTTGACAATGTTGACTGGAATACTCTCTTTCAAATTCTGAAGGTAGCAGGGGTAAAATACAGGGAGCGAAAGGCTATTTACGATTTGTACAGAAACCAGATGGCAGTTATAGGAGTTGAAGGGCATGAAAGGGAAGCAGTGGTTGGGAAGGGAGTGAGACAGGGTTGTAGCCTATCCCCGATGTTATTCAATCTGCATATTGAGCAAACAGTGAAGGAAACAAAAGAAAAAATCCGGAGTAGGTATTAAAATCCATGGAGAAGAAATAAAAATTTTGAGGTTCACCAATGACATTGTAATTCTGTCAGAGACAGCAAAGGACTTGGAAGAGCAGTTGATTGGAATGGATAGTGTCTTGAAAGGAGGATATAAGATGAACATCAGCAAAAGCAAAACGAGGATAATGTAATGTAGTTGAATTAAGTCAGGTGATGCTGAGGGAATTAGATTAGGAAATGAGACACTTAAAGTAGTAAAGGAGTTTTGCTATTTGGGGAGCAAAATAACTGATGATGGTCGAAGTAGAGAGGATATAAAATGTAGACTGGCAATGGCAAGGAAAGCATTTCTGAGGAAGAGAAATTTGTTAACATCGAGTATGGATTTAAGTGTCAGGAAGTCGTTTCTGAAAGTATTTGTATGGAGCGTAGCAATGTATGGAAGTGAAACATGGACGATAACTAGTTTGGACAAGAGGGGAATATAAGCTTTCAAACTGTGGTGCTACAGAAGAATCCTGAAGATTAGATGGGTAGATCATATAACTAATGAGGAGGTATTGAATAGGATTGGGGAGAAGAGAAGTTTGTGGCGCAACTTGACTAGAAGAAGGGATCGGTTGGTAGGACACGTTCTGAGGCATCAAGGGATCACCAATTTAGTATTGGAGGGCTGAGTGGAGGGTAAAAATCGTAGAGGGAGACCAAGAGATGAATACACTAAACAGATTCAGAAGTATGTAGGTTGCAGTAGGTACTGGGAGATGATGAAGCTTGCATAGGATAGCGTAGCATGGAGCGCTGCATCAAACCAGTCTCAGGACTGAAGACCACAACAACAACAACAGCAAAAATAAGGGTAAGCCATCAATTAGCTGACAAATAATGAGCATATTTCTCTTGTTTTACTGTACTGCTCTTTAATACAATACAGTTCCGCACTGTCGCCTGATAAACAAATTAAGAGCCTACTGAATATCAGACCAGCTGTGTGGCTGGATTGATGAGTTTTTAGCAAACAGAACACAGCATGTTGTTCTCAATGGAGAGACGTCTACAGACATTAAAGTAACCTCTGGCGTGCCACAGGGGAGTGTTATGGGACCATTGCTTTTCACAATATATATATAAATGACCTAGTAGATAGTGTCAGAAGTTCCACGCGGCTTTTTGCGGATGATGCTGTAGTATACAGAGAAGTTGCAGCATTAGAAAATTGCATCGAAATGCAGGAAGATCTGCAGCGGATAGGCACTTGGTGCATGGAGTGGCAACTGACCCTTAACATAGACAAATGTAATGTATTGCGAATACATAGAAAGAAGGATCCTTTATTGTAAGATTATATGATAGCGGAACAAACACTAGTAGTAGTTACTTCTGTAAAATATCTGGGAGTATGCGTGCGGAACGATTTGAAGTGGAATGATCATATAAAATTAATTGTTGGTACGGTGGGTGCCAGGTTGAGATTTATTGGCAGAGTCCTTAGAAAATGTAGTCCATCAACAAAGGAGGTGGCTTATGAAACACTCGTTCGACCTATACTTGAGTATTGCTCATCAGTGTGGGATCCGTATCAGGTCGGGTTGATGGAGGGGATGGAAAAGATCCAAAGAAGAGCGGCGTGTTTCGTCACAGGGTTATTTGTTAAGCGTGATAGCGTTACGGAGATGTTTACCTAACTCCAGTGGCAGACTCTGCAAGAGGCGCTCTGCATCGCAGTGTAGCTTGTTATCCGGGTTTTGAGAGGGTTCGTTTCTGGATGAGGTATTGAATATATTGCTTCCCCCTACTTATACCTCCCGAGGAGATCACGAATGTAATATTAGAGAGATTCGAGCGCGCACGGAGGCTTTCCGGCAGTCGTTCTTCCCGCGAACCATGCGCGACTGGAACAGGAAAGGGAGGTAATGACAGTGGCACGTAAAGTGCCCTCCGCCACACACCATTGGGTGGCTTGCGGAGTATAAATGTAGATGTCGAATCTACATGATAAGCGAACGCTATGACACTACCTTGTGACTTCTACAACGAGTTACTATTAAGTGTAATTATAAATACAATGAGTTACGTTGCAAGTGCATGAACATTTTATTCTTCTCAATTATCCACTGAAGTGTGAAGTAATTATCTTTCTCTATCGACAACTGCATCACCTATCCTGCATTAGTAAGTAAGCAAAATAAGCTGCCATCTACTTTTCATCCATCAAGTTGTCAGTGTTTCATCATTTCACTGATCTGTGTACTTGTACAGACAACTCTGATAACCAAATGGCCTTCATACCAATATCATGAATCATTCTGGAATTAATGTAAAATGTTTTGAGGGCACTGCAGAAGACATAATCAAATGGACTCATTCAAAATTTGGTATCATGTTTACCAAACATGTGTTCTGTATTTTAACATCTTGCTCAACAATCGATCATATAAATAGAATGCAGAAGGTTCTTTATTCTCTAATTTTCTGAGAACATTCTCAGGTCCGCTTGAATAAAATGAGTCTGAGAATATACTTCACCTGAGAATGTTCTCAATTTGAGTAACAGCATGGAGGAAGTTGATCAATGTGAAACACATTCACTGGTTTTGTATGAATAAAACTAGAGAAGTTTCTCGTAAGTGGAGAGGACTACCTGTATTTGAAGCGAGCTCTGTAGCATACTTCACGCTGTTTTAAGTTCTGTTGAGGTTTTACCCAGAGCTGTTTTAAGTCCTGTTGAGGTTTTACCCAAATTTTTAAGTAAAAAATTTATGTTGCTCTGAAGGTAAAAAAGGTATACATAGAAGACAGGTATATGCCAGACAACTGTATCAGTGATATCTTCAGGGATTCCTCATCATGTTACCAGAAAAATACCTTTGTGGATTTGACTTCCTAGAAGTGTAGGAGAACTAGAAATAGTAAAAGCCATGTGGCAATCAACGAGTCAGTTTACAAGTGAAGTGGGGAACCTCAACTGCCCACACATATCAATGATGAAATCTTCTGTAGATGGAGACGAACATATGAACTGAAAGAGTTTTTCCAGTATCAATGTGCAGGCAACATTTGATTTTAATAAAATGTCTGCTAGAGTTGATGTGTCATGGTGTGGGTGTGTACATGATGTTACGATATGAAGAAACTGTGATGTATGCCAGATACAAAGAGAGAACCAATGTAATGTTTTACTTTTAGGAAGTGAAGAGTATGACACTGCACCATGGTAACTAACACCATTTCAGAATCTACAAACACCTGATGAGGGCCTACAACAGACTTCAATAAAACAAAAGGTAGCTGTTCTGGAAAATTTTGTGTGTGTGTGTGTGTGTGGGGGGGGGGGGGGGGGGGGGGGATGATTATTTTATTAAATAACTACAGTGACAGCAAGATTCAACTAACTTTCTATATGGATGAGAGTGATGTCAGTGGAGGTTTTCCACTGACACCACAGAAACAAAGCATTCAGCTGCATGTTTAAAGTGTGTAGTTTACAACTGTAAACAGCTGCTTTATGACATTATACTGTCTTAAGTTTTGAAATTTTGAAAGGAACCCTTATCAGTAACTAGCTCCAAATGAAGTACATCTCAGGAATCCATACACTATCTCCCAACATTGCTGAAATACTGAGATACTCTTTCTATATTGCTTTGGTTCTTTCATCCTACACCAGTCCTATTTAAGACGTTAGAAATAAGGAGGCGAATCAGAAAAAGTAATAACTGGTTAATTACAAACCTAGTGGTCTACTTCTCTTAACGAAACCACACAGGCGACTACATAATACTTTACGCACCAAGATGACCATAATATGTCATACTTGCTTAAAATTATCTTAAGTTAGAAATCTCTGACAGAGTTATGGTTTTGAGTAGACATATTTTTAAGGTTTTGTTTGCATAACATTTTCATCTAACTTCAATAACAAAAAAGTATTCCAGGTTTCGAAAATTCAGTAATATCACGAAATCCATTTTCATAAGCTTCCTATATATTGCAGTCAATTTGTTGCCACACATGAAACTAAAATCTGAACCTAGTGCACCTCTTCCAGAACACATTGATGCCCATTCCATATTTATACAATGAATAGTTTGTCTGTTTAAGCAATCTGAACAAAATATGAGATTACGCGTATATTCCGTGCTGGACATGGCATGCAACATACACCGAGAACTTTGTCAAGAAAGAGTGAGAAAGAACAGGTGTGTACTGGGTGATGAAGTAGGCGCTCCTTTGTAGCTGGTTCTCAAGGATGGTGGCAGGTTTGGGCATGTATGGGCATATAGCACAGGAAAGCTGTTGGTGGACTAGGTATGGTGGGGTAGTGCTTGTCTGAAGGTCTACACCGTACTGGGCAAGGAGTTTTTGTCATTGCAGATACGCTCTCCCAAGGTGGTCAGGTTGATGGCAGCAATTTTTTGGTGTGGAGTGGATGGCAGCTGTCAAAACGCAGGTGTGGTTGGTGGGTTTGATATGTACATAGGAGTGCATGGAGGCATCAGAGAGCGGATGGTCAGCAGCAGGTAAAGCAGATAGAGAGAAAACGCTGAGCTTGTGAAGGAATAAGAAAATGGTGTCTTGGCCCTGCCACAGGGACCAGCCAAATCCACCCACCCCACTGTGCACTTCCTATTCCAGTCCTTTCACAAGCTTATCTAACACCACCGGAGGCTGGGCCTCCTGTGAAAGCAGCCATGTCATGTACCAGCTCTGCTGCAATAATGGCACAGGTTTTTACATTGGAATGGGTATCAACCACATGTCCACCAGAATGAACAGTCTGCCAAACTGTAGCCAAGGTTGAAGAGGACCACCCTGTGCCAAAAATGTAAGTGACATAAAATGTCTGACTGCTATGTGTGTCTCACAACTAGGCCACCCGAATCCTCTCCTCCACCACTAGCTTTTCTTAACTGCACAGATGGGAGTTATTCCTACAACATATCCTCCACTTCCAAAAGCATCCTGACCTCAACCCTACACTCAACTATTTCTGCCCCTTCTGTCCTACCACCACCTCCCCTCACCCATTGCCACTGCCACTCGCCCCCACCAGTCTTTTCCCCTCTCTGGTCCTCTCCTTTTCAGCTCCATTTTCCCTTCTTTCCTCCCCTACAGCCTCCCAACACTGTGCCAGGCAGCCTTGTTCTGCCGCCTTCTAGTCTCAGCCAGGCAACCCCCCCCCCCCCCCCAAAATCTCAATCTGTATCCCTCTCCCTTCCCTGCCCCAATCCCGATGCTGCTTTAGTTCAACACAAATTTTGCAGTTTGTCTTGAGCAGCCGGAGATTTGCACGAGATGTTCCTACTTGTGTGGATGTATGTGCATTTTCCTTTCTTTCTGAATATGGCTTTGGCTACGTGTAACAGTTTTTTCATTGTGCCCGTCTGCAACTCAATTTGTCTACGAATTTTTGTTCACTTAAAACTGAGCACTTTCTCAGGGAATGTCCTTTTGCTCTGAGAATGTTCTCCAGAGTATGTTCTTTTTTCCTTCGTGCTACACAATGTGTACATTCATTTTCTAACACAAGGATCTACTAGATTGTGAAGAACACAAAATGGTAAGGTACATGACAAGGTTACAGCAGCTTGCAACAGAATAAATGAGTTTTCCAAGTGGATTAACTATCACAGTAAAATATTGACAGACACTAACCTAATATTTTGCATATTCTTGCCCAAGCAGATATCAGGTACGATGTCTGTGGATCATCATCTGCCAATTCACCAGTTGTCTGAGTTTTTAAAAGTAGGTCCATTACTTCACTGGCGTCTCGCATAAACTGCAAAACAAAAGTTTCTACAGCAAGGATGTATTAAGTAAATATTGTAGGGAACTGAAAACTTACTTGGCCAACAATGAATGAGGAAAAGCGAAATCAAATTGACAAAAAACACAAAAAGGCATAGATTAAATCTTTTAACAACAGAGAAGGAGAAAAAAACAATCTTTATAACGTGGATAATAAAGTCTAGGGCAGGAGAGGTAATCAGTACAAATAAAATTGTACATTAGTAAGAAGATATGCACAATAATTGAGACTTGAGCTTAGCTCTGCAGAAATTAAGAGTGTTCAGATGAAAGGCAAAGGAAAGTCTCCCCCCCTCCCACCCACCCCCCAAAAAATTGAAGAGGTATGGAGTAGAGACAATGAAGTATAATTATCTCAAATGGTTGGTTAGTGGAATCCAATCAGAGACACCATATTTCAGAAGTGCAGGTATTTGAAGTAGTTATTAACCCTTTGATGCCTACAAATATGCTTGCTGCATTCCGTGAAAAGTGTGCTTTGTAATCACCTTCTGCACTGAATATTCCTGGAGCACTGGGTGTGACGATTTTGTCTGCCGCTCTGGATTTCACCGCCCCCCACAGAAAATAAACACAGTTACTCAAACAGCTTCAGTTTTTCACTTTGAATCTCCGCCAGAAATGAAACACTGCATAAATACACAAATACTGTCTGACGCCTAAGAATCACACCTTTACTAGAGTTTTTAGTAGGACGTTAGAAACCTGGTGTCCTTCCATGATTACTCTTATGAACCTGCTGTCCTGCATATATTAGGAACTGTAATAACTCAAGGAAACAATGATATCAGTGACAGCTCTCTAATACATCAGCAGTCATTGGGAACCACAGAATTAACTTCTTCACTCGATTCTGTTTACGAATTGTCAGCAATGTTGTCGAGTGGACATGTGGGCCACTAGTGAAATACCTATCGGCTTTTAAGAAAACTATTTGGCAAGATTTGATTCTTTCACATCTTACTGTATGATATCTTTGCTCGATAAACGACTGAATTCCTTTTAGTTATTCATCTTAGTTACTGTGCAGCATACAATGAAGTGAAGCATTCCACAATATTTAGAAATCATTGCGCAGACTTTGTTATGGGTTGTTTCAGTTAACTGATTGCTGTGTATGAAATGTAGCCAACATAGTGAAATTCTACTTTAAGCTGAGAACAGAGCAATGATTATATTAGACATGCACATGTGCACCTGTGTGTGGTCAAGCATGCACGCCATTTTATATGCTGTCTAAAGAGGCTATAGTGCACCACACACACACAAATTTGTACCGTATTCACTGTGAGATATTCAGCTTTAATCAAAACCTGTTTGTTGTTTGTCACAGGATGTAATCACTAAGTAAGTAAATGTTTTAGCACCCTGGGACAATAGCAGCAATGCACGTTAACACATCCAGAGCAGTCAAAGGGTTAAAATTATTTATGCCAAGAATCGATATTTGATTGCAAGAGTGGGACCACACACAACACAATCTTTGGTCATATTTCATGGTATGTCCAGGAACTGACTGCATGGTCTCAGAGTACACAGTTTGCAGTTATTCATTCAGCCTGAGCTAAATTTATCATAGTAAATCCCATTTTTAAAACCTCTCTATGGGCTTATGTTTTTTCCTACATGACATGTTCCTTTATTGGGGGTTCACTCAATTACGCTGAAGGAGTGACCAAGAATCAGAAATGAAACATTCTGCTGTCATAAGTACATTATAATCAGTAGCTGAAAACCGTAAATAGCTTAGCATGAACTCAATGATTTAGACTTTTTAAGTCACATGCAAAATCTGGTGCCTTGATTTTGATTCATTTAAAAGAAATTAATCTGAAAAGAAAACACTGACTTTGCTCAAATACCGTTTCATCCTGTTCCAGAAAACACTGACTTTGCTCAAATACCGTTTCATCCTGTTCACAGAGCTTCACACAGCTCACTTACATCCACATGGTTATTGGAAGTCGGGGTTTTCATCATACTAATAACCCTGAAGTGACTCACTTGCAGAAACATATGACTTTCCACACTTAAAAACGTAAACAACTGTTTTCTACTGCAATGACTGCTGTGCCACAGAGAGCATTTAGAAAACATTTCAACATGTCACAGGATTCGTGGCAGCAACAGACACGTGCATAGCTGTATAATGTTAATTTTCATTACTGCCTTTCTCTTCAGTCACGAAACTGATGACCTATGCACACAGTTTCTTTGCATTTGCTTTCACAGACTGAATTTCATCTCCCTGCTCAGATGTGCAGGTGATCTGTGCAATTATGAGAAAAAAGCCAATATAATGTTCCCCAGATGTGAAGCTGTCTGTTTTTTACTATCCAGTTATTCTTCACCCGCTCCAATTTTGCCATCTAAATCATTCAGTAATACTGCAAAAATTTCTGCAGTCATCCACTATAAAAAGTGAAGTGTACAGTAGTGTTTTTATGTTTTTCACACATCTAAAGCAGAACTTTTCAGTATCAGGCAACAGTGATGTCCATTTTTCTTATATTATTTTGCATTCAGCATATATTCTTCACTAACATGAAGTATGTACATTGCAAAATACCTGATTTTCATTGAAATTGAAATTGCATACCACTATGTTAGCTGCAACAGAATTTTTTCTCCAATTTAAATGCATCATTCAATCTAGTCCAACATTTGATGTGATGAATCTTCAATCATGATCTTCAGCACAATTTCTACCTATTTGACAATACATTTCTGCCTATATGAAATATTCTAGTCATCATTCTATTAATTCATTTTTGGGGGATCATTTTATTAAATCATTTTTGGAGAATGAATGTAAATACTTTGGATGACAATGCACAATTTTTTGCCTTCATGTGTACTGCAGAACATTTAGTTTCAGAGTGCCAGCATGGAAAGCCCTCTTTATTCAACAAACAGCTGAAAGAAGATTGTGGCAAATATTTTCTTGCCAACTTGAAGAGTTTAATGCTGTAATTATTTTTAACATTGTAATTTATGCTGGCTTTTGTTGAAAAGGAAGTTTTCTTCTCTTTATGTACATAAATACAAGTACACAAATCTACATTTGAAAAAAACACAACGTGGAAGTTCATTTTTAATGGATAAGGCTTCCTTTTCTTCAATTTATCATGCAGACATATTGTACATGGGATTAATGCCCTTTTAAGTGGTTTCTTATTGAGTGATGACTTAAGAGTAACTGAAATGTAAAATTATTCTGGCAATTTCACTGTAATCCAAAGTGCGAAAATTAAATCACTACTGACATTTCTTATGTTGCAGATCTTAAGAAATCTTATTTTTCAGTATCTCTAGAAGAAATTCCATATGCAAATTTTCACTTGTTACTTTATATGCTCAACTTCCATAACAATACAAGCATTAATGCAGTGATTTAACAAGTACTATTTACCTAGTTATAATGTAATAATGCACAATTCAATGGTAATGACAGATGAGTATGAGTATACATACAAATTTCTGTGTTGGGAACATTTTATAGCTGAAGGATGTTCACATTCTGAGCTGTGCAGGTTTCTATTTTCGACAGTAATGAATTATGTGAGCATGGTCCTACTTATTGATATGATGATGATGATGATGATGTGTGAAGGACATCCCAAAATTACAGCCACAGATTAAAACACAAAGTGAACAACACGGTATTGGACAATGGAAATTAAAGGCCAGGGGTATGACAGAAGTGAGGGTATTTGTTGAATGCTGACCACAAGTTGGGTGGGGGGGAAAATGTTTGGAATTTCTGAAGTACCTTCGCATTTCTCCTCTATCCATTCCTGACTCATCATTTTATACTTCATCAACCTCTTTTTGAGATTTTTATTCCTTTATGCCTGCTTCATTTGCATTTAGTTGCCTTTTGTCAAAGTTCATTCTATCAAGTGCTAGCCAAAGATTTCTACTAGCCTTCAACTTCTTGTCCATTTGATCCTTCACTATTTCATCTATCAAATTTAGCTATTGTCTTCTTTTGCATTCCTTTCTCTTGTTTCAGTCAAATGTTTCCTAGAATTCCAGTGATCCCTTTGCATCTCTCAGCTACCACTGATTCTTTCAACTGACCCTGGTCCCAACGCCTCAATTTCTTGTCTTTCTGCTTTTTTTCCAGATTTAATATACAGTTCACAACAAACAGATTAAGGTCACAGTCGACATCTTCACTTAAAAAAATTTGCTTTAAAAATTTTTCTTATCATCACATGATGATCTTGAACGCTTCTGCTGTCTACAGGTCTTTTCCTTGTAAACAGCATCCTTTTGAGATTCTTAAACCTAGTGTTGGTAATCATTTAACTGTGAAAACATGAACTAACTGTACATAGTAGGCAAGTAGTATTATTGTATCAGTGGCTTACCTTTTCAGGTCCAACAGCTAACCCAATTAAGCTTACACATTCAATGGCTTTGCCTCTGAGTGTCTTCAGCTCCTCAGAATTAGCATTCTGTATTATATACTTCAGGCACGGCATTAAACGATCATAATAAGCAACAAACTGTTCCTCTGACGTATCTGCAACTGATGCTATAGTTGTCACTATTTGCTCAAGAACCAATTTGGTCCCTTTCTCCACAAGCTATAATCAAACAAGTCACTTTAATAAATACCAAATTTTCATTAAGTAAAATATTAAGATAAGCATATCATTTCATTAACACTGACAGGTCACAAATTAATGTTAACAAAAACACAGACCACTTGAAACATAATAACAAATGAAACTTGACTGAAGCTGCTACTGCTCTATAGCACTTGAATAGGTTAAGAAAGGCAAACATACGTTTCTAGCATTTGTAGACTTAGAGAAAGCTTTTGACATCGTTGACTGGAATACTCTCTTTCAAATTCTGAAGATGGTCAAACACAGGTAGGGAAAGGCTATTTACAATTTCTACAGAAACCAGGCGGTAGTTATAAGAGTCGAGGGGCATGAAAGGGAAGCAGTGGTTGAGAAGGGAGTGAGACAGGGTTGTAGCCGACCCCCTATGTTAGTCAATCTGTATATTGAGCAAGAAATAAAAACTTTTGAGGTTCGGCGATGACATTGTAATTCTGTCAGACACAGCAAAGGACCTGGAAGAGCTTTTGAACAGAATAGACAGAGGATAATGGAAGGTAGTCGAATTAAATCAGATGATGCTGAGAGGATTAGATTAGGAAATAAGACACTTAACCCTAGGACGCCCAAGCCTTTTTTTCTAACTTGGATGCCTAAGGGGGGGGGGTGTCAACGAGCCCGCAGGTATTAAATAAGTTTACCGACGAAAAATTACAACTTTCAAAATGGTTTATGTATTTTAACTAAGGCATCGGTTTATAAATGTCGTTAATTGTTATAAGTAATGGATTGAGTGAATAAAATATTGACATATTACAATACAAAATACAGATGTGTTCATATACAATAGACAACTCCTGAGTCCTCAACTTCAAGGCAAGACACACACTTCACAATTTTTTCTGAATGTGTGTTACACACATGTTTATGACACTGTCCACAATACTGTTTTGGTTTACTTAGATTGTTGTGCATCTGCTTCTTTGTTTTAGCTTCTCTTACACAAATATGGCACCGACCTTTCCCTGCAGAAGGCTAACGTGCTTCTATTGTCACTTCTTTGATTTTCTTTTGTAGAATAGTCAACATTGATTGAGCAATTTGGTTAGATAACCCTCTTGCATTGGCACTTCTTTCTTCTACCTGCAATTTCTCTAGTTCCATCCCAGCTTGCAGAAGATAAAAGTTTCCGTTTGTTGTGTTTCTTTTCATTCCATCTTGGATGTTGCTGGATAAATATGGTGGTTGCACTGATAGCACAAATGTCGATGAGAGAGTAAAATACAGATAGAGGCCATCTCCCTGTTCCCCTCTTGCAGGTGTACATACGCGCCATTTGATCAATGGTACCAATTCCACCTTTAGTGGAATTATAATATGCATTTATCTCGGTTTTATTCTTCTCTCCTCCAACAGTACCTTTATCTTGGTGCATTGTTGACATCATCACTAAGCTTTTACTTGCTTTCGCTTTTTCTGTGTAGGACACCAAAGTTACTGGAGGCCTACGTGTTGGGAACTGCACTAACTCTCTGCGAGTTTACAAGATAAATAACAGCTGACTGACATCAACAATCACTTCCTCTGAAAGTAAACCGATTGTTGTGAATATCAAGAATATCAACCAACAAGAAACTAACTTGCATTGATGTAGAGATGAGAAATACAAAATCCTACCAAGGGAAATTTTCTATAGCATGGAAGCCTAAGGGGGGGTTTGTTGGACCCATAATAAGTTTATTTTTTCTTTCAAAGCAGGAATTTTCTATAAAATATATTGACACTAACGTTTCATAAAATAGCCAACAAACAATAGCTCAAAGGAAATATATAGTATGAAATTTACTTGGGCAGAAGCAGGGGACATAAAAAAAATTGTGGGTTCAACGACCCCCCGCCCCCCCTTAGTCGACCTAGGGTTAAAGTAGTAAATGAGTTTTGCTATTTGGGGATCAAAATAACTCATGATGGTTGGAGTAGAGAGGATATAAAATACAGACTGGCAATGGCAAGGTAACCATTACAGAAGAAAAGAAATTTGTTAACATCAAGTATAGATATAAGACCAGGAAATCTTTTCTGAAAGTATTTGTATTGAGTGTAGCCATGTATGGAAGTGAAACACGGATGATAGTGTAGACAAGAAGAGAATAGAAGCTTTTGAAATGTGGTACTACAAAAGAATGCTGAAAATTAGATGGGTAGATCACATAACTAATGAGGTGGTTCTGAATAGAACTGGGGAGAAGAGCACATTGTGGCACAACTTGATTAGAAGAAGGGATCGGTTGGTAGGACACGTTCTCAGGCATCAACAGATCACCAATTTAGTACTGGTGGGACACAGGCTGGTACTTTCCAGGTAATTTACTGAAGTATTTAATTTATAAAGTGAGATGCTATCCATTGCATCGGGGGGGGGGGGGGCTTCAAGTATTCTGTCAATTCATCATAACAACTTGTGTTGGCCACCAGTCCGCAGTTTAGTGAAAGATTAATGACACAATAAACTATTTCATTATAATTTAATCATTGGTAGTTGGGCATCTATGTTCAACCTAGTACGTATAAAGTGTTCTGACTAGTTGCCAGTAACTATTTTACTCTTTTTATGAGGGTCGGAACTTAAATAGTGGCAACTATATAGTCACAACCAATACAAAAGAGTTACATGTTTGCACCTGTTACTATCCTTCATAGTAGTCACCAGCTTTGTGTAGAACCCGCTGATAGCGATGTGGAAGGCATCCTATACTGTTAGAAGAGCTTGTTCTGTTGATGGAGCAAATGGAGCGGTCTACTGCCTGCCGGATCTCTGGAACTGTTCTGAAGCAAATGCCATGAAGTGGTTCCTTCATGTTCGGAATCAAATCAAAGTCACAAGGACTCAAGTTCGGGGAGTATGGTGGATGGGACAGTACTTCCCAGTCCCAACAACCAAACAGATCAACCACAGCTTGCGCTGTATGCGCCCGTGCATTGTCTTGCAAAATGATGGGTGGGTTGCACAGAAAGTGTCGCCGCTTCTTTCCCAAAGCTGGTCACATGTGATGCTCCAAAAACAAACAGTAATATTGTGCATTGATGGTCTGCTGTGGAGGAACTTAATGCGTTAGGATAACACCATCACAGTTGTACACGAGAATCACCATAACTTAGACCGCTCCATTCGCGCCATGAACAGAATAGGCTCTGTTAATGATATACTATGCCTTCCACATTGCTAGCAATGCGTTCTACACAATGCTGGTGACTACTTTGAAGGTCAGTAACAGGTGCAAACACACAACTCTTTTGTATCGGTTGTGAATAAATAGGCCACCATTTAAGTTCCAACCCTCGTATATTAAAAGTAAAGCATCTGAACCTTAGGAAAGAAGTAGCCTACCTTTAGACTAACAGAGTGCCACAGATTTACAAGGTTAAGCAACTCAGTAGGTGCATCCACAGGAATTTTGCAATGGTATGTGCAAATAAATAAGTAAGTCACTAACATTCCTAAATTTAGAACAAATAGACCAGAAGATTAATAAACGTAATTTCAGAATTATTGAGGTTTTCGCCTATTTCAAAAATCAGCTCTTTAAACCAGATTGTGTTTGATGGTGGACACTTACTGTTTCTCTAGCACTATTCCCAAAGAGGAAATCCTGAACCAACTGTGATCGGAGTAGAAGAAAGAGAAAATAATACAATTATTTTCTTTCTTATTAAGAATATCCCAATATCTTTTAGCGGACATGAAAATGGAGTGTGTCCATCCTTCGCCTTTATGATGGCTCGAACTCCAGACTCTTTCAATGAGTTAGTGAGGTATCTGTAGAGGAAAGGCAGCACATTCTTCCTGATTAGCTGGAACCAGGGAAGTTCTGATGCTGAACACTGGAGTATGGAGTGTAGTAGACTTTCTAATTCTTTTTTTTTTTTTTTTTTTTTTTTTTTTTTTAATTTAGGTAGTGATTCTGGGCAGCCCAGTCCATTGTCCACAAACCACTGCCTTACAGAGGCTCTTTTATGACAGAGTGCACTGACATGATGATACAAAAAAATCACCATCTCCAAACTGTTTGTGTATTGTACTCAGTACACAATGCTGCAAAATATAAAACTGCCCTTCTGCATGTAAAATTTAAGTGCAATAAGGGGAATCACACCCTAACCACAAAAATTACCCCAACTCCTCAATACTCACTTGTTGGTCCTATACTTTACGGCACGAAACATTCTCCCGACATTTGCCAAAACCACAAACCCAAACCCTCCCATTGGATTAAATTACTGATTTTCAGTCATACACTGTCCAGCTGCTCCACTCTTTAAAAAACCTAAAGCACTGCTTAGCACTGACCACTGAAATATGTGGCTTACAAGGAGGTGCTTGACCACTGTGCCCCCATTCTTTTTCATTCTCCATGCACAGCACCATGCAAGCTGGGCTGCTGGTAGCATTTTGGAACTCATGAGCCATTCCTTCCACTGATTTCACGGAATTTTTAACAAACATCCTTCGCAATGCTCTACAGTTCCTGTCCATCAATACCTGACATCTACCTGGCCTTTGTTGTGCTATGGGTGTTCCTTCCCATATCCACTTTACAGTCACATCAGCAAAAGTCAACTTGGGTAGCTTTAGAAGGGTTGAATACTCAGGTCACATCCAATGACTAGTCCACATTCGAAGTCCTGACCTCTCCCAAGTAATTCATTCTGCTATTACTGCTTCTCTCTACTGAAAACACAATACTCCTAACCGCCTTTTATACCGGCAGGCCTCTCATGGCGTCTAGTGGTTAATTAGTTGTATCAATAGAAAAAAATATTGGTTTTGTCATGTTGGTACCAGAGTACTATAACATAAATTCCCACTTGGGCCGTAAAATAGTTTTGTTTTTGCGGCTTTTAAATATAGCCACTTTGTTTTTTGCTCAAATGGATCAACTGGAATAGCCACTCTGTACTGATCTTTGTTGGGAACATTTTACTGACAGAGAAAATTTGACGCAGACAAAATTTATTCAACAATGGAGGTAGTTTAAATGGAACTTTATACTGATTTTTAACGGTCAAAATCCTAACAATGTTTCATTTCGGGACATAATTGTATTAAATACAACTCATATGAATGGCGTACCAAAATCAGAACTACATATTAAAACACTAAGGATGTGCACAGTATAGTATTGGAAAGCAGACAATTTTAGGCCTGGACTTTCAGATGAGACAATGTGGTGTATTTCACATGCCTTGCGAACTGCTCGCCAGATGTTGGATGGAAGAAAAATACTTTCTGCTTGTTTTAAAAGGAATCCCACTGATTTAGTGCACCAGTTTTTTATGGTGCACACCATATTCGTTCATAACATTATGACAAGACTAAAACTGGAATTAAATCAATGGATGAAAAGTGTAGGTCTACGGCTCAAAACATGCAGTCGACATCACACGAAGGTTGGTGGCATACACAATCTTTAAAGTGCATTACAGGCAAAACAAACATTATAACCTCAAGTAACATGCGTTTTGCTATACTCAAGGGACTTAAGAAGTCACACAGCACCACAAGAAAAACATAACATTCATTCAAGAAATACTTGAACTACTGATTCCACAACAAGGACATCTGATCTTATGTGAACATTACCTTTTAAACTGGATTATATTTTTCTAGTTATTCCTTCAGCAAAGAAGATGATGAAAATATTCCACAACTCTTATCAAGAACTTAGGTTCCTTTCCGAGTATGCCGATCCAATAGCTCCATACTTCATCACACACAACCGCTCACAAGACGAAAGATCCATACCCAAAAACTGGAAATTTTCACAGGTTATATCAATACTGAAGAAAGGAAATAGGAGTAATCCACTAGATTGCAAGTCGCTGTCATTAACATCAATATGCAGCAGGATTTCGGAACATATACTGTGTTCGAACATAATGAATTACCTTAAAGAGAATGGTCTATTGACATAACAGTCAAACCAGATTTAGGAAACGACATTCTTACGAAAAAACGACCTCTTTACTCACAGATGTCACGGACTGTGCAGCCCCTCCCACCGGAGGTTTGAGTCCTCCCTCAGGAGGGTGTGTGTGTGTGTGTGTGTGTGTGTGTGTGTGTGTGTGGTTGGTCTTGGCATAAGTTAGTTTAAGTAGTGTGTAAGTCTAGGGACATCCCCCCCCCCACACACACACACACACACACACACACACACACACACACACACACACACACACACACAAACGATGAGTGCTATCGTGACTGGATTTCAAAGTGATTCTAGATTTCCACAAGAGTTTTGACACTGTAGCTCGTACGCTGCTTGTAATCAAATTGTGTGCTTAGGAACATCGTCTCAGTTAAGCAGCTGGCTTCATGATTTCCTGTCACATTGGTCACAGCTTGGAGTAACTGACGGAAAATAATCAAGTAAAACAGAAGTGATTGCTGGTGTTCCCCAAGGTAGTGTTATAGGCCCTCTGCTATTCCTTAGCCTATATAAATGATTTAAGAGACAACCTGATATGGAGATAATGATGTCATTCATCGTCTAGTAAAAATCATCAAAAGATCAAAACCAATCACACAACAACTGAGATACCTGTATGGTGTGAAAGTTGGCAATTGACTCTAAATTATGAAATGTGTGAGGTCATCCACATGACTGCTGAAAGGAATCTGTTTATCTTTGGTTACAAGACAAATCAATCAAATCTGAAGGCTGTACATTCAACTAAATACCTAGGAATTACAATTACAAACAAAAAAACTGGAAAGCACACAGAGAAAATGATGTGGGGAAGGCGAACCAACGACTGTGTATTAAGGCCAGAACACTTAGAAGATGCAATAGATCTGCTAAAGAGACTGCCTACACTACACTTTTCTGTCCTCTTGTGGAGTATTGCTGCGCAGTGTGGGATCCTTACTAGATGGGATTAACTAATTATACTGAGGAAGTTCAAAGAAGAGCAGCACATTTTGTATTAATGAGGAATAGGGGAGAGAGTGTCATGGACATGATACGGGATTTTGGGTGGAAATCATTAAAACACAAGTGTTTTTCATCGCGGCAGTATCTTCTCACGAAATTTCAATTACAAACTTTCTCCTCTGAATGCAAAAATATTCTGTTAACGCAGACCTACAAAGGGACAAGCTATCATCATAATAAAATAATGAAAATCGGAGCTCGCACAGAAAAATATAGCATTCTGTTTTTTCTGCATACTTTTGAAGAGTGGAATAATGGAGAATTAGTGTGAAGGTCATTCAATGAACCGTCTGCCAGGCACGTGAGTGTGATTTGCAGAGCAGCAATGTAGATGCAACAATTTTCTACATTCAAATTCAATATGGATTTGGGCAGTGAACATGACATCAACATTTTCAAGGCAGGAAATGGACTGACTCATCTATTAAATATTATTAAATCTACAAATAAAGGAACCCTTTGTAAATTTAAAGGCTATGTTACTGCCATAGAAAGATATATATCCAAAAACCAAACAAATGATACCAACCTCCTTGAATTTTGCACTAAGTACAGCTTCCAGTTTTTCCATAATTGCGTCAAGATATTGTGTTAAAATATTTTTGGGACAGTCTTCACTAAAATTGACAAGCGCAGCACCTGGAACACAAGATACAAAGATACTTTAATTGTGATTTGTAAGTACACATACAGTACATTAATTCTGAACAATGTGATACCTTATTACCCCCTTAATATACTGATTTTTAACTAATTATGTTCCAAAAATAGTATTTTTTTTATTAATGAAGAACTTTTGATACACGAAAAGCTAAGTTCAAAATGATGAGTTAAAAACTGTTGAAGATCAACGTTCATAAAATACTGAGTATACTCTTGCACTAGACTGACTGCTGTATCCTGAAACAATTGAGCATGCCAAACTACACACTATTAGATAGTCACACGAAGGGCAGTTTATGAGAACTGGTCCTCTGGAGAATGAGCATGAGACTGATTTGATGTGGACATTATTGTTACACTAGATCCATTCCTTTTATATTACCTGTGCTTACATTGATGCAATCATTTTTGTCACTAGAAAGACTCCCCGTTTGCATCTGCTCTACTTCATTCTCCTTATCACGGGCATGCATGAATGCATTTCCAATTTTTTTTTTCATATGATTTTTGTTTATTGTATTTCTTGTTAGACTATGTCAATGGCTGTGTCACAAAGTCACCTAGGTAAACCGCTGCTTGAACCACAAAACCAAACCAAGGAAGGAGTTTGGTGGTGGCAGTATAGGGTCAGTATTATTCACCTGGAATTATATGGGACTTGGGGTAGGTACCGAATACACCACAACGGCTGTAGACCTTGTTAACATTATAGCAGACCACCTAAATCCGCTCATGCTTGATGGCACCTTCCAGCAGGATAACCGTTAGTGGGACAAGGCCAGAATCACACTACAATTGTTTGATTAGCACGATAGTGAACTCAAGTTCATGTCTTGTCCACCAAATTTGTCTGCTCCAAACCCAATGGAACAAAATCAGGCAACAGCTCTGCACACACACCAGCAACATGTAATTTATGAGAGTTGTGTGATCTGCGCTTACGCATCTGGTTCAACATACCACCAGAAACCTACTAAAGACATGTTGAATTTACACCACACGGAACCGCTGCTGTATAGTGATCCAAATTTAGAAAAACATACTATTCAGCTATATAATTTACTGTCTATAAAACTTTAATCTCACCCAAAACAAATGACTAGTCGTACAGATGACCATACTTTTAACTTCCTATCACAAGATTCAGGGAACACACATACAAAAATAATATGGCCCTAGGTTGCCACCTGTTGAAAGAAAGGCATACCATGCTTCCGATTAACAGAGGAGTGCATACCCTCCACGTTGAACGTAAAGGGCATGATCTGGAAATTCTGGAAAGGAGACAGAACTATATGTACCAATCATTTGAAAAGCTTGCAATTCTGGATGAACACCTTGTGCTCCAATCACCAATGGTTTTTTGATATTTTTATCAGCTTATTGGCTATGTCACTTTTGATACGCCACAGTCCCTGTCTACCTACCTTGATTCTTTTCCTTATTTTATGTATTTTAAAATTGACCACTTCAGCATATATAAAATGTTACCACTGTCAGATTCTATGAGATACGGCTTTATTCTAGCTGTCTTAATATGTCAATTCTGTTAATCACTTCACAATACATACAAGAAGCATTTAATATGTAATGCAATGCATTTTTATAGGCCAATTACAGTTGAAAAAATGCAGAATATGTTTTGGAATTATCATAGAATATTCCCACTTCAACCTCTATAGTTTCACAGAGTTCCAATAGTTGACTGCACTATACATAGCCGTCAAAATGGTGTCTGTAACGGAGATGCTTTCCAAGCAGGTAGTTGTTCTTGAGTTTCTTTTGGTGGAAAACACACAGAGCATCACAGATATTCAAGCGTGTTTGCAGACCGTCTATGGAGATCTGTCAGGTGAAGCATCTGTCATTATCGCAACAAGGTCACGCAAACCTGTGCAAACTCCTGGATGCCAGTGGGCTGAACACAGCTGTGCCACACTCAGGAAATTAGGAGCTCAAAAAATTTCATTGACTGTTCTTCCTCATCCACCCTACAGCCTGGATTTTGCATCTTATAATGAAAAATTGGGTTTTTGTAGCCAAAAGAATGGTGAATAATGCAGCATTTTGGAATCCTGAACAAAACCAACACACTTTCTGAGGGGGTGGGGGTGGAGGTGGGGAGATATACAGTGTGTCCCATTTATCTTGACCACCCTAAATAACTGTTTGCCCATATGCAAATCACAAATTGTTTCAAGCCTTCAGGGGGACATCAATCAGCATGATTGCCTTCATTGTAGCTTTGTTTTTCTACAAAGATGAGAACAGTGATATGACTCTTAAATGGCACCCTGTATTTTTTATTCGATAATTCATTTCCTCTCCTAAAGACCTATTCAAAAATGCGTCACAGTGTACCATTCACAGAAACACAGCATTATTAATTACATAACACAACATTGATGTTGACGCTCCCAGCACTTGGTGGAGGTACTCCGGGTAATGGAATACATACATGTGCTGATGTTGACAGAGGACAGGTGTAAACATAAGTAGAATGCACACCTATCATTCCATCAATCATCGTCTGTTGAAGAGTTGTGTGAGAAGAACGTACACCAAGGAAGAGAAGGTAGAAATGCTACTCATCTATGGGGAATGTAAGTTAGCAGAACAGTAATTGCAATACTATTTTCTTATGTACGGGTACATTTAGAACAGTAGTTTAGTCTTTTTAAATACTGTTGTGTAGAGTAGGCATACAGTAAAGGCTGTCCTTCCTAAAAACTGCATCGACACAATGTTTCTTTTATTATTGTTGTTGCTGAAGGTTGGCGAAATGCTACGCAAGCAGCAGAACTGTACAGAGAGTGATATCCTGACAAGAACTCACCTGCCTGACGGATGTTTTCTCATTTTGTTGTGACGCTTCAGGAAACGGGAAAATTCAACCCATGATAACGCAATTGTCGTAGCACTTGCACAGACAAAGCTGCTGAAGTTACTGTTCTTGCTTCCGTTGCTATGAACCCACATGTGAGCACACGGCAGCTTGAACATGAGATTGGCATTCCTAAAACCAGTGTACATCACATTCTTACATGTCACCGGTTCCATCCTTAACATGTACACCGACATCAAGAATTGCATGGGAATGATTTCCACAATCTTATACAGTTCTGTCAGTGGGCACCCCAGCAAATCCTCGCCATTCCGAACTACTTCTCCAATGTTCTATTTACCAATGAATGTCCCTTCTCAAACAAAAGACAGGTAGATACAAAGAACAAGCATTATTGGTCCAGCAACAACCCACAACGGCTTAGACAGGTGGAACATATGAGTCAATAGAGAGTTCATGTCTGGTGTGGGATGCTTGGTACTACAATTATTGGCCCTTATTTCATCAATGGTAGTCTAAACGGCACAGCTTATGCCAACTTCCTCGGATGAATTCTTCCTCCTCTTTTGGATGAAGTGCCGCTAAGAACCAGAACACTTATGTGGTATTAACATGATGAATGTCCAGCACATAATGCCCTGTGTGCATGTCATGTTCTGAACTGAAGGTATCCTGCCAGATGGATTGGTTGAGGAGGAACAGTTACTTGGCCTGCTATGTCTCCTGATTCAAATCCTCTGGATTTTTTTCTTTGGCGATGCATTAAAGACGTCTATCGCGATATTCCAACAACTCCACAGGGCATGCAGGAACGTACTGTGCTTACTTGTAATTCTCTTCAGCAGGCAACACTGTAAGCAGTAAATAGTTCTTTAATTCAACGAGTGCACCAGTGTATCGGTGTCCAGGGTCACCACTATGAGCACCTTTGGATATTCTACTCCTGGGTAATCGTACAGGAGAGTCAAAGTCAATTTTGTGTAATGTTTTTACTTTGTGTTATGTTTTTACTTGTTTTCTGACAACTCCAAGTGGACAAGTTTGTCATCCCAGGCTCAAAGTCAATGTTGTGTTATGTAATCCATAATGTTGTGTTTCAGTGAATGGTACACTGTGATACATTTTTGAATAGGTCTTTAGCAAAGGGAATGAATTACCGAATAAAAAATACAGGGTGCCATAAAAAAAAAGGTCATACCACTGTTCATATCTTTGTAAAAAGCAAAGCTATAACAAAGGCAATCGTGCTGATTTATGTCCCCTTATGGCTACAGAACATTTGCTTGAGAAATTTTGTAATTTGCATTGGACAAACAGTTATTTACGGTGGTCAAGATAAACGAAAATCACTCGGTTGTTAGCTGATGACATTTTATTAAAAGACCTATTCAGTATTTGTGCAGCACTGTTCTTACACCAAATAAAATCAATAGTTTTTGGAAAAATCTTATGTTAGTTGTAAATAGTAACCAACAGTGAATAATAATGAAAATTTTTTAAATGGAAATGCTTATTAACCTGCATGTGCTTGCACGCGTGGGTTTTCATTGTCTTCCAGAACCATCAGAAGACCTGGTACAACTTTGTCATGGAATTTCTTCTCAAAAGTTGGAGCAAAATCAGTTGACATTTGCCCAATTGCATTACATGCAGCATAACGTACTCTTGGGTGCTGGAAAAAAGGAATGAAAAAATTAGTACTTGAAGAGTTATTACATACAGGTACCAAACAAATAAAAAACTTAAAATGAAAACTTCAATAAAATCTTAATAGAAAACCCACTTCCCCAATAAATGCATGATAGCAGACCAACAGCTAGGGGTCAAACATAATTTCCTGATAAATCTCCCCCTCAAATCACCTCACAGCAAGTCAACCACTGGTTAGGATGATAATATTTCACTTTTCTGTCCATCTGTTGCAATCTCACAGTTTAATAAGTAGTAATGTCTTTTTTCACTTTCATATTAAAGAACAGATGGATGGGACACTTCTCAAATCAGTGGGAGACAAGGCCATACCACTCTAAACAGGACTATTAAAAGAAATTTGTTCAGTGCAAACGACAATGAGGTTGGTGATGGCTTCACACTGTACTTAAATACTTAACACTCTGATAGGAAAAGGAAATGTATATTCCTGAGGAGAACCTTAGATGGAATCATTTACTGTGCAAATAATTTCATTTCCATTCACAATTTAAAAAAACGATCACCCTTCGAACATCAATCTTCCTGGTTTTGGGTTTTGGTTTATGGCCGTACAAAAGCATCTCTGGACATTAGTAAACTGTCAAAAAACACACACTTCATAGATCTTATATGCAGTATAACAGTCAATTTAACAAAGAATTTTTAGGAACAGGGAGTTGCTTGTTCTGGTTCAACATTCACACTTCCTCAACAGAATATCTAAAATAACACTCTCACTATGATGAGCACTTCAAAGCTTGCTCCTTTACAACCCCTGGACCCTTTTTCACGCATATTTCTCTGCTGAATAATACTATTCCATATTGTACTGACAGCCACCAATGGATATCAGCCTCTGTATCACCCTCTCATCATCAAAATTTATTTCACAGGGCTGTTGCTCTATCTTGCAGAAAGTAGTTCGATATTAGTTGTTCACTCTAAGAATTCACAGCACCGTGGCTGATGGGTGTATCTGTTTCAACAGAAGTTATAAAAAGGTTTAGGATTGGACCAATATTCACCTGTTCCTTTAGTTACTAACCTTAAGCTTTCAATATAGTGCCCAAAGAGTAGTTTCATCAAATATATCAACAAATTTAAACAATTTCAAATTCAATTACATAAAGTACTTCTGTGATCTCTAGCTGTGTGTGTTAAGTCTGTTTTTGTTTACAAGTACACTGACACTGTTGCCTGTTGACTGCAATAGCTGTGCTATAAAAGCTATTTGCACTGACTGAGGCCACTTCTACTGAGACAGTTATTTCATCAGCGTTGACTAAGATAGCGAACAATTTAATACGTCAAACCAGATCAGTTTTTAAAACTAGGAACAAAGTTAAAATATTTGATTGGAAACAAATATAGTATTTTTCATTGACAAACTGCTAATAACTATAGAATAATTGTGTAATAACAGCACATACGTATTACATTCTCTTTATACAATTTATAGTACATGTTGATGTACAGTGTACCTATATCACTGCAAGAGTGATTGTTTCTTTAACTGACAGCTGATATCCCGAACATCATGTCCCAACAAAATTGGAGCTCTGCCTCTTTGGAAAGAACTGCGGCATTGCCATCTTAACAAGGAACTTCTAAACCAGGGGTTTGGGCACTGTGCTCTGGATGATTTGGCTCTCTGCAGGTGGTCCCATAGGTCTGCTGATCTGACACTTCACGATTCTCTCTCTCTCTTTTTTTTTAGTTGAAAGCCAATGTTTTTGAGTACCAGCTTTGCCAACAACACTGATTGAAATACAGAATTGTATCACTGCTGCCCTGGCGAACATTGGCACGGAGATGCTCAAATGTGTAAGGGCCGAATCTGACTGCCCCACAGATGTTTGTCATGTAACACAAGGAGCCCACAGAGCATTTATAATTATTTGTAATACTTTGTGAAATACATTTACCCAAACCCTGATGAATCATTTGTAAACATCCTGAATATGGAACACTAAACCTCCCAAACGAATGATACAGGAACTGAAATTCAGGGTAGCGAAGGAAAAGCTGAAATGCTTAACTCCACTTTCAAATGTTCTTTTACAAAGAAAAACCCAGGAAAATTGCCCCAATTTAATGCGTACCACTGAAAAGGTGAATGAAATAAGTGCCAATGGTGCTAAGAAAATGCTGAAATTGTTAGAAGTGAGCACAGCTCCAGAGCCCGATGGATTTCCTGTCGAAATATACTGAATCTGCAGCCAAGTTTCTTGATTTCCAAAAATCATTTGACTCAGTGCCAAACCTGCGCTTATTGTCAAAAGTACAATCACATGAGATACAAGTGAAATATGCGACTGGACTGAAGTCTTTTTGGTAGGGAGGATGCAGCATGTTATCTTGGATGTAGTCGTCGTTAGATGTAGAAGGGTCAATCCAAGTGGAGTGATCCAATCAAAATTAAGTTGGTTGCTTGACCATTTCTAATTTTTTTAAAATATATGATTACCCT
Organism: Schistocerca americana; assembly: GCF_021461395.2. NCBI lineage: Eukaryota > Metazoa > Arthropoda > Insecta > Orthoptera > Acrididae > Schistocerca > Schistocerca americana. Next base: position 131,981,461 of record NC_060120.1, read on the forward strand.
ATAATTGAGAACTTCAAAGCAGTTTTTTAAAAAAAAAAAAAAATTACCTTTCACCATTACTGAATGGCGGCCATTTTCATTTTGAAACACACAGCAGTTTTCCACTTGGATACATTAGCGATAATTTGAATTTCCCTGCACAGAGTTAAGTTACAAAATTGCAATTGACAGAACTGTTTTTTAAAACGTCTCCTCTACAACACTGCTTATTACCTAAAATACCCTAAATTCAAAAATAACAAGTCAAAATGACCTTCAAAATGTGGTATTGAAAATTTAGACAATCCACTTTTTAGACCCAAAAATAACATCCAAGGAATGGCTTATCAGTGTGTATTTTTTTCTTCAGTTACGTATCATAAGCTGCTAGCCGTATATGCAGCATAAACACTGACAAATGTTTCCTTGATTTTTACAAATTTCTGAAATTTGAAAAATCTTTATTTTTGTAAAGTTTGGGGCTAATTATCTCTGGTGGGACGGAATATTAAATTTTGATTTTTGTACACCTATGTGATAGCCAAGTACTGTAAAAATTTCAACACTGATATCAGGTGCCCAATGCTCATCAGGAAAAGAAGTATATCCTGGCAAAGAAAAGTAGATTTTGTATTTTGATGCAAATCTCAGTCCCACCAGACATATACATTAGAAAATATGAGAACTGTATCAATGATGCAGTCCAGAAATCAGCTACAGAGAAGCCAGGAAGCATTGCTTCAAGATTTGAAAAATGATAACAGTGTGAGCAGACCTCGAGGCACCCTGTGACAAACAGAGTTATTCACAAACAATGGAACGTGACAATATTATGAAAAGGATAGTTGCTACTCCCCATATAACGGAGATGCTGAGTCGCAGATAGGCACAACAAAAGGACTGCCACACAATTAGCTTTCAGCCAACAAGGCCTTAGTCTCACACACACACACACACACACACACACACACACACACACACAAGTGCGCAGGGGATGGTAAGGTGCTGCTGTAGGAGTGTGCAAGGACGAGGTGAGGAAAGGATAAGGCAGCTAGGTGCAGTGAGGAAGTTAGACGGAGGGAGGGCGACGGGGGCAGAAGACATGAAAAGTAGAAAGCCTGAGTGCACTGGTGGAATAGAGGGCTGTGTCGTGCTGGAATGAGAATAGGGAAGGGCATACATGGGTAAGGACAATGACTAACGAAGGTTGAGGTCAGGAGGGTTACGGGAACGTCGGATATATTGCAGGGAGAGTACCCAACTGCGCAATTCAGAAAAGCTGTTGTTGGTGTGGAGGATCTAGATGACACAGGCTGTGAAGCAGTCACTGAAATGAAGAATGTGAAAGATGCACCCTGTTCAGAAACTTTTCACCAAAGACAACAGAATATAGCTTAAATGTTGCTCGTACACACCATTACCAATCCAAGGACGAAACTTTAAATATATTGCAGAAAACAGTGTGCAACTCTGAAGTAGTTCGAGAGCAGCATTGCCAAATAGAGAGTTAACACTGCTGGCTCTCTGAATGATCTCAATAATTCTGTGGGGAAGTAGGTTATTCAGGGGCCTTGTTTCAAACTAGTTCTTCCAGTATTCTGTTAAATTCTTCTCATTTCTATCAACTCAACTTAAACCACTCATTTACTCTCTCTTTCTAGAATACTGTTTTTAAGCTCATATATTTCATGGAACTTTTATACAGGGCGATTCCATGTTGTTACAAACTGTCAGGGATGATGGAGAAGAGTAAATGTATCAATCTGAGGTAAGGGACCCAGAGTCCGGGTTATACGGAAGAATCATTCTGATTTCTCTAGCAGTGGAACATGTGTACCAGTACTGTTGGTGCTAAGACTGTAGGGTAGACAAATTTAAGAGGTGATAATATAGAAGAGAGAGAGAGAGAGAGAGAGAGAGAGAGAGAGAGAGAGAGAGAGAGAGAGAGAGAGAAGGTGAAGCCCCCATAGCTCTTAAGGTATGCGTTTCAGAGCCAATGCTTTACTACTTTTTTTTACTATCACCCCTGAAAATTTTCTACCTTACAATCTTAAAAACAACAGTACCCTTATCTATCTTCCACTATCAGAGGTATTAATGATTTTTGCTTATAACTTCTGACTGTTGTTCCAGGCCATGGACCACTGCCTTAAATTGATAAGTTCACCGTTCTCCATCATCTTTGAAAGTTTGTAATATCACCAAATCACACTATATATTCCTTCCAATTTTCAGCTATCCCTTTTTTGCTTAGTACCAGCTTACCATCTGCGTTCTTTGTATTCATACAGTTCCTTTTCTTTTCTTCCAAGGTCTCATATCTTCTAACAGGCAGCATTTATCTATCTATTCTCTAACTATACATTCTTTTACAACCTTGCACTTGTCATCCAGTCATAGCTACTAAGCCATTTTTCAATTTCTGTCCATCTCTTTAGAAATCTGCATCTCTTTCGCCTGCTCTTTTTATTTTTTTCTGATTTGTCAATTGAACTAAAAATATTTCTTGGGTAATTTAAGGATTGTTACTAGGCCTTGTGTTTTTTTTCCATAACCATTTTGCCTCCACTATTCAATGTCTCACAGCTACCCATTAATGTTCTCTCTTATTTTGTTTCACCTAATTCTGTCAATCTCTGCCTATTGTCTGCTTGGAAACACTCAATAACCTCAGCTGACCGAGGTTCAATCTCTACAATTTCTTCCATTTTAATCTGCAGTTCATAACCAATAAATTTTGTTCAGAGCACATATTGTCCTGGTGTAACGACGAGTGTTGACACGAAGATCAAGAACAATACAGCAGAGAGAGCTGTGAGACGATGTCAGCCAATAACACACTGACTAGGATGTCAGCAGGATAGGAGCGGCCTCTACATGAAGAGAATAAAAGCAACACGCCGCCTAGCCTCAGCCATACTAGAAGAGAGGTGTAGAGCTGCACTAGAAGAGCCACAGTGATATTAACAATAGCAGTGGCTTATAAACTTGTGTGATTAGCTTACATGGAAATTGTACATATCAAAGGACATTGATTATTTGCATGTCGCCAATTGCTTCCGACCCATCATGTAGAAACGAAAGTTAAGTATTGTCAATTTAATTACTGTAATAAACTCCATTAATATGATTTGCTTGTATGTTGTCGAGCTATCCGAGAAAACAGCTTCCTAGGCACCCTATAAGAGACGAGTGGGCAGGATCCCACATATATCTAGTTTTAAAATTCTCTTTCCATTATGCAGGGTGTTTCACAATTCCTATTGCAGGCTTCTAGGGCTTGTAGTGGGGACCTAAAGTGCGCGTCATTTACGACAGCGGCCGAGTTTAGGTTCGTTCTGCGCATCTGACGTCACAAAACACAGTCAGCCAATGAACAGAGAACGACGTTGCCACAGCTCGACTGCAGTGCAGAGCACGGACGAGTGTCTTCAGTTTTAGAGACGTTCATTCATAAATAGAGTAATTGAACAAAAGCAATGTCTTGATAGCAGACTTTCTTTTATAGAAAGTTTGGAAAAATCATTCTTTATACCAATTGCTTCATATTCTATTAATTAATTAAACCAAATAAGCAATAAGCCTCTTAATTCAGGCGATAGCAAGGAAAGGTGTTTGTATCATTCTCACTAACCGCTTTTTCGCAATAAAGAACAGCGGTAATTTTTAATTTCCTATTGTACTGCGACGAAACATGAGTAATTCATAGTCATACCAACAGTGTTTGTCGGTATTTTGCGTGATATTTTAAAGTCCTCCGGGAGATCTATTGAATGACGAGCTGCGGTAGCGTAATGGTTAAAGTGTATGGCTGCTAAGCAAAAGGTTCAGAGTTCAAACCTTGTTCGGTGCTTAATATTTTCTGTATTTAAAAACAATATCAAAGCGTCTTACTTCATGAATTTACTCGTTTGAATGTAATTTTCTGAAATTTCTAGTGGCAACTAAAATCGACCATACGGAAAGTATACGCTATGGACTTTTACCCCTGCAAACTCTTCAAAATTTCGTGCAATGGTTTACAACATCTAATGCTGCACAGTAACTGGGTTGAACATCGAAAAAAAATTGAGTCATTTATGGTGGGAAGGTATTAGTCAAGAAGATGTGTAAAAATCAAATTTTTGGGCCCAATAGTTTTTGTGAAATCGAATGACAAGTGTGTCAGAGCACATGTGTCTGCACGGGTGAACAGTGCGGGGAGCACGTCTGTGTAGCAGCGAAAGGATTAATGCAGCCGTGGTGGCTTTATTTCATAAACTGCGCGCTCCCCCCAAACGTAAGTTTGAAACTATACTATGGTGCCGCTTCTCTTGGCGCGTGCAACTGGCAACGCAGCACCGCCAAGATAAAAGAATTGAACTATAGTAGAGACAGTCTGATAAGGAACTCATGTCTGAAAATGTACCATTTGGATAGGAAATAAGTTCAAAGATCTGATCACTGTCACGCACAAGGGAACCAAATGATGAACATTTGTTACATTGTCCATGCAGTGGGCTTCTGTTAGAGCACACAGGTGAGTGCCCATTGTCTCCGCTGTGTGTGTATTGTGAAGCAGAAGATTAACAGTGATCTGAAACTTCAAACTTATTTTACATGCAAATGTTACATTTACTGACATGGGTCCTTTACGAAAACTTTGTAAGTCTCCCTCTGCAACCATTAGATGGGTATTATGCTTACAACACATTCTCCACTCTGCAAATAATGCCAGCCTCAACCTACGGCTACCTACTGTCCACACATCCTCCAGCTAACAGTTTCCACCTGGTCTATCCCAACTACTCTCCCCCACCCACTGTATGCTGCCCTCTGCTAATGTAGCCAGCCATCTTTCCCCTGCCCTGCTGCTCTCGTCCCCCCTCCCCCCAAGCTGCACCTAGCAGTCTCCCCATGTCTTCGTTCAGTCAATGCACGCTCTCCCAGACAGCACTATACCTATACCACCACCACCACCACCACCACCACCACCACCACCACCACCCGTACCCTGCTATGTCTCCCTCTTCCCTGCCTCATTCCAGACCGCCGCTCAACGTGACAGCTGCATTCCGATCCAAGCTGCAGGAAATGGCAGTCGTGTGTGCTTTACGTGTGCTTGCTTGTGTGAATGTGTGTGTTTTATCTTCTGAAGTTGGCTTTAGCCAAAAGCTAAATGTGTAACTGACTTTTCATTGTTCCTGTCAAACTCTGTGTGGCTTTACAGTGACTAGCAACCTATTCCTTTCCTTATTTTACTACTGCTATATTTAACTTCAACCTAACAGTTACACCTTTTTACTTCTTTAATGTACCTACCCAATTAACCCTCCAGCTGTGTGCACGAGTGCACTCAGCTTTTCCATACAATTCAAGAGGGCATGGATACAATTTCTAGGCTATTTATACACAGAAATTCACTGTTTTCCTATCAAATATTTTCTGTTGCTCTTTGACATCAGGAGTCGAATTTTATACATTCTCAAGCATCATGGACAATGGAAATCAACAAATTATGACCTGTCTGATTGCTTTTTAAAATATGCGCGAGATACCATGAAGTTGTAAGCAACAAACTGTTGCTAACAATTAACATCAATATTATGTAACTTACATCTAAGGAGCAAGAAAAATATGTCATTTTTCACTAAACAACAATCATCAAATTGCATCATCAAATGTATTATACTGCTTCATTTGCTGTACAACTAATGTTACTATTTGCAAATACTGGATGTCACTTGAAAATGGACACTATCATCTGAAACCACGAATGACACAGTAATGCAGTTATGTTGAAATTATTTCCTCAAATATTACTCAGCTGTGAAACCTCAACAGCAGAAAAGATCGCAACATTCTTCGTTTGTGTAGTCATATTACGCATAGTTGCTTTACAATACCTGAAAGTATTTTACAAGAAAATGTGTGTTTTTCTCACCAGATGCATGTTGCTTTCTTGAAGTAAGCATCACCAGTGGTTTGTAATTAAAGATATTTATAATCTGATTTGTTTTCTAGATAAAAAAATAGTCCATTGATAAATTGTTGGTTTTTACCTACAGTAATCGGTGCTTGATTTTTCGCCTACGACAGGGGACACCACCTGCTAGCACATTTTTGGTTTCTTTCTTCATTACACACTGATACCTGGAACCTTACTGTTCACTGCTTTGCAGAACTACCCATTTATTTATGTAGCACACTTTTTTTATAGCAGTGATATATGAAAAAGAGCACTGTGTAAAACATAAAGAATGCATAGTTCTGCAAAGCACTGACAAATTAGACCACAAATATCAGTGCCTAATGAAGAAAGAAATCGAAGATGTGCTAGCAGAAAGCGTTTCCAGATGTAGACAAAAAACCAAGCAGAAATTACCATAAGTAAAAACCAACATATTGTAACTGATTGTTTTTCTATCTAAAAAACAAATCAGATTGTAAATACTTTTAATTACAGACCAATGATGGTACTTTATTTCTCAGTATGTCAATATATTCTGGTAAAATTTGCTGTGTGTGGAATGAAACTGATGTATGTAACTTCCCTTCTTTTTCACCAGCTTTCCCTTTTACTTCAAACCCAAGAATAAAAATAAAAAAGACATTACTTGAGTAGTCTGAAATATTTTTTGACAATCTGTTGATTCATATTATAACAACTAAAACCAGAAAGTATGCATACCAGGAAAACTCGCAGTTCAAACAATAAAAGACAAAGAAATGGAAGGATGTTGGAGAAAAAGGAGGGAAAGTTTTCATAGCCTTTTTTGTTATTACAAAGTGTAGTCTGTTTACCTAGACAAGAATGGCACTGAACCACGAACGAAACAATTTGTATTCAGAGTTTTTTCAAAGTCATGCCATGAGACAAGATTCAGATTGATTGTGAAATAATGGTACTTTTCAGATAACTTCTTTCAACTAGGACAATAGCCCATGTTACGAAAAGCGTAAAAAGTTATTGAATATTTACAAAACAAGTTCAGATCAGCTTTAGTTCCGGAAAGAAAGGCTAGTTTGGATGAAAGCTTTATGTTGTAGTGGTTGCTGAAAGGAAGGCTCAGCTGGTAACAATATTTACGAAGGAAAAGACCTCGCTCTGACATAAAATAATTTGTTCTATGTGACTCTCAATCAATTTACATAAAGAATTTTTTTTTTTCATTGGCAAAGACAGTTCACCATAGTTGTATGAGCATTAAGGAGTAATACATCTACCAAAACTGTTTTACATCTCAAGGATTCTCTATTACACAAAGGCTACTGTGTAACCATTTCTACACATCACCTGAAATTATCGATCATTCGGTTGGTTGGTCTAAGTGGGAGATGGGGAACACACAGCAAGATTATTTGCTACAACACAAAACAGGTATCAAGGGAACTCTTTGAGCAAGTAAAAGGGATCTAACAACCATGCTAGTAGCCACAAAACTTAACAAAAGGAAGATTGGGGCATTCCAAAGAGATAAAGTCATGGTACTCAAATGAAAAAAATTGCACTATCATGTATAACGCAAACAAAAAGGTGATGAAATAACGGGACCTCAGTTGATACATGGCTATAATGATAGAAAGAATGGCCTTGACAGTGCTAACCAAGAACTTTCTTATTATGAGACCATGCTGAAACAGCAGAAAATATGTTACAAGAAAGTATTTCAGTACCGGTAGAGGTAATCAGCCTCTATTCAATGCAATTATTTTATTCCAAAAAAATTCCAACATGAGGGAAACATTTTTAAAATTTGAAATGAAGAAAATGAAGTGATTCTTGATATTTAGTTTTTGGTTTCTTCTTACATTTCTTCAAGACACCCCTTGTAACTATCCTAATTATTGAATAAAATTGATCTATTTTATACAGAAAAATCACAACATTGCTTGCGGTTGGAGGATTATGGAATGTAACAATCCGCATTCTGACACACAGAACTCTTACTTTTTTTGGTGGCTGCATTTTCCTCAGTAATCCTCAATTGGAGATTCAAATGGGGAACTATTTTACCTCCAGAATATTTTACTCAAAAGGATGCCATCACACATTAAGCCATACAGTACAGCTGCATAACCTCGGGTAAAGTAACAGTTACAGTTACTCATTGCATTCAGCTATTTGCAGTGCCAGCATAGCAGGAGCATCCTGGGTAAATGTCAAAAGGCCACATCAATCATCCAGAATGTTGCCCTGTAAAAACTGAGGAGTCTGCTGCCCTCTTCATTAATCAGAGCTTTGTCTGACCTCTCTACAGATACCTCTCACTCTACAATAGAGCAATTTGTATTATTGAAGCGCTTAAGCCACCCACCTCAGCAAGGTACATTATTCACACTGGCCTTATAACATTACTCAACCAGACCAGGATAAAGCACACACTTTGTAAATCAACTACTGCATACACACCAAATCCATTTTTTTGGCAGTATTACAGAGCAACTACTGCATATGGTAGTTGGATAAAGAAATACTACCTATAGAGGAGACACTGAAGAGTGAAGAAAAAATATTTCAATCCCAAAATCAGGAAAACTAAACCACTCTGCAAAAGCAGCCCAAAAAGGAAGTTTGCGTGTTACCAACATTCCAAAAAGTTAAAGTTTAAAATTTGAAAAGAAATCCAAAGACTTGCACCCCAAAATTTAAGAGTGTGGAGACTTTAGCAGTAAAAAACCTATTTCAGGTTTTGACAGAATATGTGGCTTTATCACAATTGTAAAAGTAGACATGTGAATGCAAATAAAAACATAACATTAATGAAATGAAAGTACGGCATTGATGGCAGGGAGACCCCACCTGAAGGAGTTCTGCTGACAAGTGGCAAGTCTTTTCAGGTGAGGCCACACTGAACAACTTGTGTGTTGTTGAAATTATGAGGACAATAGAACACCCAGCTTCCTAATGGAGAAAATGTCCAAACCACAAAGGAATCGAACCTGTGCCCCTGCACGATAAACACGCTGGCCCCTCAGCTAGGGAGGTGTAAATAACATTAATGTAAACAAGGTAAAGGAATAGTAATCCCACACATTTTCCAAGATTTTGAAGGGAATAATCAGAAACTCAATTTCTACATACAAGTCTAAAATAATACAAGGTACAATCACAAACATATGAGAAAATCCAACAACTTAATTCATTAGCCTCAAAAATTACCCCAGTGGCTAACACTACATGGAAAGTATTGTGCGACACTGATAGATTTAAAGTTAAAATTCTCATAAAATGATCACAACTGCAAAATAGGGAAATTTGATCTCATATGGAGTTCTACCAAGAGTAATTCTTCCTATGTGCATATGCAAATTGAACAGGATGGGAGAAATGATTACGATACCTGCAATAACTGTCCACATCACAATGTAAACTGGCTTGCACGGTGTAGATTTAGGTGCAGAGACAGTAACATTAATATTATGCTGTTTAAAATTAAGTTTAAAGAGTTATTATTATGTATAATCTGTCCGACCCAGATTTTAATATGCAAGGGTAGCAGATTCATGGAAACCTTTTGTGACACTAGGACAAAGCTGTGACTGTTTCTAAATTTCATGTACAGAAAGGGTAACTGACGTCATACTTACAGGATCGCGAAGAAAGTTGAGCACACCTTCCATTATTTGTGGTAGAAGATTCTCCATCTGTTTATGGCAACCTTCACCCACAGCTGAAAGAGCCATAAGAGCAGCATGCCTGGAAAATTTTAGTTCAAGATGGGTGTAATCCTACAAATATCACGAATGTAAAACTGTGGAGTAGAAATATCAAATGTTCTAAGTGTGAAATTTAAACTTAGCACAGTGAACCAAAGGCAGTATGTCTTTTGTACATAACTTATTCATATCCAAAAATCTGAAGTCTTCTATCATACAATTATGCTGTGCATCTCACCACCATAAAAAATTATGAGAAACCAGAAAATAAATAATTCATTAGAACATCCTAGGTTCCCTACCAAGAAATGACTGGTTTCAGGTGCCAATAAAGTTTTTGTTTCTGCAATTAATACCAAAGCAATGCGATTTGTGATAATACAAGTATAGAATCACAGCAGTAATGTTTTAACAATAACTGCAACAAAACAAAAACTATTTCGCTATATTATTTTTTTAACAGGAGAAGGTAAAAATTACTGACTTCTGTTTCTTATACAACTCCATTTTCCAGATAACATGTTGCAAATTTTACTGTAGAACTCTCTGTGCCAGTGAGGAAGAAATAGCAACAATGTCTACAGGTGTGTGTTTTGCAAGTGACAGATGCAGCTGGTCTTTCAGATGAAACACGACTCAGCATACATCAGCAATAGTCTTTTCTCTTTTGAAAGAAAAGACATTTTTCCATTCTTCTCTTGTAGAGTAATAAGTTTTCATAGTTATTTGAGACAGATAAGTTTGATACACTTTGCTCATACCGTAGGTCTTACATGCTTGCATTGACATCTTTAAAATCAGAGAAGTCAGTTTACACATCAGGATGTGTTCATAGCTTTAACAGACTCAACACACTTGTGCAAATCTCTCTGAACAAAGGCCATGCATAACTATTTCCCTGTAACTGCAAAATCTGTCAACTCAAAAAGCTGCATCCAACCACCAAAAACTTGCATTCTCTCTTTTCAAACCTTAAAGATTTTGAATATAAATGAAGCAATCTAAACTATCTTGTGCAACAAGACTTTTACCACGCATACCACAAAAGCAGCTGACATGAACACTCAAAACTGTAGTGACTTAGCTGCCTGCTGTAATATATACTGGAATGTGTTAATGTTGGAACAGATAATGCTTGCTGTATATCAATAAATATGACAGTATTTACACAACTGGGGAGTTTTGACTTAGCTGAATCAATACACATTAAATCCATTGCATATTTGTAATTTTTATGATGAATCTCCTGTTCAACTACAGCTGCAGTTATGTGTCCTTCTCACCTCAGGTCCGAAAACTAAATATCATTTAATCTACACGAGTACATATGAGAACTGCGAAAGAACCCATGTTGCATCTCTCTTAAAAACTGACGCATAAATTTGTAAGAAACAGAAGTCAATGGAGACTTTGCCTTATATGAAATGTAAGTTCTTTATACAGTTTAATGTTCATGTGCTCTTCAGTCAACTTTGATTGATTAATGGCTTTCATGATGTCCTTTATGTGATCTTTAACTTGCTGTCTATCCATCACATTTAACAGCCGACCTTCTTATTAAGGATACCTTCTTATATAGACACTACTTTTTTCTAGCCTGAAGAGCTTGCAAAAGTGTGTGTCTGAGTCCAAATACTTTATTGGAAAGCTGTCTTGCAAACTTGCTTAGTGCCACCATCAGTATCAGGTACTGTGTAACACACTGTTAACTGAAGACAATTGCTTGCTACATTATATGTACCAGCACACACAGTTTGATTTCTTGTTCACTTTCACTCCTCCTCCTTGTGCCTTTGTACTGCAACAGTGCAGGGTCGACATGGTTGTAAATGGATCTGACCCTACCTGTCACTAATCCATTATACCCAGGGACAGAATAAGTTAAGCCCGACCACATATAGTGGTATTCATATGAAGGCGAGCAAAAGGTTTCTAAATGTTTCTGAATCAAGCAAATGAGGCAGGCCTTGGATGCCAACCCGATGTTAATATACAGGGACGTGGGAAACAGCCTAAAAACCACATCCAGGCTGCCTGGCACACCAGTCCTTGTTAATCCACCAAGAGGATTCTATCAGGGGTCTGTACACCTCCCCGTTTTAGAAGTGGTACTTTAACAAGCACGACTATCTGGGTAGATTCATTTTCACTCTCTATTCTGTAATATTCATTGAAAAATTTGTACTTCTAGTGAAATGATATATCATTGTATGAAGCCTAAAACAGTTCTATGAACTATACTCTACAAACTGATCCAGTCATTCATTCATAAAGATTCAAACATTAAATGTGAGATCACAAATACTACTTGCAGTTCATTAGGTGAGTTCAGTAAATGAAGAAAGTTTGTGTTATCAGATCATTAGTAATACCGTACTGACCTCATTGTTTTGTGCCCCTTTACCAACCCCCCCCCCCCCCCTATGTGACCCTTTGCCTGTTCACTTCTCTAGATTTTTGTTACTATGTTTGAGGCCAAAATTATCTCCCTCCATTACAAAGATGTCTTACTAATACATACAAAAGCTTACATGCACTCTGCTTCTCACACCAACTGTGCATCTACTAACTGGAGGGGACCTTGACACATGGCACTTTGAACGCCAAACAGCACTGCTTGGCAAAGAGACCACAAATTTGTGGAACACTTTCTCCAAGACAAACGTTGGAGAGTGCAGGATGGAGTAAGCTTGTAGAAGAGGTGCTGAGTCACACACAGGCACATTGAAAAAGACTGCTAAAATGTTAAAGCTTTCTGATAAAATCCTCCACCTGTAGCAGAAAAAAATACACATTCACACAAGCACAACTCAGGGGGATGGGACAATATTACTGATGCTGAAAGTTAGTACAGTAAAAACCCTATTTTACGTTTCTGTGCACCCCACACTCAAAAAATGCAAATTTGAGGAAAATGCAGAATTGGGTATGAGCAATATGGCATATATGATAAAAAAATCACATTCCTCACCAATAGTTTGTATAAAACCTGTCTAAGCAAGGAAATTAAATGTACAATACAATGTTTATACTATAATTCGTGGTAATGAATTTCATCAGTTCTTAAAAAATAACAGATGTGTAAAAGCAAGTAAAAACTCATCAAAAAATTGAAATTGGTGTATGGGTACCAGGTAATCGAGCTGTTTTCTGGCATGCTTCAACTACAAACTATATGTTCAAAACACGCATTTTTTTGAGAGATCATACTTTATGTTCACCCAGAAGAAAGCAAAAATTGATGAACATGTTGAATAAAACAAAAAACATCACAGCAGCTAATTGGTTAAACCATAAACATGAATGCAGAATCTGCTTCATGACATACTTTGTCACCACTGATGTTTTTGTTCAATGCTTTTATTGTAAGCAGCACTTTTTATCTGCTCACCATCAGGTGTAAAGTGTTATTTCAGACTTTATGAGAGAAACGGAGGTGAAAAAATAAGTTTACCTCCCCATTTGATGTTACAAGCTTATTAGAAGTCAGCTCAGTGAATTCCTGTACACTGTGTAAAATGTAAATTTGAAAGCAAGATCAGATGCTACAGTTTCGTTTCATGCGCTCTATCACTGCTGCCAATCTTTACGACCTACAGTATATGGTGCAAAGTACATACATGAATACTGTATGTAGTTGTTGCAATTTTATCATCTCACATTTGAACACAAAAGTCTTTCAAATGTGCTTTTGCAAAACCCATTCTATTTCCGTGCGACATCTCTGTCATAGCACATCATCTGCATATACAGTATATTTTCAGCACTTCGCAAATGCTTTCACCCTTACTTGCACTCCAGTGGCTGAAGGGCCACTCCACCTCTCCACACATCCAGTAGGTGGTTGCTGCACAGGCTATTGGGTGATTTAACAAGTCGCCAGCCAATAAATGTTCACAAGCCAGAAATGGATGATGCTCCCTCAATTATGAGCAAGCATATTCTTCAAGATTCTGTGTTTGAATTTAAAAGGTCGACAACTGATATTGCTGCTGAATACAGTACATGAAAGAAAGATAAGACCAAGTTCTATGACCCGAAAAAAGATATTGGCTCAGTCCGGAACACTTCACCTCGGCTGTCTTGTTATTACATAACCGCTGCAACCCAGCAGTAGTTGTATCGTAACTACGCAGTGAAGCTAAATGTTGCAAGTTGTGCTGGCAACACTGAATGTGGATTACATTAGCATTTCCTCTCTCACACCTCCCCTCTCCACATGGGCGTAAAATATTCCCTCAATTCTACCATCACCTGTGGTGCGAACCATCTGTCTTTTGAACCACTTTTAACTTGTTCAGTCACATTAAATGTCAATAAGAAGAAAACAGGACAAAGTCAAGCGAGACATCAAGTAAGAACTTTGAATAGAGATAAAACTTACTAGGAAGAAATGTAAAATCAGGGATTTTTTAGCATTAATCTTTTGGTTTTTCACAGAGGTTATAAATTTATGGTTTAGAATCGTGAAAAGTGTAAAATCAGAGAATGTAAAATCGAAGTTCCACTGTAAATGTTTACACTTAACCCTATGTATATCATTTATTGCCTTCATCACTGAGAAAGAAAGGAAAGAAGGGAGAAGCTTCTTTTTTTTTTTACTAACATTCCAACTTGCAGCACTAAGGAAGAGTATGTGTTGCTGACAGCTGCTTATTGTTTATAATGCCCCCTCCCCCCCCCCCCCCCCCCTCTCTCTCTCTCTCTCTCTCTCTCTCTCTCTCTCTCTCTCTCTCTCTCTCTCTCTCACACGCACACACACACACACACACACACACACACACACACACACCTACCCTGAACAGCTGCATAGTGATAGTCTGTACTTTAAATGCTTTGTCAGATATAGCAATTTGAGTCAGAATATAGTTTTATATTTTGCTGTTTTCTTATCTATTTCCATATGACTGCACTGCTGTGAAAATAAAATTGACCTAATTTAATGTGTAAAAAGTTATGTTTACAGTCCAATTTATTTCCCCTACTAGCTCTCCCCTAACTCTCAAGCAGCTTTTTCAGCTTGGTTACCCAGCCACTAAACAAGCAGTGTTGCAAATCACTTTTTCAATACAAAATATCAGTTTAAACATTTTCATAAGTACCCATTATCAATTAATCTGTAAAATGCATAAATTCCTGGGCATTTATGAATTTTGGTCATTTATCCTGGGCATTTGCCCCAACTTATAAATGCCCAGATATTTTACATCACTACGACTGGGAGCGAAAAGAGAGAGAAGTAGGGAAGGTAAAGGACTTGCATGTGTTTTGGCAGGGTAGATGACATGGTTAGCACTGGAGTAGGGATGGGAACGAGTCAGTGGGAACAGGGACTAGTGAATGTATGGGTCACAGGCATTGCAGGAGTGAAGGATATGTTGTAGGCAGAGGTCACACCTGCCACTATCCACAACATCTGCAAGAGTCTCCATCAAACCTCTCCTTATAGTTGCCAAACCCTGCCTTGCAGACCCACAATATTTACTACACACTTAGAAACTCTGTCCCACCACCATTCAAAATCCAGAAACAAAACAGACCCACAACAGTGTCATGAAATGTCCTCCAAAAGCCTCAGCCTTGTAGGAGCATCTGTCCTTTACAAAGGCACTATCTTTGGCACCACTCACTAGTTCAATCATTATGAACTTGTTAAAGACTCTCTTCTCTTCCCAATACCTGTAGGGGAAACACTTTCGCCACCAATCGGAGTCAAACCAAATCCAACAATGAACCCTGCCTGACCTCAAATACTCCTCCATCAACCACCATCTACCCCAACTGCTCCTAAATCACTGTTACCATCTGGAGTCTGCCTACAAACACCAATTTTTATGAATGGCACAGATGGGAACTCTCCCTACAACATGTCTTTGTTTCCATAACCCTCTAACCCTCCCTGGCCTAAACCTTCATTAGTCTGTCTCCCACCTACCTATCCCCTTCCTACTTCCACTCCAGTACTATACACATCGTCTATTCCACCAATGCACCAAGAAGTTCTTTCCGCTTCTCTACCTCCCTCCCCCCCCAAGCAGGAAAGCAGCACAGCCTCACGACTCATGATGTTTCACTTAACAGCCATATACTGTCCCCACCTTGATCCTGCACACTCCACCATGCAGCACTAGCAATGCAGCACTAGCTCTTCCCCATAGGTACTCTGCTATTCCTCCCCCTCCCCACCTCATGGCACCTCTTACCCCCATCACCCACCATTGGTTGCTGCTCTGTCAATCACAGTTGCTGTAGGACTGTAATGGCCCGAGACAGTGGACATGGTGTGCGAGCTGTGTTAGTGTGAAAGTGTGCATTTCCAACAGGAAAAGAAAGACTGTCTGGAAGCTTTAATAAATTAACAGTCTTTTCCACTGTGCCTGTCTGCGACTCAGTGCCTCCTCTACATGACAAGTAGCAATCTATTCTTGCATTTTATTACTTCTCCATGACAAGGCATATGTCCAGGGATATATGACTCAGTAACGAGAACACATTAGCACTAAAGATCCATTTTGTGAAAAAACTGCACTTAGAACTTATTACATTTCCATCCCTTAATTATAGTCAGCAGAAATGGCACTAAACAATACACAGACTATACAAGGACCCTTGACATACTACTACGGATAGCGGAGAAAAATTAGAGGATGATGAGGTAGAAGATATACTGAGAGAAAAATACGAAAGCACACTGAAAGATCAAGTGGAAACGAGGAACTTGGATTAGATGACATTCTGTCAGAATACTTTGGAAAACAATGACAAAACCACACCACTTGGCACCCAAGATATACAGATGGGTAAAATGTCCTCAGACTTCAAAGACTATGTAATAATTTCAAACCCAAAATAGGCAGGTGCTGATGCAAACATTACTGAACCGAGAATTCATGATATTTACACCAATTATTTACAGAAAAATGAAAAGACTTAAAGATAACATTGGAGATCAATTTGGCTGCCTCAGAAATGTAAGGACATGTGAAGCAAAACTGACCTTACAGCTTACCTTAGCAGATAGTTTAAATAAAGGCAAACCTACATTAAGCTAATTTGTAGATTTAGAGAAAGCTTCTGACAATTTTGACTAGAATACACACACCAAAATTTTGAAGCCACCAGAGGTAACATACAGGGAGCACAGAACAGAAACCAAATTGCATCCATCAGTGTCTAAGGTAATGAAAAGGACACGGCAGATGACAAGGGAGTGAGACGGGGTCCTATCCCAATTGATGTTCTATTCGCACAACAAGCAACATTTGAAGGAAACTATGGAGAAATTTGGCAGGGGAAATTAAATATCAGGGAGAAGAAATAAAAAAACTTTGAGGTTTGTCAATGACATTTTAATTCTGACAGAGATAGTGAGAGACTTGGAAAATCAGTTCATTGGATACTGTTTATAGAGAAGACAAGATTAATGTATGTGTGTGTGTGTGTGTGTGTGTGTGTGTGTGTGTTGTTGTTGTTGTTGTCTTCGGTCCTGAGACTGGTTTGATGCAGCTCTCCATACTAATCTATCCTGTGCAAGCTCCTTCATCTCCCAGTACCTACTACAACCGACATCATCCTGAATCTGCTTAGTGTATTCATCTCTTTGTCTCCCTCTACGATTTTTACCCTCCACGCTGCCCTCCAACGCTAAATTTAGATCACGTAACTAATGAGGAGGTATTGAATAGGATTGGGGAGAAGAGAAGTTTGTGGCACAACTTGACTTGAAGAAGGGATCGGTTGGTAGGACATGTCTTGAGGCATCAAGATTAATATGAACAAAAGTAAACCTAAGGTAATGGAGTGTAGTCAATTTAAATCAGGCAATCCTCTGGGTCTAAGTGAGACACAGCAAGAAACTGTCAGTCAGGTAATGGAGGGAAGTGAGGGGAATGGGATATTATAAATTATAGAGAGATAAAAGACTTGACTACAATAATCAGGTTTAAAAAGCACCTTTGGCTTTCTCAAATCTGCACACAGCCACGAGTGAGATGGATCTGCAATTTAAATCGTGACATACTGTGGTATAAGGGTTCCCTGGAATTAACTCAAAACCATTAGGTGTCAACACATATTGAAGGAAGCGACTAGGTAAAAGAAAACGCGACAACCACTGCGAGAGAAACAATAAGGCGAACTGAACAACAGAGAAATATCGAAACATATAAATTAAAATGTGAGCAACAATAAATAGATGCACAATTGTTGGAACCAAAGTTCATTTTCAGTCTGAAAAAAAATGATGCACGCCTACAAGATTTAAGAATAATAAAAATAAATCAACATTAAACAATGATTCATTCACATGGTGTACAGTATTTTAAAGAATAATAGTTGACATTGTGCCACCTCCTAGATATTATATTTTGTTTTGGGAAGGAAAAATTAAAGATGACAAAATGAGTTACTACTTCATCAACAAACTCATAATATACTTAACTATCATTTGCCCACAAAACTTTGTGTGTGTGATGAGCTTAGAAATCTTTGTATGGAGGCTTCAACACAAATTAACTAGCACTTAGGAAGTCACATGAATTATTGTTTTGTTTATAGCTGCAGCAGCATAAAAGGTTCCTTAACAGGGTGTATACATGGATGAGGAAAAACAATTCCCAGATTTTTCCCGGTTAAAAGTACATTTCCTCCCGGGTGAAAATACACCTTTTCCGTGTTAAGTGAGAGTATACTTTTCCTCAGAACTGTAAAACTTATTAGTCTTTTGAATGGTTATGATTTTATACACCAGTATAGTATTTACCGGCACTTTAGAAAACAAAACTCAGGGAACAAAACATGTTTTGGGAAGATTTCTGATGTGCATATTTTCGTATTACGAAAGTATGAATTCAAATTCCACCAAACACCGCACGTTACCTTCCGAAGCACTGAAATCTTGATTGCGATGCACTTTTGTAAGCCAGTCATAGCTCACGTCACAATCTCACCAGCCGATGACAGCGGATATTCAGAACATAGGACACGTGATGTAGTCAGCCAATAGCAACATCACTGTTACGTAACACGAACACACAAATAGGGAACGTTAATGGTTTAAATTAATATACGTAGTGTTGCTACAAGAAAAGAAAAGCTTTCACATATAATGTTGCCCCTTTTAGCGCATGTTACACTTTAAGATACATCACACAAATGTGCCAGTAAAATGTTTAAGAACGACATAAATGTCAGATCTTCTGGGCTCCAAATTATTCTAAATCATCATACTCAAAGAGTTGATTTTTAAATGAGAGTCAAACACTTTGTGATTTAAGAAATTCATCGTACATTCACACACACAGTTCATCTTGCGTAAAAGTAAATTTACTTTGAAAGTAACACTTTTCAAAGCACCATTCGCAATATTTTCCCGCGACCTGTTAGAAATAGGTTTGCTTCAGCAGTTGCCAGAGAGCGCCAGATAACAAGTGTCTTACATAATGTCATAAAAGAAACAACACATTAGAGGACACTCTAAGAGCGCGGGAATTTCGTGAACCATACTAAAATGCATAATTCGGCTTAAAGTGCACATTCGTATGTAAATATTCTTAGAGTACCCGTACTGTATTATCTCATGTTTGGTTCTTTATTATGGCATAATGCCATACGTTCTAGAAGATGAAAACATGCACCTGAAATGCAGCGAACAGTTGAAACTAGCCAATAGTGTGGAATTAAACACTCCCTTTCAAATAAATTGGCAATAAATTGGCTGGTTCAGTGGAAAAGATTAATAAAAGCCAATTTTCTTTAGAAAATCGACAAAATAACTTCATTGTTCTGCAATGTGATTAATGCTTGACTGTCAGAAAGGGGAAATAAAATAAAATCTGAAACTAATAACATATTTTAGCCTTTTGTAATTATGTAATTCACTTGATAGCTCCTGGTCACAGAAATCAGTTTTGTTTTCATTTGATGTAAGAGCAATAAATGAAAAGGAAACAGCAAAATCACTAAATGTAAACACGGGTCACGTGAGACCCTCCCCATTACAACTTAAGACTGCTCTGTAGATCTGCCCCAGATCTACAATATTTCCGAACCGGGGCAATACTAGATAGACATCATGAACTTTGCATTGGTCAAGTGCTTCATCACAAAATGAAGTAACCCCAAGAAGTAGTGTTTTTAATGACCAAAAAATGTAAGAGTGATACTAACTAGTTCAAGAAGTCTCCAGTGAAAAAAATCAATAATTAAACCCTTCTCCTGGGCCCTTCTATCACTATAAAAGAATGCTATTTACAACATGTTTCATGGTGTATTGACACACTGTTTGACCACTTTTATAAAAATTGAAGCACAGTCTTAGCTTCTTATGAAACTCTGCCAATGATGTTTTTGACAATGTAGTGTGAGCCTGGTATGTTCCTCTCACTGTTGTCTTTTACATACCTGTGTCTCCAATCAGTACTTGAAAGCATGGTTGGAATTGTGGATTCAATATGTGGCATTAGAGCATTACCACCCAAACCACATGCCAAACGATCCAGTGCCGATTCAGCTACCACGTTATTACTGAAAACACATTAAGAAAGAATTTGTTACGTAGTAATGTCTACAAACAATCCATAAAAAAAAAGAAAAAACGGAATTCCTCAAATGCTACAAGATGCATCTTTTAATGCTGCTGTGCTTCATGAATCCTAATTCCTATCCCTTGCATATCAATAGTGCTTATTTTTTAGAGTATGTATGCTAAAGTATTACACCAAGTACAAAATATATTTATGGAGGAAGATTCAATGCCTGTCTATTTCAATCCCGTGCTAATGAGAGAACATGTAACACTCCTGTTTTGAGTACTCTTTTCTGATGAAAACATCTAAACATGAAAATTTTCAAAACTAATGTACTGAAAGATGAAATCCTACACAAGAGTGGTTGGCTAAATACTTTCTAGGAGGAGGACTCAGTTGACAGTCTCCAGAACTCTACTCATTTACACCACACCTGTATGTGTAAATTCCACAAATTATCTGACAGTTAACCTTATCTCAAAGTTGAAAACACTCACATCAAATCAGATAGACAATCTTCCACATTGTAAATAGCTGCGTTACGTTTCCTTGCTAACCTAGTATGCATATATCAAATGCAAGTGTGCTACGTAGAATTGAACACTACATCTTGCGTTAATTGCGTAAGGCAAGTACACCAGAGAGAGGTTGCTTGTTTCAACCAGCTACAAATTTGTCCATTCAAGCAGATATGTATGCTTCACCAGCAACGGAATTACAGAACCAAGCAGCCCACTGCACAATAATTCTCCTCCCAATCTTCTTGGTTATACATGTGTTGATCAACAGAATCACCCGCCACGCATGAACGTATAAAGAAACTAATCATACTGGATTAATGTATGATCTTTGGCCAAGTGTACTTACATAACTGTTGTGAACTATTGGGAATACAATGTGAAATCACAACTTACTTCAATTCTCAGTTTTTGTTTTCTTATTGAAAAGTAGTGCCACATGTAAAATGATAGGTCCTACTTGTTTCACATTCAAAAGTGTATTCCAAAAAAGTACCAGTGTCACTACTGCCAGTTAGAACTATTCAAGAAGACTTGGAACCTTACCACAAGTGTGCACCTGTGTGCTCACAGGCATCCTGCACACTTAATATATTCGTAAATTTAACAGTTTCATTTAACAACATAGAGCAGCCAATATTTCATATACAACCAAGCTTTCAAAGTAGCTTAAATAAGATCAAACAGTGCAACATTTTATAAGTTGGACACAGAGCTAAAGGCCTTTATAATGAAAGATACCTGTCATTATCTTCATCCACAACCTCATCTGTAACACTCCAATCTTCCTCCTCTTCTAGGTCAGTCATCATTTTCAGTATTTCTGGTATCAGTTGTGTGAGATACTTGCCACCAATTTTTCGTAACATTGCTGGAGCAGTTTCTGCTAATGTTACTACAGTTTCCAATGCCAAATGACGCCATGAATCAGGCATATTTCCATCAGAAATGACCTGTGAAAACATCAAACTGCTGTATTGTAATAAAAAACGTGATTCTGTGGATTCTTACTTAACAACTCTCGACAGATCACCTGTCTAATGCATCACTTTTCAGTTCTAGAACAATTATTTGATTAGTAATTTGAAATTATTGTTTTACACGAAATAATATGTGGTTCAGTAGCTAATTAGTAAACTACGAATCCGAAGTGCTTTTAATTAAATTGGTTCTAGATTTCTTTTTATCTCTTATTGCTTCTTTCACCTCTAACAAAGATTCATAAATGAGAAAAATGCCACACTGCACTGGGCTTAAGGAGTTCAAGCTGACCTGTAACTCCTTGCAACCAGTTGGTTACATCAGTTGAGGCTAGAGGAAGGAATATGAGAACTACTTCCAACATCCAACAACTTATGCCAAATAAATATGGACTTCAAACATTCACATTTATTATAAAAGAAAATTCTGTCTCAAAATCTGAAAACGTAAAATTTACTTCAAAGCAAACTGTGACTAGATGAGCTGTTTTATAAGTGTGTGCCAAATAGCTTAAATATAACAAATTTTCCTCTTAATGTTATTGGACATCATTTAGCAAAAGCCAATTTGGAAAGATAATATAATAGTAAATGCATGAATTCAACAACGTGTCAATGCACTCGTTGCTCTGGTGCCACATCACTTGCAGTTGATCAAAATGCTTGTAAAATTCACTGCTGCCTATCCACGGGTTTGTCAACCAAGTGCGCAAAGATACCAGGAAAGCTAAGTTCACATTTGAAGCAGCTGTCATGAAATATTTTGACACCAGTAGGAATAGCTACCAGTGTAAAGCATTTCTCTCTCTGCACTCCCACTTTCATGTTATGCACAGAATACTGATTTTCCTTGCAACACCTTCCTGCATAATATATGGCTGGGAAATACACAACACCTTTATCATCCTGGTAATTGCATGCACTATTTTGTTTATACCCATACACAGTGCCTCCGCAACTGGAGAACTCACAATGCAATAAGAAAATCTCAGTCACTAAACAATTTGACTGTCAGTCAAAATTTCTCTCAAATATGTCAAATAGTATCTATATGACAAGCATGTCAAATGAAGCTACACACAGGTAAATAATTTGATAAACACTAAGAACAGAAAATATGATGAAATTGGTGATGTTTGACAAATTACTTGAACATTTTCAGGGGCCTGTTTTAAAATACACACCACGTAATGCAACACAGCACTTTGACATAATGTAACATCATCGTCAAACGAAGAAATGCATAGATTTGTTTGCTACCTAATGTTCAGAAGTTGAAGTAATGTGGCAGCTTTCAGTGGCAGACATTTTGAACTGTGTTTGCATGAAATCCTAGGAGAGGCTGGGCCTGAACTACCTCATTTATGGTGCTGCGAACCTCAGCAGCCGATTGTGTGGTAGCCATTACCAAATGCTTTGTCATTTGCATTGCTCATTGTTCTCTGTTTGTATTTCAAAAGGAGTGAAGAGACTAATCCAGGCCACAACCAAGTTTGATTATGACCCTCAACACCAAAAGATATCAGTGATTCCTGTTCCCATGTGTCAGCTCTGCTTTCACAGAAATACACAATACACAATGTGCTGATTGCCCTGCAGGAGATAGGCAGGGCTTGTTTCACCACAACGCTTCTGTGCCGTCTTGCAGTCATAATTCTAGTTTCTTTACGCTCACGGCTGACAGTCAATTTATAATGTCCCCACTCTGCACTGTAGCAACCAGAAAACAAAACCAGCTAAGGTATCCTGACTATGAAGTCTTTCTCTAATGTGCAAATAATGAGTCATTTTCTGTTCTCTTTCTACACTGAGTACCTTGTTGGTTCTGTCTGTGGTCTTATACACGAGTTGCTCAGCTTGAATGCCCACAAAAGTTCAAAATCAATATTCTGTAAGATTTTTGGTTATCAGCTTGTGTGAGAAAAGAAAAATAATGTTGAGAAACACCTTAAATACTGACCTTACGACTTATCTTAGAAGATTAAGGAAAGGCAAACCTACGTTTCTAGCATTTGTAGACTTAGAGAAAGCTTTTGACAACGTTGACTGGGATACTCTCTTTCAAATTCTAAAGGTGGCAGGGGTAAAATACAGGGAGCAAAAGGCTATTTACAATTTGTACAGAAACCAGATGGCAGTTATAAGAGTTGAAGGGCATCAAAGGGAAGCAGTGGTTGGGAAGGGAGTGAGACAGGGTTGTAACCTCTCCCCGATGTTATTCAATCTGTATATTGAGCAAGCAGTAAAGGAAACAAAAGAAAAATTCGGAGTAGGTATTAAAATCCATGGAGAAGAAATAAAAACTTTGAGGTTCATCGATGACATTGTAATTCTGTCAGAGACAGCAAAGGACTTGGAAGAGCAGTTGAATGGAATGGACTGTGTCTTGAAAGGAGGATATAAGATGATCAACAACAAAAGCAAAACGAGGATAATGGAATGTAGTCTAATTAAGTCGGGTGATGCTGAGGGAATTAGATTAGGAAATGAGACAAAAAGTAGTAAAGGAGTTTTGGTATTTGGGGAGCAAAATAACTGATGATGGTCGAAGTAGAGAGGATATAAAATGTAGACTGGCAATGGCAGGGAAAGCGTTTCTGAAGAAGAGAAATTTGTTAACATCGAGTATAGATTTAAGTGTCAGGAAGTCATTTCTGAAAGTATTTGTATGGAGTGTAGCCATGTATGGAAGTGAAACATGGACGATAACTAGTTTGGACAAGAAGAGAATAGAAGCTTTCGAAATGTGGTGCTGCAGAAGAATGCTGAAGATTAGATGGGTAGATCACATAACTAATGAGGAAGTATTGAATAGGAATGGGGAGAAGAGACGTTTGTGGCACAACTTGACCAGAAGAAGGGATCGATTGGTAGGACATGTTCTGAGGCATCAAGGGATCACCAATTTAGTATTGGAGGGCAGCGTGGAGGGTAAAAATCGTAGAGGGAGACCAACAGATGAATACACTAAGCAGATTCAGAAGGATGTAGGTTGCAGTAGGTACTGGGAGATGAAGGAGCTTGCAGAGGGTAGGGTACCATGGAGGGCTGCATCAAACCAGTCTCAGGACTGAAGACCACAACAACAACAAAAACAACCACCACCACCACCTTCAATCATAGAAGCACTCTAAACAGGCAGGAAAATGCTTCTGTTTCTCAAGAGAGACTATCATTTGTTGAAAGATGATCATTAGAAGTAAACAAAAGACCGTTTTGGGAGGGGGGAAAGGGGGGGGGGGAGACTGTTGGAGTTTCTGCAAAAGCAACCGATGAAGTATAAAGGCTTCCCAAAGACCACTTTTTAATCAGTTAACTACAATCAGTAAGGCTTTGTCTTCAGGCATGTAATATGACAACCTTTTAAATTTGTTCATCTCAAAATTTTGATGCAAAGTTACTAAAAATTGGCACTGAATTTTCAGGTCCCTAATTACGAATTACAATGGTGTTAAAACTAACCAGAGTTGACAACAGCTTTTACCTTAAAAATAGTTAATAAAACTCCGTACAGCAGAGTACTGATTACCTAAAACAATTTGGGTGAGGAGGGTTGTTATGATAAATGATTTTTCAGATACACGATTTTTATAAAAACATATTGGATATGAAATTAATACCAAATTAAATACAAAACTGTACATTCAGTATAGCCCCTCTTTCACACTTCCCCATTGTTTACAACATCTGTTAATGTCTTGTCAAATTTTCTATGTTCACAATGTTAATTTGTATTCACTTGAGCATTAACATACCTATAAATTTCCCCTAAATTTACACTTAATGAAACAACATTCATGGAAAACAGGATTTCTTTCAAATAAATAGATATTGTTATTGGGTTGGCTATCAAGTAATGTTTATAAACATTATGCCTTTGTTTTACTACTCCCTAGATCTGCTTCAGTATTAGTCATGAAAACTTGGAACAAATTGTGGCACACATGCTTTGTTGCCTTTCACTGCCAGACAAAATATCTAATAATCTTGCACACCAAGACATCTCTTGTTGTGGTGGCTACTTGGATTAACTGTTCCAACAGATGTCGGAAAATGATGTATCACTTCAAACGGCCATGCACTTGTGGTCACTACCAACCTCAGCTATCAATACTGTCTGCTAGTATGCTAACATTATGGTAGCCATATTATTTCCGTGTTAACTTGGCCTTGGAATTATGATTATATACCAATGACACCCACTTCCCAATATTTGTAACTAATAATATAGCATAGTTGCAGGCAGGCACAATGAAAAGGCACTTACACATTAGCTTTTGGCCAAAGCCTTCATCTCATACACACCATTCAGTCACTTAAGCAAGCTCACCTTTTGCACATTTCTCAACAGCTCAGACCAGAATGCGACTGTCACGGAGAATGGAAGCAGCAACCTGGGTGCGTGCGTGCACGCATGTGTGGTGGGCAGAGAGAGGAATGTGGTAAGGGTAAAATGGGTAACTGCATTGGCAGAGGGTGGCACACGCAGAGGATGGAAGACAAGAATAGGGAGGAGGTGACAGGATAGATGGGATAGAAACTGGTGGAGGGTGTGGGGACAGTAGGTTGCTGTAGGATGAGGCCAAGATAGTTATGGGAGCGGAGTATGTGTTGTAAGGACAACTCTCATCTGTCAATTCTCCCTCTTGTTCTCTCTCACTGTTACTACTCATTCATTCATTCATTCCCGCTGATGCTGTCTCTTCTCACTGTTCCAGGAGAAACTGTGTAATATTCCTACTCTGACCCTGTGCTGTAGGAAAGGAAAACTAAGACGATCCTTGTGTTGGCTAACAAATTGTCTTTAACCGAAAGCTATCCAAATTGCTCAACTCTACATTTCTATGACCAACAGAACCCGGGGTACAAGCCCTGGAAAAATCTGTTTCTGTGTGCAGCGTTGTGGTACTATTGGGTAGTGCATGCCGCCAAATGCATACCAACTGAAAATCCTCGAGAAAACATTCACCAAGCTAAAACAGACTACAATTCTAAAATTTTTGGCAAAAAAGTAGACTTTTCAGTCAAAAAGCTGCAGACGTATTCATATGTCAAATTTATGTAAGATAACTGGTTCCCACTTAAAGGTCATTAAAATTAATACAACACCCTGTTGTTCTTTTATAATGTACTTGCTTCAATAGTAATCTCCATTTTTAACTCCTTTGAAAAGTGTAGAAGTGTTTTTCATTGTATATATTTCATATTACAAGTCTTACAAATAAGACAAAAGGACTGACTACATACTGTAGCCTGGAAAGTCCAAAATGGTCATTAATGTAGGCCCAAATATTATATGCAGCAACACCTTTCTGTAACAATGTCTGAAGTTTTCAATGATGCCCCAGTTCATCAATTGGAAGACTAGAAAAAACTAACTTGCAGTCTTCTCTTTCAAGTAAAAAGTTTGGAGAATGACTTCAAGCATTATCAATCAACAACATACCATATCCGAAGTCCCAGTTCCAAGCTGCTGCTGTTTTCTTTTACTTAAGAGGTACATACAGTGTCATACCTTTCTATAAACGTCTGTCTGTGAATTCTTTTTGTTTCTGCAGATGACCAATAATTTTATTCCCTTAAATCACTTTGACAGCTACAGACCCATCAGTTTCACAAAAGTCGCGTGTGAATTACTTGAGAGAGGAAAGAAATCACTTTTAATCAGTAAACGTGAAATTGCAAAATAATATTTATTTTGAGCATGTCCAACAAAAAAAATGCTGCTGCATTTTTCAAACGGCTTATGCTATACTGTTAATAGAATGGGATCACAAACAGGGAGCACTCAGCATAGCAATCATCATTGGAATCACCTTTGTTTCTAATTTCTTCATTTTTTCATTCTTGTTTACTTTTACTTCCAGTTAATAAATGTCAGTGTATGAGACTGACAAGGAGCACACTGCTCTGTAAACTGTTGGCTCTTTGACGACTTCATACTTCTTGCCACAGATGTCTTCTCTCGCACAGACGACGACAAAAACCTGGTCAGATGGTTTTCTACTTTTTTTCTGCTTATTGCTGCTTTACATTGACTGTTTATCTTTTGATGAAGTTGGTAAATCTTTATTTTGGGCCTCTACTTTTCTTCATATTCTTCCGGTACAGTACAAACAGCGATATTCAAGGCATGCAGTTCTCTGGCCATTGGCCGTTCGGAATTCTATTTTTGATTATTTTTCCGTTGATCTGGTATGGCAGTTACAGTTTTGGATGGTTGAGCCAGTAGTATGCATTATGGTCTATGCACTACAGAGATCTTGGCAGTGACCTGTTTTGTTGCTGTGGCGAATGATTTGATGAAAGTAGGGGACTGTACTGACTGAAATACCTTCTTCGCTGCACATACAGTACACATCTAGATCTTCCACAATCCCCTACCAATAAATACTGAGCATTTTCAGCTCCTCGAAATGTTGCTGTTTGAAAAATTAACCTTTTCAGGTGTAGCTGTACAATGGGTACCTGTTTCATGTGCACAGACTGCATCTGCCACACATACGGCTGACTGCACTACCACAAGCAACAGAGGGTCTCATGACCGCTGTTAAAACTTAATCATAATTAAGTCGTCTCAGAACTAATGTTAAACAACAGTTAACAAAATACGTTCAGCTGATCAGGAATTTAATTGCAGTTAACTCCTTGTGTTACAAAGGAAAGTGCCGATGATATATGCAAAAATGATACTCGCTGTCTGTTGTGCTTATGCATGCTTTTCAGTTTATCATCATAACATACCAGAGCTGCACTATACAGAGCAAGAAAAGGAAGCCTAATGTCTCAAAATTTGAAACTGATATCATTTTAGAGCTGGTCAGCTGTAACGCAAAAACTTTACAATGCAAAAAAAAAAGGGTAGGTGTAGTGTTAAGAAGATTCTGGACTCTTCAACAGCTTGAACGGTGGATAATGCTGTACTACGATCTGACCTACACACAAGTAGAAATTATTGTTAACATACTTCATCATATACATTCCTGGAAATGGAAAAAAGAACACATTGACACCGGTGTGTCAGACCCACCATACTTGCTCCGGACACTGCGAGAGGGCTGTACAAGCAATGATCACACGCACGGCACAGCCGACACACCAGGAACCGCAGTGTTGGCCGTCGAATGGCGCTAGCTGCGCAGCATTTGTGCACCGCCGCCGTCAGTGTCAGCCAGTTTGCCGTGGCATAAGGAGCTCCATCGCAGTCTTTAACACTGGTAGCATGCCGCGACAGCGTGGACGTGAACCGTATGTGCAGTTGACGGACTTTGAGCGAGGGCGTATAGTGGGCATGCGGGAGGCCGGGTGGACGTACCGCCGAATTGCTCAACACGTGGGGCGTGAGGTCTCCACAGTACATCGATGTTGTCGCCAGTGGTCGGCGGAAGGTGCACGTGCCCGTCGACCTGGGACCGGACCGCAGCGACGCACGGATGCACGCCAAGACCGTAGGATCCTACGCAGTGCCGTAGGGGACCGCACTGCCACTTCCCAGCAAATTAGGGACACTGTTGCTCCTGGGGTATCGGCGAGGACCATTCGCAACCGTCTCCATGAAGCTGGGCTACGGTCCCGCACACCGTTAGGCCGTCTTCCGCTCACGCCCCAACATCGTGCAGCCCGCCTCCAGTGGTGTCGCGACAGGCGTGAATGGAGGGACGAATGGAGACGTGTCGTCTTCAGCGATGAGAGTCGCTTCTGCCTTGGTGCCAATGATGGTCGTATGCGTGTTTGGCGCCGTGCAGGTGAGCGCCACAATCAGGACTGCATACGACCGAGGCACACAGGGCCAACACCCGGCATCATGGTGTGGGGAGCGATCTCCTACACTGGCCGTACACCACTGGTGATCATCGAGGGGACACTGAATAGTGCACGGTACATCCAAACCGTCATCGAACCCATCATTCTACCATTCCTAGACCGGCAAGGGAACTTGCTGTTCCAACAGGACAATGCACGTCCGCATGTATCCCGTGCCACCCAACGTGCTCTAGAAGGTGTAAGTCAACTACCCTGAAAAGCAAGATCTCCGATCTGTCCCCCATTGAGCATGTTTGGGACTGGATGAAGCGTCGTCTCACGCGGTCTGCACGTCCAGCACGAACGCTGGTCCAACTGAGGCGCCAGGTGGAAATGGCATGGCAAGCCGTTCCACAGGACTACATCCAGCATCTCTACGATCGTCTCCATGGGAGAATAGCAGCCTGCATTGCTGCGAAAGGTGGATATACACTGTACTAGTGCAGACATTGTGCATGCTCTGTTGCCTGTGTTTATGTGCCTGTGGTTCTGTCAGTGTGATCATGTGATGTATCTGACCCCAGGAATGTGTCAATAAAGTTTCTCCTTCCTGGGACAATGAATTCACGGTGTTCTTATTTCAGTTTCCAGGAGTGTAGATTTCAAGATCGAGATTGATTTTGTACTTTCATTTGAATGGAAGAGGTTTGTCAATCTTGCTCATTATCAATGAAAAAGATATTTACTGACAAGATATCACGAGGCAGTCAATAAAACCAGAAAACACACACACACACACACACACACACACACACACACACACACACAAAGTTTCGTAGTACAAAAAGTTCCAGTGTGTAACTTGGGTTTACTTTCTGACATACACTGACAATTATGTTAAGATTTCTGACCACTGGATAACATTTCAAAATGTGTCCTTTACAATAAGAGCAGCAAATAGATTATTTACAATAAATAACATCGGCTACTGCATGTAATACTTCTATTAAATCAAATGTGTGTGTGGTTTGTTGTGTCTTTATATACATTACTTTTTAGGTAGGTGGACACAAGCTGGCTTCCTTTACCTTCGCAGCTCACAACACACTCAATTATGCTACGGCTTAAACGGAGCAGCCACCTCTCCATGTCAGTATATTGTGTAAAGACTATATTTACAAATGTCATTATTTGATGTTTAACTATGACAAATTGTATGAAAATGACATGCTTTTGATAGACCATCACTGAGCCATAGTAGCGAAGTCCACTGTACCTGCAACTCCAGGAAATACATCAAGTATGCTGAAGCCATTTACCACGGAATGCAATTCTATTCCGGAAGGAAACTTTATTTATTGTGGAGACATTTCTGCTATGATCCCCGAAGCATCACTATAATTCTTTGTGCTGTTGTACTACGTACATTAGCGCTGTCACCACCAACTATATAAAACGCACTAATTGCATATGTCCTGAAGTCATTCTATCTGTTCACCTGCGAGACGGGGTTACTCTCATACGTAAAAAATTCCAACCTCTCACTGATTTGACCTAATAACCACTACATTGTTTCTTCTGAACAACAAAATCTAACTTCAAATGTCCTCTGTAATCTTCAAAAGGATTTGCCCTTTTCACATGTATACCAATAAGGCTGTAGTGACTGTATGTTGTCAAGATAACATTGTCCATTTTCTAGGCCTCCTGAAACATCAAAATGCACCACCGTCTTGATACAGTACGTGTTTACTTTATTCTAATCACTACGAGTTCAAGATACACAAGCCTCCAACCTCCATCAACTTTACCTGTTATCAACTAACTTACTTAACTTTAACCAAGGTTCATGTACTCTAATTTTGCAATGACTACAGTTAATAGCCAATTTAACACAATGAATGCTGCTGCCTTATCCAGTTGAACATTAACCTTTTTCATGATATAAACTTCTACTACACCACCACCTTTCCATTCCTGAAGCAGCTCATGTGTCTTCAAGTACATCATGTCCCTGCAGCTGACAACTTCACTGCTGTACTTTGTTACTTTGTAGGAGTGGCTGTCAAACGCCTACTTGCTAAGCATATTAGCATTTAGCAGCTCATGTACTTCAGCAGCTTTTGCTGTGTCAATCCAGAGCATGCCAATTTTAAATTACTTGCCCATGCTGATCCTTATTTCTATGGAGTGGGGATAATAAATTTAAAAGTTTTCTTCCTTTTCCCCATGTAATGGATCTGGGAGATGTGTTATTTTCTACCGGATTTGTCGATACCAAATTGTAAATGTTTTTATATATTTTTGTCACAATATTTTTTATTGTAATTTGCCTTATTATACGTTAATTTACTTATATTTTTGAGAGTGAAAGCATATTGATTACTATTAGTCAATGTGACGAAG
Organism: Schistocerca americana; assembly: GCF_021461395.2. NCBI lineage: Eukaryota > Metazoa > Arthropoda > Insecta > Orthoptera > Acrididae > Schistocerca > Schistocerca americana. The sequence goes on from NC_060120.1 coordinate 132,013,252, forward strand.
AATATCAAAGAGACTGATTACAAGTGGAAGCTTGTGTGTTGTGTAAAATGTCTTTGACGCTGGAGTCGTCTTTGACTGTACTCAGTCGGCAGTGAACTCGTGGTGTGTGTTGAAGGTAGAACAGTGTGCAGGTCGCCGTCATAATAATTTGGAACTGAACAGAAAAAAATGAATTATGTTACTACTTTTTCTATATAAACTTTAAGAAGAAACCACATTCGAAGAAATGGTATTTGAAGCACCAAAAATGACGCAAACGCATTGAACCAGGTCATTTCTGCAGCCGATGAAACTGCATTGTGGAATCATACTTCCACTAGACAACTGAAGCCAAGACAAATATCGCCTCGTAAACATTTCACGGAAACGGTACTCTAACGAAATATGCCAAATTTAAGTAAATAAAAAATAGTGGGCATATTCCACCCAGTAACGTGCCTTGTAACTAGAATGGCCTTGAGTAGTTTTATCAGATTCCTCAAATGAACTGGCACAACAGCACACCATGAGATAGGACTTCTTTTCCAGTGCTCACAAAAGCACTCTCAAGTGTACAGTGTAAATAAATTAGCTGTGCTCACAGAACCCCGGCCCAGAAAACCCAGATTCACATAAAACTTATCCACCTATTACCAGCCAGACATCCAAGGGGAGTATACAAGACAGTCAAAGACCAGACTGCAGCAGAAACAGTGCCGCAAAGATCTCAGAGCCTTGTGCTCGCTGAAAAATAAATGTGCTAACTCATGAATTGTCAACCCTTGAGAGGGAAATAGTCAGATGGAATACAGGGAGACTGTGGCATGGGAAACGAAGACATGTTACAATGGCTCATGACCTTGTGAACAGTGTCATGGACTCACAAGAGAGACAAGCGACCTATGGGAACACGTGAAAAGATTAAGGTAAGAGGAACTGCACTGCTGGGTGTTAATACTGAAGAAAATAAAAAGTTATTAACATGAATCATTGGAGAAAATCTAACTACTGTGGACGAGTTAACTCTTCATGCTCTGTCACTCCCCAGTTGCTGAGTGCATGTTTAAACATGGTCCTGGGCTTCCCTGAAGTGCCATTGATGCGTTTGTGTGTCCTGTTCTGCCAACTTCACTACTGCCAGCAAGTTACTTCCATATCTCCGTGAATAAAACCTCATTTCAATATCTTAAACTGTTTATGAAGTATCATGATTGTTATGCTCATGACTCCCGATGGCAGGGACACAAATGGGCATGGTGCGCATGACTGCCCATCAGATATAAAAACCAGTAACTCGAGAACGAAATAAGGTATCGCCCCACTCTCAGAGTTAAATAAAATGTCGATATCTTATCTACATTTTGTCTACAACAATGTACAGGCTAAAACCAACCGCACACAAAGTTTATGTTGTGTTTTTTTACCTCTGCAAACACACTAACGTTCTACTTAATTTTATGCAGTGTAGTAACTAGCTTTAGTTTTTAGTTTAGTTTTAGTTATGTCGTGTTCCGTAGATCATTTTCCCGATTATTTTATTGATAAGATGTGGCACTAGATCAGTGACGGCCACGGCATGCCAAACTGCACGCATGTACAGATGTGCTGCACGCGTGCCGTCCAGGGCTTGGTCCGCCTCGCCACTACTCGGCTTTCCTCAGTCTTTCGCGGCACTGCTCGACACGGCGCGACATTAGACTAGCTGTGCGATGCGACATCTTTTCATCCGGCATAGGGTGAGTTAGTTGATTCGTCTTGGCAGCCATGTTTCTTCCTCGCTATTTCTTAGTGATTCGTAGGAAGTTTATAAGTACTGTACAGTGGTTGTTGCAATGGAACACACATTCACGAAGTGGCGGGCGGGGTAGTGACACAACGCCACGAGCCTTCAGAGCTGAATGGGAATTGCAATATTTTTTCGAAGAGAAGATGAAAATTCTCAATGTCTATTACGCAGTCGCATACTCACCGGGCACCACAAATTTGCAATAGAACAGCATTATAACACCGCACACAAAGAACTTAATGATTTAGTTGGGGCTGATAGATCAAACGAGTTGGCGGAATTAAGAAGACATAGTGTTATGCAGCGAGACGGACCGAACATGAGTACCCCTTACAAATCTTTGTGTTTCTCATGTTTGTATTCCTACATATTTGTCGTTAGAATTCGAATTTAGAGTTCACTCAATTTTTGTTTGGAACTCTTGACGCCACTGGAAGTAAAGTAGTTTAGTGAAATTAGTCTTTCCAGACAGACAATAGCGGATGTCTACAGGCAGTTAATTGATAGTGCCTGCAAGTTTATTGCATTCTCGATTGCTTTGGACGAGTCGACAGACATTTTGGATACAGCACAACTACCTATTTATGTTCGTGGAGTCGACACAAATTTGCACGTGACAGAAGAACTGTTAAGATTTAGTACCAATGAAAGACACAACGAGGGTTACCGACTCACTATAAGCAGTTGAAGAGGCAGCTGAAGCCGTTGACCTGAAGTGGAAAATGTTATGTTTCAGTCACCACAGATGGAGCGCCAGCAATTCGAGGGCTCAAAATAGGCTTGTAGCATTGTTGCATAAAAAACTAGGACGATCGACGTAAGATATGTACGGAATCATTGTTTTGTACACCAAGAAACTCTTTGTGCTAAATATGCAAATTTGGAGCACGTGATGAAGTTGGTAGTCACCAAAGTAAATTTTTTGAACGCATGGCTAAGTACACCGTCAGTTTAAACAGTTTCTCATGAAACTGAACGAAGAGTACGGAGATGATATTTACCACTGGGAAATACATTGGTTAAGTTGAGGGTCATGCCTCAGGAGATTTTTCAATTTAAGACTCGCTATTGTTGAGCTCCTGAAGAAAAAAGGAAAGGCAGAAACAAAATTAGAAGATCCAAAATGGATTGCAGACTTCGCCTTTTCAGTTGATCTGACTGCACACTTGAACGCTCTCAATAAGACTTTGCAAGGTAAGAAGCAGCTTATTTCTGATCTGATGAAAAAAGTGGATGCATTTAATAAGAAACTCACATTGGGGAAGGAACAACTCATGACAAAGAATACAGCCCATTTGAGAAAACGCAACTTCTGACGAATACGTTTCTGTGTTGGAGGAACTACAGGCACAATTTTGTAAACGTTTTCAGGACATTGCCAGTCTGACATCTGTCCTTAAACTATTTTCTAGACCCTTTGCCGTTTCAGTTGAAAGTGCCCCAGTACATTTGCAAATGGAATTGATCGATCTCCAGTGTAATTCCCGTTTAAAGGACAACTTTTTTTACGAAGGTTTTCCTCGGGGAGAGTTTGCCTGTCTCCACAATGAGGCTGCAAAAGTTATATCAACGTTTGGATCGACATACGTGTGCGAAAGGTTTTTTTTGCCTATGAAACTAAATAAGTCACGATTACGTGGCAATCTGAGTGACGAAAATACGAGAAACTGACTACGTTTATCCATGTGCTGTCAGTTTGTGCCGGATATGAACTTTATCATATCTACAGCGAACCAAAAATAATTAAATTAATGGTGATAATTTTGTTGTATTTGTCATATGTTTTGTTGAGAATTGTAGTTATTGCAAATTCTGTACAGTAGTTCCAGATAATAAAATTTGCTTGTTTCAAATGTAGTTGGAATCACTTATTCCACATCATACTGCATGCTGTAGACTACTTTTACATCCGCTTCTATATCTCAGCTTAAATGTTGTAAGAATTTTACGAGTGACGATGTGAGAAGCACAATATTGTTGGTGTAATGCAGTTTCAAACCCAGCGTTATTGTTATTTTTCTGTAGGTGTACCAACAGCCAACAAAGATTGCGGCTCACATATTTGTCCTGCAACACCTCAAACGAGAAATGCAACTCCTGGAAACTGTCCTGAGGAGCAATGGGTACTCCACAAATTATATTAGAAGTGTAACAGAGCCAAACACTCGGCGAAGTAAGGAACCAGAAAAAGAAATGTCGGGTACGGCCCTTCTGCCATACATTCCCAGAGTGACGGACAGAATCGGCCGTATATTGCGCAAACATGGCGTAAAGACGATTTTCAAACCAACAAGGAAGATCAAAGAGTGTCTTAGATGGCGAAGGAGAAAAGAGACCCACCTGCAATGTCGGGAATATACTGTATACCAAGCACATGCGGAAAAGTTTATGTCGGAATGACTGGACGATCCATCAACACCAGGATCAAAGAGCATAAGCGACATTGCAGGTTGGGGCAGGTGGAAAAATTGGCCGTGGCAGAGCACGCACTGAATGAGACCGACCAAGTAATAAAATTCGCCGACACAGAAGTTCTGGCTGTAGAGAAGCACTATCACACGCGCTTGTTCAGAGAAGCTGTAGAAATACAAAAACACGCGAACAGTTTGAACAAGAAAGAGGAAAGCCTTAAGGTAAACAGATCTTGGCTTCCCATACTGCAGCAAACGACCGTCGCAGGTAGCAAGAGGAGAACCGCACCGGAAATGACCGCAGAGAAGCCCTCGGACGTTGGCGCGCCAGGTACATATAGTCTGCGCCCGCGAGCTCGGCTCCAGTTCACCACTGGCAATGGAGGGTGAAGCTTTGACAATGCCAGCCACTCGTGCTGGCGAAACGTCAGAAAAATCATTATATGAACGTCGGCCGAAGAACCCGAGACAGAAGCCAATAGGCAGTTTGTCAATTCCTTTTGTGTTAAAAACTGATTGTCAATGACAAGGTGTGACACTCGCTTTCCGTCCGAGTCATTTTAGCAGCCTTTTATGATCACGGCTCTTGCACTGTGTTACATGGCTGCAATTGGTACACTGTTCCTTATTGACACATGGCACAGTCTGCGATGATACACCAATAAATTGGGAACTTCGTTCACGTTGTAGTCTTGGACACAACTGAGCACATTGCTTCTTTAGACTATTCTGCCATCTCCACATCAACCTATCTTTCTGTGCTGATCCCATGCAATTAAAATACACAGCACTTGACTTTCATGAATTACATCAGTGGTATGGCAGGTGGGGCCACATGACTGCTTGATAACACTACAACACTCCAAAGCAAACAATGTGCTCTTACGGGAGGTGGGGTCCAATGGGCTTACAAACCTCACCCAATGCTCCCCAAGGATATCCTTGATTTTCTCAAGAGACTTTGTAATGTCTCAAAGTGAATAGCTATCTGGGAATAAGGTTTTCTGTAATGATATACAACTGATTAGTAGTGTTATTAGAGAGTGTAGGGTTAAGTTAAGCAAGGTGACTGGAATAGCTGTTGCAGTTCTGTTGGACACTGTGTGCATTTTTACAAGGGGAAGAGGGACCGGAAGACACAAAAATTTGTTTCATAATTAAATGTGAGTCAATTCTGCTTATTGTGAAGGACTGTTGCCAATCTGTATACCTCTAAATGTTGGACGATCTGGGGCCATTGCGATTACTAAAGAAGAAATCAAAGGGTTAGACGGATTCAGCAACCCCAATGGCCCCAGATCCATCTGTCCCTCTGAGTTATAATTCCTTCATTTTTGTTATGAATGTCTGGGTGGGTTTCTGGAGTTGAACATGGATTGTTCAAGAGCCTATTGCCTGTACCTCTTTCAGTCACATCGTATCACCAGGGCAAGCAGTGATGCTGGTTTGCAGTGTGGATCTGAGGGACCATATCTGATTAGCTGGAAATTGTTATAAGATAGGTTTGTGTGTGACAAAATTTAGTCATTTGGCAAGCTCAGTATGAAACAAAGAAGCCATTATCGGTTATGAGTCATGAGGGAACTACAGCCAGAGAGAACCTGGAGAGCAGAGGGGGTGGAAGTTTTCACGACATTAATGCAGCATGGGTTAATAAATGCTGCACTGACTGAGTACTTCATTGCAATCATTCAAATGTTCACAAATGTTTTGAGCCACCTGGGAGACAGGAAGAAGGAACTATCAAAAATATCCTATTCTGGACATCTGCTCCTGCTTCAGCAGCGAAAGCTACAAACATTAAAAGGAATAAAATTCTACAGTATTATACCTAGTCATCTGTGTTAAATGTAATATTGCTGCAACTGAAGTAAGCATATTGAATGATCTTTGTATTTGATATCTTACCTTCATGCAAACACATAACAGGCTGTCCAGTTGGGGTCGTAAAAATTTTGGGGAAGATTCACTCATATCAATGAAACATTTTAACAATGAATCATCTTCCTGTTTCTGTATACTTTCAACTGTGACCTGAAATTTCAGAAAAACAACATAATTAATGGGAATTATATAGTTCTGCTGTTAAATGAGAAAATCATGTAGTTTTCCCCAAATAATGTTAACAAAACTGAATTACCCTACAACGAAGTACATACAAAAATTTCATTTTGTGCATGCGGTGCCCCACATCTTGTCAATATTTGAAAAAATTCATTTCAAAGCTGTCAGCACCCACTGATACAATAACTCTTTATTAAGAACCACTTTCAATCATTAATTGTTTTCAAGGATTATTTATTACGCATGAAAGGTAATGTTCTTACTGAGGTTAAATAAAATAAGAATCATCCTGTGTTGCTGTTGTCAACAATTAAGTGCATCAATATCTAAAATCTGCAAACCACTCTGAAGTGCATGATAGAGGGTATGTCCCATGGTACCAGTTATTAGAGCTTTCTCCCACTCCATTCACATATGGATTGTGGGTAGAACTGAGTCCTCAAATGCCTCAGTGTGTGCTACAATTAATCTAACCTTGTCTTTGCGATCCCTATAGGGGCAATGTATAAGGGGTTGTAATTTATTCCTAGATTCATCACTTTCAGCTGGTTCTAAAAACTTACATAAGGTTTCATGGGTTAGAATGTGTTATCTTCATGTAGCTGACTCCTCCCTTGCGTCTAAGAAACCCGCAAACACTTGTTGTTGCCTTCTTTGTATACCTTCAATATCCCTGTTAGTCCGATTTGGTGGGTTGGTTGGTTAAAGGGATGAAATTACTAGGTCATCAGTCCCTTTGTCCTCGAACTGACAGGTCAATATGACTGTAGATCAGAAAGGCTACCATGCAAAACCCAGGGGAACAGAACCCCGAGCTCTACTGATGTCAGTGAAGCTAAAGTAAGGGACACAACAATAGAGAGACAGAGAAAGAAAGGTAAGCAAGGTGCCCCATCGAGGGGCAGCCGGAAGCCCCTGAAGGCAAGTGCAAAGAGGGGACATACATCTCCCAGCCCCTGCCACTTACCAAAGGTGTTCTACTCTCAGTTCGCCTTGGAAAGACTAGCAGCAGAAAGAGCAGGTAGGGTGAGGACCAGGCTGGATCATGGACCACCTAGCCCAGACACCTGCAGCCCAGTCTGAGCGGCAAAGGCAACAGTGTTTTCACCAACCCCTCAATGGGCCAATATGGTTAAGCAGCCCTCCCTTCAAGGGACTGGAGGTCTGTTTCCGGAACACCAATCTCAGGAGTGTGTTTACTGGCAGCCAGTTTGGTCAAGCTATCAGCTAGTTCAGTCTCCTGGATATATGCTATTCATGGAGAAAAATTGGCGGCGGAGGGCCTCAGGATGAGCTGAGTCATTTGGACCTTGTGACAGGTCAAGACGAAACTGTGGCCATGGGACACACCACAGAGGTGTACAAGAGTGGGTCCAGAGGAGAGGAGGAAGAGTAAACCTCTGGAGTTCAGAGAGGATGGACTGGATGCAAATTGCAATCATAATCCCTGATCGGGACCCCTATTGCGGATGATGGATTACAATGTTCAGAAAGAGGAGACAGTACTGACAAGCTGCTGTTGGCGTTTGATCCACAATGGAGGGATCCCAGCCTCCACAAGTAAGCTGTTCACAGGACACATTCAAATGGTTCCTGTTCTAGGTCGAACCCTGAAGCAGATCCAGAATCCACAACACTAAGTGATGCTGAACAATATGTCAGACCTCATAATTGAGGCGGGATTGTATCAGGGCTTTGTAAAGCTGCAGAAGGGTAGTGCGATCTGTACTCAACCTGATGTTACTTAGGCAGCAATGTGTATTAAGGTGCAGTCAGCACTTTACCTCAAGCTGGTGAAGAAGGGGAATCATTGTCCACAGAATCTAAGACTAGTCCGAAAAAGCAATAGTTCTCCACAACATTAAGTAGTTGGTCGTCGTGGTACAGTTCTGGTTGTGGGTGAATGGTATGACATCAACAGAAGTAAATGACATGAGTCTTGGCGGTTAAAAATTAAAAGCCAAGGGTGATAGACCATATCTGCACCTTTCGTATGGCGTCTTGTAGTTAATGTCCAGCGACACCCACCCTAGAGGAGCAACAGTAGAGGCAAAAGTCATCAGCAGACAAGAAAGGTGATACTGACAACACCTCAAGTGCTGCTAGACCATTGACAGCTACCGGAGGGAGAGGGGTACTCAATACAGAGCCCTGCGGGACCCCATTCTCTTGGATTTGGAGGTACTGTGCGAAGCACCAACTCGAATCCTAAACATACGGTGTGCCAGGCACTTCTGGATAAAAATCTAGAGTGAACCGTAGGGACCCCACTTACATATGGTAGCAAGAATGTAGTGTCGCCATGTGGTGTCATAAGCCTTTTGCAGGTTGAAGAAGACAGCTATAAGGTGTTTACGTCCATGCAAAAGCTGTTAGGATGCAGACTCCAGCTAAACTGAATTATCAGTAGTGGAATGTCCTTGGCAGATACCATCCTGGGGCAGAACCAGAAGACCCTGAGACTCAAGCAGCCAAGATAGCCGCCAGCTCACCATGTGTTCACGCAACTTACAGAGAACGTTGGTGAGACTTATTGGCCGATAACTGTCCATCTCTTGAGGGTGCTTACCCAGTTTTAGTGCTGGCACAATGATGCTTTCTCACCATTGTGATGAAAACTCACCCTCATTCCATATGTGGTTAATGATGGCAAGAGCATGACACAATCCACTGGTAGTTGCTTGATCATTTGGCTGTGGATACGGTCTGGGCCTGGAGCTGTATAAGGACAGTGGGCTAGGATACTGATGAATTCCCACACACTAAATGGAGCATTATATGGCTCCAGATGGCACTGCCGTTTTGGGACATGAAAGGCAGGTTAATAATTCTTAGAAGCCGAGGCTTGAGCATAGTGCAGAGCAAAATGTTCAGCACCAGCATCTGGGTCAAAGTAGACAGTGCCACTCAAGGTAAAGTACCATGTACACCTGCAGGTGTCCGGTATTCTTAGACATCTGATCTTAGCCCAAACCTGAGGATGAATAGTACATGGTACGATGGTTGAAACATACTGTTTCCGCTTCTGACTTCTGATTAGGTGCTGGACCTGGGCACAGAGCCACTTAAAGGAAATGAGGTGCAATATCTATGGGTGCCACTTTTGGTGTTGGAGAGCCCACCTACAATCCCAAATAGCCTTTGCGATTTCCGAGAACCACCAAGGTACTGTCCATTGGGACAGGCCTGAGGAACAGGGAATCGCTAAATCAGGTGCTGAAAGAATGGCTGTAATCGTATTCTGGACTGCCTCATTGATATCGTCAACTTGGGGGGGGGGGGGGGGGGGAGCCAAAGTCGACAGCAGAGGCAAAACATCCCAGTCAGTGCTGTTGAGAGCCCATCTGGGCAGGCATCCAGGGGAGTGACACCAAGGGAGGGACAAGATCAGGAAGTGGTCAATACCACACAGGTCATCATGGAGCCTCCAGTAGATGGATTGGAAAAGACAAGGGCTGCAAATGGAAAAGTCAATGGCCGAGAAGTTTCCATGTGCAACACAGAAGTACGTGTGAGTACCAATACTCAAGGTGGTAAGGTCAAGTTACGACAGTAAATTTTTGAGGTCTTTACTGTTGTCAGTGACCATGGTTCCACCCCACAAAGGGTTATGGGCACTGAAATCACTGAAGATTAGGAAAGGTGGAGGGGAGCTGAGAAACCAATGCAAACAGTACCATCTGAGACACTTCACCATCAGAAGGGAGGTAAACACTGTTGATGGTGATAACCTGAAATACACTTACCCAAACAGCCACAGCCTCCAAAGGTGTATTGAGAAGCACAAGTTTACTATGTAGACTGTCTTGAACACAGATGGGCGGTGAGAGAGCCGTGGCTCCAAATCCACCTGCATGAATGTGGGCAGAGCTGAGAGCAGCTGACCTCTATCTGATAGTTTGTACTGTAAAGACCAGATGGCTATGTGCATCCAAGGCGTAAGCATAGCCATTGCAATGTACCTGACTGAGTATATTGTGTTATGGTACAGTGTGTGGTGTATTTGAAACGGCTAATCAAAGCTATGCAGTAAAGCAGCATTCTATTTTATAGCTCAACTCTAGTTGGGGTGTGATTACTTGTTCACTGAAAGTGAAGGAGGAGCATAATGTTTGATGTATGGTAAAATATTAGCCATAAAAAAGTACATGAAAATTGTCACTAAAGAACACATCACTTGGAAGTGTACAAGTTGAAATATGACAATCTTCTTAATAATCTATGCAAGGAAGGAACTAAAGTAGATGTATGTATTATACTGTTCTACCTACATACAATATAAATTACGGTGCATAATAAACAAAATTTTCCTTTGAAACGACAAATTCGTTAATTTCTTACAAAGGAATGTGATGCCACCTCTTCCGAAGTGGCTGTTCATGCTAGTTACAGAATAGCTTTGGTGATCGCCCATCCTTCAAGACCATTTTGTGATGGTGAATTTGTGAAGCAGATTTTGGAAGTTGTAGGAGACACACTGTGTCCACAATTATTGTATTATTTTGGGAGTTTGAGTCTGCCGTGGCACACTATAACTAGTCGTATCAAATGTTTGTCGAGTGATATCTTGGAACAATTAATGGAGGTCATTTCGAATGTCTTGTTGTTTTAACCACTGCATTAGATGAGAGAACCAACTTAGTGGGCACAGCCCAGCTGGCAATATTTATTAGAGGTGTTTATACAAACTTGGTGGTAAGGGAGGAACTCCTTGATTATGTCCTCTCAAATAAAACAATGACAGGTGATGACATATCGCAGTGCATGGAAGATGTATTTGCTAGGTTTGGTCTACTGTGGGAACAGCTCGTCTCAGTTGCCACTGGTGGAGAACCCTGCATGGTCGGACGTAGAGCAGGGCTTGCCGGTCATCTGAGAAGCAAACTAGTGCAACACAGAGAGGTTCATACCTGTGCATTGTTTGACTCATTAACAAAACATGTGCGCAAAAAAGTCACAATGGCAAATGTAATGACCACAGTAATGAGAACAGTTAATTTTTCTAAGATTCATGGACTGAATCACAGACAATTTAAAGCACTACTGAAGAATACAGAGTGCGAATTTGATTATATTCTGTACTTTTGTTATGTTCTTTGGCTCAGTAGGGGTAACACGTTGAATTGATTTTTTGATTTGTTGTATGAAATAGTTTTATTCATGGAAATGAAGGTGCATCCCACCCACGAGTTCACTAATCCTAAATGAATTAACGAGTTAGCATTTCCCACCGACATCACATCCCAAATGAAAAAAATTAAGTTGCAGGGAAGCAACACACTTAACATTCATTTTGCAGACAGTATTACGGCATTTGGGAAATTGCGAGAAGGAGGTGAAAGAGCAGTTAGATGTATGGGAGGCAACGGCAGCACAATATGGAATGCATTTCTCTGCAAAGAAAAGTGAAATAATTGTCACAACAAGGAAGAAGAATAGGCCAAATGTGGATATAACTTGTGGAGGGGAAAAACTACAAGTGGTAGAGAACTTCAAGTACCTGGGAAGCATGATTGAAAGTAAGGGGGGAAACGCAATGGAAATAAATGAAAGGTGCAGAAAAGCAGGGCATTTCTACAAATGCATTAGGGGGCTTATTTGGAGCAAGGAGGTGCCACAGAAATCCAAGGGAATTATATACCGAACCTACTTTGTCCCCATATTGGCATACGGAAGTGAGACATGGGTAATGCACAAAAGCGACAAAAGTAGAATACAGGCTAGTGAAATGAAGTTCCAGAGGAGCAGGTTGAGTGTAACAAGACATGACAGATTGCGAAATGTGTATGTGAGGGAAAGACTAAAGGAGGAACCAGTACAGGACAGGATAGAAAAATCAAGACTGCAGTGGTATGGACACATGAAGAGAATGGATGAGGGAAGAATTCCAAAGAGGATGTTTGATCTGCAACTGGAGGGGAAGAGGCCCAGAGGAAGACCAAGAGATAGATGGGTGAAGGGAGTGAAGGAATGTGTGACGAGAAGCGGAGAGAACTGGACGAAGGTGGAAGAGGGGGAATGGCGGAAAGACAGAACACGATGGAGAGGCTTGTGTTCCCGACAGACCCAGCCAGTGGCTGGAAACTGTCCAAGATGATGATGATGATGATGATGATGATGATGATGATGATGATGATTACGGCATTCGAGCAAATGTTGGAGCTTTGGCAGCGTCAGATGTTGAAAGGTGAGTTAGCCCATTTTCCCAAATTGTCAATGCCAAAATCTAGTTTAACTCAAGATAAGTTGCAGACATTTTCGGGTACTTTTGCAAGTAATTGTGAATTGAAGGCTAAATATGAATAACAAACAAGGCTATCACTTTTTTATGAACATTTTTTGCAAACATTTCCCCAAATATGCACAAAATGATTGCCAAACTGCTATCAATGTTCGGCTCAACATATCGTGTGTGAAAAACTGTTCTCTCTAATGAAGATAGATAAATCTCCATAAACAGCAACACTGATGAAGATCTCACTGCAGTTCTGTGAACCGCAAGTGGGCACCAAATGTAAGTCGTCTTCAGCGAAAAGAGACCCAAAACTCCACATCATCTGCTGAATGATGTTTCAGATATATAAGAACTCATAATCCTATATTTTATGTACAGTGAATTAAATTTTGTTCATTTATTTCAGTGCTTAACCCAGAGATAGTCTGTCATTCATTGGGTTTGCTGTACTCCAAATAAGCTTTTATGTTGGCCTACTGTATTTTCATGACTACAGGTAGAAGCTAAAGGAATGGCTTTGCTGTACTCTAAATAAGCTTTTATGTAGGCCTACTGTATTCTCATGACTATAGGTAGAAGCCAAAGGAGTATTTAGTTGCCACATGTCTAAATACGTTTGTTTCCTACGCATAATCTAATGAAGGAATATAATTGACATATTTATTCAGCATATCATGATATAATGCACTAAATAGAATGAGACATTAGATACCACATCAATGCCTCAAGTTTACATCTGGTATGATATGCAGCCCTTCTCCAGTTGTTACAACAAGCTGAGCAAGAAGCTACAAGGTTAACCTCCACCTGAGTACAAACTCTGCTCTTTCTCCTGACCACACTGGAGCGCTGCTCATTGATCCGATTTGTGCTCACCTCTGGTCTACAACATATGTGCAACCTCTACCTGACACCATTATAGGCAGCACGATTCTTATTTATCATACCCAGTATCCAGGAAGGGCTGGGGTCTACTTTGCTGCTAAATGGCAATGCAGAAGGCAAGTGAAGTGCTTAAAAATGTAGCTCAGTCAGGTGGTGGGAAAAACCACTACAATTTCACTGGGGAACAATGATGTCGATGTACAGTGAGGCTATGAAGGGACCAAGGGGGCAGCTTTTGGCTTAGGGTCACCAGCTGCCACTGGTTGAGGGGTTACAGCACCAATATACACAAGTTCTGTTATGTGCTGTGAATCAGAGGCTAAGGGGTCATCGGAACCTCTGCCTCAGCCACAGTAGAGGAACAGGTGGGATCTGGTGGTGTAAGGACCACAGGAACGTCCTCTTCCTTGGAGGACTCTCTTGTCTTTCCTTCTTCATTTTGATGACCGAGAGCTTCTCTGGATCATCATCATCATCATCATCATCATCATCATCATCATTTAAGACTGATTATGCCTTTCAGCATCCAGTCTGGAGCTTAGTCCACCTTATAAAATTCCTCCATGATCCCCTATTCAGTGCTAACATTAGTGCCTCTTCTGATGTTAAGCCTATTACTTCAAAATCATTCTTAACCGAATCCAGGTACCTTCTCCTTGGTCTGTCCTTCACTCTAACAACTACATCACTGAGTGTGTCATAAAAACTATCCAGTTTATCTTGATCTGTCCCTTCACAATGCGAATATATTGACACAATCCTAATTTTCTTGCTAGACATTGTCAAATCTATCCACATCAGTCGTTCGTTTACTTACCTTATTGCAACTACACTGGGTTCCATTTCTTTCCTAATGTAAAGCCCTACACCCCATTGTGCTATTCCTGCTTTGACTCCTGACAGGTAGACCTTGTATTCTCCCACTTCCTCTTCTTTCTCACCCCTTACCCGAATGTCACTAACAGCTAAATCGTCCAACCCCATCTTACTTGCAGCCTCTGCCAGCTCTACCTTCTTCCCAGAGTAGCCCCCATTGATATTAAAACATCTACATCTACATTTATACTCCGCAAGCCACCCAATGGTGTGTGGCGGAGTGCACTTTACGTGCCACTGTCACTACCTCCCTTTTCTGTTCCACTCGCATATGGTTCGCGGGAAGAACGACTGCCGGAAAACCTCCGTGCGCACTCGAATCTCTCTAATGTTTACATTCGTGATCTCCTCGGGAGGTATAAGTAGGGGGAAGCAATATATTCGATACCTCATCCAGAAACGCACCCTCTCGAAACCTGGACAGCAAGCTACACCGCGATGCAGAGCGCTTCTCTTGCACAGTCTGCCACTTGAGTTTGCTAAACATCTCCGTAACGCTATCACGCTTATCAAATAACCCTGTGACGAAACGCGCCACTCTTCTTTGGATCTTCTCTATCTCCTCCGTCAACCCGCTCTGGTATGGATCCCACACTGATGAGCAATACTCAAGTATAGGTCGAACAAGGGTTTTGTAAGCCACCTCCTTTGTTGATAGAATACATTTTCTAAGGCCTCTCCCAATGAATCTCAACCTGGCACCTGCCTTAACAACAATTAATTTTATTGTATATGATAATTCCACTTCAAATCGTTCCACACGCATACTCTCAGATATTTTACAGAAGTAACTGCTACCAGTGTTTGTTCCGCTATCATACAATAAAGGATCCTCCTTTCTATGTATTCGCAATACATTACATTTGTCTATGTTAAGGGTCAGTTGCCACTCCCTGCACCAAGTACCTATCCGCTGCAGATCTTCCTGCATTTTGCTACAATTTTCTAATGCTGCAACTTCTCTGTATAGTACAGCATCATCCGTGAAAAGCCGCATGGAACTTCCGGCACTATCTACTAGGTCATTTATATATATTGTGAAAAGCAATGGTCCCATAACACTCCCCTGTGGCACGCCAGAGGTTACTTTAACGTCTGTTGAAGTCTCTCCATTGAGAACAACATGCTGTGTTCTGTTTGCTAAAAAAACTCTTCAATCCAGCCACACAGCTGGTCTGATATTCCGTAGGCTCTTACTTTGTTTATCAGGCGACAGTGGGCAACTGTATCGAACGCCTTCCGGAAGTCAAGGAAAATAGCATCTACCTGGGAGCCTGTATCTAATATTTTCTGGATCTCATAAACAAATAAAGTGAGTTGGATCTTACACGATCGCTGTTTCCGGAATCCATGTTGATTCCTACAGAGTAGATTCTGGGTTTCCAGAAACGACATGATACGCGAGCAAAAAACACGTTCTAAAATTCCACAACAGATCGACGTCAGAGATATAGGTCTATAGATTTTCGCATCTGCTCGACGACCCTTCTTGAAGACTGGGACTAACTGTGCTCTTTTCCAATCATTTGGAACCTTCCCTTCCTCTAGAGACTTGCGGTACACGGCTGTTAGAAGGGCGGCAAGTTCTTTCGCATACTCTGTGTAGAATCGTATTGGTATCCCGCCAGGTCCAGTGGACTTTCCTCTGCTGAGTGATTCCAGTTGCTTTTATATTCCTTGGACACTAATTTCGATGTCAGCCATTTTTTGTTTGTGCGAGGATTTAGGGAAGGAACTGCAGTGCGGTCTTCCTCTGTGAAACAGCTTTGGAGAAAGGTGTTTAGTACTTCAGCTTTACGCGTGTCATCCTCTGTTTCAATGCCATCATCATCCCGTAGTGTCTGAATATGCTGTTTCGAGCCACTTACTGATTTAACGTAAGACCAGAACTTCCTAGGATTTTCTGTCAAGTCGGTACATAGAATTTTACTTTCGAATTCACTGAACGCTTCACGCATAGCCCTCCTTACGCTAACTTTGACATCGTTAGCTTCTGTTTGTCTGAGAGGTTTTGGCTGCGTGTTAATTTGCAGTGAAGCTCTCTTTGCTTTCGCAGTAGTTTCCTAACTTTGTTGTTGAACCACGGTGGGTTTTTCCCGTTTCACTCAGCACGTACCTGTCTACAACGTATTTTACGATTGCCTTGAGCTTTTTCCATAAACACTCAACATTGTCAGTGTTGGAACAGAAATTCTCATTTTGATCTGTTAGGTAGTCTGAAATCTGCTTTCTATTACTGTTGCTAAACAGATAACCCTTCCTCCCTTTTTTTATATTCCTA
This sequence comes from Schistocerca americana, assembly GCF_021461395.2. NCBI lineage: Eukaryota > Metazoa > Arthropoda > Insecta > Orthoptera > Acrididae > Schistocerca > Schistocerca americana. The sequence goes on from NC_060120.1 coordinate 132,029,769, forward strand.
TTTACTTCCATATTCAGGGATGCTGCAACGGCCTTATGATCACTGATTCCCTGTTCTGCGCTTACAGAGTCGAAAAGATCAGGTCTGTTTGTTATCAGTAGGTCTAAGATGTTATCTCCACGAGTCGGTTCTCTGTTTAATTAGTTAGTTGGTTAGTTGTTTTGGGGAAGGAGACCAGACATCGAGGTCATCGGTCTCATCGGATTAGGGAAGGATGGGGAAGGAAGTCGGCCGTGCCCTTTGAAAGGAACCATCCCGGCATTTGCCTGAAGCGATTTAGGGAAATCACGGAAAACCTAAATCAGGATGGCCGGACGCGGGATTGAACCGTCGTCCTCCCGAATGCGAGTCCAGTGTCGAACCACTGCGCCACCTCGCTCGGTCTCTGTTTAGTTGCTCGAGGTAATTTTCAGATAGTGCACTCAGTATAATGTCACTCGATGCTCTGTCCCTACCACCCGTCCTAAACATCCGAGTGTCTTAGTCTATATCTGGTAAATTGAAATATTCACCTAAGACTATAACATGCTGAGAAAATTTATGTGAAATGTATACCAGATTTTCTCTCAGTTGTTCTGCCACTAATGTTGTTGAGTCGGGAGGTCGGTAAAAGGAGCCAATTATTAACCTAGCTCGGTTGTTGAGTGTAACCTCCACCCACAATAATTCACAGGAACTATCCACTTCTACTTCACTACAGGATAAACTACTATTAACAGCGACAAACATGCCAACACCGGCTGCATGCAATCTATCCTTTCTTAACACCATCTGTGCCTTTCTAAAAATTTCGGCAGAATTTATCTCTGGCTTCAGCCAGCTTTCCGTACCTATAACGATTTCAGCTTCGGTGCTTTCTATCAGCGCTTTAAGTTCCGGTACTTTACCAATGCAGCTTCGACAGTTTACAATTACAATACCAATTGCTGCTTGGTCCCCGCATGTCCTGACTTTGCCCCGCATCCTTTGAGGCTGTTGCCCTTTCTGTACTCACCCGAGGCCATCTAACCTAAAAAAACCACCCAGTCCACACCACACAACCCCTGCTACCCGTGTAGCCGCCTGCTGCGTGTAGTGGACTCCTGACCTATCCAGCGGAAGCCGAAGCCCCACCACCCTATGGCGCAAACCGAGGAATCTGCAGCCCACACGGTCGCAGAACCGTCTCAGCCTCTGATTCAGACCCGCCACTCGGCTCTGTACCAAAGGTTCGCAGTTAGTCCTGTCAACGATGCTGCAGATGGTGAGCTCTGCCTTCATCCCGCTAGCGAGACTGGCAGTCTTCATCAAATCAGATAGCCGCCAGAAGCCAGAGAGGATTTCCTCTGATCCATAGCGACACACATCATTGGTGCTGACATGAGCGACCACCTGCAGATGGGTGCACCCTGTACCTTTCATGGCATCCGGAAGGACCCTTTCCATATCTGGAATGACTGCCCCCGGTATGCACACGGAGTGCACATTGGTTTTCTTCCCCTCTCTTGCTGCCATATCCCTAAGGGGCCCCATTAGGCGCCTGACGTTGGAGCTCCGAACTACCAGTAAGCCCACTCTCTACGACTGCCCGGATCTTTCAGACTGAGGGGCAACCTCTGGAACAGGACAAGCAGCCATGTCCGGCTGAAGATCAGTATCAGCCGGAGACAGAGCTCCCTATCTCATTACCATTCGTTTGCCGAGACTGTATCGAGACTCTCTTGGGGAGTCATAGTTACTGATATGTCACCCAGCTCGTTACAAGCGAGCTGTGCCCATCACGGGGCAGAGGATGCCATTTTGATCAAAACTGACCCACTTCTTATTTTGGAAATGGCTGCCAATTCCCCAAACTTGTCTTCTAAGTTCTCCAAAAAGAACAAGGGCTTTGTGGCCACACACACACACACACACACACACACACACACACACACACACACACACACACACACACACACACACACACACAGAGAGAGAGAGAGAGAGAGAGAGAGAGAGAGAGAGAGAGAGAGAGAGAGAGAGAGAGTTTACACCTGCAATTACCATAATTTCCATTTTTTATATTGATCTTTCCTGCCCACATGCCCACTATGTTTGTGTTACATTGACAACCATTACTACTCATGCCATAAACAACAATATCTCTACTCCTTGAAAATACATTAAAATGTACACCAATTCCATCACATTTCCACCCATACTGAGAATGAAAGACCTTCTCAGCTCAGCAAAACAGTTCAAGATACATAAATCTTATCCATAAAATTTGGCTACCGCAACGTACTGATTGAAGAAGGCAACCTAAACTCGTCAACCAACTCTGAAAACTTTAATCAATATGGCAGATAATTTGAGCTGATTATAAAGCAATTGCCCTCAGATTAACATAGAAAATGACCTCAGATCAAACCAAACTCTGAAATATGAATTGTATACACATTAATCTCAGATTATGTGGTCATCACATAGGATCATTTTTGACTGGTGAAAGTTTGTGGAACAGATCAACTTCAACTACAGTTGCTAGATCACAACCTAGAGGCGTTACAACACAATGCACTTGTTTTGCACAAATATGAGTTAAAAGGAGGAAATGAGGTGATTAATAACACAAAAAATGATAAGTAAATATATGAATATGCCACACTCCCTTCAGAGGTTAAACAAAATTTTAGGTCTGTAGGATTAGGTTATGAAGTTATTGGCTACGTGAGTAATGGCTGTAGATAACTGACCTCATAACAATTCTTACTAATGACTAAATGTGATGAGTTTAAGGTGTTTTATGAACACTTTGCTGCAGTGTAACAGACAGAAATTTGAGACATTTGCAGTGAAAAATTAAGTAGATTAAGCTCAACAGCAGCTAGTAATGACTGAACACCTCTTACAAAAATATTCTCTTGGCCTGAATATCAGTAACTATACAATTCATATTAATCTTTTGCATTGTCATTATAAGGGTTGAAAATTGAAATAAACTGAGGCTTCAGGTCTGCAACCAGCTTCTGCCAATTTTCTTTAACAAAAGGCCTGATAAAATTATTACTTCCAGTTATAAGCACATGTAATTTACAAGGATACGCACTGTAATAATAAAATTATACCGTCATGCATGAATACTTTCTTGTACTTTTCTTAATATTGTCATACCATGGTTTCAAACATTTCCCGTCACAATTTGACATATTCTATGAATCAAAGTCAACAGCAACATCTTTCCATATCATTCCTTTGTGGGCCATAGTAACTATCACTTTTATTTTGCCTTGTGTTGTCTACATAACGATTCAATATAATTTCCAGCAGCAAATCTTTTTCGGCTGGGGAGAAGTTTGAAGAGTGCACCTTTGTTAGCTTACTTTTCACCAGCTTTGTAACATGACACCCTTGACAATAAACACAGTGTATCTATGCTGTACGATTAACATCTGGGGTCAATAATCAATTGTAGCAGTGTTGTGAAGTGTGTTTTGTGCTAACACTGCATCTCCTTCAGTGGATCCAAGTTTTGTGTTACGTAATGAAGCAGAGTGAAACTGAGTTTAGTTTCTGAACTAAGTTTAAAACTGACCTCCAGTCAGAAATGTTAATATGACGATTAAGTAATGAACTGTGTGAAGCAGTAAGTGAACATCTGACTCTCCAAGACCCATTTCTATATGTAAAAGAATGTATATACACTATACAGAGACAGAACAGCACTGCAATTAAATATTGTGAACTAGTGGTACCAAGCCAATTTTTGAAACAAATTACGGGAATATTTCATGACTTAATTAGTAATCTTCACCTGTATCATAGCTGGCAATAAATCTGAGAAGTTTTTCTGAATTGCAATTTCTTTTTCATGAAGTATGATGAAGGCCGAAACTGCTCTGACTGCCTGGAAACGAACCTAGAAAAGTACAAAATAAAAAATAAGTAGCAAATTCATGGAATATTGCCCAATGTTATGAAACACACCACACTTTACCTCATAGTTAGCAGTGTCCATCAATGACCTCTGTAGCATTTGTTTGATGAGTTCTAAATAGTTTGCTTGTTGGTTTCCAAATACCCCAGGGACAGAACTGTAAAAAGAAAATTGAGACGAGTTATTTAACTTAAAATTTTTTACTCTGTTGTCAACATATCAACAAAATAGTCTGTTCTAATAAAACTACTATAGGAAAGGTATGTCACATACATTCACCATCCTTGGTACACAAGAGCTGCAACTGTGTAAAAATACTGACCAACACCAAATTCAAGATTCCAATAATCATAAAATACAGTGATACAGGTAACTCCCAATTACTCTTTATATAAATGTCATTCTTTCACAAATCAGTTTCACTAACACCATAATTTACAAATACTACAACTTTTCATCCATTAACAGCCCATGCCATTTCTACCATAAACTGAAGATATAAAGTCTGTAAACAAATCTACAATCATGTTTGGTATTTTATTCAGAAATTTCCATCTTGGTCACATACATTATACAATTCACAATGACTGACAGCGGCTTACTGCCATCATCAGATCACTGAAAGGATTCCGATACAGTTATCAAAATATGTATAGGTCTGTGTACAGATTGTATGAACATGATATTGTTATCAAAATACTTTTGATGATCTGATGAAAGTAAGCTGAAATTAGTAATTGTGAATTGTATAGCATATGTCATCAACACGGGCATTTATAAATCAGATGTTATCTATATTTAGTCTTTCAGCTATCTATCTGCATTAATTTGTAAAAACTTGAAGCAGTGTCAATGATTAACAAATACTGTACAAACACAACAGAAAAATAAGGCAATAACCATATAAACACAATGCAGCATATGTGTTTCCTAACTAAGGCAATAACATATTTAAACTACAAGCTTTATTCAGTTACTTGAAACATGATCTCTCTCATGCACTACATTACTCACCAAATTTTCAATTCTTTACAGTCGCTGTGAAGTACATTTTGAACTATAATAAAATTATTTCAATAAAATCAGTCTTGATTGCTTACACGTTGATTATTTCATTCAGTTACTTGTTTCGATCTCTTATAGGATTATCAGAGCATTTTATTCTGCGAAAAAGGAGTACACTTTCTTAGAGGTCAAACGACTTTAGTCTTAAAAATAAAACAACATAGAAGTATGGCTGACACACCCTTGGTGACAGCAGGAGACGGTGGTGTGGAGCAGGCCATTCTGGAGGTGTGAAGGATACTGCTGAATGAGGATTAGTCGCTAACAGTTTAATATGAAACTTCTGCCCACCACCTCTGACATAAGGTCACTAATAACCAATGGTTGTGCGAAATGCCTTTTTAAAAATATACAATTACTAGCAGTTTGGTCATAGAATGAACAGCTAAGGATGTTTTGAGGTGCATTATAAAAAGTTCAGAAGCAGAGAAGAAGGCTTTATCCAATGGCATGGGTTTATTTAAATGTTGGGGCAAACCATCTTCACTATGCTTACATCGGCCCTAAGTCCCTGGATAGCACCAGCTTATGTATAAATGAGTCCATGTCATTGGATAAAGATTTCTTTTACGCTTTTGAGCTAACCACATCTTTTACATAACATTTTAAAACAACCTCAGTCGTTCATTCTATGACCAGAGTTATAACAACTATGTATTTTTATAAATAGATTCCACAGAATGTAGATGAGTCACACAACCACTGGCTATTAGTGACATTATGCTGGAGGAGGTGGGTGGAACTATTGCTAATAAGACTACTTCACCAAGGGCATATCAGCAATACTTTTATATTATTTTATTTTTATAATTATATTCAACTCCTCTGAATTCTAAGAGTGTGTATTCCTCTTTTTCATAGTGTAAAACAGTCAGATGATGATCCTATAGAAGACTGAAACAAGTCACCAAATGAAATAAATTATTTATATGCAATCTAGAGGACTTTTATTGAATTACAGTTTATCAATAGCTGTTTTTTTCCATGGACAATTTTACAAAAAATTCTTGTCTTTGGAAATGTCTACATGTGTTCATCATAGCTTTTATGGACTCCTCAGTCTAATCTTGAACTTGACTTATGAATATTTAGTTCTGGATATAGGAAATTATTGCAGGTGTTACATTTGATGAGTAAGTTCACTGACGCAAGACATTATTTTCAGCAACAAACTTTTGAGTCCTTTTGCTTAATGCACCAGTGTTATGTTGCAGGAAAGGAATAACATCCCAAGAGATAAAGGTCCAGATTCATGCTAGCAAACATTTTAGCACTTTGACAGAATTATTTATTTACTGTCCCAATACAAGAATGATGAACTTACACAATGACTGTTATTGAAAAAGATGAAAAGAATTCTTCTCACCCTGGAAAGGAAAATTTAGATTTATATCCTGTCGGCCAACAAGGACTTGCACAGGTTCATGTTACGGAGGGTATGGGGAAACTAGTTTGCATCCTTTTGAGACACGCTGTCCTAACAACTGCCTTAAACAACTTTGAGAAAACAGAGACTAAATCTGGATGGCGCGCCAGGGATTTGAACCACCACCCTTCCAGATGGGAACAAGTCCATTACCACTGTGGCACATCACTTGGTGCTATCAGGCAATAGAACTTGCTTACAAGTTTATTTTAAACTGCAAAAATGAAACTAGTAATCAGTCCACTCGTAAATTAGGTTCTGCTGCCACATCAATTTTAGGGTAGGTGAAATGTACCTCCACAAAATATAAGCACAGTGTGGCAACACAGGATTCAGCCATGGTCTTATAATTATTACCAATACGTTTTTGTTCCAGCATAATTTCAGAAAAAGCTTCCACCTACAGTGCTGCATTAAATAACACATGGCTGCCAACTGTTCACAATAGGGTATAGCAATTAAGAGTTCACATGCTACAAATCCAAAAAGTACACTGCAAACTGGATGGGAAAAGAAAGATAATGTCAAGAAAATGTTAAGTCAGAAGAGACTGGTTCATACAGACTTAACAGAACTAATGACTGATTGCTGTAGGGTTATACAGTGGCTGGAGGAAGAAATATGACAACATGATTTAAGAATCACAGCCATCAAACTTTATAAAGTCACGCAAATATTTAAACTTAAAAGCAAGTTCTTGACAAAAAAAAAATACCATATGCCATTAGATTATTATTATTTCTCTTTCCTGTCTCAGACATTATGTCTGGTTAAAAATGGAAAGTGACCTCCTTTTAACTGTACAGTATATGTTACATTGCATTTAGGGACTTTCGGGTAATTGAACATGTATCAATAATTACAGATTTCTGTGATTGTATATATATGTTTGGATGTAGCTGTATTGCGTTGATGTACTGGTGGATACTTTGTGGTATGACTCCTGTAGTTTATAGTATAATTGGTATAATGTCAACTTTATCCTGATGCCACATGTCCTTGACTTCCTCAGCCAGTTGGATGTATTTTTCAATTTTTTCTCCTGTTTTCTTTTGTATATTTGTTGTATTGGGTACGGATATTTCGATTAGTTGTGTTAATTTCTTCTTTTTATTTGTGAGTATGATGTCAGGTTTGTTATGTGGTGTTGTTTTATCTGTTATAATGGTTCTGTTCCAGTATAATTTGTATTCATCATTCTCCAGTACATTTAGTGGTGCATACTTGTATGTGGGAACATGTTGTTTTATAAGTTTATGTTGTACGGTAAGCTGTTGATGTATTATTTTTGCTACATTGTCATGTCTTCTGGGGTATTCTGTATTTGCTAGTATCGTACACCCGCTTGTGATGTGATCTACTGTTTCTATTTGTTGTTTGAAAAGTCTGCATTTATCTGTTGTGGTATTGGGATCTTTAATAATATGCTTGCTGTAATATCTGGTGTTTATTGTTTGATCCTGTATTGCAATCATGAATCCTTCCGTCTCACTGTATATATTGCCTTTTCTTAGCCATCTGTTTGATGCGTCTTGGTCGATGTGTGGCTGTGTTAAATGATACGGGTGCTTACCATATAGTGATTTCTTTTTCCAATTTACTTTCTTTGTATCTGTTGATGTTATGTAATCTAAAGGGTTGAAGAAGTGGTTATGAAATTGCAATGGAGTAGCCGATGTACTTATATGAGTCATTGCTTTGTGTATTTTGCTAGTTTCTGCTCGTTCCATAAAGAATTTTCTTAAATTGTCTGCCTGTCCATAAAGTGGGTTTTTTATGTCGATAAATCCCCTTCCTCCTTCCTTTCTGCTTAATGTGAATCTTTCTGTCGCTGAATGTATGTGATGTATTCTATATTTGTGGCACTGTGATTGCGCAAGTGTATTGAGTGCTTCTAGGTCTGTGTTACTCCATTTCACTACTCCAAATGAGTAGGTCAATATTGGTATAGCGTAAGTACTTATAGCTTTTGTCTTGTTTCTTGCTGTCAGTTCTGTTTCCAGTATTTTTGTTAGTCGTTGTCTATATTTTTCTTTTAGTTCTTCTTTAATATTTGTATTATCTATTCCTATTTTTTGTCTTTATCCTAGATATTTATAGGCATCTGTTTTTTCCATCGCTTCTATGCAGTCGCTGTGGTTATCCAATATGTAATCTTCTCATTTAGTGTGTTTTCCCTTGACTATGCTATTTTTCTTACATTTGTCTGTCCCAAAAGCCATATTTATATCATTGCTGAATACTTCTGTTATCTTTAGTAATTGGTTGAGTTGTTGATTTGTTGCTGCCAATAGTTTTAGATCATCCACGTATAGCAAATGTGTGATTTTGTGTGGGTATGTTCCAGTAATATTATATCCATAATTTGTATTATTTAGCATGTTGAATAGTGGGTTCAGAGCAAGGCAGAACCAGAAAGGACTTAATGAGTCTCCTTGGTATATTCCACACTTAATCTGTATTGGCTGTGATGTGATATTATCTGAATTTGCTTGGATATTAAGTGTGGTTTTCCAATTTTTCGTTACTATGTTTAGGAACTGTATTAATTTAGGATCTACTTTGTATATTTCCAATATCTGTAGTAACGATGAGTGGGGTACACTATCAAAACCTTTTTGGTAATCGATGTATGCGTAGTGTAGCGACCTTTGTTTAGTTTTAGCTTGATATGTCACCTCTGCATCTATTATCAGTTGCTCTTTACATCCTCGTGCTCCTTTGCAACAGTCTTTTTGTTCTTCATTTATAATTTTGTTCTGTGTTGTATGTGTCATTAATTTCTGTGTAATGACTGAAGTTAATATTTTGTATATTGTTGGTAGGCATGTTATGGGGCGATATTTAGCTTGGTTTGCTGTGTCTGCTTGATCTTTAGGTTTCAGATAAGTTATTCCATGTGTAAGTGTATCATGGAATGTGTATGGGTCTGCAATGTAACTGTTAAATAATTTAGTTAGATGTGAATGTGTTGAGGTGAACTACTTTAACCAGAAATTTGCTATTTTATCATTTCCAGTGGTTTTCCAATTATGCGTAGAATTAATTGCTCGGGTGACTTCATGTTGCAAAATTATCACTTCAGGCATTTGTGGTATCATCTTGTATGTGGTTGTTTCTGCTTGTATCCACCGTGCATGCCTGTTATGTTGTACCGGGTTTGACCATATGTTGCTCCAGAAGTGTTCTATGTCTGTTATGTTTGGTGGATTGTCTATTTTAATGTGTGTGTTATCTATTGTCTGGTAAAATTTCTTTTGGTTTTTGTTGAATGTTTGGTTTTGTTTCCTGCTATTTTCACTTTTTTTGCATCTTCTAAGTCGTTTGGCCAATGCTTGTAATTTCTGCTTCTTTTCATCTAATTGCTCTATCGCTTCTTGTTGTGAGATTTTACCTAACCTTTTTCGTTTTTTTTCTGACATTTCATTTCTTATAAATTGTGTTAGCTGTCCGATGTCTTTTCTCAGTTTTTCTATTCTGATCTGTAGCCTGTGTTGCCATGCTGGTTTTGTGGGTTTCTTCTGTGTGTTGGTTGGTTCTGATCTCTGCCTAGTGTGTACATTTAGTGTAGTGAGTGCTCCTACATAAACCAGTAGTTTTAACTCTTCCATAGTTTTATTTTCATTTATTTTGTTGTGTATGATTGAGTTGATAGTAGTTGTTGTTGTTTCGACTTGTGGGTTATTTGGTGGTCTATGCAAGAATGGTCTAATGTCTGTATTTGTGTATTTGTATTCCATATATGTCAGCTGAAATTTTTCTTCTATATCTAACATGTGTGTCACTTCGTGTTCTATTTGTGCTTGTTCTGGTGGCTGTCTTAAGATTTCGTTTTCTTCTGATTGTTTAATAGATGTGTGTTGTTCTTTGTTTGTTTGCTCTGGGATGTTTGAGTCCATTACTGTATTTTCTTCTTCTTCTTCTTCTGATTGCACATTATTTTGTTCCAGTATTTGTTGTACTTGTTGTTTGATTTTTTCTAATTCTGACTAGGGTATCCTGTTATTTTTTATTATCACACGAATCTGATCAGCTAGTCGTCGTTTTGTTAAAAATTTTAATTCTGGGTATCTGGTAATAAATGTTGTGTATACTTGTGATCTGTACCCAGTTGTGCTGGTTCCTAAGTTTGTTGCTTGGTAATAACAGAACATGAGGTGTCGGTTAACTTCGTCTGACCATCTCATCCTCTGTCTTTGTTTTCCTTCTAGAGTGGTTGCAGGAAGCATATCCTGCAAAACACCTCTATTTGGATTTAAATCATTTGCTGTGTGGCTAGCAGTGTCATTACCATTGTGGACGGACATAGGGTTCAAGCGTCGTCCCCGACCATGACAGCGCTTGTCCGAGGCTTCATTAGTTCTGTCCTGAACCAACTAATCGCACTAATAGAGGGGTTAGCCCTATTAGTGGTTTGTTCTTTTCGTCGCCTTTTACGACTGGCAGAACATACCGGAGGCCTATTCTTTTCCAGGGCCTCCACGGGGTTTATTATTATTATTGTTATACAATTTTTACCTGAAAATGAAGGTAAAGTGACATGTTCTAGAAAACAGAAAAAAACCACTACAATATAGCACATCCAGAACACTTCAAAATTTTTCTTTATAAACACAGAGGGATACAGGCAGTTTTGTTTCTCCTATATGCTGTGCAGCAATACTGGCAGTACCTACCATGACTTACGACAGGAACAGAAAAGGGTTTTCTAACAGTTTTTTGAAGCACTATATATAAAAGACATTTCACAGCAATGAGTTCAAGAAATTTTGTCAAATCATTATGAGAATACAGGGTTTCTGAGGAGGAACGACAAGTGTTCAGGTGTATGACAGGAACGATCATTCAAAGCAAGAAAGTCTAGTAAACATGGCCTCTAAAATACATGCCGTAAGAGCTACTGAACACTTTTCCCATAGAAGAGATGTATTTCACAGTATAAAGATGAAGTAGTCCTGACATGTCTTAAAGTACGCATTTTAGAGACCATTTTTACTAAGCTTGTATACTTTGAATGATATTTCTTGTCATATACCTGAATATTGACTATTCCTCCTCAGACACACTGTATATCCACATAAACAATATATTTGGAAAAAAACAGCAGTCCTAATTCTGTTCAGAAGATATTCACCGAAGCAAAAATAATTTTATGCAACATGGTACATAGCCAAAATAACACTGGCGTTAATATGAAGTATAAGTAAACTTTGATAAACAAGTCTTTTGACTCAACTATAATTGTTCAGTAACTGCAGCAGAGCTGTTCACATAACACATTCACTGCCTCCGTCGTCTCACTACCAAACGGACTTCCAACCTAATTACGGCCTCAGGTTACTCTACTCTACTGTACTCTACTGGTAAGTCTATCAGTAAAATCTTCCATAAAAAATATTGCAGCTGTGACAAAAGAAATTTAATGTAACATCTGTGACAACAGAAATTTTTATGTAACCTTTTCACAATGTGATGTGACGTGACGTAACTTAACAACAAGAAATAATCTGGAGAGAACATCCAACTATTTCAATGTAGCAGCTCAAAACACGTAACCTCATTATTCACATACCATTGGTTATCTGAAATGTTATCTTAGAACAATATAATCTCACAACTACTATCTCCATAGAGGCAGACAATTTGATAAAGCAGTCAGAACCACAAAGGTGTATATTTTACTCCCTGTAGCTCAACAAGTCAATGCTATACTCTCTAACAAAACATCACTATAAAATTTTACATAACTCCTGATATCAATCAAATGTTCAGTTTCTACAGAAATCATGAGTATAATCCTTAAATAATAAATAATAATTACTGTTGCTCAGAAACTTGCTCAAGAAAAGTCACAAATGAAGCAAAAATTAGACACGTTGAATATTAACCCGACACAGCATTTAATTCTAAGTAAACTTTAGCTTAGCAATAAATACCTGCAAGTATTGTACAACTACCCTAAGCGAGCATATCTATTCATATATGAAACAGATTCTGTAGTAGTGTGTGTTCTCTACAACTATGTACAACTTACATATCTAAATATATTCCTCACCTGAACATTCGAAGAGCACTTTCTTTGAGGTGCGGAATTGGTGTACTTGCACACGTAAATAAGAACTGTAAGAATTCTGGCCACTGGTTGTTCCCATCATCATCTATAAGATTTCGAGCAACTTCTGCTGCCACGTCACAGACCTTCCGTCTTATTGTATCCACTTGCTCCTGCTGGACCGCCTGAAGAACTTGATCCTTTAACTCTTGTTGAGCAGCAGGTGGCAGCTGTGTGTTAAAAATACATCAATTTTTGGCAATAATAAACTAAGTTTATGGACCAAATCATCAGAAATTTTTCATGTGCCCTTAACAATGGAACAAGATGATGCATTTTTAAGTATTATGGTACACACTGATGCCAGAACAGCAGTAGTAAATATGTTTAGATTTACTGCTTTTATGGAGCTGACTAGTAAAAGCAGCATTCATCATGCCAGTTTCTCCTTCTCTCAAACAGATTTTAAAAAGGGTGAAATTCTGGTTGCCAAATTGCTATCAACACTTTTTCCTATAAGGGTATTTAGGGGCACCAAAGCACTGAACTTTCTGAAATGACTTAGGCTAATCAGGGGAAATGTGTGTTAAATTTGGTCATTCAATGGATCTGAGATATGTATCCACAACTAAGACTAGGAACAGTTCTACATATCCTGATTTGGATTTAATACAGTTTTATATTTGTGTTATTTATTTATTTAAGGCAGATTGCTTGCTGTCTTGAGACATGTCAATAGGACACTGCGACTGACTAGTTTTCTTTAGTTTCAGTTTCCAGAGCAGTTTTGGGTATGTATCCTGGGGAAAGCAATATTTAATCTGCAGATTCTAAAAATAACACCAAGAAATTTTGTTTGTACGTAAAATCTATGAACACTACAAATAATTCAACACCTTCTCTTGCTGACAGTACGGGTAATGTAACAGATGATGATATACAAAAGGCCGAAATTCTAAACCTAGCTTTCAAAACTTATTTATGGTGCAGGACTGCAGCACCGTTCCCCCTTTCAATTATCCAACAAATGCAAGGATGGCTGACCATTCCCCCTTTTCAATTATCCAACAAATGCAAGGATGGCTGACGTAGTGTTTAGTGTATGGAGATTGCAGAACAGTTAAGGTCCTTAGACACCAGGAAGGCATCTGGCCAAGACAGTACCCCCAGTAAGATTTTATGTTTACTATGCTACAAATATAGCACCATTCTTATTCATCATCTATCAGATATCATTGGAACAGCGGAAAGTTCCACAGGACTGGAAGAAGGCGCAGGTCATAATCTATAATAAGGGGTAGAAAATCGGATGCACATAATTACCGGCCAGTTTCACTGACGTCGATTTGTTGTAGGATCATGGAACATATTTTGTTTTCAGACATAGTGACCTTTCTAGACTCTGAGAAGCTCATCTGCAGGAACCAGCACAGCTTTAGGAAACAGCAGTCACGCGAGACACAGCTCGGCCCTCTTTGTGCATGATACACAACAGGCTCTAGATACCGGCTCCCAGGCTGATGCCATGTTCCTCGACTTTCAAAAGGCATTCGACTCAGTTCCGCTCTGTTGCTTGCTCCAAAAAGTGCGCGCTTACAGTCTATCCGATGACATTTGCAGTTGGATAGAAAGTTTTCTAACAGACAGAGAGCAGTATGTCGTCCTGGATGGGGAGACTTCAACAGAAAGAAGCATAGCATCAGGTGTGCCCCAGGGCAGTGTAATAGGTCCGCTTTTTTTTTACGATTTCCGTAAATGATCGGGTTGATGCTATAGACAGCGGCATTAAATTGTTTGCCGACGATGCTGTAATCTACAGGAAAGTAGTATCACACGAAAGTTGTGAACAAATCAATCACGATTTGCAGAAAAAAAATGTGTGGTGTAATGACTGGCAGTTACCTCTCAATATTAGTAAGTGTAACCTACTGTGTATAGCAAAGTGAAAATCCCCATTAACGTAAGAGTACAAAATAAATGCCCAGTCTTTGGAAGTGGTAACATCCGTCAAGTATCTGGGTATGACTACTCGAAATGACCTCAAATGGAACGATGAGATTAAACAAGTAACGAGTAAAGCAAACCCTAGATTGCAGTTTATTGGTAGAATCCTGAAGTGATGCAGTCCTTCAGCAAAGAAAATTGGGTACAATACTTTAGTTCATCCAGTCTTAGATTATAGTTCGTCTGTATGGGACCCTCACCAGTTAAGTCTGATTCAAGAGATTGAGAAGGTCCAAAGAGGATCAGCAGGATTCGTGACTGGTACATTTAGCCATCGCAAGAGTGTTACAAATCTCATAGAGGGTTTGAAGTGGGACACACTTGCAGATAGACGACGTGCTAAATAGAAGGGGCTGCTCACTAAATTCCAAAATCCAATCTTCGCCAAGGATGTAGAGCATATATTATTACCACCAACTTTCAAATTGTGCAATGATCGCCATTCAAAGATAAGGGAAATTAGAGCTCGTACTGAGGCGTTCAGTCATTTTTCATTTTTCCCCCGCACGATCCACGAGTAGAACAGAAGGGGGGGGGGGGGGGATACGACTGGTGAGAATAGTGACCTACGCCACACACTGCTTGGTGGCTAGCAGAGTATACATGTGGATTTAGACTCAGTATTTTAGAGTAATTTTTATTCAATTTCAACAATGTAGGAAAAGATAGAGTGCTACCTGCCGTAAAGATGACACTTTATGTTGCAGACAGGTACAATGAAAAGACACTTACATAAAGCTTTCAGCCACAGCCTGCATCAGTAAAGGACGGACACAGACACGGACGGACGCACACGCGCACACACACACACACACACACACACACACACAAGCATACCTCGTACTCACTTAACTCCAGTGCCAGCATCTTGGGTCAGAATGCAATGCTCACATGGGATGCCAAGTAGCAATCCGAATGGGTTAGGAGAGGGATAGTTATCAATACATTTATACCTATTGATCCCACCTCATCCTGACATACTTTAGCATTTTGTTTTCCACATCTGCCCATGCCACACAAACTTTTAACCCTTGACCTAATCCAACCCCCCCCCCTCTACTTATTCTGACCCTCACAAACCTAGCACTGCAAAAATGTATCTCCATGGCATAGGCATCTCAGAACAACCTCTGCTCCCTCCGCAAGATACTACTACTTGGCAATCCCTACTCCATACATCACATCTCTGAAACTGAATCCCTTGCTCTCCAGCACCTGGAGGAGCATTCTAGACACCATCTCCATAAGTTATCCGACCTGCTGACGTCTACTGCCACCTCAACCCCTAACCCCTATCGTACCCACAGTGTTCCTCCTTGTCCAACCCTCATGGAAGCTAAATCGTGCCTAGCTGACCTTTCCAACTTGCCATACCCTCCAAATCTCCCTACCAGCTCTCCACAAATCCAGAGCCAAAACATTCCTGTAAGACTTATTAACCTTTCCACCAAAACTCTCAGCTCCACAGAAGTTACAGTCCTATCCATAGGTGTCACCTTTAGCCCTACATCCAACTTTACCTATGCTGGACTTGTCAAAAACCTACTCTCCTGCTCCTTGCAATGGAGGCACTTCTTTGTCACCAATCCCTCAAACCAAATCTACGCTAACTCAAGCACTGAATCTTGCCTCTTCCAGTTCATACCACCTTCCATCATCCTCCCCCTCCATCTAACCACCCACTAGTCAAATTCCAGGAATTCCTTACCGCCAACTTACCCTCACCAAACTTCCCCAGTCCCCTTCCTCAGAACAACCACCTTCCAGTAGAAATAGCCATACACAACCTCAAAACAAACCATGAGCTAATCAACCTACCTGTAGTCAAAGGTTCCAACACTGTTGTTACGAATGACAGCAACAACCTGGCGGAAGGCCTTCGCCAATTATCTGACTATTCCACCTATAAACTCTAATAGAATGATCCCACCATAGAAGTCCAACACAACTTCCAATCATTGCTTAAATCCTTAGGCCCCTCCCAGAGCATCTCCACTGAATACATTTCCCTCCTCACCCCCTTTGACACCATGCGCACCCACCTTCTACATGCTCCCCAAAATCCCCAAACCTGGATATCCCATTGTGGCTGGTTATTGTGCCCCCACTGAAGGAATTTTGGCCATCACTGACCAACCCTCCAACCAATTACCCATAGTCTAGCTTCCCATGTAAAAGACACCAACCACTCTTCCACATATTCTCCACCAACCCATCCTTTGACCTCCTGGATCCCTACTCGTCACTTTTGACACCACCTCGCTATACGCCAACATCCCTCATCCCAATGGTCTTACCGCCATTGAACACTACCTTTCCCAATGTCTTAAGACTCCAAAAATCCACTGCCTGATCCCTCATACACCCTACTAACTTTGTCCTACCCTACAACTACATCTCATTTGATGGGAAAGTATATCAGGGTGTATACGTGGACAAGGAAAAAAATTCCCGGATTTCCTGGTTAAAAATACACTTTCTCCCAGGTGACAGTATATTTTCCCTTATCAATCATTTGAATGGTTATGGTTTTTATACACGGGCGTACAATTTCGCGGCACTTTAGAAAACGAAACTCAGGGAAAAAGACAAGTTTTGGAAATATCTCTGATGTGCAGCAACATGTACGTTGCGTATTTTCGTATTACAAAAGTATACATTGGAATTCCACCAAACACCGCATATTACTTTCCGAATCATTGAAATCGAGATTTCAATGCGCTTTTGTAAGCCATTCGTAGCTCACGTCATGTGATCTCCCCAGCCGATGACACCAGATATTCAGAGCATAGGACACGTGATGTAGTCAGCCAACAGCAAAATCACTGTTAAGTAAAACGAACATACAAACAGGGAAAGCTAACAGCTTAAATTAATATACATAGTGTTGCTACAAGAAAAGTAAAGTTTTCACATATAACATTGTTCCCAAGCTGCAAGAGAAGCTAAGCTTCCGCATATACTGTTGTTCTTTTTTGCGCGTGTTACACTTTTAAGATATATCACACTAATGTGCCAGTAAAATTTTTAATAATGACACAAATGTCTGATCTTAAGGGTTCGAAATTATTCTAAATGGCTTGTCATCAAAGAGTTGGTTTTTAAATGAGAGTCAAACGCTCTGCGATTCAATAAATTCATGGTATATACTTGCACATAGTTCAACTTACGTAAAACGATATTTACTTTGAAAGTAACATTTTTCAAACCACTATTCGCAATATTTTCCCGCGGCCTGTTAGAAATAGGTTTGTTTCAGCAGTTGCCAGAGAGCGCAGATAACAGGCGACACCGCGCTTGGGTAGCTATCATGATGTAGGAAGCCCGTATGTACGTACGTCTAGAACACTGAAAGATCATACATTATATCATAAAAGAAACAAGAGATCAGAGGGTACTGCAAGAACATCGGAATTTCGTGAACCATATTAAAATGTGCACATTTAAAGTGGATACTTAAAGTGCACATTAGTATGTCCGGATTCCCAATGAAGTAGACCTCGACCTGATATTAAGCTTTTCAGTGTGGTTTTCAGGATGTAAATTTTCCTGGCGCACCAGTACTGTATTATATGATGTTTGGTTCTTTATTATGGCATAATACCAGACATGCTACAAAATGAAAACGTGCACTTGAAATGCAGCGAACAGTTGAAACTAGCCAGTACTGTGGAATTAAACATTTCGTTTCAAATACATTGACTGCCTCTGTGGAAAAGGTTAACGAAAGTTAAATATATTTAGCAAACAGACAAAAATAACTTCCTTGTTCCTCAAGGCGATTAATGCTTGACTGTCAGAAAGGTGGAAATAAAATAAAATCTGAAACTAATGATATATTTTAGCCTTCCGTAATTATGTGAATGTGTTTTAAGTCACTTGATAGCTCCCAGCCACAGATATCCGTTTTGTTTTCATTTGACGTGAGAATGAACGAAGGGAAAACAGCAAAATCACTAAATGTAAACACAGTTCATGTGGAGACTACCCACTATAACTCAGACTGCTCTGCGCATCAGCCCCGCATCTATAACATTTGCGAACCGGGTCAATACTAAAAAAAATCTGATTTTCAAAATAGACCCTATGTTCACCTTGTAGCACTCATCTTTCTGAAAAGTCTGAAACATAAAACATATGTATTCGAGGAAATGTAAGACATATTAATTTGGTCTTAAGTATGCCGAAGTGCAATGCCACGCCTCTTCATAAAGCATTTTTCTACCACACATCCAAACTATATTCACGAGAGTGGAAATTGGAATGTCCTGTGGTGTCTCTCCTGCTCCCAGTCGGCCGGTTTGGCAGCCTGCTCCTCTCAAAAAAAAATCTCGCAATTAATAGCGGATGGGATTATTTGTAATCGAGAGAACAAGAACTCTTCAAAAAATCTGAACTCTATCGCCTATTAGTTAATAACTTGCTGTTTTGTGTGACATAAAATGAAATATAGGATATATAAAACCAATACTGTCAAGAGATAAGCAAGAAATTACACATTTCTTCAAACCTTAATTCCTAGAATTTTTTCTCTCTAATCTTGCTACAGCTTTCCTTTCTGCGAAAGAATCTATTAGGCCTACCTCATCAAAGTTCGTCAAACGTTTTGCTACATGAAAAATGGAAATGCCGTTATCTAATACTGAGAAAGCTGTTAATACAAATAATACCCAAGACTGGTGTAGTTTCTCGATCTGATTACGTCTATTTTGTCGCTGTCTGCTAGATAAAACAAAATGGGCCTTTCTAATATGGCAGCAATTTTGTAACACACCAAATAAACGAGACTGTTTTGGCACAAATGGTCATTTTTATAACACGACAGAATATAATCCACGAAGTACCAATATTGAATGCCTATTAGGCCTACTACAAGCAAAAAGCTTTATGTTAGGAAATAGTTTCACATTTCATTCATACGCACCAGCTTTGCAAGCATGAGATCAAAAAGTGGTATTAAGAAATTTTTATGTAAATTTGGAATGGTCTTATTCTTCCATAATTTGTGTGATGTCCATGTTTCTACTCCTTCCTGGTTCTAACAATCTTGTCATCACCAATTCTGTAGCTATTGCTGCCATTGTCAAAACTTGTTTGCCGATTAACTTCACTAACCCTGTCAGAATCACAGTGTTATTACTTCCAGAATAGAACTTACCCAGCTGCTAGCCGGAGACTGTACCTCTGGTCCTTACTAGTGTAGCGATCTGGCCAAAAATTTTCTGTCAAAATTTCATTTTCTTGGATACACCGAGAAGATAACATGTAATCTTTCTCACCTGCTATTCCTGTTAGTCATTTATTACCATTCCGGTAGTCTGAATCAATGGATTTCGCTAGTAATCATAACAATGCTTGTTCATTAGCAAACCCAATCAACCACATAAGCAGACAGCAATTGGCATTCATCCGTTCGGCTTTACTCCCTCAGCTCGTATAGCCCCGTCCCCTTCTGTATGCGGAAAGTTTATTTCTAGATGCGACGAGGATTCTCCTGACTGGCACATCACGTACACTATGCATGCATTCAAAAGTCAACTTATATTTCATTCAGAAATCAACTTAAAATGTGTTCAAAAATGTTCAAAAACCAACAGGGATCAAAAACCAACAGGGAATCGTTTCAAAATCATCTGAATAATCGATAGACAAACGTGCGCTGGATGCTAGGCGCTTTGTGAAACAAATTTTTTTCCTCAAGAACATGAATTTGGCGCCCTCTCTTCCTGGTAGTATCTAGCTGCTTTCTGCGACTGCTTGCACAACCAACAGCCACATTTCCTGTAGCCAGAAGTGGGAGAATCTACTACTCAAACGTGACTCAACTGTGCATGCGCATGAGCCCGAGTGTAACTGCTAAAACAAATTGAATGTTAACAGTTGCAACTTCACACTCATTGGAGGCAATTTGTTGTTATGAATCACTGCCTAGTCTTCCTAAAGCCTTTGACACATTTTCAATTGGCAGACGCTTGCATGAGCAATGTGAGTCGTCGTCGTACATGGCGCATTTCATTTGCAATGCAAGTTATTTTCGTTTTTTTCTATCGTTTATGTTTTGTTGTTGAAGTATTAGTCTGCAGTAGCGGGATACAGTAATATCCTTTGTTAGAGTATCGGTTCTTACCAGTCAAAAGTATAAAAACTTAACTGAAAACTACAACAATGAAAAATTCCCAGAATTCTAAAAATATCCCGGGTTTTTCCCAGTTTTCTCCCGGATGAAAAAATTCCCGGGTTTTTCCCGCATCTCCCGGTTGTCCCACGTCATATACACCCTGTATCATCCTATGACAACCTTTTACGGGCCACCAAGAGGAGACCTTCCTAGCCTCCCAATACACCAAACCTCTAGTATGGTTCAGATTCTCTGGTGATATCTTCATGGTCTCGACTCAGAGCCAAGACACCTTATCTTCCTTCCTTCATAATCTCAACATCAACTCTCACATTCACTTCATGTGATCCTCCTCAGCCCAGCGTGCCACCTTCCTAGATGCTGACCTCCTCCTCTCCGATGGCTCCATTCGTACCTCTCTCCACATTAAACCCACCAATCGCCAACAGTACATGCATTACGACAGCTTTCACCCCTTTCACACCAAAATATCCCTAACATACAGCCTGGGCACCAGTATGCTGAAGGTCTCATCAAGGCCTTCACCAACAGGCGCTGCCCCTTGGACCTACCCCCCACCCTCTATATCCTCCCATCACCCCAAGAACCAGCCAGTCACAAAGGAGTGTATCCTTCATCACCCAGTACCACCCCAGACTGAAACAACAAAACCACATCCTTCGCCAGGGCTTTGGTTACCTATTATGCCCTGAAATGAGGGACATCCTACCCGAGACATTTCCCACTCCTCCTAGAGTGGTGTTCTGTCACCTGCCAAACTTCCACAACATCCTAGTCCATCTCCAAGCCACTCTCAATCCCAACCCTTTGCCACAAGGATCATATTCCTTTGGAAGACCCACATGCAAAACCTGCCCAATCTGCTCACCCAGCACTTCCTATTCCAGTCCATCACAGGTTTATCCTACCCCACCAGGGGCGGGGTCACCTATGAAAGTAGCTCTTCTGCGATCACTGCACAGCTTTTTATATTGGTATGACCACAAACCACTGTCAACCAGGACGAATGGCCAATGCCACACTGTGGACAAGAGCAAAGTAAACCACCCTGTGGCACAACATGAAGCTAAACATAACACACTTTATTTCAATGGCTGTTTCACTACTTGCACCATCTTGGTCCTTCCCTCCACCACCAGCTCTTCCAAACTACGCAGATGGAAGCTATCCTTACAACACATTCTCCACTCCCGTAACCATCCCGACCTCAACATAGGATAATATACTGTTCCCACACCCTCCATCCAAAAGTTTCCACCCCCTCTGTCCTATCGTCTCCTCCCATCTCCCATCCTGTTTATTTGCTGCCCTCTGCCAATGCATCTGTCCATCTTTCCCTTTTCTGCTCCTGTTTTCTCCACCTCCATGCCCTACAACCTCCTGATGCTGAACCTGTAGGTGTTCTAGTCCCTGCACACTCCATCAGACAGCATTCATCTCTCCCCCACCAGTACACTACTACCCCTTCCCCTTCTGCTCCCCCTACCGATTGCTGCTTGCATCCCACGTAAGAGTTGAATTCTGTGTGTGTGTGTGTGTGTGTGTGTGTGTGTGTGTGTGTGTGTGTGTGTACCCTGCAATATTTTTGGACGCATATGTATAGAGGAAGAACAAGTCCAGGTGACTGTTTTCAACTTCTTCTACTGTCTGGAGAAGCATTGAAATTTTTGTTTTTGCGGTTTATTTTACAGGCAGAGGGTTGGTTGGCTCATAACTGTATTAGGGGGCTGGGGAGAGAAAGTGGTAGCTAGTACGTGTACGTACACTCAACAGCACAAAAAATGGCTGTGAAAAATTTGAATTACCCGCCACGTTAAGCACTAACCAATCACATTACAGGTTGTACAAATCTGCTCATAGTAAAGAACAATTGTAATTTTGAAAGTAGTAGAAGGATTAACACCTTTTTGACACTTAGGATAAAGATGCAACCTCTAAAACATGTAAGAAGACTGCGCTGTGTTATTCGTAGCATAGCATATGTAGTACAGGCATTCCATTACATGACGTGGAGTCGGGAATGGTAAGTATCTAAATGTCGGCAGTTGTAGCTCAATGGCATAGTTAGCGGTTTAGTAGGCAACTGCTTGGCAATGAGATCTGATTCATAAGCGGCTTAGTGCAATTTTTCTTGCATTACTTCTTTCATTTTTTCAATCTGTAAAAATCACAAAATTAATAGAAAAAACAATTGACGATTCTTACTAAGACATTTTCAGCCCTCAAATGGGCACACCATATTTCTTTAATTCTTAATGTAACTTCCAAAAGACCTTCAACTTCAATGACTGACTGCAATCTGTGAGAAAGGGGTCTCATTTTCTGACCCCTCCTCCCAGGCAGCTAGGGTGATGTCTCAAAGGTCATCTTGGGTTCTTTGTGTAGGTCAGGCCAGTTTTCTTGCACAGTCTGTTTCATCTCTGCCCCTACATATTCAACAGGGTGGAGAAGGAAGCCATTCATGAAGAGTAATGCCATTCTGTTCTGCAAACCACTCCTCTACCATTGTTGATATGTCTACAGGAGACCGATCTTGGGCAGCCAAGTTGACATACCCTTTAAAGCATTCCAAGTCCACGTACACATCCAGTCCCAAACTGTCACTGGCACAACAACAATGATTATGAATAGCCTGTTGATGATGACACTTTGTGCATGAATAATGAGTCTGAACTGAAAGCAATGTGGTACAGGTATTTCAACTTGCTGGTGTACTGTCCTTGGGCATTATTGAACAAGTCATGTGCTCTGCTTCAACAGACTGACTGTTACATATCAATGAAACAGTGTGAATAAGTCTCTCATATTATGCCAAACAGAGGTAGTACATTTAAATTCTTTTGACTCCAGAGGGGTCATACTCCATCAGATGTGACTCACTGAAAGTCAAAATTCTATTGCATTTTCTGTAAGAAGTTAGCTGCACATCATCAAAATATGTTTCATGTAACACAATGGAGAGCATCATGGACAACAAATTATTGAACCAGAAGAATGTCTCTCTTATGGCAAAAAACTGAAAATATTCACATGGATCTGAACATGAGATGCTTAAATATATGTAAAGCCTGCATGTTGCTTGTTCAGCTACAGCGACCACCTACATCTACACTCTGCAAACCACCATTATGTGCATGGCAGAGGCTACATCCCATTGTACCATTATCAGAGTTTCTTCTCATTCCATTCACATACCGAGGATGGAAAGAATGATGGTTTAAATGCCTGTGTGTGATGTAATTAGTCTAATTTTATTCTTATGATCCTTATGTGATGGGTTTGTAGCATATTCCTAGAATCATCATTTAAAGCCAGTTCTTGAAACTTTGTAAGTAGTCTATGCCTGTCTCCAAGAGTTTGCCAGTTCAATTTCTTCCACATCTCTGGCACACTCCCACAAGTCAAACAAACGTGATCATCTTCAAACCTGTATCTATTCAGTTGATATACACTAAATCTATAGATATAACACATTATTTGCAGAAAAGATACTTTACCTTCTTGGAACAGTCAGACAAGAACAGTTTCCTGTAGTTTTTCAAGTAATGTAAATAGAGAAATATAGCACATTGGTTTTCAATCTTATCAGTGCTGCACCTGACCAACTGGCAGTGATTTAAGTGCGACAATTTTCGTCAAGTGTACCTCTGCTTTTTGTTTGTTAGTACATTAAGGGAAGGGTTGTTTGGATTCTGTGGTTTACTGGAGCTATACATGTCTTGTGTAGATGGGGATCCATTGATGGGGACAGATTACCTGCAGTACGTTGAATCTTTCGTGCAGATTCAGCGGAATTAGTAATGACTTTAAAGAGTTATAGATGTGGCTCTTTTTACAAGGTTTGGCAACAGACTCAGTTATACAGTAGGCTGAGGGCTAGGTTAGGTTGGAAGGTAACAGTTTAGTTGAGGATCAGTGAAACTAAGAAATCATTATGATCTTTCCAGAATGAGATTTTCACTCTGCAGCAGAGTGTGCACTGATATGAAACTTCCTGGCAGATTAAAACTGTGTGCCGGACCGAGACTAACTCGGGACCTTTGCAAAGTTTTAACCTACCAGGAAGTTTCACGATGATCTTTGTTTATAAAAACACTGCTCATTCCATATCACATATACGTCCCTGAGGAAACACCTATTTGATCTGAGAATTACAATAAAATTTGTTAGTAACAACAGCTCAAAACTTATTCCCAAGGAGGTACAGCATGCTGAATTTTACTTTTGCTGTTTTCATGTTAATAGCAACGTGAAAAGTTATCTCATATTGCTGCCACCAGCCAATTGTTAAGGTGTCACACTGCTGACTAATCCCAAATAACTTTATGACTGACACATTAATGGTTGGGTGGGGAGGGGGGAGGGGGAGGTTGGCAGTGTTGCCAGCATGCCATGCGCACATGTGGATAATATTAATTACTATATTTGGTTCTCCACTCGCAACACATGCAACTTGCTTCACCAGGCAAAAGAACTGCATTCACTTACGAAACATTCAGCACAACAGTGCCTACGGAACAGCTGAGGTTGGCTGGAGACTGATCCGTACCACTCAACTTGCAAAAATGTCATCACAAAGTTATTTTAATCACTGTACTGAAAGTAATTAATAACACTTTTGCTTACTCGTCTGCTGTAACTGACTGCAAACCTGCCATTTTGCATTCCAATTACAGCCCGTGACAAGCACTGCCCACCCTACTCTGCAAAACATAACATGCAAACTACTGCATGTCTATCCGGGTACTATGCACTTGACGAAAGTATCTAGCCTATCTTTTAAATTGTTTCTTTCTTGCTAATGTAGAATTTGTCACTTATCACCATTGTGAGCCATGATGAAACAATAATGAAATAAGAAATCACTAGATAATCCACCACTATGACACCTGATGTCCATACAGCCTATGACATTTACAGCGGAGAGCTCAGATTATTATTGAACACTCACTGGCTGTCTGATAAAGCATTACCTCAGATGTACAAAACATGTACACTTTACCTGCCATCATTTGTGACTACAGACACGAACCACAACAGCTGAATGTCAACCAACATTTAATCATTTCAGAACTAACACATCTTTAAGGATTTAACACAGTACTGCTTGTACAGTATATAGATCAAACATAGCATAGCATTTAAAATATAGAGAGTAGACGCTACTACCGAGCACAATAAGACCTGTACAAAATTCTATATTATTCAAAGATTTGATAAAATGTACTGATGTAATCCACAGAAAGAGAGTGACGACCTGAGGTCTATATATTACATAAGACTAGATTTAACTGAGGCAACTACTGTGTTCTTCGGCAGGTACAAAGGCTTAGACATGAAACACGAAGAGATTCTTTTTCACAAACACTCTGGCGACTTTAGGGCATAAAGCAATAAAAGGTTATGTTACCTTAGGGTAAAATGTCATGAAATCTGCTGACAAGAGTCTTCGTAGGAGGACGGCTGCCATTTGACGCTCATCTTCATTCACTGCTGCATTCCTAACTGTGCTTAGTAGACATGGAACTTTCGATTCGAATGGCAAATTGTTGTATGTCTCCTGAAAAAAGTTATCAAGTATTAGATGAAGTGGAAAGGGTAGAGCCATGGATTAGCTGATTTTTCCCCCCTGAAACGGTCACCTCTTTAACTTATGCGCAGTCTCCCGTCACAAAAGGTTAAGTGCGTTCCATCATTTTCTCCCTACGCAAAAGATAAGTCATTCCTATTACACTACCCTACTGAGATTTACACATCTCAAATTGACGAAAACACTATCAAACTACCATCAGCGAGAATAATTACGTTAGTTAGTAATAAAATAGACAATTCAGTGACAACACGAGGCGACTGCCAACGTGTAAATTATTGAGAAATATGTCCATTAATGACCTATGCAAATCACAGATCTGATGGATATTTTAATACAGCTATATTTCGCAGAATTTCTTACCTCTGCTGTAGATCTAACAGCATTATCAGTACTTAGGAGGCTGGTAATTAGTTGTTGAAATTGCTCCTGCTCTGCCGCCATTTTACCCTCAGACATTAAAAGAACGGCTACGCATGCGTTATTCAATTCGCGCGTTTTTGGCGCCTATCACAGATATTGTTGTTCTGTCAAACACAATGAGTATGAGTAACCTATGGTAATTACACTTGGTTAACGAAAGAAATTTAATCCTATCAAATGAACTTGGCAGCACGGTAGTAATTAAAAGGTAGAGCAAATATATATCAACCACGTTCAAAAAGTATTTACTTCCTTGTTCGACATCGGCAAGACTGTTGTGTAAATAAATGCAGGCTGTTAAAATGTATCATTATTATGTATTGGCCAATTCCCGTTGGGTGTCACGTCACGTCACATCGAAACAGTCCACAATGTATTTCAAATGGCGGGATTCACATGGGCCGTCATGTCACGTCACGTCACGGCACGGCACCGTCAAGGTTTCTCGGGAACAAGTTCATCGTCTGTCGTTGATCACGTGACCCCTCCAAGCTTGTTGTTTGTTTGTTGTGGTCTTCAGTCCTGAGACTGGTTTGATGCAGCTCTCCATGCTACTCTATCCTGTGCAAGCTTTTTCATCTCCCAGTACCTACTGCAACCTACATCCTTCTGAATCTGCTTAGTATATTCATTTCTTGGTCTCCCTCTACGATTTTTACCCTCCACGCTGCCCTCCAATACTAAATTGGTGATCCCTTGATGCCTCAGAACATGTCCTACCAACCGATCCCTTCTTCTGGTCAAGTTGTGCCACAAACTTCTCTTCTCCCCAATCCTATTCAATACTTCCTCATTAGTTACGAGATCTACCCATCTAATCTTCAGCATTCTTCTGTAGCACCACATTTCGAAAGCTTCTATTCTCTTCTTGTCCAAACTATTTATCGTCCATGTTTCACTTCCATACATGGCTACACTCCATACAAATACTTTCAGAAATGGCTTCCTGACACTTAAATCTATACTCGATGTTAACAAATTTCTCTTCTTCAGAAACGCTTTCCTTGCCATTGCCAGTCTACATTTTATATCCTCTCTACTTCGACCATCATCAGTTATTTTGCTCCCCAAATAGCAAAACTCCTGTACTACTTTAAGTTTTTCATTTCCTAATCTAATTCCCTCAGCATCACCCGGCTTAATTAGACTACATTCCATTATCCTTGTTTTGCTTTTGTTGATGTTCATCTTATATCCTCCTTTGAAGACACTGTCCATTCCCCCAAGCTTATCTCCTTCCAATACACATCCATCCTCTCATTCTTGATAATCCGTTTCTCCGTGCTTCCTTAGGTCGTGGTTTTAGGCATTGATATCAGTTGTTATTCTACGTCTTTGTCAATTGTTATGGAGGACAGCCGTACGAGTTGAGATCACGTGACGTGATAGACAGCGTGAATACACCCGGACGTGATGGTGCTATGATGTGACGGTGCCGTGACGGCCAGTATGAATTGGCCTATACAAAAATTTAACCTCTTTCCGTGTTTTTTGGTCGTATTTACAACATCTGGTTACTGTTGATTATTTGTTATTACTATTATTTAAGAAATATATGTTTTTTCCATATCAATGGTTAATTTCTAAGGAATTTTGTGTTTTATGGATAAAACTTGCTATGTAATGTGCGAAATTGATCTTATTTTTATTTGGTGTTGTTAAATTAAGTTGTGTACAAAAGTTGTAGGACAGCTCGAAGAATATAATATTACACTGAGAAAAACAAACAGCACTGCAAACAATATACATACAAGGTATTCCTAATGTCAGCAGGCCATTAAGGTATGTTAAGATCAGTTGTCCTTTTGGGACAACATACTAAACACATGAACGTGTTGTGTCTGTTCTTTCGGACATGTCCGAGAGAACAGACACCATGCAGCTCCGAGCGAGCCGAGATAGTCTGATCAGTTGTGATAACACTGTGTCCCACATGGCGCAGTGGTTACCACACCTGTCTAGTTAGCAGCGGATCCCGGGTTTGAATCCTGGTCCAGTACACATTTTCACTCATCGCCACCGATTCCACGTAATGTCCCAATGCAGCTGACAGCAATGACCCCTCCCCTTCCTTTCCTTTCGTTCCCTCTTCATCTTCAACTTACATATAACGTACTGAATATTTTCCCACTCTGTTTCACCTGCAGCTGATAAGCCAACTCATTATTTCCTGTTATGTCACTTGAGATTCTAGTCAAGCAAGTGGGTGGTCTTTGATGCCATAGTGTGGGAGTTTTTGTACTAATACATTATGTTTTACACAGTCAATCGCTTTAGCGACATCAAGAAAATCCACACAGGATGCCTACAATTCAGTTCATCTAGAACTAATATCACTGCAAAATACGATCTATGGACAAAGTAAACTAAACTAAAACACAAGATTCCTGTTATGTCACTTGAGATTCTAGTCAAGCAAGTGGGTGGTCTTTGTTGCCATAGTGTGGGAGTTTTTGTACTAATACATTATGTTTTACACAGTCAATCGCTTTAGCGACATCAAGAAAATCCACACAGGATGCCTACAATTCAGTTCATCTAGAACTAATATCACTGCAAAAATACGATCTATGGACAAAGTAAACTAAACTAAAACACAAGATTATAGTCCTGCAGACTATAAAGTCATTTACTATAGAAGGAAACAAATAAATTCTATAGATATTACACAACAATCTCATGTCTGCCCACATTCACCAATATTGGTCGCAACTGTTTTTATAAAACGTTTCAAACAAGGCATACTTATCTACATCTACACTCTGCAAACCACTGTGAGTTGTATGTACGTGGAAAGAATGATTGTTTGAATGCCTCTGTGCATGCAGTAATTATTCTAATCTTGTCCCAACGATACATGTGTGAGAGAAACGTAGGGGATTGTAGTACAGGGTGTATCAAAAATAATCATCCGATTTTTAAAAAATCAGAACTATTATGTTATTTGAGATATGCATGTGAACAACAAACTGTTGGAAAGAACGAACTCGCGAGTTTTACATGATTCCTATTATGGTAGTAGCAGTGTGTGCCCACTTCAGTTCTAGTAAAAATGGTGTTGGGACAACAGAAAGCATTTCTTATTTTACATTTTGCACAGTTCATGTCAGCAATAACTGTTCAGCGTGACTTTCGTACTAGGTACAGTGTGGGTCCTCCTACAGCACAGACCATTAGATGATGACATGAACAATTCCAAGAAACAGATTGTTTATGTAAAGGCAAATCGCTGGGCCATCATCGAGCGTCTGACACAGATGTTGAACTCATCCACCATAGTTTCACAAGGAGTCCACACAAATCCATCCGCTGTGCAACTTGACAGTTCAACATGCCCCTGATGTTTGTCTGACGTGTGTTGCGTCGACGTTTACACACGAAACCATACAAAATTCACCTACTGTAAGCTCTTCGTGAAGGTGGCGAACAATGAGTGGAGTTCTGTAATTTCACTCTTGGCAAGATGGAGGATGACAGTTTTCTTCCATGCTTAGTGTTAGTTTTAACGGGAAAAGGTGTATGGTCCATTTTTCTTTGCCGAGAACAGTGTTACAGGAAGTACATATCTCGATATGCTTCAGAACTTTCTTTTCCCACAGCTGGAGACTAATTCGAATGACTTCATTTACCAACAAGGTTAGGCACCACCACACTGCATGCGAATTTTTAAATCAAAGGATGACTGAACGATGGATCTGTTGCACTGGACCAAATGATTCAGCCTTACAGTACTGGCCAGCAGGATCACTGGACCTGACTGAATGTGATTATTTATTGTGAGATTTATGTGCCTCCATTACCAGCAAAATGAATGAACTGAGACATCTCATAACAGCAGCTGTGGAAGCTGTAACTCAAGACATGCTCGCTGCAGTGTAAGAACAGTTTGAATATCGCACTCACATATGCCATGCATCGCAAGGCGGGTATATTGAACACCTATGAAAAGGAATGAAAAAAAATTTTGAGTTTCCTGTTCACCAAAAAAACAAAATTCATTGCAAATGTTCTTAGTTTCAGAAATATGGACGTGCCAAATAAGATTATTCTTTTTGATGCACCCTGTATATCCAAAGAGTAATCATTTAAAGTCAGTTCTTGAAAATCTGTTAATAGACTTTCTCAGGACAGTTTACGTCAATCTTCAAGAGTCTGCCATTTCAGTTCCTTCAGTGTCTCTGTGATGCTCTCCCATGGATTAAACAAATCTGTGACCATTCGTGCTGCCCTCCTCTCTATACGTTCAGTATCTCCTGTTAGCCCTATCTGATACAGGTCCCACAGACTTGAGCAGTATTCTAGGATGGGTCGCCTTAATGATTTGTAAGCATTCTCTTTTGTAAACAGATTTCACTTCCTCAGTATTCTACTAACAAACCAAAGTCTACCACCTGCTTCATGCATGACTGAACCTTTGTGATCATTCCATTTCACATCCCTGCAGAGTGGTGTACCCATGTATTTATTTGTATGAGCTGGCCGATTCCAACAGTGAGTCATTGATATTATAGTCATGGGATAGTCGTTTTGTGCAGCACAAAATTTTACATTTCTGAAAATTTAGAGCAAGTTGCCAATCCCTGCAGCATGTTGAAATCTTATCAAGATCTGATTGAATATTTATGCGGGTTCTCTCAGATAGTACTTCATTATAGATAACTTCATCTGTAAAATGTCTGATTTTACTATTAATATTGTCTGAAAGGTCATTAACATACACCATGAATAGCAAGGGTCCTAGCACACTGCCCTGGAGCACACTCAAAGTTACTTCTACAGCTGATGATAACTCTCCATCCATGATAAAATGCTGTGTCCTCCCTACCAAGAAGTCCTCAATCCAGTCACAAATTTTATTTGATACCCCATGCTCGTACTTTTGAGAATAAGCATAGGTGCAGTATGGGGTCAAATGCTTTTTGGAAAACACATAACATTGCATCTACCTGGTTCTCTTCATCCAAAGCTTTCAGTATGTCGTTTGAGAAAAGTTGGGTTTCACACAATCGATGTTTTCGAAAACCTTGTTGGTTGCCATTGAGGAGGTCAATCTCTTCAAGATACCTCATCATGTTTGAGCTCAGAATATGTTCTAAGATTATACAATAAATCATCAAAGATACGGGATGGTAGTTTCGTGGATCACTTGTACTACCTTTTTTGTAGACAGGCATCATCTTTGCAGTTTTCCAAGAACTGTGCGTGGTTTTCTGTTCGAGGGAGCTATGGTAGATTATAGTGAGGAGAGGCTCTAGCTAACTCAGCCACAAATTCAGTATAGAATCTGACAGGAATTCCATTGAGACCTGCAGCTTTGTTCAGGTTTATTGATTTCAGTTTTTTCTCAACACCATTTACACTAATACTTATTTCATTCATCTTTTCAGTGGTATGAGGGTTAAATTAGGGAAATTTTTCTGGATTTTCCTTTGTAAAGGAACATTTGAAAACGGAGTTGAGCGGTTCAGCTTTTGCATTGCTACCATCAATTTCAGTTCCTGTATCATTCGCTAGGAACTGGTCAAAATTTGCTGCTATTAACAGCCTTTACATAAGACCAAATTTTTTTTGGGTTCAGTGAAAGATCATTTGACAATATTCTGCTATGGTAGTCATTGAAGGCATCATGCATTGCTCTCTTGACAGCCAAACGTGTTTAATTCAGCATATCTCTATCTATAGCCATACACTTTGTTTTACACCTATTATCAGTAATGTCTGTTTCTTTAGAAGTTTCTTTACAGTGACTGTGTAACATGGACATTCCCTCCAATTATGAACTGTTCTACTAAGTATATATCTATCCGGCGTGTAGTCAACTATACTTTTAAACTTCAGCCAGAGTTCCTCTACATGCTCCTGACCTGTACTGAAAGTTTCAAGTTCCTCACAGAGATATGACATTACTGATTTCTTACCTAGTTTACTGAACATATATAACTTCCTGCTTGTTTTAGTCGTCCATTGTGCTATGGAAATCATTATTGCCACAACCACATCATTGTCACTGATAATAGTTTCGATGTGGATATTCTCAAAGAGGTCAGGGCTTTTTGTTGCCATTGGATCCAACGTATTTCCATCATGAGTAGGGTTCCTAACTATCTGTTCTAGGTGGTTTTCAGAGAAGACATTTAGCAAAGTTTCACAGGATGTCTTATCACACACACCACTAACAGAACCGTAATTTTCCCAGTTAATTGTTGGATGGTGTTTTTTTCTCTACTGCGCCAAACACGCCATCTCCATTTCTCATTTGCTTGTCCTTCCGATATACACTTAAATTTTCCCACAAAATCTCACTGCTATCAATTTCAGGTATCAATCAGCATTCTGTACCTAGCATTATATGAGCTTCACTGCTTTTCATCAGTGCTTCAAACTCTGGCACTTTGTTGCGAATGCTTCGGCAGTTTACCATTAAGATTTTAATACTCTCACCTGTGGGAGGCATTTCTTTCGATTTTACACTGACACTTCTGGGTTTGCTACAGCTGTCATCTGGATTGGATGGAGAGTCGCCTAATCCAAAAACCCCTGTGTGCACTCCACACACATTCCGCCACCTGAGTAGCAGCGTCTGATGTGTAGTGCACACCTGACCTGTTTATGAGGACCGTTACAGCCTAGGTTGTCACAGAACTTTCGAAGTCTGTAGTTCAGTCCTTCCAATCAACTCAGAACCAAAGGTCCACGATCAGTTCCGAGGACAATGCTGCAAATTGTGAACTTCGCCGAAACTCCATGCACAAGGCTGGTCTTCTCAACCTTCTCTGTCAATGGCTGAAACGACCCAAGAATGATTTGAAGCCCAGATGACAGGCATCATCTGTTCCAATGTGCGCCATAGTCTGCAGTTGGTTGCATACTGTCCCCTCAAAGGCTGCTGGAATAACCCCTTCAACATGTTGATTGAGCCCCCAGGCACACACACGAATTGCATCTGGTATGCTTTCCTGTCTCTTGTTGCAATTTCCCTAAGGGATACCATCATTCACCGTACATTTGAACTGCTGACGATAAATAGACCTACCTTTCTGTGTTTGCCTCCTCCTGACACTGGACAAAACAGGCTTCACCACAACAAGTGAAGCGAATCCCACTGGGTGAATTTCATTGAAAGATGGCACCTCGAAGTTTTTGGTTAGGGAGATCGGTACAACACCCTGAGTTCTCTCTAGTCCCCCATCCACCTTATACAAGACGCCTATATCTACTATTGACACGCCACTTGCAGTCAAGTGGACGGGTAATGACAGATACTGTACTTGCTGCAGAGCAGACAGGATCCACAAGAATGGATAGTACTTGAGGTACCTCTGGTACAGGCATCACAGTTACACGACTCTCAAGAGCTCTTCCAATACACCAATTAGTAATAGTTGTCAATCCCTTGGCAGTAGTCAGGTCGATTTCCAGCTGCTTGCGAACGTCCGCGGCGTTTAAGAACAGCTGATGCCATGTATTACAAGGCATTGAACAAAGGATTTTAAAATAAACTTGTTGGTTATCTTTTAATCTGTAGAGCTAAAAAGTTGTTATTCGCTATAAGAATTGAAGCATATACACAAAATGAGATATCTATTAAGGCAACACAAAAACCTGCGGTTATAATGACTAGTTTCCTAAAACGTTTTGTGTTAATTGTAGTTGTTAGCGAACTCGAAAACCGAGTTGAAATGAAATGTCGTGTGGCTAGGGCCTCCCGTCGGGTAGACCGTTCGCCTGGTGCAGGTCTTTCGATTTGACGCCACTTCGGCGACCTGCGCGTCGATGGGGATGAAATGATACTGATTAGGACAACACAACACCCAGTCCCTGAGTGAAGAAAATCTCCAACCCAGCCGGGAATCGAACCCGGGCCCTTTGGATTGACAGTCTGTCACGCTGACCACTCAGCTACCGGGGGCGGACGAAAACCGAGTTAATTTACGATAAAAGCAGTTAATATATAGGGCTACTTCTTCAGGGAAAATTAGATGTAACACA
Organism: Schistocerca americana; assembly: GCF_021461395.2. Lineage (NCBI taxonomy): Eukaryota > Metazoa > Arthropoda > Insecta > Orthoptera > Acrididae > Schistocerca > Schistocerca americana. The sequence continues at coordinate 132,064,352 of NC_060120.1, forward strand.
AGATGTTAGTTAGTAAATCTGCTACAGTAACTAAATCACAGACTCCGATTTGTTACAAACTGATGGTAGATTATACAAAGGACATTGGTAACTTGCGAAATTTCTCAAAAACGCATATTTATTTGGGTTGATATACAATTAAATTCAAGATTAATGTGTACTTTGGCTGAATTGTGAACCACAAACGCTGATTTGCTACTAATTAAATCACGTTTCCAAAACACTTGTACCACTAACCTACGAATATATAGTTTTTAAGCATCCGAAATTTCTGAAACTAACCTATTTCTCAGGTAATTGTACAATGAAATTAGAGAAAGATTATAGGCCTAATGTGCTTAAAAATTTAGTTTAAGCGTACATTCGACGATAACAATACTAGTTTATCGCGGCACATGCGAATGTTCGAAATTTCATAATATATCACAGTACAAACGGTTTTGATACTATCAATGAAATATTACACAGAAGAAGCGACGTGAACAGTAAAGTAAGCTGATATAGACCTTAAGATCGACACACGATATTGTACAAGCGGTCTCACACACAACGGTAAATTCCTAAATCGGCTTTTATATATAAATAAACGTGCGTATTGCGGATTTTTCACTTCGCTGATACTTTGCACATTTCTACACTGGTGTACCGAAGAAGAGCGCTGCAGAGTAGGTTTATCTCGATGAAGATCGCTAAAATGTGCAGCAGCAACAAAGGATGTCTTCTTCCTGTTGCCCAATGAGGCAATATAGTGAAAATCTTTTTTAAAAAAATAAGTAAATGTGTGCACAATTACTGAGGTACCTCCTCATGCAGTCTGCAGCTAAAATACTGGGCCTGATTCTTGAGTAACAGTTTTCAAATCAACAACCAGATATCATATAGAGCACATTTTCAGCAATCTTATAACAATTCACGATTTGTCACGTATGTTGGATGTTAGAAGCGTCTAGCGACAGAAAAACTATCGCAAATACCTACCGAAATATAAGAGAAAATGCCTATGATGAGCAACATTAAGTATTCCACCAAAACAAATAAGTAGAGTGCATAATTCTAAGTTAGATTCTTAAGTAGAATCATTAATACATGACTTAGGAAATAATGATCATGAAAACATAAAAATAATGTTACTATACTGCCTGAAATATCAAACAAATGCGTGCTTTACTGGACGAACATTGACTATCCCACGAAGAATTAGTAAGTGATCCAATACGATATCTATGATTATCATTTAAAAAATGTTCATATAATGTGGTACAATTTCACTTGACTTGTCCTATAAGTTTTCACTAGTACACTCCTTGAAACAGGACCAAATAAAATCTATTAGTGAAAGGTCATGGGAGATCAAATCTGTAATGTGGTCAAGTACCAGTGTACACCAATAAAAGATTTAAATTGATTATTAAAATTATAGTTAAAAATTAACCTTAAAATAAAATTCTGAGGGCGATGTTACTGTAGGCAAGTATTTCCAATGCTTAATTGTTTCCGCTATTTCTTTGACAAGTCTATGTAGTCGACAGATAGGGGAAATATTTGCAATGCTCAATTTTCTTCCCTATTTCTTTGACAAATCTACACAGTTGATGGGTAGCGGTGTGTCGTTTGTCAGGGAGCAGGCGTTTGGGTCCTAGGTGCCAGTATTATAGCTTCTTCAGAACCTTCTACAACGCAGGTAGTAGGCACCAACATTAGATAAGGCTAAAACAACAGTGTGCTTCCACACCACTCTTTGGATCAAATAAGACACAAACTGATACCAGACGGGTTAGCATTTGTTATAGCAGTTCAGAGAAAGAGAATGTTAATGTAGCATTACTTAATTGCACGAGTGTCTATGGAAAGGTCCTGAACTAGTCTTGCTTATAAATGATAACGATGTCTGCATTATTACAGGAAGCTGGCTGAAGCCATATGTCACTGGCTATAAAACTCTAAACTCCAAATGGAATGTTTGTCACAAAGATAGGTTGAATGCTGGTGGTGGCGGAGTGCTTATAGCAGTACAAAATGTGATAATACCTAGTGAGCTTAATCCCAGTTCCGAGTATGAAATAATTTGGGCGAAGACAGGTGTTAAAGGTGCATCAAAAATGGTCGTCAGATTCTTCTGACGGGAGCAGTAGTGGTGGAACATTTGGAGGGAAATTTGGGAATATTTCCCATAAATTTCCTGTTAGTGTGTGGTATTAGGTCTTGATACAAACTTATCAACTGTACACTGGGAGACTCAAGTGATAGGGAGGGTAGCAGAGCAGGGAATCATACGAAATTATTCTAAATACTTATCCAAAAAATTGATTGAGCAGTTAAGCAGAGAATCGACTTGGCACTCCACTGTGCAGACAACGTGCTATGATTGGGAACAATTCCCTTGTGTTGAGGAATGTAGTTCTACTGCTGACACCTTCACATGGACACCTGTCATGTGTAAGCTGTAAGCTACAATTATTGTGCATTTGATTAATGTGGACGTGACCGACTCCACAGAGCTGACTGGTCTGGACATGACACATTTATATCTTATAATTATGTGAGTACACCATTCTTCACAACTTTATCTTTCATTTTGTACGTTAACCCCTTAGCACTTGTACTCTAATAGGACCTCCTCTTGTTTACAGTTGGTGGCACCTGAAGGTGACGCTTGAGCTTCAAAACCTGTTGTGCAATAAACAAAGAAATTGCTGGCAACTGAAGTGGATCTTTTATTATATAAAGACTTACGTGGAGTTGCAGTATATGTGGTATTTTTGAATAAAAACCCAATGTACAACATGAAAAAGATGAAAGCTAGGTGTCAGATTTTTCTTGCTGAGCTCACTGGAGATTTGGTTCAACCAAATATCAAAATATGGCCAAATAGGACTTCGTAAATCTGTTCTTCATTTATGGAATGTTCTGTGCATGAACCTCAAGACTCCAGTGTACCAGTAAAAGGAAAAACTCCAACTAAAAAAGTGTTGATACAGAAGTGATCCTAAAAAAGGAAGACTGCAGAAAGTTGTATGTAATAACTGCAGAAGGAATGTGTGTGGCGAGCATTCGACCTCCATAGTGATTACATTGATTAAATTCAGTTTACGTTCCATAGACCCAAAAAATGAGACGATTCTCGTGGGTGTGGAACATAAAAACATAATACATTTGAATATAGTACTTACTATCCTGATCATTTCTTAGGGGATTGTCGAAATAGGTGAATACAATGCAGTAAACTGGAACAGCTAATATTTACAGAATTAACACACTGCCAGAATGAAACATTGTTAGGCTCTATTAATAAATTTATCAAATGAAAAATACTTAATCTTGCCTGTTGTGACCAAGTGCTGTCAAAACTGAAATCTAACCGACATTTTTACTTAAGCTGGCTTAACAGTCTCTGTTGCGATATTCATCTATATAGTATGTACAACAATTGCTCTGTGTGAAAAACACAAAAACAGAGCGTTTTCAAGAACAAAATCTATGAGTGTAATACAAGGAACTATAACACATGTACAGGACCTTTTTTTTCCAGGGTTTATCATTCAGTGAATTTTAGAAAATAAAATAAAAATTTTGTTATTTAACCACATTAAATTCTTATGCTGATGTTAATAAAATCTTGCTGAAACACTATTTATTCATATTTTCATTGTTGTCTTAGTGGAAAAATAACATTATGAAGAAACATTGCCTATCAGTCTCACAGGCTCATCTAACGTGTCTACTGTGCAAAAATAGCTTGGGTATTCTAGGATTAACATATAAATATCACAATAACTTCAACTGTTATTGAAACAATAGGCAGTTCATAATGAAGTTGACGAATGAGGCTATGAGATGCACCGAGAACGATTTTTTTTAAACCGAATAGTTCCTTTAAAACATTTGAGAAAGTTTGCAGTGTAGCTGGCATGTGTATGCCTCCAGTCCTAACTGTAATCGAGGTAGGCAGAGAACGAATCGACGTAATGGATGAAGAACATGTCTCAATAGGCGAAAGGCATCTGAGGTGGCCGCTTCTTTGGAACAGAGGATTGAAATCACTTAGCACTGAGAACAAGAACGCCTTTCTGTGCATGGGCCAAGTTATATTGCGCGACCTCTAACATCTTACAAGGCCACGACGTTGAGGTCACGGATTTATTTCAGACTTTGTACACCATTAATGGGCCAGTAAAACAACATAATGAGCAAGTAGTAAAGTGCACCACTCTGGCAATTCCGAGAAAATCGCGGGAGAAGTTTTACACATCTATTACGTAACGGATGTATCTCTGTGAGACAGGTATTGTAGGAAGTCTTTGTGGTCAAGTGGTTACCGTTCACGCTTGGCAAGCAGGTGATGGAAAAGGCAGCGATTCGAATCTCATTCGTACTGAATGATTTAATGGGAAAGGCAGTGATTCGAATCTCAGTTGTACTGAAATTTTTAATAATTTTTTCCTTCTTGGTTATATTATTTAATTTATATGACATTTGAGAGGTAATATAATAAAAAAAAAACCTACGTGCGTTTTCAGGAAGTTGTAGTGAATTTCATATATTACTTGACTACTTACTATTTGTAGCTCGCTCAGCTGTCCGTGCAGTCTAACACACTGCTTCCCAAGCTGGAAGGCATGCCGGTCCTCGGCATGAATCTGCCCGGTGGATTAGTGTCGAGGTCCGATGTGCTGGCCAGCCTGTGGATAGTTATTAAGGTGGTTTTCCCTCTACCTCGGGGAATGCGGGCTGATTCCTATTATTCTTTCTCAGTTACTCTACGTAGGCGATTGCTGCGCAAACACTGCCTCCACCCACACATACACCATAATAATTACTCTACCATGCAAACATTTGGGGATACACTCATCTGGTATGAGATGTTCCGAGGTGGGGGGGGGGGGGGGGGGAGGGTACACTGGGGGCACAACCGCACAATAGCCCTGATTTCGGTGTGGGGCAGCTGTGGGGCACGTGGACTGCTGTGGCCTGTTGTGGGGTTGTGAACCAGAGAGGGCATGGTGGGATGAAGTCTCTCAGTCGTTTCTAGGTCCCTGGTTTAATACACACAATACAATATACACAGTCACTATTTCTAATTAAAATTTCAAGGACGAGGGACAAGCCTGGAAAGGCCAAGTCAAATCTTGATAAATAATTATGCGGATGACATTATTCACAATGAGCCACAATGCGCCAGACCACAAGAGTAATGAACAATTACTAGCCGGCTGTCTCTTGACACCACACCTTGCAGGATACTACTTGTCATACAGACATGAAAAACATAAATTTAAACTTTTTTTATTATATTATCTCCCGAGTGTCGTATAAATTAAATAAAATGAACAGTGATGAAAAAAAGATTAATGATTAAGTTAGAGTGGGAGTCGAACCGTCGTCTCATTCACAATCGTCCCAGGAAGCTCGGAAGCTAATCACTTGACCACCATGAACTCTATCGTCCAGCACCTATGCACATATACATAAGCCACATAACAGACGCGTAAAACATCTCTTGCGATTTTCTCTGAATTGCCAGATTAGTGCATTTTACTAACTGCATGTTATGTCGTTTCAATGGCTTACTAAAGGCATACAAAGTTGGAAGTAAATTTGTGGTCCTAATGCCGTGGCCTCTCTATATTAGGTCGGCTGGTGACAAACCGACCAAAACATTTCGACTCAGTGTAGAACAGGAAATTAGTGGTCATAAGACCTTTACATTGTCACTAAATACGGTTGTGAATAGGAATACAAAGAAAGGTGGGAGGATCTTTCTACTTAGCAAGAGCGACATGAAACAAATTTAAGATTACCTCACTGGTCAGCATGAAAATTTCGTCTCCAAAACTAACAACGTTGAGTATCAGTGGACAAAATTCAAAAGTATTGTACAATATTCTTTAGAGAAGTGTGTGGTGAGCAAAGTTGTGAGACATGGAAGAGACTATGTTAGAAAGCTGCTAGGAAACCAAAGAGAGCTTCACTGCACATTTAAATACATCCAAAGCCTCACAGACAAACAAAAAATAAACATAGCCAAAATTCGTGTGAGGAGAAAATTTGTGAAGCGTTCAATAAATTCAGAAGTAAAATTCTTTCCAATGATTTGACAGAAAATCCTTGGAAGTTTTGGACCTTATGTTGAATCGGTAAACAGATCAAAGGCATTTATCTGATCACCATAACAGTACTGAAAAGAAGGATGACACACAAAAATTCTAACAATACTGAACGTCTTTTTCCGAAACTGTTTCACAGCCGAATATCGCACTGCAGCACCTCCTTTAAAACGTCACATGAACAACTAAATGGCTGATATCGAAAAAAGTGACTGCGGATAGACAAGCAAGTGAAATTGCTCAATAGATGGAAGGCCACTGGACTTGATGGGACATCAGTAGTATTCTACATAGTGTATTCGAAAGAATCTGCCCCTCTTGTAGCAACAGCGTATGGGATTACGGCGCTGTCTGGTTTATGAGAGCTTGAAAACTATTTTTGTGGCCATTCATAAAGCGAAGGAGAACATACTGACCATAGTATCCAGTCTGCAAGTCCACATTCGTCATTTGTTCACTGAAATAAATGTTTCTACTCGCCATTTACTCAGCGGGATCAGAAAATATGTTTATATATTAAAGTTTCGAGGTTTAGCTGATTCAACTACATTTTTTTAAAAAATTCACACACAAAACATAGTAATATTCCTGACAACAATTGTAACAATAATAATAATAATAATGTCTCCATCATAAATAACACTAGGAGCAGTTCAGAGGCGACCTCTGTGATAAGTTCTCATTAAATGGCTTTCGCCCCGACTTTTAGAAATGAAAGTTACTTGCTCGCCACAAAAGTGGAAAATGATCTTACCATTTGCCACACTGTTTTATTACGGGCGGCACACAAACAGTTATTTCCGTGAAATCTGAGCGAAGCAGGACAGTGTACAGTCCTCGCGAGTTCATTTCCCATTTGCACCGAAAATATGCGTTTAGTTTCAGTCTGGCTGTGACATCACCCAAGACAGCGAGCAAGCCAGCATTTGACTGATGAGGACCATATGGTAGAGGGCGCGAAGTGAAGTCATCGTCTCACTGATGCAGCAGCATCAGCTGGTCGAGTTTCCTTAGTTCGGCCTGGAGCAGGTTAAGCACGGTGAGCTGTTCCTGCAATACCTGATGGGATCGGGATTTGTGACTAGAGAGATCGAAGGTCCTAACAGTTGATTTGGGTTTGTCCTGAGTCTGCTGGGAAGTGGATCACTCCCACAGCAGAGCCAGCCACTGTGTTCTTGCCCAGTGGTGTGGTTGGTGGCCCAGGTCTCTGATGAGCCCATTGTGGGATTCACCTTCTTTCTCATAGAACTTGTATGCTGTGGACCGGAAGTGGCCCCTCAGCAACAGGATGCCGGTGTCTTCATGTAGTTGTTGCCTGGGTTATGCCCTGGGTACACGCAGGACGAGTTTAAGCGCCCTGTTTTGGGCCGTTTTCAGGCTGGCTGTCTCGGAGTCAACGGCATTGCCCCAAAGCATGGCCGCATACTCCAGCACTTGGCATGTCAGCGTGAGTGTAATTCCATGGTGAGATGGCAGGGTAAAGGGCGTGGAGGCGTCCTATAGCCCTCTCCCTCATCCAGAGAATGTAAGGGCCCCACGAGCGGCGCTGGTCTTGCTTGATGCCGAGGTAAACTACAGTCTTGGTCCATGGGATGCGGCCTCCCATGATGGTGAGTGGCGCATTGTCCGACGGTATGCTCCTCTTACTGAAGATGACCACCTGGCTCCTTGGGGGGATTGAACTTGAGGAGCCATTTAGCAGACCATAGTGTGAGCGTACAGGCTAAGGGAGAATAGGGCAGTGTTGTCAGCATAGAAAGCTAACTCCACCCTATCCACCAGCGGCGCTTCAGCCATATAGAGGGAATACAGTGGGGGACGCAGTACGAACCCCTGAGGTACCCAGCTCGAATAGGCCTGATGGTGGACATTCCTTAGTCGGCCCATATGTGGAATGAGCTGAAAGAGAGGTATGACTTCAGGAGGATCACATGCGATGTTGGGACCCCATGTACAAAGAGTTTGTACATGAGGGGCCATCATGCCACATGGAGTCAAAGGTCTGGGAGACATCCAGGAATACTGGCCCAAGGGATTCCCTCACCGTCATGGCCCTCAAACGGGCTCCACAGGACGTAACAGCCGGTGAGTGGTGGCATGGCCACCCCAGAAACCAAACTGTTCATCTGGGAAGAGATGTCCCTGGTCGACATGCTGAAGAAGGCACTTCATATAGATCCTCTCAAACACTTTCAAGAGGGCCAGTAACAGATTAATGGTCCAGTAACTTGATGGCAATTGTGGGTGCTTGTTGAGTTCTGGGATGGCGACCACTTCCACATGCTTACACATGGAAGGGAAGACACCTGAAATTAGGATCTCATTGAAGATATCCGCCAGAGGTTGATGTACCATTGGCAGTTGTTACAGCAGGAGCATGCCAGTGATGCCATCACATGCTACCACACATTTGGGCGTTCAGTGTCCGAAGTTGTGAAGCGACATCCTCAGCAGAGATTGGGTAATTATGTCGTCCTCCTCCCTGATAGCCAGGAAGTTGGGGAGCCGTTCCTCAACAAGGCATTTGTCTACCTCGTCAACTACTTCCTCTACTGGCATGAAGTTGGCTTGGAAGGCGTCCGACAACACGCTGGCTTTGGCGTTGAGATTGCTGATGGGTTCCTGGTCGATGAGTAGAGGTGAGGTGCATTGTCTGCACCACAGGAAGCTGTGCACGACACTCCACGATTGAGGGAGGCGACCAAGTCAACCTAGCCCCTGTTCTGGTGGCCCTCCACAGCTGCCTCAATCTCGCAGTGCATTTGGTTTAATAGGCGTTTCATCGTCGGCTGAAGTGTGAGTTGCCACTCAGGGAACATCCAATTTCTTCCAGCAGTATCTGCCAAAATGGGAGGCAGCAGGCGAAGGGAGAAGTCCCTTGGTCGTAGAGGCCAGCCAGGTGTGGCAACGTCAGCAGCTTGGAGCAGTGCATCATTGAGGAAGGCGAGGGTCCTTCCTCCATTGGGTTGGTTGCTTGTTGGAGGTGAGTGAGCATCTTGCTGGTATTGTTTGACATTGACATTCCTGTAGGAGGGATGGTCAGCTTGGACCACTGCAATCACCACATCCATGTCAAAGATCATGGGGATGTGATCTGATGACGAGGCTGTTCTCATCACAGTAGATATAAACTTGTCGATCCCCTTGAGGATGGCAATGTTGAGGGCATCAGGCTGCCCAAGACCTGGGAAGATCGTTGGGTTGAAAGGACCTACAATTATGGCGCAGTTCTGTTGCGCAGAACGCAGGAAGCAACATACACTGCTGTAGGTGAGGAGAGATCCACTTCGTGGTCTTTGCATTGAAGTCCCTGCCAATGAAAAGCCGCCCCTCCACTGCCAGCAGGGTGTCGATGCCAGCGCTCTGAAGAAGCCCCCACGGTGGTTGGTAGGTTGAAATGAAGGTGATCTTGCCAGCAATGGTGTGGATCAGCACGCCAGTGGCCTCGATCATGGCCAGCTTCAGTAGGTGCACCTGGTGGTGCTGGATAGAATTCTTGACATCGACAGTAGTGCCACCACCGGCAGTTACTCTATCTGTCCAGTAGAAGCTGAAGTTTGGCGCCCTGACAGGAAATTCCGGGCTTAAGGTGGGTCTCACAGACGAGGCAAATATCTATTGCCTCGACATAGAGAAATTACCTGAATTCTCCATATTGTGTGAACTCAATATTTGCATTGAAAACACAGATCTGCAGACCTTAGGTATTATCGTCATCCATCTATGGCGTGGTGGCAATGGCGACCTGGAGGGCCGTCGAGACAATGGAGACTAGAGCTGGGAGTTGGGGCATGACTGTATTAAGGGTTTGCAGCAGAGTTCAAACCTCGTTTTCAGGAATCCCATTGGTCAGCGTGGCCATAGGAGTAGAGTCCTGAGGAGCAGGTGGAGCCTGGGTGGTCGTTGCTGGGAAGGCAGGCTGTTTTAGCACGACTGTGGCAGTGTGCTGGGTAACACAGTCAGCCTGTTGAGGGGCGGGGGCCACAGGAGAGCGACCTCCGAGGCGTCCACAATGTTGGGAGGTGGACTCCTGGCCAGTCACCTGTGCTTTGCCGACAGACGCGTAGTTGACTCCAGACTGCACATTGTGTGCCACCTGCTGCTACCGCGGTTGTGCGTCTTGAATGCAGTGCAGCCCTTATAGCTAGCCACATGGGTTTCACTACAGTTGCAGCACTTTTGTGGGTCTTCTTTCTTCTTAGAGCATTCCTTGTTCTGATGATGCCTAGCGCACTTGACGCAGTAGACAGGCGTGGTACATTTCTTGGAAACATGGTCGAGTCCTTGGCAAGAGAAGCTTTGCAATCTCTCGCTCTTGACTCGAAATGTCTCGGCCGTGGTATCGATGACAGCGATCCTGTCGATACTGAAGATCTTTCGGTTGACGCAGTTGTCAACCAGGACGATGACGAACAGTGGCGTCTTCCTGTGCGTCCTGGGAAACTTCATCTGGTCAACTGTGCGAACCGCAAAGCCCCTCTCAGGCCTATTTATATATGGGCGCAGTGGACGACCGAAGAGGACACCTGCCGTTATTTTCTCTATCCCCAAGAAGCAACATGGCCGGTTTCTCAGACACATATCATTTTATGACACTATTGTGTATCAATCTTCAATCTTTGTAAATTTTGTATCAACGGAGTTAAGTAGGCACAGAAAAAATTTTAGCTCGCCTACATATAAACTTTGTCGACTAGAATTTTTAGAATGGAACTGACAGTAGCATCAGCATCGAAGCATACTAGTGTTGAGTTTGTATCTGTTCTTGGGCGCCATGACCGACCTCATTTGAACACTTCTGTCAAGAGAGTTAATTTGGAGCTGGAACGGCTGCTCATGTCGGGTGCGGGGTCACACATTGGTGTGGTTCATGTTGATTCTCTCAGTAGGTGGGATTATACTAGGCATGGCCTTCACCTCAACAGGAAGGGGAAGGGTAAATTGGCTGGGGAAATAGCAGGAAAGTTAAAGGGGGGAGGCACTGTCATGAGTGGTAAAATACCAGTGGTTATAGGATTCAGAAAAGACCCTTTTTTAGGGTAGGGAGGACAGAAAGAAAGCAAATTTTAAGAGAGGTTAGAAATGAGACAAACCTTCAGTTTGAGAAAGAAATCAAAAAACATAATTCCAGCTTATTACATCAGCATAAACAGCGATTGGTTAAGAATTTTCAACTGTCAGCAGATATTTTAACTCCACCCAATTTTAACTCAGTCAATGTGAAATGTCAGCTATCTTTATTGCATCAAAATATTCGAGGACTGAGAAATAAAATTAATGAATTAACTATCTGCATAGATGAATTAGAGTCTTCAAACCCAGCTGACATAATCTGCCTCTCTGAACATCATATGACCACTGGTATAGAACTTTTAAGTGTTACAGGATTTAGGTTAGCATCTCACTTTTGTAGATCAGAAATGGAGAAAGGAGGAGTTGCCACATTCATCAGGAACTGTCATAAATTTAAGAACATAGACATTCATAAAGTTTGCCTAGAACAGCATATGGAAGCATGTGCAACAGAATTAGAATTTCACAAAAAATCCTTCATAATATTAAATGTATATCGAGCACCTGCAGGTAACTTTAATCTGTTTGTAAACCACCTTGAAGCTGTACTGGCCCATTTAACAACCAAAAACAAAGAAATAGCGGTTGCTGGTGATTTCAATGTAGATTTCCTTAAAGACTCTTATTTGAGTTAGTAACACTATCATTCAACTTAAGTCCCACTGTAAAGTTCCCCACCAGGATAGCCAATTGCTCACAAACAGCCATTGATAATATCTTTATAGAAAAGTACAATGAACAAAATTATATTACAAAACCAATTGTCAATGGCCTCTCAGACCATGACATGCAGTTCCTTCTGTTAAATGTTAATACTGAACACGATATAAAATCTGTTAAATCTGAGCTCAAGAGGGTAATCAGTAAGCCAAAAATTGATTATTTTAGGACACTCCTCAGAGACATTCACTGGACTGATGTTTACAGTGCTCATGGCATGAATGAAAAATATAACATTTTTGCTAATAAAGTGCTTACCTTATTCGAACTCTGCTTTCCCCCAAAACTTACCAAGGTCAGAGCAAAGTCTACAAAGAAGCCATGGATTACTTAAGGAATAGGAATATCTTGTAAAACAAAAAGAAAACTGTATCTGTCAATCCGAAAAAGTTCTGATGTTGATGCTACAGCACATTATAAGAAATACTGCAAAATATTAAAGACTGTAATACGGATATCAAAGCAAATATATTACAAGGAAAAGATAGTCATATCAGATAACAAAACAAAGACAATATGGGATATAGTGAAGGAGGAGACCGGTAGAACCAGACATGAAGAGGAACAAATAGCATTAAGAGTAAATGATACATTGGTGACAGATGTGTATAGTGTTGCAGAACTTTTTAACAAACATTTTATAACTGTTACTGAAAAGATGGGGTTGTCAGGTTCGGTAAATGCTGCTATGGATTACCTTAGACCAGACATTTCAAGTAACTTCCATAATATGAATTTGACCCTCACAACCCCAACAGAAATAATGTCCATCATAAAATCCTTAAAATCAAAAACATCTAGTGGGTATGATGAAATATCAACAAAGTTAATTGAAGAATGTGATTCTGAGCTATGTAACATATTAAGCTATCTGTGTAATTAGTCGTTTATCAGTGGAATATTTCCTGAGTGGCTGAAATATGCTGAAGTTAAGCCACTGTTTAAGAAGGGAGATAAAGAAATAGCATCAAATTTCCGTCCAATTTCACTGTTGCCAGCATTCTCAAAAATTTTCGAAAAAGTAATGTACAGTCGTCTTTATAACCATCTTATCTCAAATAACATACTGTCAAAGCCACAGTTTGGATTTCTAAAAGGTTCTGATGTTGAGAAGACTATCTATACTTACAGTGAAAATGTGCTTAATTCATTAGACAAAAAATTGCAGGCAACTGGTATATTTTGTGATCTGTCAAAGGCATTTAACTGTGTAAATCACAATATCCTTTTAAGTAAACTAGAACATTCTAGTGTAACGGGAAATGCTGCAAAATGGTTCAAATCTTATATCTCTGGCAGGAAACAAAGGGTGTTATTAGGAAAGAGACATGTATCAAGCTATCAGGGATCATCCAACTGGGAACTAATTACATGTGGGGTCCCACAAGGTTCCATTTTGGGGCCCTTACTTTTTCTTGTGTATATCAATGACCTTTCATCAGTAACATTACCAGATGCCAAGTTTGTTTTGTTTGCTGATGATACAAACATTGCAATAAATAGCAAATCAAGTGTAGTCTTAGAGAGATCAGCCAATAAAATATTTGTGGACATTAATCACTGGTTCCTAGCCAATTCTTTGTCACTAAACTTTGAAAAAACACACTACATGCAGTTCAGAACTTGTAAGGGGTGTCCCAAGAGTATATAGGCCGTTAGAGATAACTGTGACAATTTAGAAAAGATGAAAAGAGCTGTGTGGAACAATTTCTTTCATCGAATATCAACCGATGAAAAGCCATGTCATGCCTTGTGTCAACCTCCACCAAACACTGGGTGTAAATATAGACAAGCTGAATTTTCTGGCACCCTGCAAGAATTAACACATAAACAATCAAACCTATTTAGAGAGATTTGGCAAATCCTGGGCTGCTAAAGAAGTGTTTACATGAGAAGACCCAGAATGTGAATGAGTCCTTCAATAATGATGTGTGCTGCTGTGTGCCTAAAATGTATTTGTTGGCCTTATGACTCTAAAGTTAGCAGTGTCTGATGCTGTAATAAATTTTAATGGTGGAAACTGTGAAAGACTTAAGGTTCTGGAGAAGTTAAGGGTAATATTTGGACAGAACACAGCTAAAGGACTGCAGGAACTGGATGAGCTTCGTGTACGTGAAGCAGAGTTAGCTGCTCAGCAAATAACAAAAGAAGCAAGAAAGGAAAGGAGGAGTCAAGCACTGGGCTGTTGTGAACTGAAGAAGACACAGAGTATGGGCCATGGCAATTCTAGTGCATAAAAGATGCAGAAATGCAAGTCTGTATAACAACTTGTAATAAAAAAGTTTTAAACCTGAATTTCTCTGATCTACAGTTTTTGCAATAAATTACCCATTTTCTAAAAAAGTACTGATGGTAGAGACACGAAATTTTCACAGCATGCCAAGTGTGAGATTCAACACATATGGAACTAGAATAATTAAAAAATTCTGAGTTGTTTCGTTTTTATGTTCATTTATTTACAAAATTCTGTCAAAAAATTGAGTGTTTGAAAAGAAAGATAATGTGTACCACAATACAATTTTAGTAGTAGTTCTAGTTCAGTGTATCTAGAAAAATGCATTCAATAATTATGGAAAATGGTAAGTTGCTGTCTTAAAAAGTTTCCAAGATAATGGGTCACAAAATTCAATAATTTAACATTGGTGGCATAGGACACACAATGTCCCCATTAAACATTAAAATACTGAAACATGAACTGACAAACTTTGGAAAAGCTTCTTTAATTTTTAATTTCATTCTTAAATTGTTTGTATGCTATGCACAGGTGCAGTATGATCACTATGAATGGACCACCCCTTATATACAGGGTGGAGAAAAAATGTGTCACGAAATTTTAACCCCGGATAGCTGACATCAGTAGGAACCAAAATTACTAATGTTGTGTTGGTCGACAACGCACCATTTTTAAACTACGGGAACTTGGCGCCACGCACTCTGATTGGCCCTGGGATTGCCCTGTTGCCGTTCATCGGTTGACGGGCAGTGCTATGGTTGTCGGTTCACACACACAAACGTCCCTCGTCCTGTCACTGCCCCTACATGATAAGTACACGTGTCGAATAGGTCTTGCTGTTTGTCTCCACCTCACGTCCGAAGCACTCACACGTAAGCTTCGCTTCAGAGCACACACACGTCACCTGCGATTTAGTCACACAGTAAGCATGGCGGCATAGTCACACAGTAAGCATGGCGACACAGTATTCGTTTGAAGAACAATGAGATTTGGTTTTTGTTTATGGACTAGCCAACGGTAATGCGCATGAAACTCGACGGTTGTATGCTGAAACACGACCCAGCAAAACGCCACACACACCCACAAACGTTTACAGCAATTGACCGGCAACTTGGGAAACAGTATCGTTAGTGGGATACCATGATGATGCTAGAAGACCTCGAACACGACAGGATGCTACATTTGAAGAGACTGTTCTCGAGCGCTTCGAGGAAGCTCCTACGACAAGTACTCGAGTGGTTGGACACAACATGGGGTCATTCATCAATTAGTATGGGAGGTTTTGAGGGATGATGGCCAGCATCCACTTATTTTCCACCTGTCCAAGACCTAAATCCTGCGGCCTACTATGAACAAAGGCTAGGGTTTTGCCGGTGGTTTCTGCGACGTGTTGCAGGAGATCCCGACTTCCCCACTGTTGTGTTGTTTACTGACGAGTGCACTTTCCGTCGGGATGGCCTTTACAACACTCAAAACATTCATTACTGGGCAAGGGGAAATCCTCACATCACACTTTCTGCAAGAAACTCTACCCGGACTGCTGGAAAATGTTCTCCTGGACATTTGGCTACTCATGGTTGCAGTATGATGGGGCACCAGCACATAACAGTCGTGCTGTCCGTGGATATTTAAATGAACTCTTTGGCAGAGGTGCTCATAGGACATGGCTCACTTTATCATCAGACCTCACGCTACTGGACTGGAAAAAGTCCAGTAGCGTGGGGATTCTTCAAGGTTCTACTTCATCCAAGTAGACGCAAACCACGTAGAAACGAAGAAGAATTAATGGATTGCATTCAACATGCCACCACTCACATCAGGTCAATGCCAATAATCTTTGAAAGAGTCCGGCCAAACACTGTTCGACGTTAGCAAGCTTGTGTCGTGTCGCAGGGTCGCCATTTCGAGAACCTGTTTTAGGTAACCAATGTCCTAGCTACAAAAAAGACCCTTTTCAGGGCCGACATAATTTATAAAAGACTTTCTGTACACGAACTAACAGCTGTTGACAGGTTTGTTCCCGGTACTTCTTATCATGAAACTACAATGGATTTGTTGGGACTCCGGTGGATTTCCCCCCTGGCCCCCAGAGTGGAAAGATGGCACATCACCACTGAGCATGTGAGCCGCCTGCCTTCGATACATCACGATCTCCAGCAGGCAACATACATACATATATATATGTATATATGCTACACCAGAAGGTACATATGAACATAATTGTATTTGAATGCAACATTTTTACAAGATTGCAAAGCAATCAGTGAAGAACTTTAAGAGATATACTATTTTGAACAAACAAACATTTACTTTATCGTTCATATGGCTTTTCATTATAGAAATAAAATCTATACTACCGTAGAAAGTCGAGTTATTGCCTAACATTGTTACCAAATATCTCTAAAAGTCCTTGACCAATTTACTTAAAATTTATACATGATTGTCCATGAAATATTTTGACAGACATAGGCTACATTTTTAAATATTTATTGTATATAAACCTGTATATGCTTTATAAAGAAAAACATTATTGGCATAATTAACAGAAAGTTTGTGACTGATTTCCTTCAGATATTTACACAATGCTTTAACAAATACTTGGACAGACAATATAAATATAAATATAAATAAATAAATATATATATATACATATATATATATATATATATATATATATATATATATATATATATATATATATAATGTAAAAGGGGAGCACTGTTAGCACAAATCTCGGAAAATTTTTAATTTATCTTCTTTAAGTTTTTACACAGTATTGTAATAAACATTTGGTTGGATATTGGCTACATTTTTTAAAAATATATGTTATGGAGATGTATGTACAGGGTGGTCAGAAACAGCCTGAGAAACTTGTAAGGGTGTTGCAGGGTAGGCTGAGCTGTGAAATAATCGTTAAGACAAAATTTGATATATTGGGAGATTTCCAAGTTAATTAGCATTGAAGTTAGCCAATGAGGCCATTACACATGCCAATTCAAGCAGCCTGCTAGAGACAATGTTACGAAACATGTTCTTCATTTGGTTTCCTAAAAATGTTCAAGACAGCGATATAAAAATTGGACATGGGAAGGCAGTAAGGATGAAACCCGTGCCAAAGGCTTAGAATTCTCTTGAGTTATCATCTACACTATGAGGAAAACTGATACTAGTTGTACCTGGTAGACTACTTGAATTTGCATGGGCAACTGCCTGATTAGCTAACTTCAATGATAATTAACTTGGAACATATCGCAACATATCGAGTTCTTCCCTGAACTAATATTTTTTAGTACAACCTACCCTACAATAACGTTGCAAACTTTTCAGACTGAATCTGACCCCAACCCCCCCCCCCCCCTCTCTACATGTATAATATACTGTATAAAGCGGAAATGATGTTACTAAAACCTCGAAACGTTCATTACTGATTTACTTCATACACTGAAGAGCCAAAGAAACTGGTACAGCTGCCTAATATCGTGTAGGGCCCCCATGAGCACAAAGATATGCCGCAACACGACGTGGTACAAGCTCGACTAATGTCTGAAGTAGTGCTGGAGGGAAATGACACCATGAATCCTGCAGGGCTGTCCATAAATCCGTAAGAGTATGAGGGGGTGAGATCTCTTCTGAACAGCACGTTGCAAGGCATCCCAGATATGCTCAATAATGTTCATGTCTGGGGAGTTTGGTGGCCAGCGGAAATGTTACAGCTCAGAATAGTGTCCCTGGAGCCACTCTGTAGCAATTCTGGACGTGTGGGGTGTCACATTGTCCTGCTGGAATTGTCCAAGTCTGTCGAAATGCACAATAGACATGAATGGATTCAGGTGATCAGAAAGGACGCTTACGTACGTGTCACCAGTCAGAGTCGTTCTAGACGTATCAAGGGTCCCATATCACTCCAACTGCACACGCCCCACACCATTACAGACCCTCCACCAACTTGAACAGTCCACTGCTGGTATGCAGGATCCATGGATTCACACCCGTACACGTCCATCTGCTCCATACAATTTGAAACGAGACTCGTCCGACCAGGCAACATGTATCCAGTCATCAACAGTCCAACGTCGGTGTTGACGGGCTCAAGTGAGGCGGAAAGCTTTGTATCATGAAGTCGTCAAGGGTATACGAGTGGGCTTTCAGCTCTGAAAGCCCATATCGATGATGCTTCGTTGAATGGTTCGCACACTGAGACTTGCTAATGACCCAGTATTGAAATCTGCAGCAATTTGCGGGATGGTTGCACTTCTGTCACGCCGAACGATTTTCTTCAGTCCTCGTTGGTCCCTTTCTTTTGCATGATCTTTTTCCGGCCGCAGCGATGTCGGAGATATGATGTTTTACCGTATTCCTGATCTTCACAGTACACTAATGAAATGGTCGTAAGGAAAAATCTCCACTCCATCACTACCTCGGAGATGTTGTGTACCATCGCTCGTGCACCGACTATAACACCACGTTCAAACTCACTTAAGTCTTGATAACCTGCCATTGTAGCAGCGGTAATCGATTTAACAACTGCGCCAGACAATTTTTTTCTTGTATAGGCGTTGCCGACTGCAGCGCCGTATTCTGCCTGTTTACATATCTCTGTATGTGAATACGCGTGCCTATACCAGTTTCTTTGGCGCTTCAGTGTAGTTTTAAACAATATTTAATAATGTTTAGACAGACATAGGCTACACATTTTAATGTATATGGCATATGAATATGTATGTATACTATGCGAGCTCTGTTCAAAAAAACTCCGGAACTCCGTCCGCAAAATTTTTCTACACTTACATTTTACTTATCGTGCTTGGTCTCCTTCTAAATACTGTCCTTCACAATTGATACACAGCTTCCAGCGCTGTTTCTGCTTCCGGAAGCTGAATTGTGCGAAGCGCCGTCTGGGAATCTTCTCTATCTCGTCTATCGTTGCAAATCTTCGTCCTTCGTTTTCTTCTTTGGAAATAAAAAAAACGTCAGTGGGGACCAGGTCCGGAGAGTACCGAGGATAAGACAGCAGAGTAATTTCGCTTTTTGTGCTGTAGTCACACATCAACAGGAGCGAATGTGCGGGTGCATTATCGTGACGCAAGAGCCACGAGTTTTCTCGCCGCATTTCAGGCCGTTTACTTACAATGTTTTCCCGCAGGCGTCACAATACACCCCGATAGTACTATCCATTAACAGTTTGCCCCAATGGCACAAATTCATGTTGAACTAATCCTTCAAAGTCAAAGAAAACTATCAGCATAGCTTTGACATTTGACCTGATCTAACGACCTTTTTTTGGTCTTGTCGAAACTTTCCCTAGCATTGTGAAGACTGAATCTTGTCTCAACATCATAACCGTAGACCCACGTCCCATCACTACTTATCATTCTCTTAATGAACGTGTCGTTCTCATTTGCGTGATCCAAAGGCTCTTCACAGATTGGTCTTGACTCATGAGCCTGGGACGAACCTGACGATAACGCGATGCACTCCAAGATGCTGTGTCAGGATTTCATGACATTATCCAACTGAAATGTTAAATTCGGACAGTCAATCTTCGATTGGGACGTACAATTTCGTTGACGTACCTGACATGAGCGTCTTCGGTAGACGTGGTAGGGCGTGCTGAACGGAACGAGAGTAATCATTAACTTCCGTCCGGCTATTCTTAAACCGCACGAACCATTCTTAACACCGAGTACGGCTTATAAGCTCTCATCGCCATAGGCTTCCTGCATCCTTTGGTGTGTCTTTGTAACGGCTTTTTTGAGTTTCATGCAAAATTTAATGCAAACGCTTTGCTCCTCTAACTCCGTCATCTAGAAATTCGTAAATTGTTCGACACAACGTTCTACTCAGTACAAATAGGCCTACCTCCAGAAAGAACTTCCTGACGCTTAAATCAATACTCGATGTTGACAAATTTCTCTTCTTCAGAAACAATTTCTTGCCATTGCCAGTCTACATTTTATATCTCCCCCACTTCGACCATCATCAGTTATTTTGCTTCCCATATAGCAAAACTTGTCGACTACTTTAAGTGTCTCATTTCCTAATCTAATTCCCTCAGCATCACCTGATTTAATTCGACTACATTCCATTATCCTCGTTTTTCGTTCGTTAATGTCCATCTCGTATTCTCCTTTCAAGAGACTGTTCATTCCGTTCAATTGCTCTTCCAAGTCCTTTGCTTTCTCTGACAGAAGTACAATGTCATCGGCAAACCTCAAAATTTTTATTTCTCTTCCCTGAACTTTAATCCCTACTCCAAATTTTTCTTTTGTTTCCTTTACTGCTTGCTCAGTATACAGATTGAATAAAATCAGGGATAGGCTACAAAACTGTCTCACTCCCTTCTCAGCCACTGCTTTCCTTTCATGTCCCTCGACACTTATAACTACCATCTGGTTTCCGTACAAGTTGTAAATAGACTCTCAC
This sequence comes from Schistocerca americana, assembly GCF_021461395.2. Lineage (NCBI taxonomy): Eukaryota > Metazoa > Arthropoda > Insecta > Orthoptera > Acrididae > Schistocerca > Schistocerca americana. The sequence goes on from NC_060120.1 coordinate 132,084,905, forward strand.
TCCCTGTATTTGACCCCAGCCACCATTGGAATTTGAAAGAGAGTATTCCAATCAACACTGTCGAAAGCTTGCTCTTAAGTCTACAAATGCTATAAACTTAGATTTGCTTTTCCTTAGCCTATCTTCTATGAGAAGTCATAGGGTCAGTATCACCTCACATGTTCCTACATTTCTTCAGTATCCAACGTTTCCTCATGACATAGTATACATACTTATTCATATTTTAAAGTATATGGCATATAAATATGTATGTATACTATATAAGGAGGAAACGTAGTTAGCAAAAATTTCAAAAAATTCTTGACCAATTTGCTTCAGATTTTTACATTATACTCTAATTAACGTTCAGACGAACTCAGACTATTTTTTAAACGATTTAGAGGTTTCCTGTTAAAACAAACAGCGAGAAAGAAAACAGTGTGCTGTGAAAATGTAATGTTTAGTTTTCTTCCTTGCAGTCAGTTTTTGGTGTGATAGCCAGCCATTTAAACCATAGATAAATTAATTCTAATATATGCTTTTTTTCTCCTTACACACAGGGCGATTAAAAAAAACCTGACATGGCACATCAAGCATACAGCAAGTATCAGTAATCACCTAGGAACCAAGAGGGTGCTACGATCATGGGAGGGCGTTGCTGTACAAACACGCTCAGAGCACACAAAGACCGTCGCCTGTGTGAGTTAACGAGCATTTCGCTTTCATTTAAGTATATGGCTGAAACAGACAGCCTTCCAGGAATTGTGAAACGAATTCTGTCGTCCAGGACCATGTGCCACAGAGAGCGCAGATTCGCCACGAGATGGGGAAATTCACAGGCGTCTATTGTGCTGAATGAGGCCAGGCTGATCAAGCCTAAGCGCTGTAGTGTGCGAGTGACACAAACGAGAATCTACATCACAGGGAAACCCCGTAGGAGCTGTTTGTGCCCAGGGAGATGTAGCAGTGTCAAATATGGCGCACCTAAGATCGGCCACAAGGGGAAACATTTATGAATACTATTTAATTCTGTAATAATTCAGGGAATGAAGCCACAGTAATTTTAATCTACCATCTTTCTTAAATTTTAGTGGTGATTCCAATAAAACTTGAATATTTATCATATCTATAATAGTTTACGATTTACTGTTAAAGTGAAATTAACAAGTTACGTAACAAAGACCTGAATGCTAAAATCTGAACGCTTTGGTCGAGCTTAACGAGCGACATTTCATATAAAAGCGCATCATTAAAATTACAAATGTTGTAAATATCTACTCTGTAACTTTATTTGTTTAAAAGATATAGTAAATTTAAATTATCAGTATTTTCAGTTAAGCGTCTGATCAACATTTCCTCCACACAAAACACATTGAATGGTGACAGCATGACACCATATAGAATCATTGGGTAGTAGAATATTTGTTGTAGAGTTTAGTGCATAATAGTTACTTTTCTTCTTTGTTTATTTATCAGAAAGCACGTTGGTGCAAGGCTACTGGCTCTGACATTCAGAGTTAAGAAGGAAAATGTATTGGTTTTATATAAAAGAATTTAACGTTTATTATGTGATGGATATTATTGTTACTTTATTTAGAACGTGAAAGTGGTCAAGCTTTGATTATTTAAATATGTTGAAATGTAAAATAATGTAGAATAAGCTGTAGCCAATCAGATGGACGGCTTCAGGGAAGGGAACTGCACTAGTCAGTTGAGCGACGATGTTCGGCACGCGGGAGACGCGGCTGGAGACGGGCGGGCAGAGGGACAGTGCTGGTTAGAGGTGGGCCAAACGGTTATTCTGGAGTAACCGTTATCACAGTTCCAGTTATTCTCTGATAACCGTTATTGTTAACGGTTATTAATAACTGCCAAGTTATTTTTCGCTAGCGAATACCAAATACTCCGAGAGTTAAATAACGACATAGTTGGAATCCATCAGTTTAGTTATCAGCATAACTGCGAGTAGTGTGAAATGGCAGGAATGTCGTATGAGTCGTGTCATAACCTTAGCTTATTAACTCCGGGTACATTTTAGTTGATGTTAGAACGATTATTAGTGTTTCATATTATATGTTTGTAGGTTATCGGTCGCTATTAGAAATATTAACTTCGCAGCTGCATCAGAAATTACGCGGAACTTCGCCACAGCACTGTTTAAGTAAAATGTTAACAACGTGCGTTTTTAAGTATGAAGTAATATGTAAAGTGAGTACTGTAGGTTAAATTCGAAGCTTAATTTCTTGTGCTGCTCACATAATAGAATAAAGTGTACAGCCTTGTAATACAACAAAAAATCTACGTAATGTGACAGATTCGTTTACTCCTGTGCTGTAAAAGATAGTCCTATTGGGGAAAGTGTGAGTACGCTAATCCGAGTTTTATTTGAGATTTGGAAACTGCTCGATTTGTCCAGCTACAGCATGTTTATAACATATGAAGACATGCAGATCGAAAAGGTTGGCAGTGTTACATTTCTGGGACTACAACTCGATAATAAATTCAGTTGGGAAGGGCATACCACATTTTTTCACTCTATTATTTCATAAGGGAGCATATTCTGTGGTAACTCATCAAACGTAGCAAAAGTTTTTTGCATGTAAAAGTGTGTAATAAAAATCGTTTGTGGTATAAATTCAAAAACATCATGTAGGAACCTGTTCAAGGAACTTTGTATTCTAACAACTGCTTCCTAGTATATTTATTCCTTAATGAAATTTGTTACAAGTATTTCCAACCAATAGCTCAATACATAATATCAGTACCGTACTAGAAATAGGAACAGCAATCTTCATCTTGGTCCAAAAGGGGTCCAATATTCAGGAACATGCATTTTCAATAAAATGCCAGCAAGTCAGCAATCATTAAAAACTTGGTTTCAGATAAAGCACGGTTTACAGTGTGTTTGAAAGACTTTTTGATACAGAAGTGTCTGATTCCACCCGTCATCAATATGTCGGAAATGGCTATTTTAAGTGTGTCCATGACGTCACTACACACACACACACACACACACACACACACACACACACACACACATGGCAACAAACACGAAGATACATATAAATAATACAATAACACCAACCACCAAAAATACAATCAAACCAACGGGACAACTGTGGGAAGTTGGGGGTTTTAGGGTGAGGACAAGCTAGTAAGAAAAAACACACCATGATCCCAAAACACAAAATGAAGAACAAAAAGAAAAAAAAAATACAGCATTCTGCTACACCAACAAAAATCTGCAGGAATCGGACACTTCCCTTGAACACTATAACTCAACCATAGGTGACCATACCAAAACACCAATACCCACAAACTAAAAGCACGAAAATTGGAATCGGACATTTCCCTTGACCTACATAGGTAAACCTCAGATGACGATAGCAAAACATTAACACGTACAACTATGAAAATGGGAATTGGTCATTTCCGGTGACCTATATAGGTCCACCACAGCTATTGATGCCAAAAAACCAACACCTACAACTGCGAAAAATAAAACCACAATCCCAAAAGTCCACAAATCAGTCATCCCTACATAAATTAAATCACATTCAATACTCCATAAACACACAAAACATCACAGCTAGAAAAAAAAAAAAATTAATTACAACCAGCAAATTCCGTCACTGCAAACTTGATCGGCCAGCCGCCCCTCCACACACACACAAAAACCAACTCATAAACACTGTGCCGTAATGACATTAACACACAAGAACACTTTTTTACGTCGAAGCAGACGGGTGGGATCGGACGCTTCCAATGAGCCCTCCTTCTACTCTGTAGATGAATATCGTAACAGAGACTGATAGACCAGCTTAGGTAAAAATTCTGCTATATTTCAGTTTTGACAGCACTTGGTTGCTACAGTCAAGATCGGGTATTCTGTGTATGATAAATTTATTAAAAGTGCGTAACTGTGTTTTATTCTGACAGTGTATCAATTCTGTATATATTAGCAGTTACTGTAATATATTCACATATTTTGACAATCTCCTGACAAATGATGAGGATAATAATTATTATATTCAACTGTATTATGTTATTCTTCCTGACATGTTATTTGTCATTCGCGATGGCCAGCGGCTATTTCCGAAGAAGTACGTAAATATTTGTTCGCTCCAGTAACTATCGTCTCTGAAATATCACCGGGGTCTAAGACTGGAGTCACTGTATCAGCAACACAGACACACAGTTATTCCGTTACCAACTTCCAGGTTACCTGTAATGGTAGCCCGATAACTGCCAGAGAGCGAGAACTGTGAGCCAATAACGATAACTGCCAGAGGAAAATACCGATCTCTGACAGATATTTCCATAGTCGCTCGAATTCCTTATGGTACCTCTCTTTATACTACCCGTCCAAGCTAAATTGACATATGAGGCGGTGGCTTAAGGGAACGACCGTACTTGTTAATGCCTGTACTGCAGCTCCTATTAGCCACCGCTAGGACATTAACTTTATTTAATTGTTTGTGCTAAAAGTAACGAAGACGCACGATATAGTACACAGTTCTTATTAAGAGATGGCGCGCAGTCTCACAGTTATTCCCATGGCCTATAGAACGCCTACCAAATGGTCTACCCTCTCCCTAGTTCCTAGCCATGTCTCCGATGAGTTGACGGGAAAGCGTAGTACGATCTTCGGTCAAAAGATGGCGCGAGGCACTGTTGACATTAGACAGTTATTGAAATAACTGCCTGTATCAGAGGAACGGTTATCGCAGTAACCGTTACTTCTCAGTAACCGGTTATTTCTATCAGTTACGTTATTTTTTGCCACCTCTAGTGCTGGTGCAGACGCGAAAGCGGACAGTTCGGCTAGAGACACCAAAGTGGACGGTTCTGGTCTAGACACCAAAGGATACAGTTGGGATTGAGAAGCGAAAGCGGACAGTCGGCCTTTAGGTAGCTAGGAAGTGAAACGACTTCGAAAATTTCGCGTTGGTGGTATCGCGGGACTTCGTCTCTGAGCGGTGAGCAGCCGCGCGCCTGGTGTGAACTCTTAACTTTTCACTTAGATAACGAGGTGGAGTACTCGACTTGTATTTCGCTATGAGATTGTGAATGATCGAACTGTGTCAAATGGATATGCGCTCGAGTGTAGCAGTAACTCTAAATACGACCACTTTCGCTATTAGTTTACGTTCTGAATAACATTATTCTAATCAAATCGCAAATGTGTGGCCTACATCATTTATAGGCCATTAATTTAGTTCCCGATATTATTATTACTGTTATTAATGTTATATTAACTTTGTACGTTTCACACAAGTTAGCAAACTTCCAATCAGCCAGACAATGTAACCAAAGGGTCACAAGTGTCTAATTAAGGGCGTGTAATGCGACACGTGCGGTTCAACCCCTAGACGAGTTTGAGCCAAGACATTTCGACAAAGAGGAACCGCATGTGAGCCCGAACATCTTTGGGATGTTAGCTTGCATTTGGGGGCTTGTTCAGGATAGGAATTTGGAAAGTGTTAGTTGAGGGATAAGAATCTTGCAAAGTGTTGGAACAGTATTGGATTTTGCAAAGTGTTTCTTGTGGAATACGAACTCTGGAAAGTATTAAAATTGGATTTGAATTCTGTAAAGTGTTTCCAAAAGTATTATCTGAACTTCGGTAGGCAGGACTTCTCGCAAAACTTAAACATGAGATTGGTTCAGGACTGAATATTAGGTTTCCTTAGTAGTTGTGAAATTACAATTATAATTCTCACAGTTAATGACATTCTGAGATCTAGGTCCTAAGTATGTGGCAGTTTAGGCAGTTTGCGCGGGGGCTCTGAGCTACGAATTTTGCGACAGTTGTTTGCTCGGTGTTTTAGCAGTGGTTAGGAGCGATAAAAAAGTAATGCGGAAGAAGAGGCAACATCGGAAGCACGTGGTTCCAGCAACCAGCGGCATCTTCAACGACGATTCATCGCGTAGCGGCGGTTGGGGAGTGGAAGAGCGTGATCGGCGGTGAATTTAGTAGGGCAGATAGTCCGAAATCAGGCAAGGGGGATGAATATGGGGGAAACATGATGTCACAATTAATGAAAATGATAAGAGGATTGAGATCCAAAATCGATTCTATTAAAACCGATATAGGTGACGTAAATTCAAAAATTGATTCGGTTCAAAGCGAAATAGCTTCGGTTGTGAAAGACGAAGCAGGTAAAATTGCTAGTGGAATCGAGGAATTGATAGACGGAAAATTAAAAACCATTCGGGATGAAATGGGCAAACTTCCTGATGATGTTGGTTTACTTGACTCCAAGGTAGATCAAACTGAGAAAAATGTCAGTGATAAAGTGGAGAAGTTGCAGACAGATCTGGGAGGCAACGTAAGAAATTGTATGAGTAGGCAAGATGCTCTAATGGCTGAGACGACAGAGGCTATTAGCAACTTATCCTTTCGAATGACCGCCCCCAGTTGCTGAATGGTCAGCGTGACGGATTGTCACTCCTCTGGGCCCGGGTTCAATTTCCGGCTGGGTCGGGGAATTTTCTCTGCCGAGAGACTGGGTGTTGTGCTGTCCTCATCATCATCCTATCATCCTCGCTGACTGCAGGTCAAATTGAAAGACCGACACCGGGCGAACGGCCTGCCAGATAGGGGGCCCTAGCCGTACTATTAAATAAATAAATCCTTTCGAATAGGTAAAGGGGAGAAAGAAGTAGATAAAATACAGGAACAAGTAGAATCTGGCATTAAAACTGAAAATGGTGAAATTAAAAAGCAAATCAGTGAAATAAAAAGTGAATTGAATTCCTTAGTTGCACATCAAACCTCTACAGTGATCAGTGTTCCGTGGATGAACTCGGGAACGGCCAAATGTTTTGGAGGCGACGGGAAATATCACCCAGTAAATTTTCTAGCAGCATCCAGGGATGGTTTTATAAGGGGAATGTCCGGCGAGGCGAAGATAAAGTTCGTGAAAATACATTTAGCAGGCGAACCGCAATCGTGGCCAAATATACGCAGTGATACATCCACTACCTACTAAATATTTGAAAGCAGGTTCCTGAACAAGTTCTGGAGTGAAGTGAAGTAAATGAGACTCCAAAATGAGTTTCTGAACGGGCCAACATTTAAATACGGGAGCAGGTCGATGCGAATATTTTGCAAACATGAAATTATGAGATTGTTGCTTGTGAAACATCCATTGGGAGTACTTACTGAAATTACGACGTTGAATAGGCGGTTACCGGAAAATTTGCAGTGGGATCTAGGTCTCGCTGTATGGTGGCACCCCCATGAAATGTGTAGTTTTCATGAGCAATAAAAGTTCGGAAACGATGTTTATGTTGATCTCTATTCCAATTTCCTGTACAGGTTCCGAAAGTCTCGGAACCGAGGTGATGCAAAACTTTTTTTGATGTGTGTATTACCGAAAATCATTTGACTCAGTACCACACCTACACTTATTATCAAAATTACTATCATATCGGATATAAAGCGAAATTTGTGACTGGATTGAGGATTATTTGGTATGGAGGACACAGCAAGTTGTCTTGAATGGAAAGTCAATGACAGATGTAGAAGTAACTGCGGGTGTGGGCAAGCAAAGTGTGTTGTGACCCTTGCGTTTTACGTTGTATATTAAAGACCTTGCAGATAATATTAACATGAGGCTTTTTGCAGATGATGCAGTTATCTATAGTGAAGTACTCTCACAAAGAAACTGCATAAATATTCAGTTTCATCTAGGGAAGATTTGAAGGTGGTGCAAAGTTTGGCAACTTGCTTTAAATGTGCAGAAATGTAGACTTGTGCTCTTCACAAAACGAAAAAAGGCGTAGTATCGTATTACTATAACATAAATGAATCAGAATTAGAATCAGTCAATTCACACAGATATCTGAGTGCAACACTTCATAGGGATATGAAATGGAATGATCATGTGGGCTCAGTCGTTGGTAAAGCAGGTGGTAGCCCTCAGACTAAAATAATGAGGAAATGCAATCAATCTATAAAGGAGACTGCTCACAGATCCAATGTGCAACGCATCCTAGACTATTGTCCAAGTGTGTGGGACCCATATCAAGTAGGACTTACTGGGGGTGTTAAATGTATCCAGAGAAGAACAGCACGAATTGTCATGGATTTTTTTTTACCCTTTGGAAAGTGTCACATAGATTCTGAAGACCTTTAAATAGACTCCTGAAGATAGATGTAAACTATCCCGAAAAATCTTAGTTACAAAGTTTCAAGAACCGATTTTAAATGATGATTCTGGGAATATACTACATAACTCTACGTATTGCTCCCATAGGACAAGAATAGATTAATTACAACACGCTCAGAGACATTTAAACAATTATTCCTCAATCGCTCCATGCATGAATTAAAAAAAAAACACTCCATCTACAGGCCACAAGTGGCCCATTGGGACCATCCGAACGCCGTGGCATCCTCAGAGGAGGATGCAGATAGAAGGGGCATGGGGTCAGCACACCGTTCTCCCGGTCGTTATGATGGTGTTCTTGACTGGAGCCGCTATTATTAGGTCGAGTAGCTACTCAATTGGCATCACGAGGCTGAGTTCACCCAGAAAAATGGCAACAGCGCATGGCGGCCTGGATGATCACCCATCCAAGTGCCGACCACGCCCGACAGCGCTTAATTTCGGTGATCTCACGGGAACCGGTGTATCCACTGCAGCAAGACCATTGCCTCCATGCATGAATAGAATGGCAAGAAACTCTGATAACTAACACAATGGGAGGTACTCTCTGAAATGCAATTCAAAGTGGTTTGCAGATTGTGGGTGTTGATGTACGTCTTTATTATGGAACCTCTTGTCACCTCCTGTACATAATTTTTCACGCAACTTGAACTTGAGTCTTTATCATTCTGATGAACAATGGTAACTTTTCTTTAATTTCATGTTTGTGTCACACATTGCAGGTTACGCTGAAACTGGAAAAATTAACTTCAAAAGCAACAAAGTATCGATGACCCTCCAGATCATTTTCTTTCATTGGTCCACAAACACCTGTATGAACTAATGCTCCAGGCTTAGTGGGTTTCGAAATTCTTTCATCAAATGCCAGTCAATGATATTTACCACAGACACACCCACACAAAAGCTGTTATCGATCATTGTCTGTGTTCCACGTTCCTTCAAATAGTGATGCACATCGCCTTTGTTTTTACTTACTCATTTTTTCATGCCATCTCTGTAAAGTATCATCAGTTTCATCAATTACACAACACTTCTCTTGATGAACAACCTTCATAGCCAAACGATAGAACCAATTTTGGTCATAGGATGCAGCATAAACAAATGTAGTATTGTTTTGAAAAATACTCCCAATATGCCATCATTTTCAATTATTTGATTTAATCATTTTTGTACAGCTTTCTTAACACAAAATAACTTACAGAATCCGTCTTCAAAATATTGCTCTGTCTACCGAATACCTGCACATCAATTCGACCTATACCTAATGCTTCAATTAATCCACTATTTTTGACACTACCCACTTCAAGTGGTTCATACATAGCACACCGATAACACTGATTTTTTTCTGTGATGTACTGCGCCACTACCAATGTGCAGTTCGTTTACGTCTAACAAAAAATTGTGGCTTCTCAATATTAAAATTTTCTTCTTAATTTTTTGATGTGTGGGCGTTGCTACAATTTCTTTAACTTCCGTTGATGTTGCACTATGGCACAACATAGCAAAGCCTTCTCTTTTGTCTGTGCTAGTACACTCTTTTAATCGATGGCCCTTTTTCTCAGATTTAAAATAAACCAATCCTGTTTAATATTGCTTTGATAAGTGACCTCCTTTACAACATGAAAAGCATTTTCTATCTTCATTCCTTTTATAATGAGATGTTTTTGATGTACCTGTTTCAGATGAAGTTTGATTGGACCTTTCTCACTGTTCGTGGATCTTCATTTTCAGCGTCATTTATTTATTTCCTTATTTAATATCTATGTCATCGTACAAACCTTACTGGACTGTTGTACATAGAAATTAAAAATATGGAATTTACAAAATGAAATTGTCTAAAACAATATCAATACATTTACAGTTTTTTGCATATGGATGGTGAATAGTAATTTGTTTCCCACAATAACTATATATGGAGTATATAGTAATATAGATAGTAAAGTAGTATAGTATAAACTGAAACATACATCTTCTCACTGGATTTATCACACAACTGCATTACATATATTGGAGATTATAAAATCATTTTCTTGATCTTCGAGATATTCATTCATTGAGTAACAACCTTTATCTATTACCATTTTTAAGTTATAATTTAAAATTTTATCATCCTTTAAGATATGCATTGTAGAGTTTAATATCCATCTACGTAACATGCTTCTGAGTTCCTGCTCTTCTTATTTGTTCAATGTGGAGATAGTTCCTCTTTCTCGTGCGCCTGAATCATTTTAGCAAATTATACATAATTTGTTTTCTTTGCATTCAGCGAAATTGTATTTTCGCCGAACCAAGTTTGAATATGTTTAAGGATTTTATCATTAGTGAAATGTAACGAGTTTTTATAGTCGCTCACTATTAGACTTGTATCATCTGCATATATTACAGTAGTGAATGACATTGCTGTAGCAACACCTTCATCATCAGCATCTGTTATTCTCAGCTCATAATGTAAACATCGTAACTTACTCCATGCCTTCTCTTAAGCAGGTAAATCGTACCATGCAATATAAATGTAATCAAACTCTTTGGGCAAAATTTGCAAAAATTGTACTCAAAGATCACTATCATTAATGAACTTGTTAAAAAAAATGAGTTTGCTGTTTGTATTTCATCAAATTTTAGCTAGATGGCCTGGTATACCACCAAATGCTTTCCATACAATGTTATGAAATTTTTGTCTAAGCAAATCAATGTTTTCAGCAGATTAATCATCATAAACTTTATGCAGCTTACCCCAAACCTCTTTTGCAGTCTCACAAGTCTATGGGATGCTAGACTTGCGAACTCGATGTTGTGTTCTAGTCACAGCAAGAATTATATGCGAACGAATGTGTGGTTCTATTTTGGTAAATAGCTTGCCTTTACATTCAACATATTAACAAGAAAAAATTATCTGCTCAGTAACCCAAAACTTCTGCAGTTAAGTCTTTCTGGTAGTTAACCAATTGAACAAATAAGGAAGGAAAGCTAAAAGCACCAACAAAATTAAAGTCACGGAACTCTGTGCTGAAGCAAGAAGAAAGCAATTCACAGTGCTCTTGGTGGCTAGTCCGTGAACCCTGTTGACGTCTGCCAACGATCAGTTGATTATCTGATTTCTGCAGTCGCTATCCCTCGTCGTTGCTACACAGCTCTCTTCTGGAAAGCAGAGCATGTCCTTGAGTAATATCCAGAGCGCCACCCATGAATCATGCCAGGAAGTGTACCCAGCGCCCAGGATGTGATTGATGCTGAGTCACAGTCAGCGAAGTTTCTTGTGGAGGCTGCTTGCTAATGGGCAGAGTTTCATCTGGTTGTGTGTGAGATACAGGTGTAAAGGTTCTTGTATGACAAACACTGGCTTCACTCTGTCAATGGAGCAGTAGTCATCTCTCTGTTTACGAAGATTTCAAATGTTTCCTCACTTTTGTTAGTGATGCGATGGGGACCAGTATAACGTGGTGTTACTGGCAGTTTGATGTCATCTCTTCGCAACATTACATGTATGCAGTACCATAACTGACGATGTGTGAAAGGTTGCAGAGCACCATCGCGTGATGCTTGTCGCTACTGGATCTGCATCAAAGGAACAAACAGACGACTTTTTCCATTTGAAACCTCACAGTACAACGGCGCTTGAGGCTGGAACGTCAACAGGCTTAAGCTGAAGGCCAGATGTAGTATCTTTTTAAAAAATTCTAAAATTCCCAGTCAGAATCTTGCACATGGAAGTAGTCAGGCAAGGCCAGCACAAGTACGTTTTGTTGGTGTGGGTTGTTTACATCAGAGGCAACTATACATTCAGGGGCAAACCTTGTGTTCCCTTTTGACTGTTGGGTCTTAAACCAATTCTTTTGTTAAATAGATTACGGCCCCCAGGGGATAATCCATCCTTCTGAGAAACCTCTTGCCATCCCTTCCCTTCACCTGCCAACCCTTCTTGAAATTTCCAACTCTCCCCCCTCCCACTTGCTGATGTAAGTACATTTTCAGGCTGACTTATACTAGTAGCCCCCTCCCACTCTATCAATTTGATTGACTAATTAATTAAACTGAGTAATTAATTAACCCCTCCCCCTATGGTAAATCCACCCCCTCCCCCCTGTGCTGGAGAGGATGGATCACTTGACAGGAAATTCGATTATGTAGCAGAGGGTATACTGTTTATTTATAAAAACTTCAATTTGCAGTGGTTGGATGTCTCTTGCTCATTATTTTCCGCTGTTTGCGAAGATGCAGGTCCTGTACAATACATCGACCAGAAGTAATTAATTGATCACTTTTTTTATTCCAGTAACACAAGAAAAACTGTCACGAAACACTCATCACAGTGTTAAAAATATTTAGATCACGAAGTACTTGCCAAACTGACTCGTGCTACCACAGCAGCTGCCAGACAGTGCCACAAGCTGGTGTCGAAGAGATCACATTGTGCCCGCTTGAGGCCTTGTGACCACTGTCATGTCAGCTGTTGCACTGCCAGCAGCCTCGTGCAGTGGACAGACCGGATGTCGCTCTAATCCCCGAACAAAAGCGTCAGGTGGTGGCGTCCCTCGATATTGATACCTGAGAAATTCCTATCGAAATGTTTACTTTCCATGTCTCAAGGAGCCACATCCTGTGGCATGCTACTGCCGGGCCCACACTCACCAGCGTTCACTGTCGGTTCGAACTGCAGACAAATCAGCATTTACCTGGGAAACCCCCAAGCTTCCCCCTCAGAATACCGGTGCATGTGAGAACTCCTTCCAAGGCAAATACCTGACACAGAATCGATGCAGAAAAGCTGCTTAAGGCAATAAATTGATTGATTGATTTATTTCTGGTCACATGATCTTGATGTAGGGGATAAGAGGTGGGTGCAGTGGCTCACTAGTCCCAGTCACAGCCAGTCTCTGGAAGAAGAAGAACCATGAAGCGTCACCAGCAGCAGTCGAGATCCTCATCTGCCTCTTCATTGCAGAAGAAGTGTAAAAGTAAGCACTCACTACATGTTGTTGCTACTATTACCACATGTAGCGGTTCCTCCCCATCCTCTTCTTTGTCAAGTTCCCTTTCTTTGTTCATCTCCTTATCATTGTCTGTTGATGCTTATTGTTTCTTCTTCCTTGTTCAGTGGCCTCCGTTGTGTCTGAATCAGCAGTAGCAACCATCGGCTTGTCGTAACTTGCAGCGAACTCTGGCCTGGCGGTATCAGCAGCATTAGCAGCACCATGGGATCCTGTAGTGTACCTGACCAGCATGTTGGAGTAGAACAACAAGCTGTTACTATCTGTCCCTCTCATTTATTTAGACACTCAGCAAGTCCGCAGCCCATAGAAGAACTGTGCTGGGGTCCCTACACCACACAGTGCGGGTCAGTACAGAGAATGTCTCTGACATATGCACCATTCCCGAACATTTTGGTGTTACTGCAAGGACAGAGTGTTGAGGTGGCGGATGAGAAGCTGCCGATTCTCCCCAGTGCTCTACTAGTTTTCTCTTCAACTTATAATTTAACAACTGGTGGTTCAAAGTGCTTAAATATTGGTATAATGGACAGTAACTGGTGTGTTGTGTTAGAGACTGAAAATGTATCATCCGGCCGCGGTGGCCGTGCGGTCCTAGGCGCTGCAGTCCGGAACCGCGGTACTGCTACGGTCGCAGGTTCGAATCCTGCCTCGGGCATGGATGTGTGTGATGTCCTTAGGTTAGTTAGGTTTAAGTAGTTCTAAGTTCTAGGGGACTGATGCCCTAAGATGTTAAGTCCCACAGTGCTCAGAGACATTTGAAAATGTATCAACAAGTATTAAAGTGCTGTTTACGGAGTTGAATTGGATGAACTGTGTTGTGCGGAACACTACATCAAGCAACAGATAACCTCTGAGTATTGTCCATCATTTACTCTGCTGGTATGAGACTTTCTGTAACATTATTGTACGACAGTGTGACACTCATGGTGAGATCTGGAGGTCGATTAACCCTTAACTCACGATGTGTGGTCTCTCAGGCCGCGCAAAGGTGTTCGAACTCTCTCTCTCTAAGGCCATTTTTGGTGGAATGCTTGTATACTCCCCCTACCCTCCTTAAATTGCCAAACCTACGATGTTTTGCTGTCGGTTGCGTGATAGCCTTCTGTGTTTGTTGTTGACACGTGTTACTGGTAGGTGTTGGAGTCTCCTAGACCGCGCCTCGTGAACCACGTACCTGTTTTCTTCAGTACGGTACTGTATCGCTCAAAATGTGTTGACACGAATGTGTCATTTTTAACTTTCCCGAGTTTGATGAAATTGTTAGTCACTCTATGGAGGAAGGTGTCAGTGATATAGATCAAGAAATAAGCGAAAAAGACGACGATTTTACATTAGCCAGTGATCACAGTTCTGCTATCGAAGAAGAGTATCATTCAGAGGAAGAACTTCAGGAAAGTTCTGATGGGGATCTGTCTGTTTCTTCATTGAAATACTTAAAGTGTCTGTTAAAATAGGATGTGTTCTGAGTGGTGATAAGAAAAATGTAGTTCCCCAGCAATGAATGTCAATTTGACATACTTTCTTTTTGTAAATATCGTGTGGAATTCTTATGCGCAAATTTAAACCATGGAATTTAGTTTTATTTGGAAATGTATTTGCTACAGAGGTTGTATAATTTTTCATAATGTAAAATTCACTACTCTAACAGTCTGTTTATGTGTACTATTTAAAAGAACCAGACAAAATTATGTGCTTTTGTCTGATAAATAGCAAAATGCTGCAGGCTTTGTTTATTGCAATAAAATAAATTAGAAGCATTTAAACAACACTTAAATAATTGTAAAAATAAATTTTATATAGCATACATTAAAAATTTCAAATGATTTTTGCCTTAAATTTCGGTTTAAACACCCAGAGACCCCACCTCATGGTATACATTACAGAAAAGTCACCTCGCAAGTTAAGCGTTAATTTATCTGCAACACTCCACCATTTCAAACTTGTATGGTCGATGGACTGTGCTACCGCTTGTTGTAGAAAGACTGAACTGTGGGTTGCCATGTGTTCAAACTGTGTATAAAGACATAGTGAACTATCTCTGTATGTTTAGTGTGCATGCAGATGATTTAGAACAGTGCATCGTTACGGGGTCAAAAGAAGAGGCTAAAGAAACATCCCTCGGTTTGAAAGAAATACATTCTGAATTCACTGCATACAAGAAACAGTTATTTGGCAAACACTGAAAAAATTAATCAGTTGTTTTGTTGTTGATGTAATGCAGCCTATACATCATAGCTGAAATGTAAATATAACAGATACAGTTGCAAATCTTTGTTGTTTTTCTTATTTAATTACTCCATCATCATATAATGTAAGGTAGAGCGATTGTAGCTCACTCAGTAAGATGTCTGCGCTACAGTGGCTACATATATTATTATTACTATAAGTGTTCATTTTTCTATAAAAGCCCATTGGACACCAAAACCTGATGTAGTTAGTATCATGGCCAGGTGGGTGAAGCATCGGACTTCTTTGTAAGTAACTGGTCCTCTGGTGATATGGAAGAGGACTGGAAGAAGAAGAAGGAGAAGAATGGGTACTCCTACCCTATAACTGTAGATCCATCCAACTGTGCCAAGAGAAATGTTCTCCTGTCACTGCTAACACACCTGGACAGATTCCGCTTTGAGCATGTATGTGTATTTTAAAAAACGCTGTTTCAGCCCAAGTAACAACTACTGCTCGAGACACTGCAGGTTGTTGGTGGTCTAACATACACGACATTCAGTCAAAATAGTCAGATCCTCCCAGAAGAAAAAGTAAAGCCCACACAGTGTGCGTGTTTGATGTTGCCATGGAAATCAAAGATCAAATTTTACGATATTTCTGTTTTAGTCGTCATATGGATATTTACGTATTTTATTTCAGTCAGACATATTCCAGAATCCCGAAAGAGCTGGCGAGGAGTAATTCAAATCTCATTATAGCTTTCAGACAAGATAATTTGAATCTAAAACACATTTTCCAGGTGCATTATAGGAATTGACATGGCATTCAATGATTTTGTAAAGATACATGCAGGTTGCTGGAATCACGCACAGTACAGGTCTCTCGTTATTGATAAGTCAAGAAAACTGAATGACAGTTGGTATAGACGGAACTTCCAGGAGTTTCTATATATATGGCTACGGAAAAAGTGATGAGTATGTCAGTATACATCACACCATGAACCAGTTCGCACGTGTGTCAGGCATTAGCCTGAGAGGATTGGTGTGCAGGGACAGAGAATGCGTCTGTACATAGATGGCAAAATTTCAGTCTCTCGAACCCAAAGTTCAGGAGATAGAGACGTGTGCCCAGACCCTTCTGAGACTGATCAATGATCAGATGCTGGGTTTAAAGAATTCGACACATACACCCACATCATGCTGGGAAAGAAAGTACACGGCTTAGCTGGAGAAGTTATTGGAACTGAAAAGAAACTACATGATGTACCTGGAAAGGTTGAACGAAATATACATAAGGTGTAGCGAATGAAGTACCCAATTTAGTACACACGTCAAAAAAAAGTTTTGCAACACCCCAGTTCCCAGAACTCCTGAAGATAGACGTTGACTATGGATATTGGATCACGTACACAGTCCCTTTGACTGCTCAGAGATGTCACTAAACCTGCTCAAAGATGTAAACAACCATGCATGAGCAGCGCCTATTAGACGGAGGGGGTCCGTTAGCCGATAAATTCCAGTATTTCCACCAAGAAGGAGGTACACGGCTCATGTTGTCTGTAGTTCAACCATGCCTAGACGGTCAACACCGCAGTCTGATCGCGTCCGCATTGTTACTTTGTGCCAGGAAGGGCTCTCAACAAGGGAAGTGTCCAGGCGTCCCGGAGTGAACCAAGGTGATGTTGTTCGGGCCTGGAGGAGATACAGGGAGACAGGGAGACTGTCGATGACATGCCTCACTCTGGCCGCCCAATGGCTACTACTGCAGTGGATGATCGCTATCTGCGGATTATGGCTTAGAGGAATACTAACAGCAACGCCACCATGTTGAATAATGCTTTTCGTACAGCTATAGGACGTGGTGTTACGACTCAAAATGTGTGCAACAGGATGTATGATGTGCAACTTCACTCCTGACATCCGTGGCGAGGTCCATCTTTCCAACCACGACACCATGCAGCGCGGTACATATGGGCCGGATGGATCGCTCAGGATTGGCATCACGTTCTCTTAACCGATGAGTGTCACATATGCCTTCAACCAGACAATCGTAGGAGACGTGTTTGGAGACAACCCTGTCAGGATGAACGCCTAGGACACGCTGTACAGCGAGTTCAGCAAGGTGGAGGTTCCCTCCTGTTTCGGGGTGGCATTATATGGGGCCGACGAACGCCACTGGTGGTCATGGAAGGCGCCGTAATGGCTGTACGATACGTAAATGCCATACTCTGACCCATAGTGCAACCGTATCGACAGCATATTGGCGATGCATTCGTCTTCATGGACGAGAATTCGCGCCCCCATCGTGCACATCTTGTGAACGACTTCCTTCAGGATAAGGACACCGCTCGACTAGAGTGGCCAGCATATTCTCCAGACATGAACCCTATCGAACATACTTGGGATAGATTGAAAAGGGCTGTTTATGGACGACGTGACCCACCAACCACTCTGAGGGATCTACGCCGCATCGCCGTTGAGGAGTGGGACAATCTCGACCAACAGTGGCCTGATGAACTTGTGGATAGTATGCCACGACGAATACAGGCATGCACAAATGCAAGAGGACGTGCTACTGGGTATAGAGGTACCAGTGTGTACAGCAATCTGGACCACCACCTCTGAAGGTCTCACTGCATGGTGATACAAGATGCAATGTGTGGTTTTCACGAGCAATAAAAAGGGCGGAAATTTTCTGTACAGGGTCCGGAACTCCCGGAACCTAGGTGATGTGGGTATATAGCAATATGTCAACTAAGCATAAGCTCATCGCTGCACGGAAGGTCACTCAAGAGAAGTTGTGGTTGCTGAGGTTAGGACGGACTGAGAGCAGACACTGCGAGAAACGTTTAAACCAGTGACTGAATCTCCTGTGAAATTACGGAACGACAACGAGGATGCTATTGCCAGTTTCATTAACCGTCACAGCAACGCTGGGATACACAAGACTTTCGGTGTCAGTGGGGAAAAACCATACATGTTGGGCACACAGCCTATAACCTTAACAGGCAAGGAATAGGGAATGTCAAAGAACATCAGGTCTACTGAACGTTATTTTCCTAAAACCCTCAAAAACAGTAAAATTTTCAGCCAAAAATCTGGAACTGTATGGTGAAATACTACAATTGACCAGTGCACACAGGAAAGCAGGAAACCAACTCACTGCGAAATACAGAGACATTATAAAACCATTATTAGACAACCGGAATAGTATTGGTGGTGGTATTGACATTCAGCATAAAAGAGTCAGCAGTCAGTCTCCTCAGTATAATTATATACTATGACGACCCCAGTGAGGTAACAGATCGACTATATCTGCTCATGGCATCAGCTGCTGCGGGCAATATGGCTCAGTCAAATGAGTTGTTCAGATGGCTCTAAGCGCTATGAGACTTAACATCTGAGGTCATCAGTCCCCTAGACGTAGAATTACTTAAACCCAACTAACCTAAGGACATCACAGACAGCCATGCCCAAGGCAGCATTCGAACATGCAACCGTAGCAGCAGCGCGGTTCCGGACTGAAGCGCCTAGAACCGCTCGGTCACAGCGGCCGGCGAACGACATTGTCTCAATAATTTCAGAGCATAGAGAGAGAGGTATAATCGAATAAGTATGGAGACAGTAGTTCGAGAACTGCACAAATCAGCATACAACACATATCATCAAATGGTTCAAATGGCTCTGAGCACTATGGGACTCAACTGCTGAGGTCATTAGTCCCCTAGAACTTAGAACTAGTTAAACCTAATTAACCTAAGGGCATCACAAACATCCATTCCCGAGGCAGGATTCGAACCTGCGACCGTAGCGGTCTTGCGGTTCCAGACTGCAGCGCCTTTAACCGCACGGCCACTTCGGCCGGCTCACATATCCTCGTAGGCATGTTATGATAAAGGTTTGGATGACTTATGGCAGGCTGAGCTTGTAGATATGAGAGAATATTTACATGAGAATAATGGATTCAAATATATTTTAATGGTTATTGATACATACTCCAAATTTGCCAGGGCATTATCCGTTGAAACAAAAAGGGAGATAAATGTTGCGGATGTGTTTGAGAATATGTTGCAGACAGGGGCGAATCGATGCCCAGACAACCTCCAAACTGATCACGGTGGAGAGTTTTACAATAGGTATTTCAACACTGTGATACAGCGGTATGGAATACATCACTGCTCAACATTCACCCACCTGAAGGCGAGTATCGTGGAACGTCTGAACAGAACAATAAAATGTCAAATGCGAATGCATTTTAACCTTAGCGGCTCATACAAATGGATATATATCCTACTATAAATAATTGCACACTATAATCGAGCCAAACATAGCGCAATATAAGTGGGGCCAATCGATGTTCTGGATAATGGACTAATTGATACAGTGTATTATTGTATTAAAATGCTGATTCCACCTAAAGAGAAATTTAATGTGACTGATCTGGCAAAACACAAGAGAGCATTTGAGAAGTCATACCTTCCAAACTGGGCGACTGAGATTTTCAGTTTCCAAAATACAGAGAACAAATCCCCAAATTTACATCTTAAAGAATAGCAATGGCACTGGAATTTCGAGATGCTTTTACAGCAAGGAAGTGCGAAGAGCTCAGAACCACACGTGTTTCTCTTAGAGCGTGTCGTAAGACACAGTGGGAATAGAGCACTAGTTAAATGGCTTTCCTGCAACACGAAGCAGCTGGATTGATGCTGATCATTTGCTATGTAATGGAGTGCACAAAGCACAACCAGCACAGTAATGTAACATGCATGACAGGAGACGCATTAATGGAGGGAGTGGTATTCTAGACAAACTGTGAGTGGAGTTGCACCTTCCAGGATATAATTACTGTGGACCTAGTACAAAGATTCAAAAGCATTTGATCAATGGTGATAAGGGGATTAACCCACTTGACAAGGCGTGCTTGGAACACGATATTGCATTCACGGAACATAAAGATCTCCCAGGATGTCAAGTCACAGATTGAATTTTCGCTGATAAGGTTAAGGCGACACGCAGAAGAAAGGATATTATTACAGGGCAGCGCATTACAGCATTTTTAGTTGATAAAACTATGTGTGGTAAAATTAAGTTGGGTTTAGGGGTGATGAATTTAAAGCAAGTTATGAATGCTGCATGTCGTGCACTGAAGAAGAAGAAGACAACGATGAAGAAGAAGAAAGGGTATTTAAAAAATTGTATCCTGACAGCAATGTATGCAGCTCAAAGTGGCCTGAAGCAAAAGGACAGGTTGAAGCACCCAGGGTTCTGCCAGTGCCCAAAAACTCATGTGCAATTATCCCCTTCCACATTCCTGCCCCCGCAGGTCTCTCAGCGATGGGCTGACTGGCTGGTGGTGCTGCGGCTACTGCCAGAACAGTCAACAACGCACAGAACTCACAGGAACAGCTAGAGGAAGCAAGAAGATATAACCACACGATGAAAAGCAGCAGCCACTGGAAAAGGACTATACCTGAAACCATACAAGAAAGTACTTGATCTCTTCAATAGAAAAACAACAACAGCTTCAGCTATTCTACCGGACAGACCGCTTACAAATACAGATCTGCTCAAGTTTGTCAGGGAAAAATTCAGCATTCCAAGACTCCGTGGTGTGCTTATGTGTGATGCATTACCTCCGATGATGTTCTGCAATTTTCGTCGCTACCATGGCTTTGACTTATGCGGCCATCTGTGCATCATGTACCTCCTAAAGTTCAAGAAGAAGCATGTACAGGGTGGTCCATTGTGCGTGACCGGGCCAATTATCTCACGAAATAAGCGTCAAACGAAAAAACTACAAAAAACGAAACTTCTCTAGCTTGAAGGGGGAAACCAGATGGCGCCATGGTTGGCCCGCTAGATGGCACTGCCATAGGTCAAACGGATATCAACCACGTTTTTTTTAAATAGGAACCCCCACTTTTATTGCATATTCGTGTACTACTTAAAGACATACGTATGTTTTAGGTGGACCACTTTTTTCGCTTTGTGATAGATGGCGCTGTAATAGTCACAAACATATGGCTCACAATTTTAGACGAACAGTTGGAAACAGGTAGGTTTTTTAAATTAAAATACAGAACTTAGGTATGTTTGAACATTATATTTCGCTTGTTCCAATGTGATCCAGGTACCTTTGTGAAGTTATCATTTCTGAGAACGCATGCTGTCACAGCGTGATTATCTGTAAATACCACATTAATGCAATAAATGCTCAAAATGATGTCTGTCAACCTCAATGCATTTGGCAATGCGTGTAACGACATTCCTCTCAACAGCGAATAGTTCACCTTCCGTATTGTTTGCACATGAATTGACGATGCACTGACGCATGTTGTCAGGCGCTGTCGGTGGGTCACGGTAGCGAATATCCTTCAACTTTCCCCACAGAAAGAAATCCGGGGACGTCAGATCCGGTGAATGTGCGGGCCATGGTATGGTGCTTCGACGACCAGTCCACCTGTCATGAAATATGTTATTCAATACCGCTTCAACCGCATGCGAGCTATGTGCCGGGCATCCATCACGTTAGAAGTACATCGCCATTCTGACGTCATGTAGTGAAGCATCTTGTAGTAATATTGGTAGAACAGTACGTTGCAAATCAGCATACAGTGCACCATTTAGTTTGCCATCGATAATATGGGGGCCAATTATCCTTCCTCCCATAATGCTGCACCATACTTTAACTCGCCAAAGTCGCAGATATTCCACTTGTCGCAGCCATCGTGAATTTTCCGTTGCCCAATAGTGCATATTATGCCGGTTTACGATGGTGAATGACGCTTTGTCGCTAAATAGAAAGCGTGCAAAAAATCGGTCATCGTCCCGTAATTTCTCTTGAGCCCAGTGACAGAACTGTACAGGACGTTCAAAGTCGTCCCCACGCAATTCCTGGTGCATAGAAACATGGTATGGGTGCAATCGATGTTGATGTAGCATTCTCAACACCGACGTTTTTGAGATTCCTGATTCTCGCGCAATTTGTCTGCTACTGATGTGCGGATTAGCCGCGACAGCAGCTAAAATACCTACTTGGGCATCATCATTTGTTGCAGGTCGTGGTTGATGTTTCACATGTGGCTGAACACTCCCCGTTTCCTTAAATAACGTAACTATTCGGGAAACGGTCCGGACACTTGGATGATGTCGTCCAGGATACCAGCAGCATACATAGCACATGCCCATTGGGCATTTTGATCACAATAGTCATACATCATCACGATATCGACCTTTTCTGCAATTGGTAAACAGTCCATTTTAACACGGGTAATGTATCACGAAGCAAATACCGTCCGCACTGGCGGAATGTTTAGTGATACCACATACTTATACGTTTGTGACTGTTACAGCGCCGTCCATCACAAAGCGAAAAAAGTGGTCTAACTAAAGCATTCATATTTCTTTACGTACTACACGAATATGTAATAAAAATGGGGGTTCCTATTTAAAAAAACGCAGTTGATGTCCGTTTGACCTATGGCAGCGCCATCTAGCGGGCCAACCATAGCGCCATCTGGTTTCCCCCTTCAAGCTAGACAAGTTTCGTTCTTTGTGGTTTTTTCGTTTGACGCTCATTTCGTGAGATATTTGAGCCGGTCTGTGTCAGAATTACTGTTAAACCTATGTTCTTGAGGCTGTGGAATGTAGTTGTAGTAGTAAAAAGAGTATAACTGTATTAGTTTTTAGCGTACATTTATAAAAAAATGTAGGAAACATTCTCATCCAGTGCTACTGGAAAACTTGTAAAAAATATTCTCAACCAGTGTTACTGTTGTAGCGTGTAAGTTAAAAAGTTTCTCTGCATTGAAATATCAGAGTCAAATTGTATCTCAAGAACTGAACTGCACCTCAGGAACTGAATTGTATCTCAAGAACTGAACCGCATCTCCAAAATCAAATTTTATCTGTGTGAACCGGATAAACGAAAATTTCCATTACCATACGTCATTGTTGTTGTTACTTTCAAAAACATCTATCCCCTATTGCACTGCGTATACAGGGTTTTACAAAAAGGTACGGCTAAACTTTCAGGAAACATTCCTCACACACAAAGAAAGAAAATATGTTATGTGGACATGTGTCCGGAAACGCTTACTTTCCATGTTAGAGCTCATTTTATTACTTCTCTTCAAATCACATTAATCATGGAATGGAAACTTACAGCAACAGAACGTACCAGCGTGACTTCAAACACTTTGTTACAGGAAACGTTCAAAATGTTCTCCGTTAGCGAGGATACATGCATCCACCCTCCGTCGCATGGAATCCCTGATGCGCTGATGCAGCCCTGGACAATGGCGTATTGTATCACAGCCGTCCACAATACGAGCACGAAGAGTCTCTACGTTTGGTACCGGGATTGTGTAGACAAGAGCTTTAAAATGCCCCCATAAATGAAAGTCAAGAGGGTTGAGGTCAGGAGAGCGTGGAGGCCATGGAATTGGTCCGCCTCTACCAATCCATCGGTCACCGAATCTGTTGTTGAGAAGCGTACGAACACTTCGACTGAAATGTGCAGGAGCTCCATCGTGCATGAACCACATGTTGTGTCGTACTTGTAAAGGCACATGTTCTAGCAGCACAGGTAGAGTATCCCGTATGAAATCACGAAAACGTGCTCCATTGAGCGTAGGTGGAAGAACATGGGGCCCAATCAAGACATCACTAAGAATGCCTGCCCAAACGTTCACAGAAAATCTGTGTTGATGACGTGATTGCACAATTGCGTGCGGATTCTCGTCAGCGCACACATGTTGATTGTGAAAATTTACAATTTGATCACGCTGGAATGAAGCCTCATTCGTAAAGAGAACATTTGCACTGAAATGAGGACTGACACATTGTTGGATGAACCATTCGCAGAAGTGTACCCGTGGAGGCCAATCAGCTGCTGATAGTGCCTGCACACGCTCTACATGGTACGGAAACAACTGGTTCTCCCGTAGCACTCTCCATACAGTGACGTGGTAAACTTTACATTGTACAGCAGCAACTTCTCTGACGCTGACATTAGGGTTATCGTCAACTGCACGAAGAATTTCCTCGTCCATTGCAGGTGTCCTCGTCGTTCTAGGTCTTCCACAGTCGCGAGTCATAGGCTGGAATGTTCCGTGCTCCCTAAGACGCCGATCAATTGCTTCGAACGTCTTCCTGTCGGGACACCTTCGTTCTGGAAACCTGTCTCGATACAAACGTACCGCGCCACGGCTATTGCCCCGTGCTAATCCATACATCAAATGGGCATCTGCCAACTCCGCATTTGTAAACGTTGCACTGACTGCAAAACCACGTTCGTGATTAACACTAACCTGTTGATGCTACGTATTGATGTGCTTGATGCTAGTACTGTAGAGCAATGAGTCGCATGTCAACACAAGCACCGAAGTCAACATTACCTTCCTTCAATTGGGTCAACTGGCGGTGAATCGAGGAAGTACAGTACATACTGACGAATCTAAAATGAGCTCTAACATGGAAATTAAGCGTTTCCGGACACATGTCCACATAACATCTTTTCTTTATTTGTGTGTGAGGAATGTTTCCTGAAAGTTTGGCCGTACCTTTTTGTAACACCCTGTATAAAAAGGATGTGCGTGATACAAGTGACATTTGCTTTATGAAGATGAGTGTTATTATGGAGGTGAAGTTTAAGATGGAGGATAACAAAATACGTATATAGAATGGTTGCATTGGATTTCGCATATCGTGCAGTACAAATTGGCTTATGGGAGGAGGAGGCACATGACCCTGTCCACTTCCAAAGACATGTAGCAAACATGTCTAATATTAAATCTCCAGTGCTCGAAGAAAACCACAAACATAGTATCTGCGTAAGATTGTATACTGTCAAAGGAAGAACAGGGTCAAAAAAAGTAGACACAAGTTGTGAGATAAAAAATAATTTAGCTTTCATCCAACTTAAAAGTAATATTACATTTTCATAAGCAGAAACAATAACACTATTTTTACAAATCTTCTTGTGTCGATGGAGAGCAGGATACCCATAGAATTCCAGATCTTGAATAGCAGCAAACTTGATGATTCGATGCATTCATCAGATCTTCTCCTTCCCCTTCTCATAGAAGGTGGTATCTGTGTGATTGAATAACTGAAGCACCATCACCATATCTTTATAGGGTATACCAGGTTTGTACCAATGAATTCCGTGATAGAAATGTATTAACCACTTAGCACTCTTCCGTGTTTTAGCAAACTTCACATCCTTGATAGACCTTGGTAATGCAAAGTTTTCTGAGAAGGTCTCCATTATTCCAGCATCGTGAGTTTACGCTATGAATGCAACATCTTTAAATGTGACCTGTCTATGCTCATCATCATAGAAACCCTGAGCGTCTGGAATGATGTTCCCACCTTGAGACAATATTGCAGTCATGTAGAACTAGAAAATATGTTACAGCGTGTTCTGGGAAATTTGCCAAAGATTGAAATACAATTCGTACATCTATAGGTCCAGATTTAATTAACTCATTCTATTTTGAGAAGTCTATTATGATGATCGGCACCAGTTCCTTGAATTTCCATGGACTAGTAGACATCCCTTCTCTTCATAGTATGATGCATGGAACCTCGCGTACATGTCAGATGCTATATTGTATACATTTTCATTCCACTGCAGGTGTAAGTTATCATATGGGTAGAATGAAGAGTTCAGGTAGACTCTGGCATTATTTAACTTGTAATTATAAAATGTGGTGGAACCATTTGATATATTCTCTCTTCTATTGGTCTGAAACGCAAGTGTGATGAACTGGGCGTCTCCAGCAGAGATGTGGTTTTAATAGACCACGCTTGTCTGCTTGCAGTCGGTAGGACTGGGTACTCAAAAACCTCCCATGAATGGAAAGATAACAGTAGAAATACACCGGCAGTCAGAACTTTTATAAGCTTCAAACGCTACTCATCCGATATTGTAATGTGTGGCATTTTCCATATTATGTTATTGATGGAGATCTCGTTCTCCTCTTGAGCTCCTGTACGTATGAGTTATCCCTTGTGTTCTGTGCCAGAATAAGTTCCTGTTTAGCATTCAAACAATGCGCCACATGTCCTCAAAGTACCCCATAAGCAGATTTAAAGGTATACATGCAGTAAAACTCTTGTGCTGTTCCACTGTTCTATCCGCTGACTCGTCAATGAACCATCCAGCATTTTCTAAATCGTTCAAATCCGAGGGAGAAGCAGAGACATATGTTTTAAGAGTTGATGTTATGCCTACATTGCGTGTATGGTCAACCTCGAACCTATTAAGTTGCCGGCCGCTGTGGACGAGCGGTGTGGTTGAAGCAGTATTGAATAGCATATTTTGTGACAGGTGGATTGGTCGTCGGAGCACCATACCATGGCCCACACGTTCACCGGATCTGACGTCCCTGGATATCTTTCTGTGGGGAAAGTTGAAGGATATTTGCTATCGTGATCCACCGACAACGCCTGACAACATGCGTCAGCGCATTGTCAATGCATGTGCAAACATTACGCAAGGGGAACTACTCACTGTTGAGAGGAATGTCGTTACACGTATTTCCAGATGCATTGAGGTTGACGGACATCATTTTGAGCATTTATTGCATTAATGTAGTATTTACAGGTAATCACGCTGTAACAGCATGCGTTCTCAGAAATGATAAGTTAACAAAGGTACATGTATCACATTGGAACAACCGAAATAAAATGTTCATACATACCTACGTTCTGTATTTCAATTTAAAAAACCTACCTGTTACCAACTGTTCGTCTAAAATTGCGAGCCATATGTTTGTGACTATTACAGCGCCATCTATCACAAAGCGAAAAAAGTGGTCCAACTAAAACATTCATGTTTCTTTACGTACTACACGAATATGTAATAAAAAATGGGGGTACCTATTTAAAAAAAACGCAGTTGATATCCGTTTGACCTACGGCAGCGCCATCTAGCGGTCCAACCATAGCGCCATCTGGTTTCCCCCTTCAACCTAGACAGATTTCGTTCTTTGTAGTTTTTTCGTTTGACGCTTATTTCGTGAGATATTTGGCCCGGTCACGATCAATGGATCACCCTAGGGTCATACTATTACTCTGCAGACACACACACGCTTTCTCTCCCACTCATTCTCTCCCTCTCACTGAATTAGAGTCCCCCGGCCTTTCTCTCGCTACAAGTGAGTAGTTTGAGTATGAGAGAATTTCAGTCCCGTCTATACAAATCAGCCTTTTAGCATCACGAGTCGACAATACGATTTTAGATTGCAGCAAAGTGTACACCTTGTGTTCTCTCGATTGAATACTAGTTTGCAGTAGCATATGTGGCAGCTGCAGTGCAGCACCGTGAACACCACTCTACTCTATGTGCAACGCAAATAGTCTTTGACAAGAAGGGCTCTGCATACCATATGACACACACCTTTAGCCTGCTTCCCGGTCGCATCTTCCAAAGTGCAATATGCATACATTTTTTATCACAGACCGACAAACTCCAAATTCGGCGATCCATTCGCCTCGTCTTTCATTAGACCGATAACCTTCTTGTTCTGTGGAACAATACCATAAGGATTATCGGGAGTGTA
This sequence comes from Schistocerca americana, assembly GCF_021461395.2. Taxonomy (NCBI): domain Eukaryota; kingdom Metazoa; phylum Arthropoda; class Insecta; order Orthoptera; family Acrididae; genus Schistocerca; species Schistocerca americana. The sequence goes on from NC_060120.1 coordinate 132,112,789, forward strand.
TAAGGACGTGTCGAATTCATCACCATGGTACCTCATTACTTCATATGGATCGCAGTTCTATACCCAATGGATGAAGCTATATATAGTAATTTAGGATCTGCAAAATGAGATTTTGCAAACTCATAATAGGTCTAGTACGCACATCCCCACATAAATAGGCTTTGTAAACTCTACTGCAGTTTTCGCTATTCCACAGCAACAAAGTTCTTATCAAATATGGAGACCCACTTAAATTTGGTCTGGCAATGCAATTTCTTATGCCATAAGGCCTATCCCATTCAGTTCTAACCAAAATTTCACGTCGGTCCTTCAAATTTTCCATTGTTTTACAGAAAATTGAATTATTCATTAATTTATAAAAATCTTTTTCTAAGTCACACGTTGCGGAAGTTCTCTGTCTCATATTCAAATCAATATACTCCTTCAACCAGGGGGACTGCTTGAAGGAGATAGCCAGCTTGATTCTAACCAGCTCCATCCCCAAGCTGGGACACTGCTGGACATTACTATTATGTATAACGTATCTCCGCTTATTCCCCTAGCGTTTTCATCAGTTTTGGGGTGGAGCCACCTCGAGGAACTATTTGCTCTGGACACAGCAGAAAATCGGATTGTGTATCATGCAGACAAAAAGGGTATGTGAGTTCTGCCTGCACCATATACCCTACATCCGAATCAGCCACCATATCCCCCCTGGTATTTCCACCTAAACCCTTGCATTCGTCTTCAGGCACACATCAAAATTCATCAATCGGCAGTGTTTGCTGCATGGCGTGCCCATATTAGTTATTTACATCCAGGTACATTATACAGGGTGTTACAAAAAGGTACGGCCAAACTTTCAGGAAACAATCCTCACACACAAATAAAGAAAAGATGTTGTGTGGACATGTGTCCGGAAACGCTTAATTTCCATGTTAGAGCTCATTTTAATTTCGTCAGTATGTACCGTACTTCCTCGATTCACCGCCAGTTGGGCCAATTGAAGGAAGGCTGATTGGCCTCCTCGGGTTCACTTCTGCGAATGGTTCATCCAACAATGTGTCAATCCTCATCTCAGTGCAAATGTTCTCTTTACAGATGAAGCTTCATTCCAACGTGATCAAATTGTAAATTTTCACAATCAACGTGTGTGGGCTGACGAGAATCCGCACGCAATTGTGCAATCACGTCATCAACACAGATTTTCTGTGAACGTTTGGGCAGGCATTCTTAGTGATGTCTTGATTGGGCCCCATGTTCTTCCACCTACGCTCAATGGAGCACATTATCATGATTTAGTACGGGATACTCTACCTGTGCTGCTAGAACATGTGCCTATACAAGTATAAGTACAAGTTCATGCACGATGGAGCTCCTGCACATTTCAGTCGAAATGTGCACACTTCTCAACAACAGATTCGGTGACCGATGGATTGGTAGAGGCGGACCAATTCCATGGCCTCCACGCTCTCCTGACCTCAACCCTCTTGACTTTCATTTATGGGGGCATTTTAAAGCTCTTGTCTACGCAACCCCGGTACCAAATGTAGAGACTCTTCGTGCTCGTATTGTGGACGGCTGTGATACAATACGCCACTCTCCAGGGCTGCATCAGCGCATCAGGGATTCCATGCGACGGAGGGTGGATGCATGTATCCTCGCTAACGGAGGACATTTTGAAAATTTCCTGTAACAAAGTGTTTGAAGTCACGCTGGTACGTTCTGTTGCTGTGTGTTTCCATTCCATGATTAATGTGATTTGAAGAGAAGTAATAAAATGAGCTCTAACATGGAAAGTAAGCGTTTCCAGACACATATCCACATAACATATTTTCTTTCTTTGTGTGTGAGGAATGTTTCCTGAAAGTTTGGCCGTACCTTTTTGTAACACCCTGTTATAACTCGAATCAAGGGATGCACTGAACCTGTCACCCATCCGTGGGTTATTTGCCTTTACATGGCTATGGACACATTGGTGAAGTCCATCAAAGATCCCTCACTCAAAGAAAAGAAGCATGTGAGCATCGGCCAATAATTCAACACTTCGTTTTCTTGAGCATTGCATCCCAAGACATCCCAGGTGCCATATAATAAAAGATGGAATCCAGAGAATATGTGGTCATGCATAGACTCCGAAATTACTCAAAAACGTCAGCAAGCAAGCGTATATCTTGTATCCATGTACAGCCATGCATACTTTCGTAACTGGAGATTCCTGCCAGACATTCACAGCATGCTCATTCTCTGCATCCGTTAGGGCACCACCTGAAATGCTGCTGGATAATGCAGTTCTGTAGGGGAGCCTAGTTTCGTTGAGATTTACCATACTGTCCACATACTCACGTGCGAAAACCTCCTCCCTAGTCACAAGCTGAAACTTTTCCTCGTCAGAAAGAGGTAGCTCAAGTGATAGGCATATCCTCTCAATGTAGAGTTTCAACGAGTTTCTGAAGTGGCGCCTATGTGTCAAGAAAGTTGCGTCATTCGTTTGGAGAATGAAACGTATTTCTTGGTGCTCGCAGCCGAAATCAGCCAAATGAGTGTCATACTCGCTTAAATAATGGAAGAAAACGTTTATGTGCCTTAGTAGCTGGTACTTCATATTGTATGTATTGTGAACACCGCCATGGAACCTCCCTATAAAACGACAGTGGTTCCTATGAGGAGTGTCCACTTTTCTATGTAACAGCAGACTACAAATGTGACAGTCAATGGCGTTATTGTACAAATCTTCATTCTCTTTCGATATGGTCATGGAGGTGTTGTTGCTGTAAAGCTTATCAACTTCCCATGAAAGTTTTTCGAGCTCAGTGAGCAGCCAAACTGCAGGATTATCCCCAACATAAGATTTGCAGCGGTTAAAACTTGAATCATAGGACGATACAATTAGGTACTCTGCAGCATATGATACGTGTTTCTCTCTGAAGATGGCATGTGAGGTCGCATGGTCGCCTACAGAGCGGGTCATAGGAGCGTGGAGGCATTCAAAGTCGATGTACACTACAAATGGCCATCGCTCCTGATGGTGAGCATTTTTATGATTTATGAATTTGTTTTCCTCAGTCGGCATAATAACACGTACTGTATCCTTGGAAGCGCGATCTGATAGGTGCGCTGCTAATAACTTATCTGAGGAAAAATAATTGAGGCACCTTAAGCAGATATGCTGTTTATGTTCATCCTCATGTTCATGTTTGGGAGGCGAGAAGGCGGGACACGTCTTTCATCCAAACATAACGCTGATTATCACCTTGAGAGAAGAGCAGCTTGTTTATATGCATCTTTGGCTGAGTGGCAAATTTTGGGAAATGGGGGAGGCCGACGACAATATGCTTGTCCTGCTCATCTGGCTTCCTTTTCTTCTCCAGGCCATAAACATGGACTGATATTCTCGTATTCTGCACTTCAAATTTAGGTATGTCCTGGATCTTGATGGGGAACTCGATATTATCAAAGTTATAACACTTATGAATGTTAAAGTATTTGCCCTATTGATCATTTGTGTAATTTCTTTCGCAAGCCAGGATTGATCATGCAAATCAAGCCTGATCGCTTTTATTTTGAACATTAATACATGCCTGCTTATCAGCTATATCCTTAGGGAGTTTGATGTAGCTGGACGCTCCATTTACTGGATTCACGAAACCACTTGGTGATTGATGTGCTCCATGTCATCACGCCATTTTCCCGCCAAAGGTAATGAAGACCTGTCTCTTCAATACCAGAGGCAACTATGGGGAGGGAGGGGGGTGACGGATGCTCAGCACAACAGTGCATTTAATGGCAGAATGCTGCAGATCATTGACCGCCTCGAGAAGTCCATTTCTATGACATGAAGGCATGCTCTTACAAACTCGACAAGGCTGTAGTGCCCTCCTGCCAGATTCTCCATCTTTGTAATGAGACTCGCTCCTTAAAAGCATCTGAAATCACTGAGCTTTCTAACTGCGGTATGGTGTCCTTCACTAAAAGAATGGGAGAGGGAACTGCCACTAGCCACAGGATTGTTGCTATAACTACAACTAGATGATGAAGCTGCTTGTGGGGAGGTGTTGAGGGGTATGTGTCATAACTTGTGAGATTGGTGAGGACGAGATGGTGGTGGAAGCGGAGGAGGAGATACTGCAGTATCGGCTCAGCGCTAGCAGCCGGGTTGCTGCAGCCCTGACCCACTTGTTAGAGGGAGGGTGGACCATAGACGCCAGAGCAGTGCCAGGGCTGCACCAGGGGTAGGAGCAGCGACAGTGGCAGCGAGACATGCCTCACTGGGCCCCTCTTTGGCGAAGCAAGCTTCTCTGTCCCCAGTACCCGAACCAGGGCATATTGCTTGAATTGTATACTTGATGTTGCTGCTGTAGAAGGGAGACAGAATAATGAACACGATTAAGTACAAAGTTCCAAACATCGCCAGCTGCTGCAAAGAAAGGAAGAGCACAGATTATTTGTAAGGAGAGTGGGTATGTATTACCTATCTTGCTCTGGGCCCTTTGCATCTCCCTCATGCCTTCAAGCCGATGAACGTCTTTCTCCATCTCCTCCACCCAAAGTGGCATTTCGTCCTCACATGAACTGGGGAAAAACCATTTGTCCAGTTCCCCTACAGCAACTGCAACATAATGGTCTAATAATAAAAGTATACACCTGCAATACAAAAAATACGAGAAAAAATGTCCACTTACAGGAGATTTGCAATGTCTCCAGTTTATCCCCAATACATACTCCTCCCTGTTCGCCTCCTTCTATCACAAAATCATCTACAACAAAGAAATAATGAGATATTAAATGTATCTGATAAAATTTTTGTCAAACAGCAACATATTATGTATACACAAGTAGTAGAGCAACAAGGACGTCACACCACTCTCCACCTTTGACTAATTTATTTAAGATGACGGATCCAAGATGGCGGCGATAGATATGGCAACATCACAAAGACGTCATGCTGGGAAGTTCAAATTTTGGCGGGAAAATAGGTCAATTGGGCTACCTTCACTAATCTAACCCCCTTCCACCACCCCCCCCCTTCCCCCAGAAAATGATGGGAAGTTCAAATTCCAGCAGGACAATGCAACACACCGTACTACCTCCACTAACCTAACAAAATGGCGGAAAAATACGTCACTTGGGCTACCTCCACCTACCTAAGTCATCTGACCGCCACCTCTTTCTAGGATTTGGCTAGGAAATGACTCAGCCTGTGCTGTGCTGCTGGATAGGATGGACATAAGTCTTTATTTTGCATGCAGTGTTTATTTAAACATTTGAGGCAGTAGCTCCATCCAGTGTCTTCACCATGAGGTCTGGAGTCCAACTGACTTAGTACACAGTACGGCCACCAGAGGGCATTGTCATCCCTTCTGTGACATAATCCAGTATAACGGTCTGTGGGAAAAATGGCGGGAAAAGAACTCAGCCTGTTCTGGGCTGCTGGAGAGAGGAAGGACTGTACTTTATTTATTTTGAAACAATTTATTTAGGATCGGATTTCAAGTAACTTATTTGTTGCACTGATACAAAACACTAACCTTGGCGTGCTTGGGGTCTCAGTAAATAGTCTGCAGACCTGCAAACTACTCATAAATCACCGAAATAAAGAAGTACACTGATGTACAAACACGCAAACAACTCGTAAATTACCGAATTATTGCATAGCACACCCCAACATCCTGCTAATTACTCTTAGATCACCGAAATAATCCATGTAAAACACTTTGCGGACACGCTTGCTAATTGTGAACCGTCGCAATAATGTATTGCACAGCCTACAGACCTGCAAACTACTCGTAAATCACCGAAATAGTGCAGTTCAATGATGTGCAGACACGAAAACAACCAGTAAATTGTCAAAATAATGCATGTGTAACGCTATGCAAACGCTCACAACGCTTAAACAGCCGAAAATATTGCAGTGCACAAACACTCATTGCACATAAAATCGCTTTAGAAGTATAGTCAACGGCGACGTATCAGTGAACTGCCCCCCCCCCCCCCCCCCCTACAGAACTCCAAGGCGCGCACGCCGGGCAGCGGGCTCATGCCAGTCCCATACGCAAGATGCCTCCAGCCGGTGTGCACATATTTACCATACCTCTCTACCTGTGGATACTGATGTCACAGGTTGCACTACAGAAATCTGTTCCAATGCTTGCTAGACTAGCACAGGGTGCTTAGATCCTAGCAATCCTAATGGGACATGCGATCTGCATCTAGCCATGCACACGCGCTTACCTGCCCAGAGTGGCTGATGCATCACTGCAAACTGTTCGTGCCTCGACCAGGACCTGTTTACAAAAATAGCGCAGAAAATCACCAATGGTATTTTTCTTGATGGTACTAATGAGACATCATGTGTTCCCTTTCTGGAAATTGTGACGTCCTGCTGTCAACATACGTTTCATGAACGTTAAACGTTCTCACCGCTGAAAGCCTTCATCATATCTGTGCATGCTTGTGAAAACAGAGTTATCTGTAAAAGCATTCTTGTTGTTTGGAAAGAGAGCACTGTCTAAGCTCAGACGGGTGGAAATCTGAACAATTACGCAAACAGAATTCGAAGCATTGTCCTACAGAAGACAAAAATGCCTTGAATTTTCGGTATCCTGCAGCTACTGGTCTGGATATGTCGTAATGCCACAGTGGCGGATGAGTGACAGCATTCCCGCCAGAGATGGATGGCGTGCTTCGACTTGCTTTTTCAGAATTTTCTGTAGATAACTTGCCTCCATCTTCTTCGAATCAGTTTGTAGATGCTCCTATGCCCCATCACAATGATGTCTTGTGAATGAATGGAGCATTATGATTGGATCTTACTGAATTTACCCTCCAAATTACTTATAATGCTATTGTGGAAGCACTGTCTGCCTTTTCTTTCTTTCAACAGATGAGACTTTCAGTGGCAAAACTATTTTGTACAGATCATTATATTGCATTGACAATTAAACCCTACCAAGCAGCCTACAGATCGTCAAATACGGAAATACTCTTACTAAATTACACTGCTCTGCTGCTGAGGACGGATGATTGAATATTAGAGCATCAAACCGATCTCCAATAATACCGCATACCATGCCAATGTAGTAAACATACAATTCGTATCCTGCGCCATACAAAATCGCCCCTTTTGCACCTTTCATATAGCTATCGATCGTCAGAAACTCGTACATATACTGCAAAGACAGACAACACAAGCACATGCACTGTAGGTACTTCACGCTACACTAGATATTTCCCATGAGGTCGGGACAAAGACATCACGATTTCTAGCCCCTAACTGCTTGCTTGCTTGCTTTCTACACCAATCTCCGGATTCTGGGATTACAGGACACACATGGTTTACCTGAATGCTATACCATTTACGCGATACTTCTCGATATCAAGCACATAGCAATATCGCTTTCATAACAGTACCGCTTGCACAACATAATTCCGAAGATATGGACAGGAAATTATCTCTCTAGAAACCGGAAACTAAAGAGCGAGGTGGAGCATGCTGTAAACCTCTGAGCAACTAGAAACTTATCCCATCTGTGAAGACCATTAATGATAACTCGAAAAAAATAGAGGACACTGATATTTCCACTTGCCAATACCGATCTCAGTGATGTAACAGATTCCAAATCATCTCCATAATTTACAAAGACAACTAAGAAGCTTCTCATGTCTAGAGAACCAATAAACGTTTCTTCCACCTGGCTTTCACCTACTAGGTGCACCCACCACAATCGATGTTCGCTCGAGTAAGTAAAGATGCGAAATGTGTAGAAGCAGTCAACTGGACAATTTACATGGGAGGGAATAATGGTCCAGCGCAAACACATGTCCATATTGAATCTTCTCAAATTTCCATGTGATTACGAAAGCAGTCCCACACATATTTGGTATAAGTTCGCTATTCGGACGACCAGAGGATGACAACGTAAACTCAGCTACATTCCTACACCCCAACAGGTGTCTCCGTTTGACAAGCTCCTACCATTAGCCGGAAATAGGAATCATCCCTGCCACAGGTCACTGGCGCTGCACGCCAAGCACGCATAGACAGAATCGACCTACGAAAGCCGGCCACATATTTATTTTATCCCTGTACTCACAGTTAAATATTACGCTCGCGGTCTCAATTGCATGACATTCAACAATGAGCGAAGTATCAGAAACACGTCTTGCTGATGGCTGTGGCTCTGCAAGTAGAAATATCTATACCATTCTTATTACCTGATAAACTCTTCCCTTTGCTGTCACAGTATTTCATGTCAAATCCATACCTTCCTTACAACTGGATACAGTGATTTCCTTTGTACATGCCAGAACACAAACACATACTTCACACGCCTGAAGCTCAAGGCAAACCTATCACAAATCCCCTACTACTAAGTATAATACTCTCCCAATATCTGATTGCTGGCGATACGAAATAATACTGAGAGAAAATCAGCGATGGGTGAACATGTCTCATAAGTTTTTCCTGCGATTGCGACCACTGTGTCCTAGAAGGAGAGGCGTAATCGTCTTACAAACCGCCAGATGTTAAAAAACACGATCGCAACTACCATATTATTATCATAAGCGGTCTTAATTCTACAAGAACCCACCTTAAAAGCTATACCCGCTTTATAAACCGACTTATGGCATTACCTCCGAATGAATTGGAGGCAAATACCACGACACTGAATATAGACGTTTATCGCTGGAGTGTATACCATCAGACCAACAGTGCAGTTACACATAATCCATGATGCAACCTCGTGATAAAATCATGGAATTCTGAAAGTAATTCGACTAAGGAACGTGGTATGAAGATGGTATTTTAACTCCCTCACACTGCCGCTACATATTTCTTCAATATTTGTAATGTATTCTGTCTCGATGCCATGTCAGAGGTTCTGCGATATATCCAGTGGGTTTAGGCGAAGGTTGATTGAGAAGGATCACAAACTATACATGGATCGCTGATTGAGGTCGTAAGAAATGTACACAGGCTTTTCAGATCTCTAGTGTTACACTCTCCGGTAGAAATGTTGTCTGGGATTAGGAATCAAGTCTTTCCATTCAAACACATAACTGCATTGGATCCTATGAAGAAGTCCTTTAATGGCTACTGTCATTAATGAATCATATTTCTGGTTCTCTCATATCTTGAAACGAGTCACTTTTTTCAAACCTATCAGTTAAAGCAAAATTTTAGGTAGTCCCTATGCCTCCTACAGCTGCTGCCATTTCTGCAGCTTTGCGCATGTGGCACATTGCAATTTAAGACAGAGCTGAGTAGAAGTCGTAGAGAGCTATATCCACCACCTTCTCCAACCTGTGCAGAAACAGAGTGACCTGAGTTAGTGGGACAGGGCCGTGTTTTGACCATTCAATGGAAATGGGAACATGTGGTCATAGCTCTGCCAACAATGTATGATACGTAATGTCAGTGTCCGAAGCCTGCTCCTGCAACACGAGGTAGCATAAAAGTCAGTATGGGAATTGGGAGTAGGTCGAGGATTTTGCTACTGCATTGTGGTGCGCCACAAAACTACATACCAGTATTGCTGTCCAAAGCAGATCCATGTCCCTCAGGGCCCATTCACATCTATCAGCCCAACATGCTACCATCGATATTCTGTACCATCCAACAGAGAAATATTACGAACCATAAAAGCTCCACTAACTTCATGCAATACCGAAAAAAATGGCTCTGAGCACTATGGAACTTAACATCTGAGGTCATCAGTCCCCTATAACGTAGAACTACTTAAACCTAACTAACCTAAGGTTCAAATGGTTCAAATGGCTCTGAGCACTATGGGACTTAACTGCTGAGGTCATCAGTCCCCTAGAACTTAGAACTACTTAAACCTAACTAACCTAAGAACATCACACACATCCATGCCCGAGGCAGGATTCGAACTAACCTAAGGCCCTCAGGGCCCATTCACATCTATCAGCGCAACATGCTACCTTCGATATTCTGTACCATCCAACAGAGAAATATTACGAACCATAAAAGCTCCACTAATTTCATGCAATACCGAAAAAAATGGCTCTGAGCACTATGGAACTTAACATCTGAGGTCATCAGTCCCCTATAACGTAGAACTACTTAAACCTAACTAACCTAAGGACATTACACACATCCATGCCCGAGGCAGGATTCGAACCTGCGACCGTTGCAGTCGCGCGGTTCCAGACTGAAGCGCCTAAAACCGCTCGGTCACACCGGCCGGCTCCAATACAGAACTCGATAAGACTTTTACCTCATCTTAGGTTAGGTTAGGTTAGTGTTGTTTTAACGTCCCGTCGACAACGAGGTCATTAGAGACGGAGCGCAAGCTCGGGTTAGGGAAGGATGGGGAAGGAAATCGGCCGTGCCCTTTCAAAGGAACCATCCCGGCATTTGCCTGAAACGATTTAGGAAAATCACGGAAAACCTAAATCAGGATGGCTGGAGACGGGATGGAACCGTCGTCCTCCCGAATGCGAGTCCAGTGTGCTAACCACTGCGCCACCTAGCTCGGTTACCTCATCTTTCTCCTGCCATTAGTCGAAAACAAATACTGTCTGCATCCCGGCATCGGGCACATGTGACGATCCAATTAAATATACAGCTATTGATCCATTGTATGGACCAGTGTTAAGTTGCATTGCCTGTGCTGTAGGAAGATGACCATATTCCACAAACTATAAGTCGAAGAGACCCTCCCTGTGATCCTATGTCGTTGTTTGAAACACTGTTTTTTTTCTGCTGTAACACGCTTTGCACACTGCCTTACGTTGTTTTTTCCGCCATGACTTCGAGGCCTGTGCCAGGCTCTAAACTGACATGTTCTGATCCATTGCTTCTCACAGACAACTTAACGTTGCACGGTATAAGTCAAGTTGTTACTCCAGCTACCATAACACACCACACACACACTGGATGATTTTAAATAAAATTAAATTAAAACATACGTGAACTGGAAGGGTTTGGCAGCATTGTGGAGAGTTTCCAAACTGCTGTCCAAACGTTATTGATGACCTCTACATTTAAACTCAACTGTCACAGTGTCAGAATAGCAGATGGCTCTGCATTCCATTTCCATTGATTCCTCATATTGCAGTCATGTACGTGATCACTGTTTCGGTGCTAGCCATCCCCAGAAGGTGTTGCCCCTCCACAAAAACTCTTTCTCCAACTCAATCAAGTGATGTCAGTCAGTCAGTATGTGGTAACTAACAGCGTACCAGTGGATGGATGGGATGGAAAAGACACCCCCGATGTACTGAAATGACAAGCATTACAGTTGGTTGTTTGAACAATTTTACCAATTTTACAGTAATTTCAACACCGACCAATGATGTGAAAGCATGTTTCCCAGTTTCAGTATCACAGCTAAACCTCTCCTTCTTTACTTTGCGAGTATCATTGGGAATGTAGATAGATGACTGTGCAGTACATCCATTCTTTGGAGGTCGGTTAAGATGGAGTTGCAACGAGGTACGATTTAATTGTAGACTGATGATGCATGTAGAGAAAGAGAGGGAGAAGTTGCTGCAGGTCATTTGACAATTTTTTTTCCTGGTGTTCTGTCAGGATGCATCAGTTGTGTGACAGCCTGCGTTCGACTCATATACAACCGCGTGTTTTCTGCGGCTCTTAGAGCAGTGTCTATTTGCGATCGTTAACAGTAAACCTCTCGGTCATCAGAGGAGCCGGCCGGAGTGGCCGTGCGGTTCTAGGCGCTACAGTCTGAAGCCGAGCGACCGCAACGGTCGCAGGTTCGAATCCTGCCTCGGACATGGATGTGTGTGATGTCCTTAGGTTAGTTAGGTTTAATTAGTTCTAAGTTCTAGGCGACTGATGACCTCAGAAGTTAAGTCGCATAGTGCTCAGAGCCATTTGAACCATCAGAGGACCTCCGTCTCATTTGCGATGAAACGTGACACATTCTTCTAAACGTACGAAGGTTTATGCGATGTACTCAATTCCCCTGTCGCATCTTGGGTGTAAGATCGATAATTCAGTTTCATAACTAAGTTAGCGATAGGTGTTTGTGAGACACTGCAATCCCTGTGTATACATATGCTTGACAGATCTGATGTTTACAGAGTTAGTGGCAGCATGACTTGTAATATCACACGTTGGACGCTGCTGCTATGAGTTTATCTGTTTCCTTGTAAGAGGTTTTCTCTGTTACTAACGATCATTTTAGTATAATTTCTGAACCGTGATCGGATGTGAACAGTGGACGCTATACATCTCTGGAAAGCTATATTGTGCATGTATCACACAGAGCTGCTGTTTCAAGGAAGTGGTTTTTTCGTTTTCGGTTTCTTACCATAGTTTATCGAGGGAAACCTGCAAGAAGGATGTACGTCCTTCGCTGGAAATATATTTCTTACAACTGAATATTAACAGCGCTGCATTCCACATGACTGATAGGTCCGAAACTCAAGTGATCTAACATTATAGCCTGCTTTAAGTGCAGAACCGTGTAGCCTTAAGAGTGCGTGTGTTTATGTTCTCTCTTACCAATACTCTCCTGGTACTGATCCTAGACACTAGAACAATACTTTGAACTTGATAGTGTAGTTGATTCACATAAAATGCTTCGAACTCCATCCGTCTGGAGGTCCATCATGCATAAAAATCACCCGTTTCTTGTTCTTCCTAACTGTCTACTATTTCATACAACACTTTCAAATCTGTTACTATACATCGGTAAGGAGTGCTAACCTCCTTGACATGGGCGCATCTGGAGAAATATTATGCACTTCGATGGGCGAGGACTCGGCAAGCTACATTCATTCACATGATATAGAATGTAGCGGTCTACTTCTGGTCGGATGGAGATTAAATCATTAACGGTGCTGCAGGACGGGTTGGTCAAAGACAGTGTGAGGGAGTCTTTCTAATTTTATCCTAAGACTACGAGAATTCTCTGTGACTCCCATCCGCTTAGAGATATACCATAAATTAAGCACTATACTCGAGGTGCTAGTGTAGTGTTGGCAGAAGAGCCAACGTACGTAGATGATGTAATACTTAACTTTAATCCACAATTATAGAACATCTCTCTTGACGGTACATGTTATAACCACAATATACAGGGTGATTCAGAAAGAATACCACAACTTTAAAAATGTGTATTTAATGAAAGAAACATAATATAACCTTCTGTTATACATCATTACAAAGAGTATTTAAAAAGGTTTTTTTTCACTCAAAAACAAGTTCAGAGATGTTCAATATGGCCCCCTCCAGACACACGAGCAATATCAACCCGATACTCCAACTCGTTCCACACTCTCTGTAGCATATCAGGCGTAACAGTTTGGATAGCTGCTGTTATTTCTCGTTTCAAATCATCAATGGTAGCTGGGAGAGGTGGCCGAAACACCATATCCTTAACATACCCCCATAAGAAAAAATTGCAGGGGGTAAGATCAGGGCTTCTTGGAGGCCAGTGATGAAGTGCTCTGTCACGGGCTGCCTGGCGGCCGATCCATCGCCTCAGGTAGTTGACGTTCAGGTAGTTACGGGCAGATAAGTGCCAATGTGGTGGCGCTCCATCCTGCTGAAATATGAATTGTTGTGCTTCTTGTTCGAGCTGAGGGAACAGCCAATTCTCTAACATCTCCAGATACTGTAGTCCAGTTACAGTAGCACCTTCGAAGAAAAAGGAACCAAAAACTTTATTGGTTGAAATGGCGAACAAATGTACAACTAAATGAAACTTTATAGCTCCCTTAATTCGCCGACAGATAGTGCTTAGCTCTGCCTTTTGTCGTTGCAGAGTTTTAAATTCCTAAAGTTGTGGTATTCTTTTTGAATCACCCTGTATATAGCAAAGGATTATGGCGCCTTGCTAGGTCGTAGCAATTGACGTAGCTGAAGGCTATGCTAACTATCGTCTCGGCAAATGAGAGCGTATCAGTCAGTGTAGCTTCGCTAGCAAAGTCGGCTATACAACTGGGACGAGTGCTAGTACGTCTCTCTAGACCTGCCGTGTGATGGCGCTCGGTCTGCGATCACTGACAGTGGCGACACGCGGGTCCGGCGTATACTAATGGACCGCGGCCGATTTAAAGGCTACCACCTAGCAAGTGTGGTGTCTGTCGGTGACACCACACTAGAAATATGTAGAGTGCTGTCTGGTATACTTTGATGACGTATGTGTTCGAGAATTAACAGTGAATGGATGTACTGACAATCATCTATCTACATTCACAGTGACACTCGCAAAGCAAAGAAGGGAGGTTTAGCTATGATACTGAAATTGGGAAATATTCTGTCACATCATTGGTCGGTGTTGAAATTACTGTAAAATTGGTAAAATTGTTCAAACAACCAGCTGTAATGCTTACTATTTCAATACATCGGGGGTGTCTTTTCCATCCCATCCATCCACTGGTACGTAGTTGGTTACCACATACTGATTGACTGACATCGCTTGTTTGAGTTGGAGAAACAGTTTTGGTGGAGGGGCAACACCTTCTGGGGATAGCTAGCACCAAAACAGTGATCGTTTACATAACTGCAATATGAAGAATCAGTGGAAACGGAACGCAGAGCCATCAGCGCTTCGGTCACTGTATCACATGAGTTTAAATGTAGAAGTTGTCAATCACGTTCCAGTAGCAGTTTGGAAACTCTCCACAACACCGCCGAACCCTTCCAGCTTACTTATGTTGTAACTGTCTTTTATTTAAAATCATCCAGTGTGTGTGGTGCGTTATGGTAGAAGCAGTAACAACATGACTTATACTGTGCGAAGTCTAGTTTCCTGTTAGAAGCAATGGTTCAGAATGTGTTAACTCAGTTTATAACTGACACAGACTTCAAAGTCATGGCCAAAAAGCAAAATGTATGGCATTGTTAAAGTATAGTACAGCAGAAAAAAGAACAATGTTTCAAACAACAACATAGAGTCACAGGGAGGGTCTCTTCGATTTCTAGTTTGTGGAATATGGTCATCCTTCTACAGTACAGGCGATGCAACTTTACACTGGTCCGTGCAATTGATCAATAGCTGTATATTTAATAGGATCATCACATGTGCTCAGTGCCAGCACACAGGCGGTATTTGTTTTCGATATATGGGAGGAGAGAGATGAAGTAAAAATCTTATCGAGTTCTCTATTGGATGAAGTTAGTGGAGCTTTTATAGTTCATTATTTTTCTCTGTTGGATGGTACAGAATAGCGAAGATAGCATGTTCGGCTGATAGATGTGAATGGGCCCTGAGGGATATGGATATGCTTTAGACAGCAATACTGGTATGTTTGGCAGTGCACCACAATGCATTAGCAAAATCCTCGTCTTTCCCCCAATTCCCTTACTATACTACCCTGTATTGCAGAAGCAGGCTCTGTTTGGCGCCAACTTTGCACATCCGAAACTGTTGGCGGAGCTATGACAACATGTTCCCATTTCCACAGATTGGTCAAAACACGGCCCTGTCCCACTAACTCAGGTCACTCTGTTCACACATGGCTTGGAGAAGGTGGTGGATATAGCTCTCTCCGACTTCTGCTCAGCTTCGACTTAAGTTGCAACAGCCGGCCGAAGTGGCCGTGCGGTTAAAGGCGCTGCAGTCTGGAACCGCAAGACCGCTACGGTCGCAGGTTCGAATCCTGCCTCGGGCATGGATGTTTGTGATGTCCTTAGGTTAGTTAGGTTTAACTAGTTCTAAGTTCTAGGGGACTAATGACCTCAGCAGTTGAGTCCCATAGTGCTCAGAGCCATTTTTAAGTTGCAACAACCACATGCACAAAGCTGCAGAAGTGGCAGCAGCTGTAGGAGGCATAGGGACTACCTAAAATTTTACTGTACTGATAGGTTCGAAAAAGGTGATGCATTAATGACAGTAATCATTAAAGGACTTCTCCATAGGATCCAATGCAGGTATGTATTTGAATGGAAAGACTTGATTCCTAATCCCAGACAGCATTTCTACTGGAGAGTGTAACACAAGGGATCTGAAAAGCCTGTGTACATTTCTTACGGCCTCAATCAGCACACCATGTACAGTTTGTGATCCTTCTCGATCAACCTTTGCCTGTAACCCACTGGATATATCGCAGAACCTCTAACATGACATTGAGACAAAATACATTACAAATACTGGAGAAATATCTAGCGGCGGCATACGGGAGTTGCAAATACCAGCTTCATACCACGTTCCTTAGCCGAATCATTTTCAGAATTTCGTGATTTTATCACGAGGTTGCACTGTGGGCTATGTGTAATTGCACTGCTGGTCTGATGGTATACACTCCAGCAATAACAGTCTGTATTCAGTGTCGTGGTATTTGCCTACAAAAACCAATTAATTCGGAGGTTTATAAAGCGGGTATAGCTTTTAACAAGGATACTTGTATGCAACTGCAGAATTAAGACCGCTTGTGATAGTAATATGGTTATTACAATCATGTTTTTTAATATCTGGCGGTTTGTAAGACGATTTGCCTCTCTTTCTAAGACACAGTAGTTCCAGTTGCAGATAAAACGTATGAGACGTGTCCACCCATCGCTGATTTTCTCTCAGTATTATTTCGTATCGCCAGCAATCAGTTATTGGCAGAGTATTATACTTAGTAGTAGGGGATGTGTGATAGGTTTGCCTTGAGATCAGGTTTGTAAACTATGTGTTTGTGTTCTGGCATGTGCAAAGGAAATGACTGTGTCCAGTCGTAAGGAAGGTATGTATTTGATGGGGTGTACTGTGACAGCAAAGGGAAGAGTATGTCAAGTCGTAAGAATGGTACAGACATTTCTATTTCCAGAGCCACAGCCGTCAGCAGGGTCAATTTCCTATACTTTTCTCATTGTCAAATGTCATGAAATTGAGACCGCGATCGTAATATTTAATTGTGGGTACAGGGATAAAATAAATATGTGGCCGGTTTTCGTAGGTCGATTCTGTCTATGCGTGCTTGGTGTGCAGCGCCAGTGACCTGTGGCGGGAATGATTCCCGTTTCTGGCTAACTGTAGGAGCAGTCCAAATGGAGAGGCCTGTTGGGGTGCAGGAGTGTAGCTGACTTAACCGTGTCGTCCTCTAGTCGGCCGAATAGCGAACTAACACTTAGTATGCGCTGGACAGCTTTCGTGATCGTATGGAAATTTGAGAAGATTCAACATGGACTTGTGTTTGCCCTGGACCATTATTCCCTCCCACGTAAATTATCCGGTTGACTGCTTCTGCACGTTTCGCGCCTTTATTTAGTTGAGGGAACATAGAT
Source organism: Schistocerca americana (assembly GCF_021461395.2). Lineage (NCBI taxonomy): Eukaryota > Metazoa > Arthropoda > Insecta > Orthoptera > Acrididae > Schistocerca > Schistocerca americana. Next base: position 132,129,977 of record NC_060120.1, read on the forward strand.
TGTGTTGTCTGCATCTAGCAGGTGAAAGACAGGTGGAAGACATGTCTGCTGGTTCTCTAGACATGGGAAACACCATAGTTGACTTTGTAAATTATAGGAATGATTTTGGATCTGTTACATCTCCGAGATAGGTATTCGCGAGTGAAAATATCAGTTTCCTCTTTTTTTTCGGGTTCTCACGTAAAGGTCATCACAGACGGGATAAGTTTCTAGTTACTCCGTGGTTTACAGCATGCTCCACCTCACTAAAGTTCCCGGTTTCTGGAGGAATAATTTCCAGTCTATGTCTTTGGAATCATCTACATCTACATATATACTCCGCTGGCCACCAAGCGGTGTGTGGCAGAGGGCACTATTCGTGCTATAGTTATATTTCATCCCCTCTGTTCCACTCGCGGATCGAGCGAGGGAAAAACGACTGTTTGAACGCCTCAGTACGAGCTCTAATTTTCCTTATCTTTGAGTGGCGATCATTGCGAGATTTGAAAGTTGGTGGTAATAATATATGCTCTATATCCTCGGCGCCGACCGTGGTGGTCTCGCGGTTCTAGGCGCGCAGTCCGGAACCGCGCGACTGCTACGGTCGCAGGTTCGAAGCCTGCCTCGGGCATGGATATGTGTGATGTCCTTAGGTTAGTTAGGTTTAAGTAGTTCTAAGTTCTAGGGGACTGATGACCACAGCTGTTAAGTCCCATAGTGCTCAGAGCCGTTTTTTGTATCCTCGGCGAAGATCAGATTTTGGAATTTAATGAGCAGCCCCTTCTGTTTAGCGCGTCGCCTACCTGCAAGTATGTCCTACTTCAAACTTTCTATGAGATTTGTAAGGCTCTCGCGATGGCTAAATGTACCAGTCACGAATCTTACTGCTCTTCTTTGGACCTTCTCAATCTCTTGAATCAGTCCCAACTGGTAAGGGTCCCATACAGACGAACAATACTGTAAGACTGAACGAACTAAAGTATTGTAAGCAATTTCCTTTGTTGGAGGACTGCATCGCTTCAGGATTCTATCAATAAACCGCACTCTAGAGTTCGCCTTACCCGTTACTTGTGTAATCTCAAAAATGGTTCTGAGCACTATGGGACTTAACATCAGAGGTCATCATTCCCCTAGAACTACTTAAACCTAACTAACCTAAGGACATCACACACATCCACGCCCGAGGCAGGATTCGAACCTGCGACCGTAGCGGTCACGCGGTTCCAGACTGAAGCGCTTAGGACAGCTCTGCCACAGCGACCGGCACTTGTGTAATCTGATCGTTCCATTTGAGATCATTTCGAATAGTCACACCCAGCTACTTGACCGATGTTACCGCTTCCAAAGACTGGGCATTTATTTTGTACTCGTACATTAATGGGGATTTTCGCATTTTTATACGCAGTAGGTTACACTTACTAATATTGAGAGATAACTGCCAGTCATTGCACTGCGCATTTATTTTCTGCAAATTCTCATTTATTTGTTCACACCTTTCGTGTGATACTACAGCATCGCAAACAGTCTAATGCCGCTGTCTGTACCATCACCCAGATCGTTTATGTAAATCGTAAAAAGCAGCGGACCTATTACGCTCCCCTGGGGCACACCTGATGTTATGCTTGTTTCTGTTGAAGTCTCCCCATTCAGGACAACATACTGCTCTCTGTCTGCTAGAAAACTTTCTATCCAACCGCATATGTCATCAGATAGACCATAAGCGTGCACATATTGGAGCAAACGTCAGTGCGGAACTGAGTCGAACGTCTTTCGAAAGCCGAGGAATATGGCATCAACCTGGGAGCCGGTATCTACACCCTGTTGTAGATCATGCACAGAGAGGGCCAGCCGTGTCTCGCATGACCGCTGTTTCCTAAAACCGTGCTGGTTTCTGCAGATGGGCTTCTCAGGGTCTAGAATGGTCATTACGTCTGAAAAATAATATCTTGCATGATGCTACAACAAATCGATGCCAGTGAAATTGGCCAGTAATTATGTGCATCCGATTTTCTACCCCTTTTAAAGTTGCTATGACCTGGGCCATCGTCCAGTGCCGTGTAACTTTCCACTGTTCCAATGATCTCTGATAGATGATGGATAAGAATAGTGCTATATTTGTAGCATAGTCAACATAAAATCTTATGGGGATACCGTTTGGGCCAGATGCCTACCTGGCGTCTAAGGATCTTAACTGTTTTACAATCCCAGATGCACTAAACACTATGTCAGCCATCCTGCGTTTGTTCAATAATTGAGAGGGGGAATGGTACTGCAGTCCTCTACTGTAAACGAGTTTTGAAAGCTAGGTTTAGAATTTCGGCCTTCTGTTTATCATCCATTACAATACCGGTGCTGTCAGCTAGAGAAGGTGTTGAATTATTTGTAGCGTTCATAGATTTTATGTACGACCAAAATTTTTTTGGGTTATTTTTAGAATCTGCAGATAAAATATTCCTCTCAAATTCGTTAAAAGAATCTCTCATTGACCTTTTGACAGCTGCTTTCATTTTCCTTAATTTCACCTTGTCAGCGGGGCAGTGACTATGTTCAAAATGACCGCAAAATTCTCTGTTTTCTCAGCAACTTCCTAATATGTTTGTTGAACAAAAGTTTTTTAATAGGCATATATTTCTCTAGCACATACCTTTAAATTCCGATGAAAGATGCTCAATATCTTTGTGTCCTGGGGTGAATGCTGACTACGAAGATATTCATTAATGACACTTTTATTTGCTTTCCCACACAAGAATCTCTACGTTGTTTCTTTGGTTTTTTTGCAACTTCCACTGGCATAGAAGCCACAACGACACTATGGTCACTAATACCTTCTTGTAGATTAACTTCCTCAAAAAGATCAGGTCTGTTTCTCGCCAAGATATCTAATATGTTCCCATCTCGAGTTGGTTTTCTAACCAATTCCTCGAAGTTGTATGTTGAGAGCGCTCCCAGAATAACTTCACACGAGTCTTTAATTCTGCCCCCTGTGATAAACGTGTAACTTTCCCCAGTCAATGGACGCCAGATTAATGTCTCCATCTATAAGTAATGGATAATTTGGATATTTATTTGCTGTGTACTTAGGGGAAGGTGGGGGAATTACACACATGTGGGTAATCCCACGCAGGCTGATTTACGCAGTTTGAATAGCGCAAGCTGTTCTTAGTTGGTGCTACATCCTGCCGACAGGAGTAACAACTACTACGCAGCTTATGCCAGCCATTTTCCAGTGGCATTGTTGGAGCAGTGAAGTATTGTTTAGTTTCGGCGTGTCTCATGTAATTTTGGTCAGCTGTATTTTGCAAGGTAAGTGCTACCATAAGTTGCTTTAATGTAATTCTTGCGTATCAACTACTAACTTGTAAAGGCACATGTTCTAGCAGCACAGGTAGAGTATCCCGTATGAAACCATGATAACGTGCTCCATTGAGCGTAGGTGGACGAAACTAAAATGAGCTCTAACATGGAAATTAAGAGATTCCGGACACATGTCCACGTAACATCTTTTCTTTATTTGTGTGTGAGGAATGTTTCCTGAAAGTTTGGCCGCACCTTTTTGTAACACCCTATATATGTATACAGGGTAAGTCACCTAACATTACCGCTGGATATATTTCGTAAACCACATCAAATACTGACGAATCGATTCCACAGACCGAACGTGAGGAGAGGGGCTATTGTAATTGGTTAATACAAACCATAAAAAAATGCACGGAAGTATGTTTTTTAACACAAACCTAAGTGTTTTTAAATGGAACCCCGTTAGTTTTGTTAGCACATCTGAACATATAAACAAATACGTAATCAGTGCCGTTTGTTGCATTGTAAAATGTTAATTATATCCGGAGATATTGTAACCTAAGGTTGACGCTTGAGTACCACTCCTCCGCTGTTCGATCGTGTGTATCGGAGAGCACCGAATTACGTAGGGATTCAAAGAGAACGGTGATGGACCTTAGGTACAGAAGAGACTGGAACAGCACATTACGTCCACATGCTAACACCTTTTTATTGGTCTTTTTCACTGACACACATTTACATTACCATGAGGGGTAAGGTACACGTTCGACCGGCGTTTCATAGGACGTGGAGGACGCATAAATTGGCCAGCCCGTTCTCCCGATCTTCCACCTCTGGACTTCTTTCTGTGGGGTACGTTAAAGGAGAATGTGTACCGTGATGTGCCTACAACCCCAGAGGATATGAAACAACGTATTGTGGTAGCCTGCGGCGACATCACACCAGATGTACTGCGGCGTGTACAACATTCATTACGGCAGAGACTGCAATTGTGTGCAGCAAATGATGGCCACCACATTGAACATCTATTGGCCTGACATGTCGGGACACACTCTATTCCACTCCGTAATTGAAAACGGAAACCACGTGTGTACGTGTACCTCACCCCTCATGGTAATGTACATGTGTGTCAGTGAAAAAGACCAATAAAAAGGTGTTAGCATGTGGACGTAATGTGCTGTTCCAGTCTCTTCTGTACCTAAGGTCCATCACCGTTCCCTTTGGATCCCTACGTAATTCGGTGCTCTCCGTTACACACGATCGAACAGCGAAGGAGTGGTATTCTAGCGTCAACTTTAGGTTACAATATCTCCGGATATAATTAACATTTTACAATGCAACGAACAGCACTGATTACGTATTTGTTTATATGTTCAGATACAAAACTAACGGGGTTCCATTTAAAAAAACGTAGGTTTGTGTTAAAAAACATACTTCCGTGCATTTTTTAATGGTTTGTATTAACCAATTACACTAGCCCCTCTCCTCACGTTCGGTCTGTGGAATCGATTCGTCAGTATTTGATGTGGTTTACGAAATATATCCCGCGCTAACGTTAAGTGACTCACCCTGTATGTGCTGCTTTCGGCGATATTGCAGCTGCAACTGCTGCTGCCACTGTTGGACTTATAACTCCAACTGTTCCTAGATTTGGTGAATGAAAAGCTGAAACAACAAGAAACACTATTAACACCTAGATCTGAACACAGATGCTACTAAACTTGTTTCTAACTTCGAAATCTGAACATACAATGGTTTGATATTATGAAGCTTTTTTTTATGAAAATATACTTAGAAATCTGAACTTGATACAGTGAAACTTTTTACGAAAATATACCACGCGAAATCCGGCTTTATGCTATGAAATTAAATATGTGCTTACCTGGTAATTCCCAATGCTTTGGGTGTTTGACGCCACTGGCGTTGCCTCTGCTGATGGTTACCACTGATCGCTTCATTTTAGACAACGACACACTCAACTAAGGAGCAGCCACACTGGCGAACTGATGCTGTCAGAATGAGGGTGATTGCACCACAACGATGGTTTATCTAACCTCCACCTGCTCCACCCACCATTTCACCCAGGGAGCCAATAAGAGTGTGGCATTCTACACCACCTGCTGACGAATCCTGGTCTGAGTATAACGGACAAGTTGGTGCTGGTCTACTGGCCACAGACTTCACGCACTTTTGCATGTGGGTTCTGGCACACTCTGGAAATACCAACTTGTTCCACTAATCCGGCACTTCGTATCGACCAGCGAATGGCTGATTGCGCGTTCGGAAGTTTGTTACAGCATAATTACGTGTGATGAGTGTTTCACGACGGTATTGCTAGCACAATTGGATTAAAAAAAGTGATCGAATTAATTAATTCCTTTCGATGTATTTTACAAGACCTACATCTTCCCAAACACCACTACAAATTGAATTTCTTATGAACAAACAATAAACCCTCTGTTATGAAACTGAATTTCCTGTCGTGAGATCCCTGCTCTCCAGCACAAAGCTGTTAATTTGCAGAAGGAAGGGGGTGGGGTGGAAGGGGAGGGCTGGTGGATTGCCAGAGGAGAGGGGATAATTAATTGATCAATTTAATTAATTAGTCAATCAAACTGATAGAATGGGAAGGGGTTATTCGAATAACTCAGGCCTTGAAGTGTATTTGCATCGGAGTAGGCGAGGGGAGAGGGTTGGAGGTTTCCAGAGTGCTTGGGAGGAACAGGGGAAGTGGTGGGGTTAGTCTTCTCAGAAGAATAGATTGTCCCCAGGGGTCGTAATCCATTTAGCAGAACAATAGATTAGGTACATGTCAGTCAAAAGGGAATAATAGGTTTACCCCTGAATGTATACTTGTCCCTGAGGTAGGCACCTCGCACTCGGCATCCATCAGTGTTGAAGTATGCTATGATTCCAGTTGACTGTACTGTCTTCCGGTACATTTGTTGTTGTTTTGCCGAAAGGCATGGGTTAGGAGTTCATCGTCTGTATATAAATGGCGACGTCTCTCGCTTCCAACTGTGTATGAAAATATTTGATGGATTTATAAGCCAGGTGGTTGGCACTAACAATTCGCGATCAGACACAGTCCATTGTTACTGAGCCCGAAAGAATTTTCGTGCAAGGAACGCGGGGGGCTGTCAGGTCTCGTCTACATACGGTTGCAACGTAGCGCAATTGGCATTTGGCTGGTGTATACTGAGAGTGTGAGAGGTGCTTCTAAAGATAGATGAGCAAGAAGGGCTGCATCTGCTATACATTTCTTAGTTGCTTTGAGCGTGTTTTCCATTCACTCTCTCCAATGCAGTAGCGTTTTATTTTTAATCTTAGAACCAGCTAAAGCTGCGGAAAGAAGCTCTTGGAGTTCTGCTGCATGAGGTAAGTAATGTCAACAAATTTTAGGAACTCCAAGGAATCTTCATTGTTCTTTAGCATTTTCCAGCTGTGGAATACTTAAAATAGCTTCGACTTTCTCCGTTGATGGTGATGGCCTGGCTGAAATATGAGATGGCCTAAAAAAATATTCTCTGCCTGACCAAAAACACACTTTCAGATGTTCAACACTACTCCATATTTGCAAGGTTCTTGAATACTTCAATCAGGTGCTGTTTGTATTCCTCTGGGATTGCTGAAAAAAAACGAGTCTATAATCAAGATATGCAAAGCAATACTGCAAGCATTGTAAAACTGAATTTATAAATATTTTCCATGCCTAGGCAGCATTTCTCAATGCGAATGTCATAAGCAGGTTCTCGAATAGCCAAACGGCATTATAATAGAAGTTTTCGGAATATCTCTTTCAGCTACAGGAATCTGTGTATATGCCAATGGGCAATGTAGTACGCTAAACACCTCTTTTCTAAATAATGCACAATTATAATCTCTCTGTAGAGGAACAGGATAGCAATCCGGTACTGTCCTAGTATTCATGGCGTGGTAATCACAACATGGCCGTCATCTACCGTTCTTTCTGGGTACTAAATGTACGGGTGACGACCAAGGTCCGCTAGACCGGCGAATGATACCTTCCTTCAACATGGTATCAAATTCCGCTTTGGCAACGGCGTATCGATCAGGGGTGAGACGTCTGAGACAACAAGAAGCCAGTGGACCTTCGGTAGCGTTGGTATAACTTACACTGTAGTGAAATACCTTGTGTGGGGCCACAGGAAGCCTTGTGATACCAGGAAAACTTTCTAGAAATTCGGTGTACCCATCGCCCTTCAACTGGATCGATTTGCGTCGTGTACTGCCGCGCTACTACGGCTTCTAACCGCAGGTAAGTCCGGTGAAGTTGTCTATTAGAGGAGCGTTGGAGACGTCCGGCAACAGATGATAATGCGCTAAAAAATCGGCTCCGATATTGGACTCGGTTACATCTACCACAATGAAATTAGACGTCAAGGCGCGTCGTAGTCCCAGGTCCAGCTCAGTGTGTTGCGTTCCACACGTCGCAATGATTGAGTTATTAGCTGCGGAAAGACACAACGATGAGACTGGAAGGTATTTGTGTAACTGGGTTCATTGCAAAACACTTAGGTCGGAACCTGTGTCCAACAAAAACTTGAGTTCTGTCTTTCGATCTGCAATGAAAAGGCAAAAGGATGACGAACGACTATCCAAAACAATTACTTCTGCCTGTCGTTTAACACTTAGGAAGGTACACGGCGAGGACAACTTGTGTGTCTGGTCTCCAAACTTCTTGTGGTACCAACGCAGGTCTGTTTGGGCTGAATCGTCGGGTGCTGGAGAATTCGCTGAGGAACGACTACTTGATCTTCTGTGAAACTGGCCTCGATAGAAGAGTAGGTCGCCCATCTGCTTATTCAGTGCGTCAGCTTAGCTCATGAGACTGTCATAATCCGCTCGAGTTACCACCTAGGCGCTATCACACGCCGTCATAGTACCAGGGCAGGAGGTCGGTACGATTGCGTTCTGAACTCGTCTGCTAGATCCGCTATGGCGTCGAGCACCATGTCCGTTAGCGATGGTATAATGGCGCTCACCTGTGCTGTGCTGACAGCCGGCTGCTCCACAATGTGCACGTAATGCATCAGACACCGTGCATCGGTAAATCTTGCTTCTTAAATGGGTCAAATGGCTCTGTGCACTATGGGACTCAACTGCTGTGGTCATCAGTCCCCTAGAACTTAGAACTACTTAAACCTAATTAACCTAAGGACATCACACACACCCATGCCCGAGGCAGGATTCGAACCTGCGACTGTAGCAGCAGCGCGGCTCCGGACTGGAGCGCCTAGAACCGCACGGCCACCGCGGCCGGCTTGCTTCTTAAATGACAGAGGTACTGGGATGGTTTTCTGTCGCTGAATCCTACTGCGTGAGAACCTGGCGCACTTGTTCCTGCTGTGAACCGGACACACTTCAAATTAACTTCCGCCTTAGCCTCTTGTACGAGTCCGTATCTAGAGATGAAGTTATAGTGTCTTGAACATCGGCTGCGTAGCGGTGGTCTAGCTGACTAACCAACAGCGCGAATTTAGTGGAATCGGTGGTCACTCCGGCACAGAGGCAACTTGCCTCCACCTGTGTGAACCATAGCGCCAGATTGCGCAGCTAAAATGCGTGTAGCCACGCTGCAAGTATTGATATTATTGATGTGTCTGTCATTCCAATAAATTCCGGTTCTCGGAGGTTTGCCACAATACTTCTGTGTTGCTAGTTTATTTTCTCAGGCTGTGATCACGTTAGGCACGCGCACGCACGCGACGCACGCACCGCCACGCCGGTACGCACACGCTGACGATCGGACATGGCCGGACGCAGGAAGAGCAGCAAGATTGCGGCTGCGCTGGAACTCCTGGTCGATGCTATCGGCAATGACCGCGAACGGAGACGGCGCCACACGAGGAAACAGCGCACTGTGCAGCAATGCTTCAAGTGCCAAAGAATGGGGCACATCGCAAAAGTGTGCAGGGGCACATTAGCGTGTCTGAAGTGTGCTGAGGCACACGACACACGCAACTGCACCAAGCCCCGCGACGCGGCTGCCAAGTGCGTGAATTGCGGCGGTGCCCACGCCGCAAACTCGCGCAGCTGCGCCTACGTGCGGGGCTACAGAAGCAAGATGGCCGCCCCATGCCCTGCAGAGGTACGTGGCGTCGAGACGGACGCCCCACCCCCCCGTTCCCACGAGGGTGGTGGATCGTGCCGCCGCGAAGCCGCCACGGACGACGCACTGGCCGCCTTCCACACCGCCCTCGCGGCCGAGAGGGCCGCCATGAGGGAGGAACTCGTGGCTGTTCACCGCCAGCTGCAACAGCTGCGTGAAGAGCTGCGGGTCCTCAGGAAGACACCTACCCCCACCGCCAGCTCCACTGCGAGTCGGACAGCGGGGGTTGACGCCTCCACACAGATGGAGCCACCCGCGCCGCCAGTTGACGTGAAGGGCGGCGTAGCGGCACCCATGGACGTAGAAGTGGAGCAGCCTGCTCTCCCTCCTGACGGGGAGGTCGAGCCGCGGGCACATGACGAGGAGACGCACACCGAGACACCCCCACTTGCTGCGGCCGAGACTGAATGCCTGCCGCTCCCTACGGAGTACAGCGTGCAGCCTGTGCTGCAGAAGGTCGCCGCGTCTCTTCGTGACGGGACATACCCGCACCTGGACAACCCCTATTCATTTACTCCACCCGACAGGACGAAACCGGCCATTCCGCACCAGCCCTACGGACCAGTGAGGAACAACACGGCTCTTAGAGGACTGGTATCGAGGAAGGACCTGACCATCATCAACCAGCACCCCGTCTTCACGCCCACGGACTGGGAACACATTTTTCTGGTCTCAGAACGGGGCGCAGCGGCTGGGAAAGTGCGCCCGGAAGTGCAGCAGCATCCAGCATACCAGCAATTCCTGGAGCTCGGAGAGAACCCTACCAAGGAGAGAACGTACCAATTCATGGCCCAAAATCCGGATTTCTTAGGCGTGTTATGCCGTCGAGACAATCCTGAGGACAATCCAAGCAGTTAGGCCAACAAATACAAAAGAGAGGTCCATGCAGGAACAGCAGCCATGCTGCTTACCCTGCCTTCACACCTGGCAGATGACGCCAGAGATATACAGCGAGCGAGCGAACGTTAGGATCACCACTGTTGCAAATCTGCGGGTTGCTAGACTTGCGAACTCTGTATTGTGTTCCAGTCACAACGAGAATTAGATGCGAACGAATGTGTCGCTTCGAGTAAGACTTTATTTCGTTAAATAGCTTGCCTTCACATTCAAAATGATAACCAGAAAAAATGATGTACTGGCTAACACAAAAGCGTATGCAAATTTTATTTTATTTTATTTTATTTTATTTTTTTTTTTTTTTTTTTTTTTTTTTTTTTTTTTTGCTGGCTAACCAAGCGAACGAAAAAATGAGCAAAGCATAAAACATCGACAGTATTAAAGTCACCGAACTCCGCGATTGCGGCCAGTGCGTGTTGATATCTGCAAATGATCAGCCGATCATCTGACGTCTGCCATGGCTATCGCTCGTCGTCGCAAGATCAGTCTTACATTCCCCAACAGGAAGTAAAGGCCTCGTGTCAAGCAATAGAATTAGCCATTTGCTTGCTTTCGCATTAACCTTAGTCCACTTGGCGAAATCGGTTTCGCAATTTTGTCCACTCTGTTCTGGCTTGAACATTGCATCATTTACGCCGTGAAAGATTTCCCAGGTATCCCAATCTTTTCCGCCACTGACTTTTTCTATTTACTATATTTCGTCGGCCACTGTGTCGTCTTTTGCAGTTCTGTAACGCACAGTTATCGTCGGAATGTCCGCGGCTCGTGGTCTTGCTGTAGCGTTCTCGCTTCCCGCGCACGGGGTGCCGGGTTCGATTCCCGGCGGGGTCAGGGACTTTCTCTGCCTCGAGATGACTGGGTGTTGTGTGTCTTTCATCATCATTTCATCCTCATTCACTCGCAAGTCGCCATAGTGGCGTTAAAGAACTTGTGGAGCGGCGGCCGAACCGCCCCGCGAGGGGTCTCCCGGCCACCAATATCATACGCTCATTAATTAACCGTCGGAATCGGCTGCCACTTTCGGATTTCAAGAAATCTTTGCTAACAGCTCACATCTGCTACCATGCTGATAAACATTAAATGCCGTCAAAAAAAAAAAAAAAGGAACGCAGCAGTTGCTTAAAACTTTACAAAAGTCAAAACTATCAAGGCGCAACCATCATCACTCTGAAGCCAACAGAAAAGGTTTCTATAAAGACAAATTATGAACTTTAAACAAGGATGTCTCTCATTCTTTGCTGCCCCCAATACATGCGAATGATATGTGACTGTCCATCAGCACAAAATGTAATTTCACAATGTTAGCTGATGAAATTTGGAAATTTGTGGTAAGGACTATGGAACCAAACTGCTGAGGTCATCGGTCCCTAGGCTTACACACTAATTAAACTAACTTAAACTTTCGCTAAGGACAACACACACACTCATGCCCGAGGGAGGTCTCGAACCTCTGATGGGGGGAGCCGCGCGAACTGTGACAAGACGCCCAAGATCGCACGGCTACTCCGCGCGGCTTAGCTGATGACACAAGCATTGTGATGGACAACAAATACGTAAGTTTCTAAAATAGATCATGATTGCAAGGACATGCTTGAGAAAATTTTGTCTTAGTTCACTACCAACTCCCTTTCAATTAACCAGATATATACTATTTTCATTAATTTCCACGTAACTCACCAGCACCCTGTATAAGAAGCTGAGAAGCTACAGGTACGAGAGATGGCTACGATACACTGAAGCGCCAAAGAAACTGGTATAGGCATGCTTATTCAAATGCAGAGACATGTAAACAGGCACAATACGACACTGCGGTTGGCAACGCCTATATAAGACAACAAGCGTCTGGCGCAGTTGTTATATCCGTTACTGCAGCTACAATGGCAGGTTATCAAGATTTAAGTGGGTTTGAACGTGGTGTTATAGTCGGCGCACGAGTGATGGGACACATCTCCAATGTAGCGACGAAGTGGGGATTTTTTTGTACGACCGTTTCACGAGTGTACCGTGAATATCAGTAATCTGAGAAAACATCAAATCTCCGACATCGCGGCGGCCGGAAAAAGAACCTGTAAGAACGGGAGCAACGACGACTGAAGTGAATCGTTCAGCGTGACAGAATTTCAACCCTTCAGAAAATTGCTGCAGATTTCAATGCTGGGCCATCAACAAGTGTCAGCTTGCGAATCATTCAATGAAACATCATCAGTATGGGCTTTCGGAGCCGAAGGCCCACTCGTGTGTCCTTGATGACTGCACAGCACAGAGCTGTATGACTCGCCTTGTCCCGTCAACATCGACATTCTACTGTTGATGACTGGAAACATGTTGCCTGGTCAGTCTCGTTTCAAATTGTATCGGGTGGGTGGATATGTACGGGTATGAAGACAATCTCATGAATCCAAGGAACCTGCATGTCAGCAGGGGACTGTTCAAGCTGTTGGAGGCTCTGTAATGGTGTGGGGCGTGAGCAGTTGGAAGGATATGGGACCCCTGATACGTCCAAATTCGACTCTGACAGGTGACACGAACGTAAGCATCCTGCCTGATTACCTGCATCCATTCATATTCATTGTGAATTCCAGCAGGACAATGCGACACCCCACACGTCCAGAATTGCTACAGAATGGCTCCAGGAACACTCTTCTGAGTTTAAACACTTTCGCTGGCCACCAAACTCTCGAGACATGAACATTACTGAGAATATCTGGGATGCCTTGCAACCTACTGTTCAGAAGAGATCTCCATGCCCTGGTTCTCTTACGGATTTATGGACAGCCGTGCAGGATTCGCGGTATCAGTTCCCTCCAGCACTACTTCAGACATTAGTCGAGTCCATGTCACATAATGTTGCGGCACTTCTGCGTGCTCGCGGGGGCCCTACACGATATTAGGCAGGAGTACCAGTTTATTTGGCTCTTCAGTATGTAACAAGTGGACTCATTAAATTTCATGGTATCCTTGTTAATAGCAGGCTGAATTAGGACGCTAAAACGGTTGTCATCAGTAAAATTTTCTCTACTTCTACGTCTATAGTTTACAAACCACTGCGAAGTGCGTTGTAGAGGGTAATTCCCGTTGTACCGTTGTTACTGTGGTGTCGTAAGCACAGCACGCACCACCAGACAGCGCCAAAGGCGTCGATAGGTCAACAACTCACTCCACAGACGGCGTACAGCCCAGCGATTGCTCCCGCAAGACGTAGCAGCGGTGGCGACGCCAGAGAAGTGGCATGCGTCGGCGCCACAGCAGAGCGGGCAGTTCCAAGTCAGCTCACTGCCGAGAAGATCGCCTTCTACTTATGTACTTCGCGTTACATTGTCGACAGGCGTTAGTTAGTAACATGTGCCTCGTACATTTTTGGTCCAGCCAAACCGGTGGCCTTCGCGGTTGATGCTTCTTCTATTGGTCTAGGAGCCTATCTGTTGCTGTGTTTTGGTTCAAAGGCTCATCCAATAGCATGTGCCTCCAAACTTCGGACTGAGACTCCTGCAAATTGGAGTCAGATTGAAAAAGAAGAATTGGCGATCCAACTTGTAACCAAGTTTCATCATTGCTTCTATGGAAGGAAGTTCTATTTGGTCACTGATCATAAGCCACTCACTTCACTCTTCCACCCAATTAAGACTATTCCACCACACACAGCACAGAAATTGCAAGGATGGGCTTTATTGCTGTCTAAGTACAACTACGAAATCTTGTTGCGGTTCAACACTCCAAGGCCGATGTGTTGTCTAGATAGAAGCAACATGTTGTCAGATAGATGCTCTCGACGGTTCTGCATTGCACAATTTTCCCGTGGACTTTCATCACAAAGAACAGGAGACAGCTGCCTATGCAGATATACGCATTGTGCTGAATTACATCCTCACAGGATGGCCAAAGAGAGTGAAAGACAATGTCCAGCCGGAAGTACGTCGATACTTTACTTACCTTCAAGCCTTGTTATTACAGCGTGGTGATTTACTGTCACACACTATGAATGACCAGGCCCGAGTCGTCATTTCACACACCCTTCAGCAGGATGTTTTAAAGTTGTTTCACCAGGGACACTGGGGTATTGTGAGGATTGTGAGGAGAAAGCAGCTTGCTCGACGCCATTCTTCTTGGTCAGGGATGGACGCCCAGATTGAAGACATGACACAGGCTGCACCGCTTCCATGGAGCAACAGGCGGCTCCAACTCAACGATTTTCTGAATGACCGCACCCCAGTGGTTCATGGAAACGCATCCACATTTAATTTGCTCTACTGTTCTGGAACATACGATGACTTGTTGTATTGGATGCCTTCAATCATTTTCTCTTTGCAGTTCCAATGAACTCTAGGACATCGGCCAGTGCTATCAGAACACTTACTTCAATGTTTTGCATTGAGGGTTTGCCGAAAGTGTTAGCGTCTGGTAATAGACTGCAGTTCACCTCATAGAAATTTGAACAGTTTTGCACGACCAGTGGTGCTGAACATGGGACCACAGCACCATTCCACCCACAACCAAATGGCGAAGCTGAATGTTTCGTGCAAACTTTCAAAGTGCAGATGAGTGAATTCTGTGGAACTCACTCACTGTGGCAGGCCTTGCAACTATTCTTGTACACATACTGTGCGATGCCTTGAGATACATCTATTGATACGTAATTAGCATGGTTTCAGAAAACATCGTTCCTGTGCAACACAGCTAGCTCTTTATTCGCACGAAGTAATTGCCGCTATCGACAGGGGATCTCAAGTTGATTCCATATTTCTAGATTTCCGGAAAGCTTTTGACACCGTTCCTCACAAGCGACTTCTAATCAGGCTGCGGGCCTATGGGGTACCGTCTCAGTTGTGTGACTGGATTCGTGATTTCCTGTCAGGAAGGTCGCAGTTCGTAGTAACAGACAGCAAATCATCGAGTACAACTGAAGTGATATCAGGTGTTCCCCTGGGAAGCGTCCTAGGACCTCTGCTGTTCCTGATCTATATAAATGACCTGGGTGACAATCTGAGCAGTTCTCTTAGGTCGTTTGCAGATGATGCTGTAATTTACCATCTAGTAAGGTCATCCGAAGACCAGTATCAGTTGCAAAGCGATTTAGAAAAGATTGCTGTATGGTGTGGCAGGTGGCAGTTGACGCTAAATAACGAAAAGTGTGAGGTGATCCACATGAGTTCCAAAAGAAATCCGTTGGAATTCGGTTACTCGATAAATAGTACAATTCTCAAGGCTATCAATTCAGCTAAGTTCCTGGGTGTTAAAATTACGAACAACTTCAGTTGGAAAGACCACATAGATAATATTGTGGGGAAGGTGAGCCAAAGGTTGCGTTTCATTGTCAGGACACTTAGAAGATGCAACAAGTCCACTAAAGAGACAGCTTACACTACAATCGTTCGTCCTCTGTTAGAATATTGCTGCGCGGCGTGGGATCCTTACCAGGTGGGATTGACGGAGGACATCGAAAGGGTGGAAAAAAAAGGCAGCTCGTTTTGTATTGTCACGTAATAGGGGAGAGAGTGTGGCAGATATGATACGCAAGTTGGGATGGAAGTCATTAAAGCAAAGACGTTTTTCGTCGCGGCGAGATCTATTTACGAAATTTCAGTCACCAACTTTCTCTTCCGATTGCGAAAATATTTTGTTGAGCCCAACCTACGTAGGTAGGAATGATCATCAAAATAAAATAAGAGAAATCAGAGCTAGAACAGAAAGGTTTAGGTGTTCGTTTTTCCCACGCGCTGTTCGGGAGTGAAATGGTAGAGAGATAGTATGATTGTGGTTCGATGAACCCTCTGCCAAGCACTTAAATGTGAATTCCAGAGTAATCATGTAGATGTAGATGTAGATGGACCTTCCCCAGCCAAACACATGCATGGCTGCCAGCATTGCTACCAGCTTCATCTACTGCACCCATCAACTAGTAGTACTGGTCAGTGAGGGGGGGGGGGCGTCCTCCAGTGTACGAGACTCCAATTCTGGGTGTAGGCATGAACCCTCCTGTGGATTTCCAGGCGTTTCCGTGGGGGCTCAGGGCAAATGGCCAGGTGTGAACAGGAGCTGGTCGCTGGCTCCAGTCCCAGTTCCTGTCCCATCTGTCCCCACACCCAGCCGCAAGAAGTTGCAGCGGTGGCACCACCAAAGAAGTGATACTTGCCAGCACCACAGCAGAGAGAGCAGTTCCAAGTCAGCTCAACAACTGAGAAGACCGCCTTTTACTTGTGTACTGCGCGCCATATCACTGCTTGTAGCTAGTCCACACCAGTCAGTCTTCAGTGAACATTCTAATGGGACAAGAACTGTTTGCCAACCAGCCTTCGCTTCTGAATAGTGGTTGAACTTCAGGATCTGCTGTCTGAGCCCATTTATGCAAAGTTCAGTATTCGTCAATAAATGTGGTGCACTTGTCACTAATTATTATCAATGTTTCAGTGTTCTCCTCGTTTTCCTCTTATAGTGTTCCCCATCAACCCACTATAAATAGTTGAGAGAGGTGACGAGTAAAATCTCCTTCTGTGGTTGTATCAGAAGTATGATCCAACCGCTGTGGTTTCTTTACTTTCCATTGACGTATGGTATGTTCGAAGAATTATGGTTTAAAAATGTCTTGGAGTACTGTAATTAGGCCAATTTTGTCCTTGTGATCCATATGGAACCGATAAGTGGAGGCTTGCAGTTTTTCCTAGATTCATCGTTTACAGCTACGTCTTGACATTTTTTATGCAGGCTTTCTCGGAATAGTCTGCTTCTATCTTCAAGCATCTGCCAGAGCAGTTTTTTCAGCTTCTGTTTCGGAGATTGCAGTAGCTCAGAGTCAGCTTGAGTCAGTTCTTTTCATTCAGTTATGTGTTATATCATAATATACTGGGACAATATGGAATAAAAAATCCGCAACGCATATAAGAGCACTTTGAAACATGAGTGTGCCCCTTCCTCCCCATCCTCCTCCCCTGTCTAACCGAAACTCATACTGTAATCTCTCCATACGACTCAGTATAATAGCTACAGCATATCAGCATATATACGCACTGCACTGTTCTATTATAAACAACTCAGCTCAGTATGAAACAGATTGCCAGTATCATGACCATAACACAAGAAGGAAGGACGGTCTCTACTCTTAGCTGAAGAATATGGTACTCATAAGAGCACAAAATGTGCTGGTGCTAAAATTTTCAATTCACTAGAAAATAATATCAATGGTACAAGAAATAACATATCTTTACTTAAAACTGAAGTACCAATATTTTCTGAGATATTTCAATCACATATGTATGGCCAATTAAGCAGCTATTTTCAGGCACATAACCTTCAGAGCAACAGTCAGTCTGGATTCGAACAGGGCAGAAATACCACTGCGGCGTATTGGAAACTATTGGCCAGACATTAACAGCTTCCGAAAATCCGAATATGGTGTCACTTGTCTTACTTGAGCTAAACAAAGCATTTCACTGCATTCCCCTTGACATCCTGACAACAAAACTAGAATTTTATGGGGTATGTAATCCAACATTAGCAATAACAGATTCATATCTTCACAATAGAAGATCTTTTGTCACAATTAAAAATAAACAGCCCCCTATAGCAGTATTTAGTACTGGTGTTTCATAGAGCTCAATTCTTGGACCATTCTTATTCATCGTCACTATCAATTACTTACCTCATTGCATAAATTGTACTGTCATGTGCTGTGCTGATGACACAACACTGCTCACCTTACATCAGAACATATCAGCTTTGGATAACAGTACACAGGAATCACTCATAACTATTCTCCACTGGTTCTCATCAAATAAATTACTCCAGAGAAAACACAACACCTTTTTTTGGGTTGTCCAAAACAATAGAAAGCAAATCTTTAAAACTGCTAGAAATATTTTTGATTCCAAACTCAACTGGGAAGAATATGTAAGTCTGCGAATAACCACTGACCGCTTGTTGGCTCACGCAGGGTGCGTCACGTCAGTAGCGCAGAAGAAGTAACTGACTGTCATCGTTCGTTGTGTGCACTATACAATTGTGATTCTCAATGTATGGTATTATTTCACGACTTCATAAATGCATAACTATGCCGAAACCACAAGATACGCAAAACATAAAGAATTGCAGTACAATAGTTTGCACATTATAATAGACGTAAAACAGGTTTTGACAATATGTAACTTACATTTATTAAGTGTAATAGTTAGCGTATGAAGTTTTAACATTTTTGTGAAATTTCTATTTTTTGCAAATTCATATAACATGGCCGAAAAATATATGTCCATGCGCCAAGATGGCGTAGAATTTCGAGATCGGACAATTGAAGTTCAGGCGCCATGCATGCCTACTGCAGAAAGTTTAAGTAGATCAGAGATGAGTGTGCCAGGAGTGACAAATGATAGCAATGCTCCACAACAGAATAAACTTGATGACACAATGTTTACAATTGACAATACAATGTCACTCATCTCCCAGAGCGACATACCGCTCATGAATGAAAGGTCAGAGAGCGATCTAAATATCAATCTTGACAACTTATTACAAACACCACTTGGTCACAACACAAACATTAACTTGGGAAGTACAACAAGCAGCAACCACGGTAGAAAAACTGACGCACTGCTATGGCAGTTATTACATAACATAAATACCAGTCTCAGTGATATGATACAAGATATGAATACCAAAATTGATAGTTTGACACAAAATCTCAACTCCATCACACAAGATATGAACACAGTAAAACAGCAACAAAACACTGTTACACAAGATCTAAATACAATGATGCAAGAACAAAAACAACTATTCAACGATTTGCAAGACATGGTCTCACAGAAATTCGATGACTTAGCGAAACATTTTTGCACTGAAATCGACGAAAAATGATAAGAAAACACAGGTAAAGCATGAAGTACTTTCTGAAGTTAACAGTAAAATTACAGAAGTAAAACAGAAGGTAGATTCTTTTAATGACCATCACAATATAGCTGAACAACAGATAAAGAAAATCACAGAAGCAAACACAAAGCATGAAGCCACACAAAACCAGTTGTTTTGGACAGTAAAATAGGTAACCACTGTCGTTAACAAACCAAATAATGACTATGAAGGTGTACTTTTAGCTGTAGAAGACCTCACTTTAAGGGTGTTGACATTAGAAGTTGACTCAGCATGTGCTAAGAAGGAGAGAAACAGGAAAAATTTATTTTTGAAGCTATTACTGTTGCATTTTGTTTCATCTGGTAATTTGTCAAAAAATTTTATAGCAGCATCTGTGCGATATCAGTTAGTTAGATTGGTAGTTGGTTGCATGTTCCATTGACCAATCACACAGTATAGAAGCCATTTTGATGTGGAACATGTCAAGTGCACAAGAAATGCATATACGATACAAGATATATATATATATATATATATATATATATATATTACAGTACAGTGTTAAAGATTAATATTTCCATTATTTACCCCATGCCCATAAATGGCGCAACATGCATATACTATACTAATAGATTTATTTATTTCTATTCAAGAATTCTTCTATGACATAGAAGGAGTTGTCAAGGAGATATGATTTGAATTTATTTTTTAAGCTATTACTGCTACAGTTTGTTTCAATGGTAATTTGTCAAAAAAATTTATAGCAGCATATTTTACCCTTTTCTGTGACAAAGATAGGTTGAGTAAGGGATAGTGTAAGTCTTTCTTTTTTCTGGTATTATAATCATGAAAGTCACTGTTTTTTTTTTAAACTGGTCCATGTTATTGAGAACAAATTTCATTAGTGAGTAAATGTACTGCTAGGCTGTTGTAAGAATTCCCAATCTTTTAAAAGATGCCTACAAGATATGTGACTATGTATCCCAAATATTATTCTAACCACTTTCTTTGGAGCAGGGAATACTTTCCGTCTAAGTGTTGAGGTACCCCAAAATATTATTCGTTATGACATCAGAGAGTGAAAGTATGCAAAGTATGTTAGCTTACTAATTTCCACATCCTCAAAATTGGCAGTTATTCTGATTTCAAGAGTTACTGAACCTAATATGAATTTTCCAATTAAGATTCTCATCTATATGTTCACCAAAAAACTTAGTCTGCTCTGGCCTGTCTACTGACTTCTGTTGATATGTTATATTTATTGAGGGAACTGTACTTTTCAATTAGAGTTTCTTTAACTGGATTAATAACGATTCTTGTATCATCAGCAAACAGTGTCAGTTCAGCTTCTTGATTCAGATAAGTAGGGAGATTGTTCACATATATCAAGAACAGAAGGGAACCCATGATTGAACCCTGTGGAACCCCTAATGTAATTTCACCCCAGTTAGATGAAGTGGCAAACTTACTTAAATCACTTGACCTATTGGAAGAAACTTTTTGTTTCCTGTTCTGTAGATATGACTTAAACCACTCACATGCTATTCCATTTATACCACAGAATTGTAGTTTCTGTAACATTGTAAGGTGACTATAATTTCGCACCTTACAAGCACTCATCTACATACTTTGGCGTGATTTGCAACCGGAATTTGGTATCATTTGGTAGGTTGTACATCTAATATAGGAGTATTTAAAGAAGACTGACATTGTCACGTGCACCTTGTAAGTAGTTGTAACACTTATTGCATGAAAGGTGATGGAGTGTATTTATTATCAGAATGGCGTAATGAATGATTACCTATACTAGTAGAGATTGGAACATCAATGGAAATGAAACAGCAGGCGTAACTCAAGCCCCGGGTGGAAAATCCCTCACAGGTGTGTTGGTCCTGCTTCACACAGGAAGTGCCAAGACGGACAATATGGGTACCTGAGCGTGGAAGCACAATACAGCGGCGGCCAGCCGGTATTGTAGTGGGGCTAGAAGGCTAACCAGATAATACTTCAGAAACTCTGAAAATGTTGGAAGCAGCAGAGAGGAACGAGGAAGCATTAACTCGGGAATCACAGGGTGGGTTATTTCCAAGGATTTTTACTCTGAGAAGCATACCATTCTATGCGTATAGGTATTTCCTCGCAAACTTTCAGCACTGGACGACAAAAGACTAAAATATGGTTGGTCTGTGTACGGAAGAATCTGTAGAGAGCGTATGCTGTGGTTTCAGGTACAGGGTTATTACAAATGATTGAAGCGATTTCACAGCTCTACAATAACTTTATTATTTGAGATATTTTCACAATGCTTTGCACACACATACAAAAACTCAAGAAGTTTTTTTAGGCATTCAAAAATGTTCGATATGTGCCCCTTTAGTCATTCGGCAGACATCAAGCCGATAATAAAGTTCCTCCCACACTCGGCGCAGCATGTCCCCATCAATGAGTTCGAAAGCATCGTTGATGCGAGCTCGCAGTTCTGGCACGTTTCTTGGTAGAGGAGGTTTAAACACTGAATCTTTCACATAACCCCACAGAAAGAAATCGCATGGGGTTAAGTCGGGAGAGCGTGGAGGCCATGACATGAATTGCTGATCATGATCTGCACCACAACCGATCCATCGGTTTTCCAATCTCTTGTTTAAGAAATGCCGAACAGCATGATGGAAGTGCGGTGGAGCACCATCCTGTTGAAAGATGAAGTCGGTGCTGTCGGTCTCCAGTTGTGGCATGAGCCAATTTTCCAGCATGTCCAGATACACGTGTCCTGTAACGTTTTTTTCGCAGAAGAAAAAGGGGCCGTAAACTTTAAACCGTGAGATTGCACAAAACATGTTAACTTTTGGTGAATTGCGAATTTGCTGCTCGAATGCGTGAGGATTCTCTACCGCCCAGATTCGCACATTGTGTCTGTTCACTTCACCATTAAGAAAAAGTGTTGCTTCATCACTGAAAACAAGTTTCGCACTGAACGCATCCTCTTCCATGAGCTGTTGCAACCGCGCCGAAAATTCAAAGCGTTTGACTTTGTCATTGGGTGTCAGGGCTTGTAGCAATTGTAAACGGTAAGGCTTCTGCTTTAGCCTTTTCCGTAAGATTTTCCAAACCGACGGCTGTGGTACGTTTAGCTCCCTGCTTGCTTTATTCGTCGACTTCCGCGGGCTACGCGTGAAACTTGCCCGCACGCGTTCAACCGTTTCCTCGCTCACTGCAGGCCGACCCGTTGATTTCCCCTTACAGAGGCATCCAGAAGCTTTAAACTGCGCATACCATCGCCGAATGGAGTTAGCAGTTGGTGGATCTTTGTTGAACTTCGTCCTGAAGTGTCGTTACACTGTTATGACTGACTGATGTGAGTGCATTTCAAGCACGACATACACTTTCTCGGCTCCTGTCGCCATTTTGTCTCACTGCGCTCTCGAGCGCTCTGGCGGCAGAAACCTGAAATGCGGCTTCAGCCGAACAAAACTTTACGAGTTTTTCTACGTATCTGTAGTGTGTCGTGACCATATGTCAATGAATGGAGCTACAGTGAATTTATGAAATCGATTCAATCATTTGTAATAGCCCTGTATTGTTTCCCCTTCTGAGTTACGAGTGAGGGGACCTGAGCTTTGCTGAGAAGCCAGCGGTGGAGAGAAGATGTATTCTGTTTTGAGCGCCCGTGTTTGATGGTCGCTCAGTATCAGCGTTTGTAGGTACAGACGGACTTACTGTCTGCTCTCAGGAGATTTTATAGTTAGAATGGTTAGGCACTGTACTGTTGCGAACTTATACGATTCTGGACTTCGCCTCTGGGCAGGGAGTCGTCGTTGAGTATGCAGCGTTCAGTGTTTGATAGCACTTCTTCTGTTCATACTCATGTACAGACGTTATCTGAATACCATCCTTATGGCTGTGAGTTGGTGTTTCTTGTCTATAGAACACAGAGAGGAGAAGACAGTACTAAATTATAATAGTCAGAGGACCGCCTTCTGCTGACGTAGTGTTTGAAAGAGTTTTATTTTGTGGCTGGGGTCCTTCAATCGTCGCAGACGTGTACAAGAACCATCAGCCCGACACACCGGATGCAGTATATGCGGTGATATTGCTAATTGCTTCACCTTATTAGGGCTATAAAGCTAAACAGCTGTGATCACGTATTTCCACAGTGGTTGCACACCACTGTAGATGATCTTTGAAAGTAGTGTCTTCTAGTGTTTGGTACACAGATGATGTCAGTCGTCTCATGTTATTTATATTAGATCGCGTAGCCATAAAAAGGGGCAGATTTGGGCAATTGGTCAATTGTATTAGTTAGGAAATTCATTTGTATCTCTTTATGCCCATTTGACATTGACATATAATCATTTGTAATATAAAGGGGTTTTAATCTACAATAAATGTATAAGGGGAAACAGCATTTATCATTTAGTGTTTACTAGTTACCTTAAACATTCATTTATGTTTATGTTGTAATTCATATATTAAAGACCAAGAAGGAGATAATCACCATTAACAGATCCTATGATCTGCTTCAGGAGTTGGTCAAACAGGGCCAAATCTTCATTTTCACGTTCAATATTTCCGTTGCTCACATTCATTTTACACCTGCCTGGAGTAGCATCGTGGAACATAATGTCATGTTTCACGCAATCAAATGCTTTGGAGAAGGCACAGAAAATTCCTATTGGTGACATTTTACTGTTTAAAGACTCTATTATGTGGACAGTAAAATTGTATATTGCTGTCTCAGAGGAACAGCATTTTTGAAATCCGAACTGTGATTTACTAAGTTTCCAATTACTGTTGAAGTGGCTAACCACTCTTACATACATCATTTTCTCGAAGATTTTTGAAAATGGTGTAAGCAAGGATACTGGCCGATAATTATTGACATCTGTGGTGTCCCCCTTTTTATAGAGAGGCCTGACAAAGATATATTTGAACCTGTCTGGGAAAATACCTTGAGCTAGTGATGCATTACATATGTGACTCAGAATATCAGCTGTAATTGCTCCACATTGTTTTAATATCTTATTAGAGATGTCATCCACTCCAACAGAACATTTACTTTTCAGAGGTTTAATAATTTTACTTATTTCACAAGAGGATGTTAGGTGAAACTTAAACTGACTAAAATTTTTCAAAACTGACCCTTCCATGTACTGCATTGCTCTTTCTTTTGAACTATTCCCACCAATTTTTTCTCCTGCACTTAATAAATGGTTGCTATTACATTAGCTACTTGTGTACTGTTGGTTACGATATTTTCATTCACTTTAATAGTAATACTTCCTACCCCAGTGGTCACTTTTCCTGTCCCACTTCTAACAACATTCCATACTGATTTGATTTTATTGCCAGAGTTGTTAATTTCTTCTCTGACATAAATATTTCTTGATTTCCTTACAACTTTTCTCGGTATGTTACTATAATTTTTATAGTGTAAAACTACTTCTAGATCTTTACTAGTTCTTGCTGTCTCATAGGTTTTCTTCTTCTTTCTGAAGACACTTTAATACCTGTGATAATCCAAGGTTTCTTTGAAAAATGTGTGGTATTACATTTAATAATTTTCTTTGGGAAACATTGTTCAAAAAAGGGTATAAATTTATCAAGAAATATGTTGCATTTATTATTAGCATTTCGCTCATTACATACATCTCCCCTTTTAGCATTTCTTAAACTTTCTCTGAAGTGCTCTATAGACACTGAACTGTACACCCTGTTAGGTATTGTAAGTTAATCTGTTGTGCATCATGTTCTGACAATCTGCTTACCACAGGCAAAGCATTCTCTTTCTGTACAAATACATTATCTTTTAGACTGCTGTTCTCTTGAGCTATACATGTAGGGAAATTGACCACTGATTCTAAGTTATATGTTGTTAATAACACATCCAGTTCACCTTTCCTATCAGAATTACTTAGAAAGTTTGCATTGAAATCGCCACAGATTAATAACATCTATTTTTTGTCTGACAGATGGCATAATAGGACGTCAAACTTTTTTTATGAATAGCTCCCAGTCTCCTAATGGGGGCCTGGACACTGTTGCTAATATCAATACTGCATTATCTTCAAAGTGCTAATCAACACAAAATTTGCTTACTTCTACAATTTTGTATTTATACCCTTGTTTTATGAAAGTGGCAACTGTCTCTTTACCTATCCTAGATCACAAGTGTAAGATACTAAATTATAGCCATTTATACTGACACTATCCATCTCCACAGTTACATGGTGTTCAGATAGACAGAGTATATCAATCTCATTTTCATTTTTGAGATCATCCAAACACACTAATAGCTCATCTACTTTATTTTTTATGCCCGTGATATTTTGATGAAGTAAGTTGAAACTGTCCTTAGCTTTGCCCTTATTTTCTGCACATGAAGTTTGTTTTATTCTATTTATCTTGATTGTTGTCTGTCTGGACTTTGGCTTTAACCTAAAAAACCTGTCGGCCTGGATCCATTAACCACATTAGTCAAGCTCAAGCTGGTATGCTAGATAAGTGTAACACCAGTGCAGAGAAGTTGGTAAACGATTATAAAAATAGTTCAAATGGCCCTGAGCACTATGGGGCTTAACAGCTGTGGTCATCAGTCCCCTAGAACTTAGAACTACTTAAACCTAACTAACCTAAGGACATCAAACACATCCATGCCCGAGGCAGGATTCGAAACTGCGACTGCAGCAGTGACACGGTCCGGACTGCGCGCCTAGAAACGCGAGACCACCACGGCCGGCGTAACCGATTATAAGTTATACACATATGTAGTAGACAAAGCTATTCAGAAAACGAAAAAGAAATCATGAAGGAGATAAACATTGACATACAACCCATAGAAGATAGGATCTGCAATCTTTTAGAAGAAAATATTACTGGATCTCGAAATATGCATGTAAATAGTAAAAAGCTTACAGTGAACAAACCACAAGTTGTTGGTATCTATTTACAAATTGTCACGAGTCCAACAGCAGGTATCAGTGACAGTTATAGGTTGCAAAATGTAAACATACACACAACTCCAATACCTGAACAAATACTAGCCGGAATTACAGGTAACTACAATAACAACATAAATACGATCAAAAATGCCACGAGACTATCAACTATTTTTGCAGACGAGGCTTTGCTGACACATCGATAGTTTCCTACATTCACTACCTGAGGCAAAAGAATGAATAGGGTAGTATGTATCTGTGCTTTTCGCCATGTATTTCCATGCAACTAGCTGGAAGCACAGAAAATCAAATTTGTCGTGGGGTACAAGCAAGGTGGTGAACTTATATGGGCAACTGAAGTGGCCGAACGTTGCAGCACTTACATCCAATGTGAACGAGCTTTCCTCGACAAATACTGGTCTGAATCAGTTTAAGAATGACTCAGATGCGAGGTTTTCAACCATGCAATGGCAAATATGGTAGTCTACGTGGATACTTTAAAAATACCTGAACCAGACGCGCTACTGGATGAACAGGAAGACGTGTTAAAAATTTTGAAAAGTCGTTTGGCATCGCACATTAGAGAAAATGCCCAAGTATGACACTGAATATTTTTTTGTCAGTACTTGATTCTATCGACTTAATCTATGAGGAAAGTCCTGTACCCCATAGAGCAACAGAAAATCAGGAGCTACGACAATATCACTACATAAATCAGTCAGTAAAACGTGATTTAAACACACAGCAAGGCTGGTACACACAGCAGCAAAATTACATACCCAGAGGAAATGAGTACGGTAACGTGAATGAAGAAAACAAACCATTTAAAGGAAATTTCCAGAACAACAGAGGTAATTTCAAAGCATGAGTGAATTACAATTCACTGTCACAAGGCCCTGCGACGAACATGAATAGAAACAGTCAGCCGCAGCAGTGGCCAACGCGTGGCAACAATGCCATGCCTAACGTTGTACCGGAGCCGACCTTTGGGCAACAATATAACTGCACAGCAGCTACCGACACAAATTGGCGAAGTACACACACAGTGCAACTGACTGAAATTTCTCCAGGTAATGAACTAAGTCACGCTACGCCGTCGGAAAAACACTAACCAGTCGTAGTTAAACCACAGGCTATTGACCTCTCAGGGAGTGGGGGGAGGCGGAACTACAAACATGTTTCATAAGATTTGACAAACGAGGTGACATCAAGGATGATTTGTGTCAGCATGCGTTAGATATAGTAGATAAAGTCAAGGAAGAACAAGAAAAAGCAATTATTAAGGTGAAAATATTTAACATTGACACACAGGTAATTTTAGATACAGGTTCAACTATCAACCTAATGTTAAAGAATTTTTTTTGTGAATTGAAGAAGAGAGGCAAGTTCTCAACATTTCCTGTACAAAAAAGGCAAGGTGGAAACTGCGACAGGCAGTAAGACTAGATTGGTTGAGCGTCAGACACTTATTCCAGTACAAGTTGAACACTTTATAGTGGAGTGCAACTTTCTAATAACTGACAAACTTATTGTTAATTTTGTTATTGGCATGGATACATTTAGAACGTACAAAACACAGATTGACATAGGTAATGGTAAATGCCAGTTTTATGTAAAGGGTCAGATCTTTTCTATTGATTTAGTCAAAACACCTGATGAAAGTAAGAAAAACAAACCAGTGTCAAATGTCGTAGTGCAATATTTTGTGTGTTTCACAAACAAGAAGCGAACTCTGAGGTTAGTTACGAAATGGTAGAGCAGAAACCAAGTGAATTACAGGTAGTAAATGAGATGCAACAACAAGAACTTTCTAACTTGTTGTTTAAGTATGCCAATGTTTTCAGTAAGGAGTCAGGAGTAATCAAAGACTATGAATATAAATTTGAAGTCTATCCACATGAGACATTTTGCGTAATATCATATCCTATTCCATGGGCAAAACGAGAGGCAGTAAGGGAAGAGATCAATCTCATGATGAAGTGGGGAATTATACAACCTTCATTTTCACCCATTTGTAGTCCAATATTACCAGTAAGCAAATTAGAGGGTTCTGTAAGATTGGTTCTCGATGCTAGAGGTGTCAATAAGATTATAGTACCAGCACCCATAAGACCAGACAATTTGGACGAACAGCTTCTAAAGTTTTACAATACAAGATATTTCAGTATACTCGATCTCAAAATGTCCTACTCGCAAATAAAGCTCCACAAGGAAACTCGAAAATATATTGCATTTGTTTGTGGGGGTTGTGGGGCAGAAGTTACGAATTCTGTGTTCTACCTTTAGGACTGAACATTAGCGCAGGAGTGTTTATATCTGCATTGGAGAAGGTTTTAGATCCAGAATTGCTTAGCAAAGTCACTGTCTATGTAGACGACCTGCTAATAGCCACACTTACTAGGTTAGAACATATGAGGCTCTTTGAACAGGTGCTTCAACGATCTGTAGATTACGGAGTAACAGCCAATTAAAAAAAGTCTAGTTTTGGTAAGGAGTAAGTAAAATTTTTAGGACGTGTTGTGTCAGAACAAGGTATATTACCTGATCCGAAAAAACTTGATGCCATACGCAGTTGTCCAGCTCTAGTGAATAAATAACAACTAAAAGCATTTTTAGGACTAGCTCCGTATTCTCGTAAATTCGTACCACAACAACTGATGAACAGTAATGCATTGCTCAACTTGTTATGAAAAAATAGGCTTTGGTTATGGGATGATAAGTATCAAGAGATCTTTAATAACATTAAGCAGGCATTGGTAAATGCAAACATTCTTAGCCACCGTGACACGTCCAAGGGTTTTTGTCTATGCACAGACGCCTCATCTCAAGGGCTGGGGCATGCTTATTCCAGATACGAGAGGAAGATGGTAAGGAAGTATTGGGTCATCAATTTTGCTAGTCGCAAGTTATCAGAAGGAGAAAGTTCTTACTCAGTGTCAGAATTGGAAAGTTTAGCGGTAATATGGCATTTAAAAAGTTTAAATATTTTTTGTAGGGAAAGAATACCAAAGTTTACTGTGATCACCAATCACTGTCATTTCTTTTAACATGTAAACTATTGCACCATAGATTAACTAGGTGGTGTCTATATTTACAAGAATTCAATTTTGAGACAATTTATATTAAAGGAAGTCAGAACATTATTGCAGATGCCTTGTCTAGGTTACCACAGGATTAGATGAATTTAGTGAAATAACAGAGCAAGATGCAGAAATCAAAACGTTATTAATGCAGGGTACAACACAACAGTCTGATTATCATGAGTTTTGTAAGCAAATGAAAATTATACAACAGCAAGGTCACAGATGTAGAAAAGTCATGCAAAACCTTAAGCAGGATGAAGGTGGAAAGGTAAGTAAATGGTATCAGGAGTTCAAGGGCGTTTTGTTTCATAGGAAGCATGAAAAATCTGATCATTGGTGTGTGTGTGCGCGTGTGTGCGTGCTTGTGTGTGTGTGTGTGTGTGTGTGTGTGTGTGTGTGTGTGTGTGTGTGTATTCCTGAAGATTATATCGACGAATTTATAAGACACACACATGAAGTATGGGGGCTTTATGGAGTAGGCAAATGTACTGAAAAAATTGCAACACTTGGTTATTTTCCAAATTTGAGAAGACGATTCCTACAGGTATTACGAAAGTGTGAAATATGTCGAAAGTCAAATCAGTCCAATGTGTCAAAATATACTGAACTACAACCAATACTCAAAAGAACCCTCTAGATATTGTATCCCTGGACATAGCTGGTCCATATCCAAGAAATCAAGGAGGAGTAAGAAACGTAGTAGCAGTATAAGATATTTTTTCGAATCATACGAAAACGTATGTCATTAAAAATGCAACAGCTACAAATATTAGAAAAAGAACTGAGGGAAACTATTTGAGAAGAGTAGGTAAACCAGAGGTACTACTAACTGATAATGCTTCATATTTAATTTATGCAAGAGTAGAAACAATTTATGACCTCAAAGGGCTTAAAGCACATATTAGTAAGCCGTTTTCACCCAGAAGCAATCTCAGTTGATCGAGTCTTTAAAGATTAGGGCACACACCCCTCACAAACACATCCGATGGGTAGAATACGTAACTCCTCTCATGCAAGTTGTAAATAACCTTCCACATTCTTCAACAGGTTTCACACATAATGAATTGATGTTCCACACAAAACAAATGAATGAGTGGGAGCAGCTCATACCAAAGGTACCCACTGCAGGAATGACACTACAAGACAAAATCAAACAAGCCATAGTTACACTAGAAAACTGGGCCGAGTTTAAAAGGAAAATTTATAGCAAGAAACTGAAACATGTTACACAACTTTTTGAAGGCCAACGAGTCCTCTTATGGATGCATCCTAAATCGTCACAAATTGGCAATCTAAATAAGAAATGGCAGTTACTCCAATCAGGACCATATGTAATTTTCAAAATACCATACCCAGGGACGTAGAGATAAGCCTATGAGAAAAGAGGGAGAGACAAGGGTCTCCACCCTCACAAAGATGTAAAAGCCTTTATAAAATGATGAAGCATGGTAACATTTATTTTTTATCGCAAGATAATTGTACATAGTGTACATAATTCTAAGTGTAACTTTTCTTCTGGCGTTTATTTTAAGATAAAGTAATGTGTATGGGCATAAGTAATTCTTTTCATTTGTACATGTAGGCATAAAATTAACCGCAATGAGAAGTGATACAGTGCTTCATGTGAAGCGAAAGTATAAACAGAATTAGCTTATGGTTCAGTTGTCACGCGCTCAACAATACGCACTGACCTCAGTAGCAGGACAGGAGACATTGACCTGTGCACATGCGTGACAGACTGGCAGAAGGTGCAATCATAATAGGAGTGCAATGTGTACTTAACTTAAATACAAAGTAAATGGGAATACTACGCAAATACATCTAGTGTCTAAGAACTAGGGAACCTATTGATATATGTAAACAGAGATTTAATTAAATACCAAGCTATATACAACATATTTACAACTAAACGGAAGCATTATGAAAACCTGTATGAGACATGTGTGCTATGGACTAATGACAAAATACTGTAAGAAATGTCAGATAATTTTCTTTGCGGGGTAAATGATCATAAAGCGTAACATAATAAACGAATGTCTACGAATTTAAACAAAGTATGGATGTATCTGCAGACGAATGTAATGACCAAATGTATCAGTGGCCACCGAGTTATGAAATGCAATTAGTTTTCAGTTTTTTCTTTCAGCGACCAGTGCATCGTCTCGGCACAGAAGAAGAGAATTATGTCGAGAGTAGCTGGTACCAAATGAAGGAACAGGCTGCACCTCCACTAAACAATTTAGTTATAAGGATAATTATACAAAGGTCATAAGGCAAATGAAATATGCATTGTTGCAGTGTGTCTCCCTGACATACCTACTCGCTGCAGAGTACAGATAAGCATTGAAGCATGAGATTATTAAAAAACCGATTAAATTTTTTTATTGTGTCACATGAAAGCTTGAATAATGGCATGTCTAGGTATTTGAGAAAGATAAGTATACACACGTGAACTGAAGTAAACAGCACTAGCACATGAGGAGAGAACATGACACTTCGTTAGTGATTAGTTGGTACGCATTATTTCAATGAACCAAAGTTTCTTAGCAACTAATCCATGATTGTATGAGTAACATTTCCACATAAATCCTTGAACCAGTAGATGAGTATTTCTCTTTTTCCCTCCCAAACAAAAGATATGGCTCCGAGCACAGTTAGGCCAGCCATGCACAATGTTTTAGTCCTATTTCGAATGTTTTTCTTCCTCCTCTACTTAAGATAGAAATGAGCTCCCATAAGTGATAAAGACCTATCTATAAAATGAAGCAAAAATGTATCATATGCTTGTATTGTGTTATAAAAATGTGATATGTAATTAATTTGTGTATGTGATGTGAATGAAGATAAGTTGAAGCTAACGAACAAGGCGCTACAGTCTGGAACCGTGCGACCGCTACGGTCGCAGGTTCGAATCCTGCCTCGGGCATGGATGTGTGTGATGTCCTTAGGTTTACGTAGTTCTAAGTTCTAGGGGACTGATGACCTCAGAAGTCCCATAGTGCTCAGAGCCATTTGAACCATTTTTTTTAACAAACAAACTGTAGTAACAGGACCCAGTTAATGAAAATTGTATTACTTTTTAAAACTTAAGGAATTTACGTTCGTAATATAAACAATGGATGGAATGTCAGCCATAGGTATAAGCTGTCATGTTATGTATACTGTTGTTACTCAACACTTGTATGAATTTTCATTGGAAACCAAACACTATACGAAGAAATGAACTTCAAAGATAAGCAGTTTCTGCAATGTCTTGGACGACTTTATGTGTATTTCAACAAGTGCACTCTCAAGTGTGGTGACATGAACATGTGTGTGCAACGAAATAACTTCTGAGTATCGTGGCTCACAGCACTTGATACATTGACAGGTGAACTATAGCCAGCCGGTGAGGCCAAGCGGTTCTAGGCGCTTCAGTCTGGAACCGCGCGACCGCTACGGTCGCAGGTTCGAATCCTGCCTCGGGCATGGATGTGTGTGATGTCCTTAGGTTAATTAGGTTTAAGTAGTTATAAACTCTAGAGGACTGATGAGCTCAGATGTTAAGTCTCATAGTGCTCAGAGCCATTTTTTTGGTGATCTTTAGTTGTTCTGGCAGGTAATCGCCTCATCGAAGGATGCTGTTGGTCAGGGTTCTCTCTGCTGAAAATGCGAGTACGACGGGTAGTAAAGACTCCTGGACCGTAAAAATGGAGATCTTCTGACACAGCTTCGCATTTTGAACAATAAGCACACACCCATTGCACCCAGCATGAAGACGAACGACACAGCAATTCTTAAGTATGTGACACTCGGGTGAAAGTGTGACACTCAATGTGACATAAACACTAAGAAAACGCACACACCCACTGCACCCAGAATGAAGACAAACGACACAGCAATTCTTTATATGGGAAAACAGTATAAAGTATTTTTTATTTATTGAAGTAAGTGAAGAGGAAAACTACAAGAAGAAGGTCTTCGTAACTACGACAAACACCGGTGTTCCCGGAGTCCGCTGCCGCCTGCAGCTTCAACTAGAAGGTCAGCGAAGTCCGATTGCCAAGAAAAATTAAGATAAGCACAGACATTTTAACAACGTAATTCATTTAAAAATTTTATGGGAGTAGGGGCATTTTCATTAGTGGTTTCCTGATGGTTTTTGCACTTGAAACTCGTGGGGAGCCCATTTTACCCATTGGCAACCCTGCGTATGACTTGCGGCCTTCTCATTTGGGGTCAAACTTCTTACGCTACCAAAACTTTGAAAAGAACATTACACATAATGTCCAAAACAGGCCCCAGGGAGCACTGTCGTCCTCTACTTACCAGGCTCAGAATATTGCCTGTTGTAAACTTGTACATATACGTCAGTGTACTATACGTTAAAAAAAAAAAGTAGCATGAAAACTGCTGTTACGGAAGAAATCCATTCCTATAATACTAGAAAGAAGGAAGTTTGTGACACACCAAGGTGAGTACTTCAAAAATCTTCAACAAACTATGACAAACTGTTCAGACCACGCCATTAGTATTTCGTGGACTATGCAACTGGTTATTTGACAACGAATTTTACTTTAAAAAAGGTTTATGATTTGAGTAGTGCTGAGATCAGTTTCTCTTTATCACATCCTATCATTTAACAAAATGGTGTGTATTGGTTATTAGCATGTAAGATAATAGTTATATTCACTTGTCTAAATAATGTCGTGCATCAGTTATATGAATTACTAATTGTATTTAAACATTGTGTTCACTGTATGAATATACTTTGTTTGTGTTCACCAAGTTAGTAAGTGTAGTGTGGACTAAACACTTTATTCACTGTCTTAATATTATGGAATTTACAAATTTCTTGTACATCAACTCTGTCTGTTCAATATAAGTTGTGTCAGTATGTATTGACTCGTTCCACATCCAAGCGGCTAGCACGCACTTAGTGATTGATGGAAGACGAACAGTACAGCGTAAATAAACTTTATTTCACTTGAAAACCTCTGTCCTGTCATGTGGATGTTTTTACAAAATAATAACTCCATTTATTATTCCGTTGCTAGCAGAATTCTATGGTTTACGGCCACATATCCCAATTCCTATTTGTTAGAAAAAATGTTATGAGAAGTGTGGTGTCGAAATTGCGATTAATCGAATCTTCAATCGATTAATGCATTTTCCCGCCAAATGCAATTCTGGCGCGCGGAGGGTGTGTTTACAACTTGTGTGTGGTGACAGGTTTTGTTGGTGTGTCAGTAAGTGGAGTTTCGCCGAATTTAAATACCACAGTGAAAGTGCGAATGGCAGATACAACACGTAAGAAAGAAAAAGCTATAAGGTTTTACGTTTATTGTGATTTGTTTATGTGTAAACTTTAGTGAGATTCTACGCTAAATGCAACTGGAAGGTTTGCTCTACACTGAAGAATTATTCAAGTGCAAACACGGCGATTGTGATTTTACTTGCAAACTCCACCCCATTCCTTGTCAGTAGACATTTTTCACGCTACTATTTAATGCTATGAAGTGATGATTCAATTTTTCATCCGTTGTCACAGAACGATGATCCACATAATGCCAACTCGTTTCTTAGCCATTTCACGTGCCACGTTTCGTCCTTTCTAATCAAACAGAGCTATTTATTGTAAGGCAGATAGGAACTGATTGTAGTAGATCTGTTGTCAAGTAGAAATGGTACTTCAGTTAATATCAACTAATTTAAATATTCTTTGTTTTTAAAAGTAATATGCAGATGAAAATCATTTGGCGGAGAACTGATGCTAATTCAAAACATTCACTGCCAGCGTGTTTTCAGAGAGAACTCTCGTCAGAACTCTGAAATTTTAGGTACGACATCCTATACATCGAAAGTAGCATATGATAATTTGGCCAGGGCCATGCCTTGGAAGTAGATTTATGTTTCCCCTTATGAGCAGCCTTACAAACTATTAGGCTTTCAAAATGTGGATGGGCCCAAATTCACACTGTCATTTAGTGACTTCCTCATTCTCAAACCCCTATGTGCAGTGATCTCCCACCATTGTAAGTGCAGCCAAGAAACTAGCAGTAGAATAAACTCCCAGATAAAAGTTTCATAGGACTAATAATGAATTGCAAGCAGCCATAATTGCGTTGAATAGTTCATATCTTCCCAAAGGCTTAAGATCTCATGAAAAGTGGTCAAAATAAGTAAGATGTAAGACTTTTTTCTAGTTCTTTTTCTGTGCAATGTGTTAAACATGATACGAGCGCCTAAGTATTGATTTCAGTGATATTTTACCATTGATTATGATAACATTTCTAATTCACATCAATATAAAGTATTGGAAAGAACGTTTTTGTGTGTATTTTGCTTATTGTGGGTTTCCTATATTTACTGGTGGTATGATAGATATTTTTATCATTTAGCTTCTGACAAGAATAAGGAAACATGGACCCTCATCTTTTCCCCAGTCCTCCGCATGTTGCAATATTTTACCTGTCGTGTCCTTTCTCTCTCACCACTATCTTGTGATTTTTTTCCTTGTTTGACTATTTGTCATTGATCTCTTTTACCATCAGCTCGTTGTTAATACTGTTGAAATTAAATTTTTAGATATTAGCCCATTGATAAAGTCTTATTCCTATACTTCTATACTTAACATCTATACTCTGCAAACCATTGTGCAGTATATGGCAGAGCGTATTTCCCAGTGTGCCAGTTGTTAAGGCTCATTTCCATTCTGTTCAGGTATGGAGTGTGGGAAGAATAATTACTTAAACATGTCTGTAAGTGCCGTAATTGCTCTGCTCTCATCTTGGCAATCCCTACAGGAGCTGTAGGTAGGAGGTTGTAGTGTATTCCTTGGTTTCTCACTTACAGATGGTTCTTGATACTTTGTAAGTAGGCTTTCATGGGAAAGTTTGTGTAAATCTTAAGTGTGTGCTGTTCACATTTGTGCTGACCCTCTTAGTGGACATTCAATATCCTGTTTTAGTTCTAGTACAAATCACACACTTCAGCAATATTCTAGGATGGGTCAGATGAGTCTTTTGTAAGCAGTCTCCTGTGCAGATTGACTGCTATTTTCTAGTATCCTACCAGTGAACTGACATCTGCCGTGTGGTTTCTCTCTGGGTGAATGTATATAATATATAAGAACTTTCCAACAGCATTTTTTGTAATAATTCCATTTCACACCACTAAAGACTGTTAAACCCAGATATTAATATGAGTTGACCGATTCCAACTGTGCCTTTTTGATATTCTTGTCATAGGATACTACATTTTACTATGTTGTTAAGTACACTATTTTACACTAACTTAAAACAATTTACCAATTTTTGAACAACTCTGAAATCTTATCAAGATCTGATTGAATATTTGCGTAGCTTTTTTAAAACAGTAGGTCTACGTCATTATAGATAACTATAGCAACTAGAAAAAAAAATTAATGTGTGTGGAAGAAGGTCATTCTGTTTGGGAGATTTTATTATGTTTTAACTGAGAATATGTTATGTAATATTCTATATAATGGAAGGAAACATTCCACGTGGGAAAAATTATACATAAAAACAAAGATGAGGTGACTTACCGAACAAAAGCGCTGGCAGGTCGATAGACACACAAACATACACACAAAATTCAAGCTTTCGCAACAAACTGTTGCCTCATCAGGAAAGAGGGAAGGAGAAGGGAAGACGAAAGGAAGTGGGTTTTAAGGGAGAGGGTAAGGAGTCATTCCAATCCCGGGAGCGGAAAGACTTACCTTAGGGGGAAAAAAGGACGGGTATACACTCGCACACACACATATCCACATATTTAAATATGTCTGCTTGTGTCTGTATGTGTGGATGGATATGTGCGTGTGTGCGAGTGTATACCTGTCCTTTTTTCCCCCTAAGGTAAGTCTTTCCGCTCCCGGGATTGGAATGACTCCTTACCCTCTCCCTTAAAACACACTTCCTTTCGTCTTCCCTTCTCCTTCCCTCTTTCCTGATGAGGCAACAGTTTGTTGCAAAAGCTTGAATTTTGTGTGTATGTTTGTGTGTCTATCGACCTGCCAGCGCTTTTGTTCGGTAAGTCACCTCATCTTTGTTTTTATGTAATATTCTGTTATAGGTGGGTGCCAGGGATATTGGACGGTGATTTAGTGGATCACATCTGCTGCACTACTTATATACAAATGTGACCTGTGCTTTCTTCCAACTACTGGGCACAGCTCTTTTGTTTGTGGGATTTATAGTACATTATACTTAAAATAAGAGCTACTTCGAAGAGTAATTTCTATATAGAGTAAGACAGTAGTTACATCAGTTCCTGGGGCCTGTTAGCTATTTCACACTACCACTGTAACCAATATCTACACCACTCCTCTTTGTAAGGTGTGAGAAGTAACCTAGGGCGGTTCACCTGTATCTTCATAGTAAAGGAGCATTTGAAAATAGAGCTCAGCATTTCATCTTTTGCTTTGCTATTCTCAGTTTCAAGTACTGTGTCATTCGTGAGTGTCCAGTTACTAATTTTGTGGCCACTGTCACCCTTTACTTACGACCAGAATTTCTTTGGGTTTTCTATGTACTTGCAGAGACATTTGAATTTTTGTAGTGATCACTTGATCAGGTCTTTGTTGAACTAGATCAGCAGCTGATGAACAGTTTTCAATCCTATCAATATGTCTCAGAATCATAAGGCATTTAGCAAACAGTACTGCTCCTGCATTAACATGTAAGCATATTCCAGACTCGTGTGCATAAAATGACAGTTGTTTCGCCTACACTGTTTTTGATATATTGCTGTTTGTAAAATGTAACATACCATAACTTTTTTCTCAACTGTTGTGGTGGTGATTCATTAAGCTATTGTCACATTTTATCTTGGCCGCTATCAGTTCGCTGTATGCCTACTACATATTGTTAATGGATTATTATTGAGACAGTCACAACAGTCCATGCATTGTGTGATTTTAGTGTTATACTTCAGACTTCCAATTTTCTCTATCTTTGAGCTTGTTTATGCACGTGTCCTCACTTTCCATCTTGAAGTTTTTTTTCCCCTTTTTTGTAATGTGGCACAATCATATATAGGCTAGATTTTTGTTATGCCTGCAATACTTACTTTTCACATAATATTATTTATGTTCCATTCAGAATCATTAACCTATTGGAAGTAGAATTGTGTGTCAGCAAATAATACCTGAGATACAGTTGAACTTGGATATTAATTATTAAGAGTTGCACAAGCACTGCAGGAACAACATACAAACAGACTGACTGTTCACACAAGTGTAAAACACACATGCACAAACAAAATAGGATCACCAACACAGCACAAATGATATCACTGAATTAATGCTGAAATGAGTTTGTGTTTGTTTCAAATATTTTAACAGTTGTTAAGGCAGTTTCTGACAGCTGCTTCACTTTGGCTCATTCTACATCACTAAAGATCTCCTTTATCGTGGGATCCATGGATTACAGTGATATAAAATGGTTGTGTTCTGTACTGTTCCTTCTGAATTCCTCATAACACATCATAATGTTGTTAGATGGTATGCCACTTCAGAATTCACATAAATATAGGCTGCACCAGCGTAGTGACCCAGATAATGGCACATTATTGAGTGATCCTGGTAGCGCCACATTCTTGAGTGACCCTGATAGTGCTGTGTTCTTGAGGCATGCCCAAACTCCCGAGATCCTTGTCATAGATCACACCATGACCAATCCTTACCACAGATTGTAGTTGATGACGCAAAGGAAGCAGCTCACATCCCACATTTCAACCTTCCTACAAGAAATTGGATATTACTACTTTATTCAAAACACTAATTTTAGTAGTTTTAGTTGTGGATATCATTTCATTTCCCTTAGCATCCTAGTTCTTTGTGTGTGTGTGTGTGGGGGGGGGGGGGGGGGGGTCTCCCTTCATGCTTGCTCCTACTGATCTAACTTTGTCCATGCACATCTTACATTTTATTTTATTGATATTCTCAGTTCACTGTTCTCCATAAGTCATTTCTTCTGTGTTACTGCAAAACTCTTATATTGTCTTGTTGATTGTGAGGTATCACACTGTTGGGTTCTTTGTAAAACTCATTCATCACCTTCATAATTAGAAAACGTTTTGTGTTTCAAATCATAGTCACCTTGTAGGTTAGGGAAGCATATCTGTGAATAAATTCTCAAACAAATCAATGTAATGTATACTTGTGATGTTAGGAAAAGGATAGATTGCTATTACTGTAAAGGTGACCTGCTGAGTTGCAGATGGGCATAGTGGAAAAACTGTTACACATTATATCTTTCAGCCAAAGCCTTCTTCTTGTGTTCTTTGCTGTGCTACTGTGTAAGTGTCTTTTTGTTGTGCTAGTCTGCAACGCGATGGGTCATCTTTATGGTAAGTAGTAGTCGTATCCTAACATTGTTGATATTCCAAACTAAAGTTTCCATTGTTTCATGTAGATTTGTTGTAGAAAAGTTCTGGTAAAATGCAAATGTATATTTGATAGTTGTGACACAGACAGTGGTTTGCACTGCTGCTTGTGAAGCTACTAGGTAAAATGTAAATATACATTTGATAGTTGTGACACAGATGGTGGGTTGCAGTGCTGCTTGTTAAACTATTGGATCCTGCCCCATGCCCTGCAAACATTCGTCTTCGGTCTGTAAACTCTGACTATTTAGAAAAAAACTTCCATATATAATACTTTACCAGGGCATGTGAAGTGCATGCTACCACATATTATGTTAGGATTTCTTCCTATTCCAATTGTGTATGGACTGTGGGAACATGACTGCATAAATGCCTCATCTTCACGGCCCCTGTGGGGACGTTGTTTACGGGGGCAAGGAATATCTCTTAAATTCCTCAGTTAATGCTTGTTCTTGAATCTCAAAGTAGATTTACTCAGGATATTTGGTGACTTTCTTCAAGAGGCCACCAAATCAGGTTTTCCAACATATCTGTGACACACATTCATGAGTCAGACTAACCTGTGATCATTTGTATTGCTCTTCTTTGTATACATTCAGTATCTCCTATTAGTCCTGTGAGGTATGGATCCCTCACGCCTGAGCATCGTTCTGAGGTGGGAAAAACAAGTTAATTATAAACTGTCTCTTTTGTTGACTGCATTTTCCTAGTTGACATCTACATGATTACTCTGCAGTTCACAGTTAAGTGCCAGGCAAAGGGTGCATCGAACTACCTTCAGACTATTTCTCAATGACCCCACTCTCAAACAGTGCTTCGGAAAATGAACAATTAAATCTTTCCTTTCGATCTCTGATTTCTCTTGTTTTATTACAATGATCATTTCTACTTACGTACATGGGTGCGAAAAAAATATTTTTGCGTTCAGAGCGGGAAGTTGGTGATAGAAATTTCATGAGAAGATCATGCTGCAATGAAAAACATCTTTGTTTTAATGATTTCTACCGCAATCTGCATATCATATTCGTGGAACTCAGTCTCCTATATTGCGATAATACAGGGTGACACAGA
Organism: Schistocerca americana; assembly: GCF_021461395.2. NCBI lineage: Eukaryota > Metazoa > Arthropoda > Insecta > Orthoptera > Acrididae > Schistocerca > Schistocerca americana. The sequence continues at coordinate 132,170,590 of NC_060120.1, forward strand.
AAAATGGGAACATTCTGACAATACAGTAAAACTAGAAGTGATGAAGGAAAGAAAATGCATTCATAGTAATTGAAACCTTATAGCTTTGCCATTTACGAAACACTGATGGCATTTATCATTTTAAAAAAATTACATCCTTTAGATGGCATCCTCCTGTACCAATACATTCGTGAAATCTGCTGTTGAGATTCCTCATTGACTACAGCAAGATCTCAGCTGGGATACTGTGAATTGGATCCCAAATTCTCTGTTTTAACTCGTTCAGGGTTCTTGGTTGAGTAATGTAGATTTGATCTTGAGGTAGCTCCCCACAAGAAAAAAATCGCAAATGGATAAATCTGTCGATCTAGGGGCCAGAGAACAATTCTCGCACATATGCCATTGATTGCCCTGGAGTGTGTGATGTTGCTCCATCCTGTTGAAACCAGGCTTTGTGAACATTTGGAAAGTTGTCCAATGCAGGTGTAATGAATGTTCGTAACATCTCCACGTAACAATCGACATTGACAGTTATTGTGTTTCCCTGTCTATTTGCGAAAAAATATGGTTTGATAATCCCATATGATGAAACACCACACCATACTGTCACTTTACTAGCGTGTAAATGGTGCTCATTAATGTCATTAGGATTTGTGTTTGCCCAGTAACAGTAGTTCTGTTTGTCCACATAACCTGTGAGGTGAAAATGTGCCTCATCTGACATACACAACTTGTTTAGAAATTCATTGTCATTGTTTATTTTAGTTATCATCTGTTGACAGAATCCTGGTCATAACCGGTAATCACTGTCCTTCAATTGGTGCACCATCTGTAGTTTGTACAGATGGCATTTTAAATCAAGATGAAGAATTCTGCAAACACTCTCCCGGGACATTCCAACCACTGCTGCTTTCTTACGAATTGAACGCTGTGGGCTCCGTAAGACGGACTCGCGTACAACATCAATGTTCGCTAGAGAACATACACTTCTTGGTTGTCATGTTGGTTTCTTCTTGACGGCAGATCCAGTCTCTTCAATGTTATTAATCCAACATTTTATCGCGTGTTTCGACAGAATATCATGACGTCCTAAATTGTAAAAACATCGAAACTCCCTCTGCGCTGCTACCAAACTATCTTTGTTTTTGTAAAACATTTTTGTGGCTAATGCACACTGTTGCCTGTTCCACTGATCCATGATTACTGAAATGGCGGACTGTTTATTCACGAACTGTCATGAACCTGCAGTGCTGCCACCTGCCCATGGCTGCCACTACTCGTTTCAAACATACCCATTATTCTGTGTCACCCTGTACTAAATGAACTGCCCTTCTTTGACCTTTTATGGTATCCTCCATTAGTTTTACCTGTTGCAGATCCCACACTGTGTAGCAATACTCTAGAAGAGGATGGAATACTGTAGTGTAGGCAGTATGCATCATCTTAGTGTTCTGGCAATAATTCCCAGTCTTTGGTTTGCTTTCTCACAACATTATCTATGGCATCATTCCAATTGAAGTTTTATGTAATTGTTATTTCTTGAGTATTTAGTGGAATTCACAGCCTTTAAATTTATATGATTTATTGTGTAGCTGAAATTTAGCAAACTCCTTTAAGTACTAATGTGACAGTCTTCATACTTCATTTAGAGTCAATAGCCACTTTTTGCACCATGCAGACATTTGTCTAAATCATTTTGCATTTGGTTTTGATCCTCTGATGACTTTATGAGATAAGTGACAGCATCATTTGCAAACACTGTATCCTATCAATGAACAGAAGTATATTACCTACAACTGAGCCTATATCACAAAATATTAAATTTTTTAATTATGTGAAGTGCACAATATTTCATTTCTGAACATTTTAAACAAGTTGCCAGTCTTTGCACCACTTTGGACCATTGTCAAGACCTGACTGGGTATTTGTGTTGTTTTATTCAGATAGTATGGTAGATCATTACAGATACCTGCGTTATCTTAAAAAAAAAGAGGATTACATGTGGCATCCTCCATACCGAGAGATCCTCAATCCAGCCACAAATTTTGTGTGATACCCCCTATAACTGTACTTTTGATAATAAGTGTAGGTGTGGTACTAGCACAAATGCTTTTCGGAAGTCAAGAAATACTGTATCCATATGATTTCTTTGATCCGTAGTTTCTTGGGGAGTTATTTGTAGAAAGTGCAGGTTGGGTTGCACATGACCAATGTTTTTAGAACCCACAATGTTTAGTGTGGAGGAGATAATGCTGTTTGAGATCAGTAAGTTTTGGGATTCTATAATGGGTGTCTGTCAGGGAGATTGGACTATAGTTTTATGGATCCTATCTGCTATCCTCCTTGTACCCAAGTGTGACTGGTACTGTCTTTCAAGTACTGGACACAGATTTTTGTTAGAGGTATCTACAGTATGTTATAATTAAAATGAGAGCTAAATTCAACTGAAATTCTGTATAGAACTATCAGGGAGTTCATCAGGCCCTGGACTCTCATTTAGTGTTTGCTGTTTCTCAATGCAACTATAACCAATATCTGTACCACTCATCCTTACAGTGGTATGGAAAGTAAACTGAGGCAATACACCTGTCCCATGCTTAATAAAGGAACATCTGAAAATGGAGCCCAGCATTCCTGAGTTTTGTTTTTCTACCTTCAGTTTCACTACCTGTTTCATTCTTAAGTCTCTGGTGTCTTTGACATTCATTTGACCAGAATTTCTTTGGGTTTTGTGAGAGATCTTTCAATAAGGTACTGATGGGGTGGCCGTTGAAGGCTTCACATGTTCCTTTTCTGTTAGCCAATCATGTTTCATTCAGCATCTATCTATAGCCCTATGTTTTGGTTTACACCTATTTTACAGAAGTCAGTGTTTCATTAGAAGTTTCCTTATAATGGTTATCTACCTTGGAGTATTTCTCCCATCGTAAATGTGAATTATTGTAGCACCCCCACTGGCAAATGTTTTGAGTTCCTGTATTAGGTAAGACATGATTGCCTCTTTATTTAGCCTATTGAACATGTAAATATTCCTACTAGTTTTAGATATTCCTTGTACTTTAGTAATCAGTATTCCTACTTGTTTTGGATGTTGTGCTTTAGTATCAGCAAGAGAGCTAGTATTCCTAATTGTTTTAGGTGTTCTGTGTGTTTTAGTAATCATTGTTGTGACAACTACCTGTGTCACTGATATCAGTTTCATTAGGGGCATCCTCAGAGGTCTGATCTATTTGTTGCAATTATGTCTGTTATATTCCCATCATGAGCAGGCTTCGTAGCTATATGTTCTAGGTGGTTCCCAGAGAAGGTGTTTAGTAATTCTTTTGTGGAAAGTCATGTCACATCCACAACACAAAACTGTAACAATTGATTATTGAATTATTAATGTCTTCTCCAGTTTGATAGAGAAACATGTGTACTAACAAACTGAGATTTTCTGTAAACTACTTGGTTGTATCTGGGGGTGACTCTGGTGATCGGTAGAAAGACCCAGTTTTAACTTTATGCCCACTCTTGATACTGATTATGGGCCAAACAGTATCACATGCAACTACTCTTTGTTGGTCAATTTGAGTTGATTATCTATTGTGGCAAATCCATCGCCCATTTTGCATAAGCCAATCCTTCCATATGAACTTAGACTTTCCCAAAGAATCTCACTTCTGTTGATTTAGATTTTTAGCCATCTCTCTCTAATTAGTGTTGTATGACCTCCACCTCCTTTTAGGATTGCTTCTAAGTCTGAGACTTCGTTGCATATGCTTAGTAACTGTTGCTTATTCCACTGTGACCATTATTTTGCTTGTGAGAAGCTAGATTAAGAATTAACACAGTCATCTGAATGTTACTAAATGTCTAATCAACTTTAAGTGTTGGACTTACTAATTATATCTTCACTTCTAGCTCACAGGTCCCGGCGACAAAAAGCGGATCGTAATGGTCGTCTCGCTGCACTTGAAAAACTGAAACAGTTGAAAGGAAGCAAAAACAAATATGAAGTGGAGGACTTTGAAAATGTGTATGAGGAAGTGGATGAAAAAGAATATTCGAAGAAAGTGCTGGAACGTCAGGTTGATGACTGGATTGTTGATGACGGTAATATTTATGTAAAAATCTCACGTAAGGACTTCTGAATTTCAGTCATTGTGTTCTACTTCTTAACGAGATTGTTCTTATCACGTATGGTAATGTGTTTTTTTTTTTAATAACGTATGGTATGTTTTTTTTACTTAAAAGCTCTTTCTTTGTAGATGGCAGTGGATATGTTGAGGATGGTCGTGAAATATTTGATGATGACCTTGATGATGAATCAATTACTTCAGCTTCACGACAGAAAAACAGCTACAGTGGGAAACACGTTAAGAAATCAAATAGTAAAAATGATGCGAAGAAAAACGGTGATGGGTCAGCGAGTATTCGCAATATGCTTATGAACATGCCATCACGGAAGAGGAAAAGAGAAGCAAATGTGAAATTGGATGATGATGATATCCTAGGTGACATTATGCAGGAGTTACATGGTAACAACAGCATCAGCAAGAAACAATCATTAGACACAGGATTATCTCCACAGTAAGTAATTTTATTACCGATCATATATTAAAGGTTCTTAAGATATATCTTGTAACTAATTTGATTAAATCCAACGTTTCTTTTATGGTGGCAAAAGAGAGTTCATTACATGTCTTTAGTAATGGGAAGTTGTAATTTTAATAAGAATCCAAATTTTTAAATCAGAATTTCAATCGTTTAGGAGTGAAGGAGACCACTTGCTGAATAGTAGAAGCATTGAGTTGTCAACAGGCACTCCAAGCAAAAAAAGAATAAAAACACGGAACACACAGCAGGAAATCTATTTGCAGACTATAATTTGGGTGATAGTGTCTGCCTGTGAAGATCTATGTGAGACCTTGAGCATACTGGGCAAACTTATAAATCTGTATTCTCGAGTAAACCAGCAGCCTTTTTATATGGTCACGAGAACCTTTTTATATGGTCACCAGAAACTGAATTAGTGACATCTGTTGCATTGGAGAGTAAGTGCTCCTGCCATTGTGGCAAATGAAGTCGTTCAGTATGTTGTGTCTGTGAAACCTTGTACTTCTGTTGTCATTACAGAAGAATGCATCACTACTGGTTTGCAGGCATTGGGTTATTCATGGACATGTGTCAAAGGTGTACTTGCGTGCCTTGATTTGGGGAAACTGCTTCTGCCAGTCTACTGCTCTGGAGAGAGATAGGTATTCTCATGTGGGTGGTGGTGGTGGTGGTGGTGGTGGTGGTGTGGGATGAAATGGATCTGTGATAATGTCTGCCATCACCCCTCACTGGAAAGTCATATGTGAATCCATTGTCTGATTTGCTGTATCCACTTGCTTGCCTACAACATTGTGCAGGTGAGTAGGATGCTTACAAAATTGAATGGTGACAGGATCACCAGATGTGGGGTTACTTTGCTCTTTTCCCTCCCACTCCATCTATGATTCTGTGATCTTGTTCCTAATGAGCTCATCTGGGATGTAATTGAGTAAGTTGTGTGCTCACTGGACCTAGATTTTGCCAGTCCCATTAAGTTGTGGGTGGCAGTTGAATGATGACAGATAAAGATGGGTCCTTATTCCTTACGGTACTTTTGAACCCATGCAGTGATCCATCACCGCTTGTACTAGAGCAAAGGAGTTGGTGTGTGTTATTAGGTAGATGTTTAATTAAATTGGTCATGGGTCCATGCTAACAGCAATTTGAAGACATAATGTAAATTATTCAAATTAGAATATTCCCTTAAATCAACATAAAAATCTTTTATTGTGCACTATTCTTTTCTTTCTTTTAATGTTTGTTTTCCTTGTACCCATTCATATCGACTCACGGTTATCCATATTTTCTCCACCTGTATGTAATTAAGTGTGTATTTATTTATTTTATTTTTACAGTTATCCACCACTTCAAACATCATTCCCACTTTGAGGCAATTATCATGTCTAGAAACAAACAGTTTATGAGTCAGATATAATATTCCCCCACGAATAGTGGACCTTTGTGTGTTGGGATGAGTTGACTTCCCTCAGAGATAGAGATGTCCGTAGCACAGACACAACTTCATAAATCTGTGGAGAGGCCACATTTAATGTGTGTCTTCTGAAGATGAATTGTTATAGGAAAGACAGTATGTAAAATTAATCTATCCAGAAGGGGGGGGGGGGGGGGTTAACATAAGAAAATATGGCCTTGCTACGTCAGTACTATTGAAAGCAAGTGGACTGTAGCCATTATATTTTGCCATGGACATATAGCTCTGTTGTATGATTGTGGGTAAAACATTCCAGAAGTAAAATAGTCCCTCAATTGGGTGTCTGGGCGATGACTACTCACAGCGATTTTATCATTAGTAGAAACAAATATGGCAAACTTCAGGTCAGTGTGTGGTATGTTGCATTCCTTAACCCTTTAACTGCTCTGGACGTGTTAACGTGTGCTCCTTTGTACCTGTCCCTATGTGCTTTGAACGTGTTTATGCGCGCCACCAGTCCTTCTACATGGTACTCTGAACGTGTCTAAACGTAGACACATTCAGAGTACCAGGTAGAAGGACTGGTTGCGTGCGTAAACACATTCAGAGCACACAGGGACAGGTACAAAGGCACACACGTTAACATGTCCATAGCAATTAAAGGGTTAATTGTGTACATGGTTTAGAGAAACTGAAAAGGTAAGTAGGTAGGTTGAAGTTACATTTAATGGGGATTTGTGAAGTGTGATGGTAAGAATACAGGACTTCTATCCAGGTGAGTATAGAATTATCAATACAAAATCAAATAGGAATAATGAAGTATGGAGGTGCTGGTCTAATAACAAACGAGAAAATAGGGCCACAGGTAAACTACTGTGAACAGCATACTGAACAGATCATTCTAGAAAGATAGATTCAAAGACAAGTACCACTACAGTACCCCCCAGGGGGGCTCACGGTTCTTTCATCAGTACGTGCGTGGCGAACATGGGGCCCCGAGCTATTGCAGCCCTCCTTCTTTCCAGGGCTGCATTTCCTTGCCCTTCCCCCTCCTTTCCTCTCCTTGCTCCTTCCCCCTTGCCTTCTCCTCTCCCTCTCTTGGTGTTGGTGTCCTTGCTTATGTTGACCCCGCTGTCCTCCTGGTTATGTTGGTTTTGTAATTTAGTTTTGTTGCGTAATCACCTCCTCCTTTTGGCACTCCCTGGTCTCCCTCTGGGGTTTGACCTCCACTACTAAATTTCTCTTCCGTAGTGTGAGCCATTTGGGGAAGAGCACCTTACCTTGTGTCTCCAACGTGTGCCCTCCTAGTTCATTCCATCTTTTCTTTCACGTCATTGTCTGACAACAGGGTGCATAACCAGCACGTTAGCCAGCCCGTGTGGTGGGGTCGCTATGTACCCTTTTGGTTGAGCCCCCTGAACATATAGGGATCACACTTCTGATACCTGAGCTGTGACCACCTCATGTAAGCCTACGAGTGGTTGCTTGTCATCCTGGAGCATCGGAACTCCTGGCAATGGCCGTCATGCCAGACGACCCTTGCTGTGGCTGGGTGGCGCCCGTGAGGAAAGCCCCTGATCAGAGTGGGTAATATCAGGGCGGACACTATGCAAATGAAACACATATGGGTCCAGAACTCTGGGCGTTCTTCTGTGGCCGTCTCTCTGTGTGGAACTGATTCTTTTAGTGCTACTTCTCCTGCCCCTTCGGCCTTCCCTTCCATGGCTACCCTGGGAGGAGGGTCAGGCCCGTCGGCTAGGGGCGAAACCTTTCCCCCCTATCTGGTTTGCACCAGGACTGATGGGGATACTTTCACCAATACCAAAACCTTTATTCTTTGTGGAACACATTGAAGACAAGTTTGGCGAAGTGGACTCCCTGAGCAAGATGTGGTAGGGTTTGTTGTTGATGAAAACTGCTTCAGCTGCCCAGTCTGCGGCCCTTCGTGCCTGTAACCATCTTGGCACAATTCCTGTGTCCATTACCCCCCACCAGTCTCTAAATATGGTTCAAGGTGTGATTTTTCACAGGGACCTCATCCTTCACACTGATGAGGAACTTCGGGACAATCTCAGACAGTGGGGTGTTCACTTTGTTCGGCGTGTTCAGAAGGGTCCGAAGGACAATCACAGTGATACTGGAGCCTTTATCCTGGCCTTTGAAGGGGATACACTCGCTGAGAAAGTAAAGATTATGGTTTATCGAAGAGATGTGAAGCCATACATCCCACCCCCTATGAGGTGTTTTAAGTGCTTGTGTTTTGGACACGTCTTCCCGCTGTTCCAGGCCACTCCATGAGGGGAGTTCCTGTGTTCCCCCTCCTGTGTGTATTAATTGTCATGGCAATCATCACTCATTCTCCACGTTCACCAGATTGCCCAGTATATAAGAAGGAAAAGAAGATACAGGAGTATGAGTCCCTTGATCCTTTAACCTACACTGAGGCTCGTAAGAAGTATGCAAGTCTTCACCCTGTGTCGATGACGTCTAGTTATGCTTTAGTTACATCTTCACCCCTTCCTCTTCCTTCCTTACCCCAGTCCCAGGCCCCTCTCCTCCCCCCCTTTCCTGCAGCTCCCCCACCTTCTCCTCCTGGTGCTGCTCCCCCTCCCCAGCCAGAGAAGTGTCCCACTCCTTCGGCGTCTGCCTGTCAAGGGCGCCCCTCCCGGGATGCCTCTTCCCGGCGCCTTCCAGACCAAAGGTCTGCTGCCATGCGAGAACCGCGGTCTGTCAGCCCCCAGGTCGCCCAATCTCTTTCTGTTCCCGACCTTGCTGCAGCTGGCTGCTTTATGCCACACAGCCCTCCTCGATCTCAAACAGAAAAGAAGAAAAAACATAAGTCCCGGGACAAGGAACCTCTGGTGTCCCCAGAGGTCCCATCCCCGGCTTCACAACCAGATTCTGACCTGTTGTTCATGGATGTCGCCCCCTCCTTGTCGGTGACGGGTGGTGACCCGGCGGTATGACTGGCTTTAGCCTGTTCAACCCCCATTTGAACCATTGTTCTGTGGTTATCCAGTGGAATTGTAATGGATACTACCTTCACCTTCTGGAATTGAAATCCCTTTATTTCGTCTTACTCAGCAGTTTGTGTGGTTCTACAGGAATCTCATTTTACTGATGATCACTCACTGACCCTCTGTGGGTTCCGTTTTTCTGTTGAAATCGGGTCGGACCCCTGCGGGCTTCTGGTGGCGTTTGTGCGTTGGTTCATACAGACGTTGCTAGCACGTGGATTCCTCTTCAAACTACACTGGAAGTGGTTGCTGTTAGGGTCCACCTGAACTTTGAGGTCACAGTTTGCAATCTTTATCTCCCTCCTGATAGGACACTCTCACCTGCTGCCTTAACTGCCCTTCTTCAGCAACTTCCTCCTCCCTTCCTCCTCCTCGGGGATTTTAATGCTCATCATCCCTTGTGGGGCCTTCTTAATGATGGCTCCCCTCCTCATTTCAGTGCCGGTCATGGTACCTTTTCTGCCATTGATCTTTCTCTTTCTTCTCCCTCCCTCCTCCCTTCATTACACTGGTTGCCACACGACGACCTTTGTGATAGTGACTATTTCCCATTGATTCTCTCGCTCCCATCCCACTCCCCGTTGGACAGGTTACCCCGTTGGTCTTTCCAATGCCCTGATTGGCCTCTATACACTGCACAGGTCGTGTTTCATCCCTCTTTCTCGGGTTGTATTGATGACGTCCTACGTGACGTGTCTGACGTGATTGTTCTCGCTGCTAGCCTTGCTGTACTGCGCTCATCTGGACCATTTCGTCGCCGGCAAGTCCTGTGGTGGAGTACGGCCATTGCCATCTGTGATCGCCGTCGAGCTTTGCAACCCCTTAAGAGGCACCCATCCGTTGCCAACCTTATTACCATTAAACGCCTTCACGCTAAAGCCCGTTATTTAAACAAACAGAGCAAATTGATATGTTGGGAATAATTTGCTTCTTCCCTCGGTTCTACTGTCCCTATGTTACGGGTATGGGCTACACTTCGCTCTCTCCAAGGTTGCCATTGGCAGTCCACCCTTCCAGGCCTTCAACTCCCAGATGGCCTTTTTACGGACCCGTTGATTCTTGCGGAACATCTTGTGATCCATTTTGCAATGGCATCAGCATCAGCCTCCTATCTGGCTGCTTTCCTTCACCAGAAACAGTGGGCCGAAGCTTCCACCTTATGTTTCACCCCTTGTCAGTCAGAATCTTACAACAAACCTTTTACTGAATGGGAATTTCTTTCCGCACTTTATTCTTCTCATGATACAGCCCCTGGCCCAACTCCATTCATAACCAACTGCTTCAACATCTCGGTGCTCCACAACAGCAACATCTTCTCCAGGTGTTTAACTGTATTTGGCTCCAGGGTGACTTCCCTTCTCAGGGGAGGGATAGCATCGTGGTTCCTGTCCTTAAGCCTTGTAAGAACCCCCTATTTGTTGAAAGCTATCAGCCAATTAGTCTGACAAATGTTGTTTGCAAGTTACTTGAATGGATGGTAGCCTGTCGCCTCAATTGGGTCCTCGAATCTTGGGACCTATTGTCCCCTTACCAGTGTGGCTTCTGAGAGGGACAGTCTCTGATCGATCATTTACTTCGCTTGGAATCTGCAGTTCGGCAGGCTTTTTCCCAGTGCCGCTATTTGGTTGCAGTTGTTTTTTGACCTTGGCAAGGCCTATGACACGGCTTGGTGCCATCACATCTTACTTACACTTCATCAGTGGGGTCTTAGAGGCCCACTCCAGATTTTTATCTGCCAGTTCCTGTTCCATCGGTCATCCAGGGTTCGGGTTGGTACTGTTTTTAGTTCTCCACGGACCCAGTAGATGGGCATCCCACAGGGTTCTGTATTGAGTGTACTTCTTTCCCTCATTGCTATCGATGCACTTGTGGCCTCTGTCGGTCCTTTGGTCTCCCCTGCTCTGTATGTGGATGATTTCTGCATTTGGGTTCCTCTTTGATGGCCTCTGCAGAGCGGCAGCTCCAGGGAGCTATACGGTGTGCCTTTGAATGGACCCTCTCACACGGGTTTCAATTCTCTCCTTTAAAATCGCGGGTGGTCCACTTCTGTTGCCATACTACGATCCACCCTGATCTAGAGCTCTATCTCGATGCACAATGATTGCCTGTGGTCCCACAGTTTTGTTTCCTGGGTCTTCTTTTCGACAAGCTCACTTGGCTGCCCCATATCAGACTTCTGAAGGTAGGATGTTTCTGTAAACTCAATGTCCATCGCTTCCTTGCCCACGCCTCTTGGGGTGCGGACCGCTCCCTCCTTTATCGTGCTTTAGTTCTGTCTCGCTTGGACTATGGTTGTCAAGTTTATGGTTCATCTGCTCCTTCCACACTGCATGTGCTGGATCCAGTCCACCATCGTGGTATCCATTTGGCCACCGGTGCCTTCCCTACTAGCCCTGTTGATAGTCTCCTGGTTGAAGCTGGGATCCCCCCCCCCCCCCCCCCCCTTTCTGGTGTCTTATGCAATCACTGTCCGTTCCTCTCCCACTCATCCTTCCTATTCTATCCTTTTCCAAGACCATGGACGTTGCCCACCTGATTCCCACCCTCGGGCGGGTTTACCAGTTGTGCTCCTGCCTTGCATCTCTTCGCTGTGATTTTCAGCTTCCTTCTTTGTCCTGTCTTCCACACTCCCCCCCCCCCCCCCCCGCCCCCCCCCCCCCCCCCCCCCCCCCCCCACACACACACACACACACTCCCCCCAGTTAGTTCCTCAGCCCTGAATTCGGGTGGATCTCCACCGAGGTCCGAAAGATTCCATCCCCCCGATGGTGTTCCGTTCCTTTTTCCACCGAATTTTAATGGCAGTTTCCCAGGCCCTTGCCTTTATTACAGTCCCAACACAACCGCGTTTTGTTATGTATGGACTCAATGAGTGGCCTTTAGGCTATTGACCAGTGTTTTTCGCACCATCCCTTGGTCTCTGCCATCCATGACCATCTCGTTGATATTCACCATGCTGCTTGTTCCATTGACTTCCTTTGGTTCCCTGGCCATGTGGGTATCCCAGGTAATGAGCTCGCTGATCGTTTGGCTGGGGGAACAGTCTTTTACCCCCGTTTTCTGTAACCCCTCCTGCAGCGGATTTACGACTTCACATCAAATCCCACTTCGCACAATCATGGGCCAACTCTTGGGAGGCTACTTCCCTGTCTAATAAACTTCGTGTGATTAAGGTGACACCAGGCCCGTGGCATTCTTCCTTTCACCTCTCCCGAAAGGACTCAACCACACTGTGTCGTCCTCTGCATTGGCCGTACCAGGCTGACCCATGGTTTTCTTTTGCGTGATGAGCCCCCCCCCCCACTTTGTGGTTGTGGAGCCTTCCAGTCAGTAGCGCACATTTTGGTTGAATGCCCCCTTCTTTTGGCTCTGCATGCTGAGTACAGACTCCCCCCCACTTTACCTCTGATGTTGGCTGACAATTCCCAGATGGTCTAACTGGGGTGGTTTTTATTCTCAGTTTTAAGATTTTTAATCTTTCTCTGATGTTGGGGCAGGGCGGTGAGTGTTGGGGTATCTCCCACTGTAAGCCGTGTTTGGAGATTCCCGACTCCCCTCCCTGGCCGAGATCCTCTTTTCTTCCCCTTTTACTCTGTTTTTATCACTTTTTAGGATTGGTTAGTCTTCTTTTCCCATACACACTTCTACATCCTAGCAGTTGCACGCTTTTAAGTCGCAGGTGGTCTTGCCTCTACTGCTTCAGAGGTGGGATATTTCCTGTCTCTAGCATAGCGTGGGGTTCGCTCTCTTGCTGACTTACCTCATTTTGTTTTTACCATTGATGTCATGACTGCACTTATACATTTTTTTAGCCTTTTCCCTTTTGTTGTTCTGACTTGTCTGAGATGTCACACTATTGGAATGGACCACATTTGAAACAAGGGGCTGATGACCTTGCCGTTTGGTCCCTTAAACCCCAATCAACCAACCACTACAGTAGTAAAAGTTTATATGTTTACTAGTCCAGTGCTCTGTCTTGCTTATTGGGCCAGCACTACCATAACTAACTTTCATAATGCAGTTACAGATTGTTACTTTGTGATCTAGTTTCCATTGATCCGATTTTTACTGAATAGTCTCAGTGTGTTAGCTATTTTTAGTTTTTTTGGGAAGATTTTTAGTCTTTTTCCTTATTTTAAACCTTAAATATTGATATGCAGTCTGTATTGTGTTATAAATTATACTTGTGTCCTAAAATGCTTGGTAACTTTCATTTCTGACCCTTATAAATAATCATGGCTTAAGTCATATATATAATTTCAACTTTCTCTCTGCCTGTAGAAGTTACCTGAAATCGTTGGCAGAAGCTGCTCCTGCAAGGTGTTTGAAGGCTCCAGAGGAAAAACAACAGTCCCCTGTGTGAGTATGCATCAAAAGAAGAAACATTTCTTGAAACATTTTTTAATTTTGTATGTTATAGTTAAGAGCTCTAACTGTGTTACTTTTGTAAAGTATAGAAGAAACATTTACCTTATATTGTTATTTCATTCAAGATGCAATTTGAGCCCTAGAGGGTTATTCACCATCAAAGAAGAAGTCTCCTAAGAAACAGGAGCCTGCAGTGGCCCCTGCCCCACCAGTCCCCCACGGCTCTGTGTCCAAGCACGAGGTGGAGATCCTGGCATTCCCTGAGGACCTAGGTCTTGCTGACGCTTCGGATGCAATGGTACTTGATGCCAACACTCAGCGGGTGGCAGCAGATGATGCTGAGGCCTAATTTGTCTCCTTGGTCACTTCATGCCTTCCACATGACAGAAAGTGTCATTTTCCAAGGGAACTGCGGTCGTTTATTCTAAGTGTTACACCTGCTTTTTGCTTTGTCCTTCAGGAAAGCTGGTTTCCCGCAGTACAGACCCCCACCCTTCATAGCTATCGGGGTTACTGCAAAAACTGTCTTGCCTGTGACAGACCATCAGATGGAGTTTGCATCTTTGTCCTTACCTATGTCTGTAGCGAACCTGTGCCCCTTCAGACACCTTTAGAAGCCATGGCTGACAGAGTGAGACAACACAGGAAACTACCATCTGTAACATCCACCTCCTTCCAGATGGTGATGCACCATCCCATGTATTGGCTGCACTCACCTGACAACTCTCCCCACCTTTTCGTCTTCTGGGTGATTTTAACGCTCATAACCTTTGGTGGGGTGGATCTGAGGTTACTGGCTGTGGCAAAGATGTTGAGGATCAACTAACTCAATTTGACCTTTGCCTTCTAAATGCAGGTGCCTACACACATTTCAGCATTCCAGTGTGGCACATGGCACATATTCAGCCATTCATCTCTCTGCCTGCAGTCCTGGCCTTCTCCTATCTATCTACTGGAGAGCACATGACGACATGTGTGGTAGTGACCACTTTGCACTCTTCCTGTCCCTACCCCAGCATCCCTCATCTCGACGCTAGCCCATGCGGGCTCTTCCCAAGCCTGACTGGGACACTTTCACCTCCGTTACCATTGTTGAATCTCTGTTGCATGCCACCATCGACCAGGTGATTCACACCATCACTAATACCATTATTACCACAGCTGAATTGGCAATCCCTTGTTCCTCCGGTTGTGCCCTGCGGAAGTCAGTGGCGTGGGGGTTACCAGAAATTGCTGTGACCATTAGAGACCATAGGTGGGCCCTCCGTCATAAGTGCCACACCTCCCTGGAGAACCTTACTGCCTTCAAATGGCTCCATGTCCAGGTTCGCCTCCTCGTCAAATGAAGGAAGCAGAGTGTTGGGAACGCTATGTCCCCACCAGGTTTGGACCAAGTTCCGCCGAGTTTATGGCTATGAGTCCCCTGCAGGTGTACCTGGAATAGCCAAAAATGAAGCTGTATCTGCTGATCCAGACATAATTGCAGAATGTCTTGCTCAGCATTATGCTCACATCTCTGCGTCTGAGAATTACCACCCCACCATTAGTCTCCTCCAACACCAGGTAGAATGAGAACACCTCTCTTTTGCTTCACGCCACCCTGATTCACATAATGCTCCTTTCAGTGAGTGGGAATTTGTCAGTGCCCTTGCTGACTGTCCTGACAGAGCCCCTGGCCCAGACCACATCCATTTCCAAATGCTCAAACATCTGTCAGCGGATTCCCAGTGCCAGTTCCTTGCCATTTCCAACCGCATCTGGAGTGATGTTGAATTCCTATCGCAATGGCAGGAAAGTATTATCATCCCAGTGCTAAAGCCTGGTAAGAACCCACTAGATGTTGATAGCTATTATCCTATCAGCCTCACCACCATTCTGTGCAAGCTGCTTGAAGGTATGGTGAGCCGGCGGTTGTGTTGACTCCTTGAGTCACAGGGCCTTATGGCTCTGTCCCAGGGCGGTTTTCACCAAGGGTGCTCGACAATCGACAACTTGGTCCACCTGCAGTCTGCCATTCAGTCGGCCTTTTCCCGGCGACAACACCTTATTGGCGTCTTTTTCGACTGACGAAGGCTTACGATACCACTTGGTAACACCATATTCTCACTACTCTGCATGAGTGCGGTCTCCAGGGCCCGCTCCCGATTTTTATACAGAACTTTTTGTCGCTCCGCACTTTCAGATTTCTCGTCGGTGCTTCCCACAGTGCACCCCATGTACAAGAGAATGGGGTACTGCAGGGCTGTGTCCTGAGGATCCCACTCTTTTTAATTGCTGTCGATGGTCTAGCATTAGTAGTTGGGTTGTCAGTCTCTTCTCTCCTACATGCTGACGATTTTTGTATTTCCTTCTGCTCCTCTTCTGTTGGTGTGGCTGAACAGTGGCTGCAGGGAACTATACGGAATGCACAGTCATGGGCCTTCACTCACAGCTTTGTTTTCGGCCACCAAGACTTGAGTCATGCACTTCTGTCGTCGTCGTACTGTCCACCCCCATCCAGAACTTTACCTCAATGACCAACTACTAAATATAGTGGAGGCTTACTGCTTTTCAGGACTGGTCTTTGATGTCCGCTTAACTTGGCTTCCCCATCTTCGTCAGCTTAAGGCCATTTGCTGGTGGCATCTTAATATTATTCAATGCCTGAGCCACACTGACTGGGGTGCTGATTATCCTACACTGCTGCAGCTGTACAAAGCCCTCGTGCAGTCCTTTATTAACTGGGAGCCTGGTGTATGGTTCAGAATCACCTTCACACTGCATCTGCTGGGCCTATCTACCACTGCGGAGTTAGGCTCGCGATGGGAGCCTTCCGAATGAGACCCGTAAACAGCCCCCTTGTGGAGCTGGTGTTACTCCACTGCGGCTCCAGTGGCAATTGCTGCTTGCAAATTATACCACCCACATTCATAATTCGTCTTGTCATCCAAATTAATGTCTCCTTTTTCCTAACATGGCGATCCATCTCCCACAATGGTGGCCCAGAACTGGGAATCCACTCGCTGTCTGTGCCTGGTCCCTTCTTACAGAACTCAAAGCTTCCCTTCTACCATCTTTTCTGAGAGTCCACTTACGTACACCCGTACCTCAGCCACAGCTTCGGCTGGACGTACCACAAGGCCCAAAAGGCTCTGTTTCAACATAGGCCCTCTGCCAGCAATTTCTCTTTCTTCTTGGCGTTTTCGAGGGTTCAGAAATAGTCTACACAAATGGATCAGTGGTCGACAGTCCTGTTGGCTTCGCTTACACTTATGTTGGCCATACTGAACAGTGCTCCTTGTTGGATGGCTCTAGTGTTTTCACTGCAGAGTTAGTGGCCATCTATTGTGTTCTTGAGCGTATCCGCTCCTGCACTGGTGAGTCCTTCGTTATCTGTAGTGACTTCTTAAACAGCCTCCAAGCTCTCGACCAGTGTTTCCCTCGACATCATATCCTTTGGTAATGGCTACCCAGGGATCTCTTTATGTCCTCAGGAACAGTGGACATTCAGTGGCCTTCATTTGGACCCTAGGACATTTCAAGATACTGGACAATGAACTTGCTGACTGCCTACCTAAACAGGCCACCAGTAAACCAACTGTGGAGATTAGCCTGCTGGAGACGGATTTGTGATTGGTCTTCCACCGCAAAGTTTTCGGGATTTGGGATACTGACTGGTGCACCTTTAGTGCACCAAATAAACTACATGTTATCAAGGAGATAATGAATGTATGGTGCTCGTACATGGGTGCCACTCGCAGGGGAGTGTTGTCCTTAGCTGGCTCCGCATGAAGCGTGGGTTTTTTATCATGCAATCAAAGGGTGCTTGTCTGGCCTTCTCTCCAAGGCCTCCACCCTCTCTAAATTTTAACTCGTTTTCACCTTTTCATTGCACTTTGTTTGCCATGGTGTTCATCTTTTCCCTATGTGTGTTCATCTCTCCTTGACTTTTAGGCTAGACATTTTAGTGTGCTGCAGAGTGGCTGGCTCATCCTTTCTTATTCTTGTGAACAGCCGGCCCAGACCATCTGCTCTGTCATTTGCATAACTTCCTGTACTTTTGCTTGTGGTGTACATTTTCCCCCTTTTTGTTTGTTTCTTTCATTTTCTCTTTCGGTGTGGTTCCCCATTCCTTTTATGCCCTTTTACTTTCCCAGACTAATTGCGGTAGTTGTTTTACCTTGAGCCTTGTTTGCGTGAGGAGAAAGGAATTGATGTAGTTTGGTCCCTTTATACCCCCAACCAACCAATCATTCATTTGCAACTTGTGTACCATATATGCCATTATGAAGGAGAGCCAGCTGCTGTTTTTGTTAATATTTCAAACTTCTAAGACACGCGGAACACTCTGGGCTGTCTGTATACTGGAGAGGTAATAACATTGTTTAATGTGAACATTTGTGTTAACTAAAATTCAAATCTCCTATTCCAAACATAGGTCTCCACAAGAGGGACCATTCCCCCCCACCCACCCTCCATCTCCCATAAATGCCCCCCCCCCCCCCCCCCCCAATAATCTGTAGTACAGAGTTTTTGTCACAGAATTCTCACACACTTAAATTAGTAGATAAACATCAGTTCTTTGGGATATTTCGTATCACTTCCTTCGGCATGAATGTCTCGAAATTGACCAACCCATTTATACCAAATAGGGCAGTGTTAGTGTCTTGCCATCTTATCTCCATTCCCCTCCTGCATGAATTTTTGCAGATGTATATGAGACTGAACATTCTGATTAATTATAGAAGGCATCCCCCCTTGAACCATGGACCTTGCTGTTGGTGGGGAGGCTTGCATGCCTCAGCGATACAGATAGCCGTACCGTAGATGCAACCACAACGGAGGGGTATCTGTTGAGAGGCCAGACAAATGTGTGGTTCCTGAAGAGGGGCAGCAGCCTTTTCAGTAGTTGCAGGTGCAACAGTCCAGATGATTGACGATTCTGGTCTTGTAACACTAACCAAAACGGTCTTGCTGTGCTTTTACTGCGAACGGCTGAAAGCAGGGGGAAACTACAGCCATAATTTTTCCCGAGAGCATGCAGCTTTACTGTATGGTTAAATGATGATCTCGTTCTCTTGTGTAAAATATTCTGGTGGTAAAATAGTCCCCCATTCGGATCTCCGGGCGGGGACTCCTCAGGAGAAAGAAAACTGGTGTTCTGCAGATCAGAGCGTGGAATGTCGGATACCTTAATCGGGCAGGTGGGTTAGAAAATTTAAAAAGGGAAATGGATAGGTTAAAGTTAGATATAGTGGGAATTAGCGAAATTCAGTGGCAGGAGGAACAAGACTTCTGGTCAGGTGACTACAGGGCTATAAATACAAAATCAAATAGGGGTGATGCAGGAGTAGGTTTAATAATCAATAAAAAAATAGGAATGCGGGTAAGCTACTACAAACAGCACAGTGCACACATTATTGTGGCCAAGATTGACACGAAGCCCTTGTCCACCACAGTAGTACAAGTTTATATGCCAACTAGGTCCGCAGATGATGAAGAGATTGAAGAAATGTATGATGAGATAAAAGAAATTATTCAGATAGTTAAGGGAGACGAAAATTTAATAGTCATAGGTGACTGGAATTCGATAGTAATAAAAGGAAGAGAAGGAAATGTAGTAGGTGAACATAGAATGGGGGTAAGGAATGAAAGACGAAGCCACCTGGTAGAATTTTCCAGAGCATAACTTTGTCATAGCTAACACTTGGTTCAAGAATCATGTAATGGTAAGGCAGAGATTTAGGAACCAGCTTTTAAATTGTAAGACATTTCCAGGGGCAGATGTGGAATCTGACCAAAATCTGTTGGTTATGAACTGTAGATTAAAACTGAAGAAACTGCAAAAAGGTGGGAATTTTAAGGAGATGGGACGTGGATAAACTGACAGAACCAGAGGTTGCAGGGAGTTTCAGGGAGAGCATTAGAGAACGACAAGAATGAGGGAAAGAAATACAGTAGATGCAGAGTGGGTAGCTTTGAGAGACGAAATAGCGAAGGCAGCAGAGGATCAAGTAGATAAAAAGATGAGGCCTTGTATGAATCCTTGGCTAACAGAATAAATATTGAATTTAATTGATGAAAGGAGAAAATATAAAAATGCAGTAAATGAAGCTGGCAAAAAGGACTACAAACGTCTCAAAAATGAGATCAACAGGAAGTGCAAAATGGCTAAGCAGGGATGGCTAGAGGACAAATGTAAGGATGTAGAGGCTTATCTCACTAGGGGTAAGATAGATACTGCCTACAGGAAAATTAAAGAGACCTTTGGAGAAAAGAGAACCACTTGTATGAATATCAAGAGCTCAGATGGAAACCCAGTAATAAGCAAAGAAGGGGAAGCAGAAGGATGGAAGGAGTATACAGAGGGTCTATACAAGGGCGATGTACTTGAGGACAATATTATTTAAATTTGAGAGCATGTCCTTGCTTTTAAATGTCTCAGTGGTAAGGCTTGTTACATTATTAACCAGAGTAAAAAGGAATAGTGGGGACATATGCCTTTTCATCACAGGTTTGGTTCAAGCTCCGTAGTCTTCTGAGCCACCAGCGTCAGTCAGCTGTCCAGGGTCTTAATCTCCAAGATGCTCTATGCACTGATTCATTGGTCCTTGCAGAACACCTTGCAATACACTTTGTGACGGCCTCAGCGTCCTCTTCCTGTCCTACTACCTTCCTCCAGCAAAAACCCCGAGTTGAGCAGACTCCCCTCTGTTTCACCCCACACCATGCTGAACCATATAATGAACCCTTCACTGAATGGGAATTCTTGCTGGCTCTTACCTCTTGGTGTTACACAGCCCCAGGCCTGGATTTTATCCACGACCAGATGCTCCAACACTTTGACATTCCCCAGAGTCAACATCTCCTCTTCAACTGCATTTGGCTCATGGGTGCTTTTCCGTCACAATGCTGAGATAGTATAGTTATCCCCGTCTTTAAGCCCGATAAAACCCAATGTCTCTCAACAGCTACCGCCCAGTTCGCCTGATGAATGTACTTTCTAAACTGCTCGAGATGGTTAGCTTCAGATTATGTTGGATACTTGAATCTCGAGTCCTTTTGTCCCCATATCAGTGTGGCTTCCGGGAAGGACGATCTCCGACTGACAATGTGTTCAGATTAGAAACAGCAATTCGATAGGCTTTTACTAACTGCCGGCACCTTGTTGCGGTTTTCTTTGATGTGCGTAACATACGTGGCATGGCTTGGTGCCATCACATTTTAATTACCATCTGCGACTGGGGCTTCCATGGTCCCTTTCAGATTTTTGTCCACGAGTTTTCATCTCACCGGCCCTTCTGGGTTCCAGTTGGCACTTTACTCAGCACTCGTCGGATTCAGAAGAATGGTATCTCACAGGGTTCTATGTTAAGTGTCACACTCTTCTTCATAGCCATCAATGGGTTTGTAACCTCTGTTGGGCCTGTGGTTACCCCGGCATTGTATGTCGACAATTTTTGCGTCTTGTGCAGCTCTCCCCCCGTAGCATCTGCTGAGTGCCTGCTCCAAGGTACCATCCGATGGGCCTCTGTGTGGGTCTTCTCCCACGGCTTTCAGTTTTCTCCCTCCATATGTAGGTTATGCATTTTTGTCATCTACCCACTGTATACCCCAATCCAGAACTTCATTTAGGTGACCTGCTTCTCGATGTTTTAGCACAGTCCCATTTCTTGGACCTCATTTTTAATAAAAAGCTGACGTGGCTGCCCCATATTCACCACCTAAAGATTACATCCTTGTGGAAGCTTAATGCTCTGCGCCTCCATGCCCATACATCTTAGGCTGAAGACCATACTCTCTTCTCCATCTTTACCGTGCACAAGTCTTGTCCAGACCTGATTATGGTAGTCAGGTTTATGGCTAGCAGCTCTTTCCACTCTGCAGATACTTGACCCTGTTCACCATTGTGAGGTGTGTCTGGCTATTGGTGCCTTTCGCACTAGTCCCATTGGCAGTCTCTTCGCAGAAGCAGGAATTCCTCCTCTACAAATACGACGCAGCCAACTCCTGGTTTCTTATGCAATCGCCATTCACCAAGTCCCTGACCATCCTGTGTTTGAGAGATGTCTCCCTCCTGACAACCACCAATGGGTGGGATTGCCTGTTGGAATGCGTCTCACTTCCCTCTATCAGGATCTCCATCTCCATTCACTGGAATGCGCCCCATGTGTTTCTTTCCACCCCCACTTCCCCCCTCTCTTGGACACCGCCTAAACCATGGATTAAAGACATTCCAGGGTCCTAAGGTGTTCTATCGCCCCTATAGTTTTCAAGTGTCTCGTACGTGCCATCCTTGCATAGTTCTAGGTTAATACCATATTAAAACTGATGCTTCTAAGACAATAGATAAGGTGGGATACGCTTTCACGTCTCCTACTTTGGTAGAACACCATTTATTGTGGGGGTCATGTAGTGTATTCACAGTAGATCTCCTAGCCATTCATAGAACCCTCCATTTTGTTTCTCAGCCCTCTCTCCACAATGTTTTAATTTGTACCGACTTCATGAGTAGCCTGCAGGCTGTCGAACTGATGCTACTCTCATCACCCTTTGGTCTTTGCTATCCATGACCTCTGCCCTTGGCCGTGCCGCCTGCTCAGTTGTCTTTCTCTCTGTCCCAAGTCTTGGGCATCATGGGGAATAAACTGGCTGACCATTTGGCTAGAGAAGCAGGTACTTAAACCCCATTCCCTTCCATGATTCCAGTTGTGTATATGTGGACCTCTGTCAAATCTCTCTTTGCCCAAAAGTGGAATGACGTCTGGTGCACTACTGCTCACAGTAATAAATGCTGTACAATCACGGAGTCTATTGCAGTGTGGCACGCTTCCTTCCGCTCCTCACAGAAGGACAGAAGGAGTCTACTGTTTTATGCCACTTATGCATTGCTTATATCAGGCTCACCTGTTGTTTCCTTCTGTGTAATGAACCAACCAACCACAATGTGGTTGTAGAGCCAGACTGTGACCGTATCCCACGTATTGGTGGAATGTCCCCTTCTTTTGGCCCTTCGTGCTTCTAGATTCCTTAATTTTAATACTAGCAGACAATTCACGGACAGTTTTACTGGTCCCCAGTTTGCTCGGTGAAAGTGGTTTTTATTTACAGATATAAGGTTTTGCTTTCCTCCTGGACCAGGGCAAGGTGGTTGTGGTTGGGACCTCTCTTCATGTCTTCTCAGTCTGGTCCCCCATGACCACTCCCCCATGAAAGAATGCTCTTTTTTCAGGTTTTTTAATTTGGTCTCACTTTTGTGCCTTTTACTGTGTGTTTTAACTTCATTATTATATAATTTGACTCACCTGACTGGACCCATTCATTTTTAGCCGAAGCTCTTTCTTCTGTTAATAACTTCAGAATTGCGAGACTGATGACCTTGCCATTTGGTCCCATAAACCTTCTCAATTAATCAATCAATCAAAATTTTTATCTTTGCCTAGGCCATTTTGGAAAAGTCACTAAATTCATCACAAAGTTCACCTACCCAGTCTTTAGGCATAGTGAGTTTCACAGAGAGAATATTGTCTTGAATGTGCAAGCCAAACAGATCAAAGGAGTCCATACCAAAATATTTTCACTTCCACATGAGCACAAAACTGGGAACAAAACTGTCTTTGTCATGTTATGAAATGTGACAGGTAGGCTGCAAATGTCCACTGTAACAAGAAAGAGTTGACTATGACTTATGTAGCTTGGGGCTTGGCTGATATTTCTTATGGGCCTCTGTTGAACAAAGTCACTGACACACCACTGCTCATGTGCAAGCATATTTTGTGCTTGGCAATCTGCAGAGTGAAAAACAGCTGGGCAGTGAAACACTAGTCTGTTGCCTAACACACTGATTGTTTACATCACTACCCTTGCTGGGATTTTGGGTGCTGTGTATTCCTGAACTGTTATCCAAGTACTGAAGCTCCACTAATTCCAAAACTTCTTTTACATCCCAAACTCTGCCCGGGACATATTTGCCCCCCTCTTTTTTTCCGTACAATTAGATCACCCTAGCTTGGCAACTGATGTAGATTTTCGTTGACTCGGACAATGACTGATTGAGTATAAGTTATTTCTTTTCTTTTGAATGTTGTTGTTTATATCAGGACAATGGACAAAGCTTTCAGAAAACAACAGGACGACCATTAATTACATGTATTTGTTTACCTTCTTACAAAATTTGAACTAGTTTGCACAAGTTTGAAATGTAGAAATGATTCACATTAAAAAACACTCCAAATGCATTTTTTTGCACTAGAATATGAGTAAAGCTGAATTTTTGAAACCAAGTTTTCAATGTTGTTGTAGTAACCCATATTTTATTTATTTTATTTGATTCATTTTAAATGGTTTTCACGCATTCAATTCACATAAGATGAATTTTATGTGCTACATTTAGCTTGACTTTAAACCATTATATCTCGACAACAGATAAAGATTATTGGATAAAAAGAATTCGTTTTGACTTTATCCATTTATCTACCTTTGTGAAAAGTTTGAACTGATTTCGTACAAGTTTGAAGTATACAAGTGATGTGCTTCAAAAACCTCCCATAAAAAAGGTGTTTTTTAATTGCACGGAAACTCCAAATGCAGCACAGCTTTTTCAAACTGTCAAAACTTATCTTAGACTGTCCACTGAATTTGAACCATCAATCTCGCTTCAGTTCTGAGCTATTTAAGGGTGACTGTTTTTGCGCATAAAATTAGAATATTGCACATACAGTTGATGCCATTAGCTGATCATTAATTTCAATCCAATTAAAATCTTTTGCAAAAGGAAATAATCAATTCACACAGTTTACAAGGGGGTCAGCTCTGGTTTGTCATTCAAATCTTGCTTAGCATTCTGTAACATAGCTACAGTAAGGCAGATGACCTTTTAAGACATGATTACCTCTTTATCTGGTGGGAAACATATAGCAATGGGTATGAAACATGGAAGATGTGGCATGACTCAAAGAAGTTACAGATTAAGTAAAATGTACTGTATGAGCTGGAAAATACCTGCTGTCAAAACACTTATACCCTGTCTGACAAACTGGGCTCTGCAATATCAAAATGAGTATAAAGACAGCTGATCATCATAAGGTGTAAAAATTACAGAAATTGAAGTGCTAGTGTTAGGGGAGTTGCAAATCAACTTTAGTCAAAATAAAACTGGCCCAGATGCTATTTATAAGACTGAGGCAGAACTGATCCTTATTAATGAAAAGAACTGCCCACCACAGAAAAATATGAAAACAGTGATTTTGATACCCCCATTGGTTACCGTCATGTGACAGTGCTGCACACCTCCTCCATGCTCTGCCACGAGTGCTTCACTGTATCATTACATTTGAGTGAGTGAGAGGAGCAGATCTGCATACTGACTAGTAGAAAACTGCACAGAAAAGTCCTAACAATAAAATGACAAGTGTTCCTTGTAAAGTGTTATGCAAAGCACAATTCTTGGAAAACGTGTGTGGGATTTTTTGCACAAACAGAGTAATATGGAAGTGTTTTGGCGATACCTCCAGCAAAGCCTGTAATGCAAAAGTTAGTGGCAAAATGGCATAAAACCAGCTCTGTAGCAAATAAAAATTGTTAACTCTCTGGAAAGTGTTTAAACACCATGTCAGTCTTGTAAATATTTCCTGAGTCAGTTTTATTTGACCCACCTAATACATTTTATATTGAATTTATAGTGAAACTGGTATCTCAGATGGAAACTGTAATATAAATTATTTGGTAGATCATACTGTTTGATGGGGAATAGGGTTAAATTGTTACAGTTTTTATTAATTAAGTCATAGAATAGGTGTGGAGAACTATAGGGTCTTATTACTGCTGTTGATTAGTAGTATTAGGACTTTAGTTGTGTATTTGTAATATTACCTTACTGTCCTTCAAGATGTAACAGTCTGCTTGTTGTAGGCATGAATATGCTAATTTGAACCCATTTAAACATATTTTATGAGTAATCTGAACTTTCTATGTGCCTTTAGGAGCCATTTGAAATCATTTTCTGAAGCTGATTCCACAAGACGCCTGAAGTGTCCAGAGGGAAAAAAGCAATCTCCTAAGTGAGTATCGTTCAAGATCATGAAAACATGTATTTTTTGTGGGTTATCCATATATAAGTGTTTTATATACAAAAATGTCAGTTATTTAGAGAGTAATTTTTTTCGCTTCTGCTTGCTGATACTTCCTCTATAATTACATTTGTGTTAAGATTATTGGTCGTAGGACATGATATTAAATTGTATCCAAACTTTAGGCCCAGATGTTTACTGCATTAACTCCTTGAGTTTACAGTTCTGTTCAAGTGAGTATTTTTTTCACTGAATAAACAGCTGTGATTCATCATAGAACCAACTTGTATGTTACACGTAGGGACCGGAAAAAATCGCATTTTGTGATAAATGCGAAATACATGCGAGTTCTGCCTCAAAATGCGGAGATGTGAAATTACTTAATACATGGTTTCATAGCAAATTGTATCTAGATGAGCTATTTATCAGAGATAGTTTGAAACTGCTTTATTATCTGCGTACAATATTGAAAATGTAAGCATTTACTGGCATCGTACATCATCTGGCGAAGCACAATTTGGAAAGATAATATGTGCCAGAACCTACTTGCAAAATAAAGTGTATGAATGCAATGATGTATCAGTGTGCTCAATGCTATAGTGCCATGCCAATTTGGATGATTGAATGGTCTGTTTAAGTTACATGTCACATGATGCAACTTAGTACTTAACCATGAGACCTAGCATTTTATAAGAAGGAAACACAGATGTTTGTTAGCTAAAGCTCAAAAGATTGTGTAATATGGTCAGTTTTAACGTAGTAAATTAGGTAGTGGATGTTTTGTTCTGCAGTGCATAGAATACGGCTAGAAGTCGGGTCGTAACTGTGTTGTTAACAATACTCTGCTAACTTCAACAAGCAGTTGCACGGCACCTATCCCAGAATGCTTTGTGTTGTGTGTTGCTCGTTGTTTTCTTTTCTTCTTTTGAAATAAGAGAAGTGACTAGTCCTGGTCCGTCAAGGATTTCATTTATGACTTACAACACCAGAAGAGATTGGTGATTCCTGTGACAGTGTGTCAGTTCCTCTCTGGGCTGCTCCCCAGCAAAATGGAGGTGGGGTTTGTTTCCCTGCACTGCATCTTCCTCTGTGCTTGTCAAAATTCTAGTCTGTTTACTCTTGTGGCCACTTGCAACTGTAGCCTATAACGCTAGCTGTCTGTACTATAACGACTGGAAAACAAACTGTGACATTTTTCAACGGTGCCGAAATTCTTCCCCTAACGTTAAAATCTAGTTGCCATATGTTCCGTCCTACTTGTATGCTAAGTGCCACATCAGTTCTGTCTGTAGCGTTGTGAAGCATGTGTCATAGGGCTATGAATGCCCATTAAAGGTTGAAATTAGTAGTCTGCAGGCTTTTTAATCTTCAAATACGGTGGGAAAAGACAAATAATGCTCAGTAACACCTTATATCGGAGACGCAGTCACTTAAATGGAGGGAAAATGCTGCTGCTTTTCAACAGAACAATCATTTTCGAAAGCTGAAATGCAGCCAAAGGAAGAAAAGAAAGGCCATTTTGGAAGAAATAGGTGTTGAAGTTTTTGCAAATGCACACATTCCAGCAAAAAGTTCCCAATCAGCACTTTTTTTAACATTTTCAAAGAACTAGTAATTTGTTTGTCTTCCACTCATCTAGAGTGACAACCTTTTAAATTTGTGCATCTAATCATTTACAAAGAAAGAAAACATGTGAATTTGACAAAAATAGAATTTTGCAAAAAATAGAGACGAATTTTTGTCAAAAATATATGCTATGTTTTCTGGTCCCTAGCCATCTGCAAACCCAGTTTAGAATAAATTGTCCTTTTAAAGTATAGATATTTGCAATAGGTAGTCTTGAAATTTTGTCTGTGGTGCATTTTAATTATAAAAATGTCATTAGGGAAGGCATAATGTGGACAGAGAGTTGGTATGCAAACAAAAATGAATTTCAGTCCTGTAAGCATGTGCTCGACACACACACACACACACACACACACACACACACACACACACACACTTGAGTAAGGGGCAGAGGAGCAGTTTTTAAGTCCACATTTAATAATCCCTATTATAGATGCAGCGTCAAGATGTGTCCCACGCTTTTATCCTGCACATTCTGTTACATTCCAGACATGGTGTACACTGCACCATTTATAGCAGCCCCATGATTACAAAAACCCTGATGTAGCAACTGTGTAATCTTTTATGTGATTATCACCATCAACCTTCTATTTCCTCATTTGGTCATCAGTAAACAATAACACATTTAATGGTCCACTGGCAGAACACGGTGAGCTTCATTGGTCCTGCCTTTCTTCTGACCTCAGTCTCCACTTCTTCCAGACATCACATCTCTGTGAATAATGTTTTACTTGTTGTTCACATTCCAACCAAGAGTATCTGGTAGCATTCTATAAATGCAATTGACTAATAATTTTATTTCCTTTTTTTTCCAGGAAAGCTCGTGTTATAATTCCAGCCACACCTCCTGTGCATGAAAGGACTGACAGGATTAATCCTCAGTTGTTAGAGAAGATGACAGATGAAGAAATTGATGATTTTGATGATGTGAGTGTTTTGTGCTGTTTGAGTTACAAGCTTTACATGAATGAAACTAAAGCAAAATTAAACCTAAAAAAGATATGTATCCATTAAGTGTAACTGGAAAGGGAGAGGGTGGCAGGCTGTTCTGTATATTTGTGAATTCTGGTTAAGACATGGCTTTCTCCAATAGTGTTGAAACCTAGAGTCTGCTAAGTTAATCACGTATCACAAATGCAAATCAATGACATTCTCAGCTGAGTAACCCTTTTGAATTCTTAGCTATGGTTTGCCATGTTGTTGTTGTATTATAAAAACACAGATTCAACACTAAAAAGTTAAAGTTCAATGAATCAGTATTGCATGATACATTCCAGGAATCAATTCATATTTAGTTATTTATTAACTAAGTAATTTGGACTGGTATCTGTCTGAATGTTGTTTTTACTTTGGTTTAGTTATTTTAGTACCTGTTGTATGAAAACTGGAACAGTTGTACAAAAACCATGACAATTGTAGATGTGCCAGTGCTATGGTTAAAATTTAGTGCTACTGCATCAGCTGATACCTTTCCAGTCAAGTTTTCATGTTGGGGTGTGATTGACGTATTCCAAAATCCTTTGAAAATATCTGTGAGTGCCACTGATCAAAATGTTTTACCTTTTCAAAATACAATGTTGGAAATTAGAACACACACACACACACACACACACACACACACACACACACACACTTTTCAAAATACAATGTTGGAAATTAGAACACACACACACACACACACACACACACACACACTTGTGCTGCTACATTGTGTGGGCCGAAAACACTGTGCTGGGATGAGTAGTTCTGTCAGTTGGATGGGATGACGGGACAGAGGAGGCGGTGAGCAGCAGAGAAGGTTGGCTTATGGTTGTGATGACTGATAGATAGTCATTAGGTGCAGGGGATAGAATGTGGCGTGTACACAGGATACGAATGGAACATGGCCCTGGCACTGGTGTGTTCATTTAGCACACGATGAATATGACATGATGATGTGGAAGAGTGAATTGGGAGGGGGTGACGAATGGAAGGGAAGAGGGTATGGGTGCAGGATGAGTGAAGTTAGGGTTCTGGGGCAGGGTAGATGTAGGGCAGGCAGCTAACAAAGCTTGAGCCCAGGAGATTTACAGGAATGTTCCCTCAATCTCTGCTAATAGCCTGCCCAACACCCTCTACTTTGCCCCAAGACCCTAACTTCACTCATCCTGTACTCACACCCCTTCCTAGCAGCCTCTCCTTGCTCTGTTCTGTCATTTTCATGGTTTCTTGTGACAGTGTATTAAAAAATCTACTTATTTGAGCCTGCCTTACAGAATATGATGATGAACTCTGTGCAGTGTTAAGAAGATGCCAAAGACGTCATATGTACGGCCAAAAATTTTAGTGTAAAACATGTACTATGGAGAGGAGTAGAAATCAAAAGATTGCCACAACAGGACTCCACTAAATGGCTAAGTACCTATTAATTTTTTTCAGGACACTACAATTGTTGATGCTTCCCAACTAGAATCACAGCAAGAACAACAAATGCAGTCACAGATTATTGAAGACTTTGATTCAAATGATGGTTTCCCTGACAGCAGTGCACTTGCTGTAAGTATTTTTCACATACAAATATGTGTATAATTTTTGGTTGGATGTGTTGTTGTTGTGGTCTTTGGTCCTGAGACTGGTTTGATGCAGCTCTCCATGCTACTCTATCCTGTGCAAGCTTCTTCATCTCCCAGTACCTACTGCAACCTACATCCTTCTGAATCTGCTTAGTGTATTCATCTCTTGGTCTCGTCCTACGATTTTTACCCTCCACGCTGCCCTCCAATAGTAAATTGGTGATCCCTTGATGCCTCAGAACATGTCCTACCAACCGATCCCTTCTTCTGGTCAAGTTGTTCCACAAACTTCTCTTTTCCCCAATCCTATTCAATACTTCCTCATTAGTTATGTGATCTACCCATCTAATCTTCAGCATTCTTCTGTAGCACCACATTTCGAAAGCTTCGATTCTCTTCTTGTCCAAACTATTTATTGTCCATGTTTCACTTCCATACAAGGCTACACTCCATACAAATACTTTCAGAAATGACTTCCTGACACTTAAATCTATACTCGATGTTAACAAATTTCTCTTCTTCAGAAACGCTTTCCTTGCCATTGCCAGTCTACATTTTATATCCTCTCTACTTCGACCATCATCAGTTATTTTGCTCCCCAAATAGCAAAACTCCTTTACTACTTTAAGTGTCTCATTTCCTAATCTAATACCCTCAACATCACCCAACTTAATTCGACTACATTCCATTATCCTCGTTTTGCTTTTGTTGATGTTCATCTTATATCCTCCCTTCAAGACACCATCCATTCCATTCAACTGCTCTTCCAAGTCCTTTGCTCTCTCTGACAGAATTACAATGTCATTGGCGAACCTCAAAGTTTTTATTTCTTCTCCATGGATTTTAATACCTACTCCGAATTTTTCATTTGTTTCCTTTACTGCTTGCTCAATATACAGATTGAACAACATCGGGGAGAGGCTACAACCCTGTCTTACTCCCTTCCCAACCACTGCTTCCCTTTCATGTCCCTCGACTCTTATAACTGCCATCTGGTTTCTGTACAAATTGTAAATAGCCTTTCGCTCCCTGTATTTTACCCCTGCCACCTTTAGAATTTGAAAGAGAGTATTCCAGTCAACATTGTCAAAAGCTTTCTCTAAGTCTACAAATGCTAGAAACGTAGGTTTGCCTTTCCTTAATCTTTCTTCTAAGATAAGTCGTAAGGTCAGTATTGCCTCACGTGTTCCAGTATTTCTACAGAATCCAAACTGATCTTCCCCGAGGTCGGCTTCTACTAGTTTTTCCATTCGTCTGTAAAGAATTCGTGTTAGTATTTTGCAGCTGTGGCTTATTAAACTGATTGTTAGGTAATTTTCACATCTGTCAACACCTGCTTTCTTTGGGATTGGAATTATTATATTCTTCTTGAAATCTGAGGGTATTTCACCTGTTTCATACATCTTGCTCACCACATGGTAGAGTTTTATCAGGACTGGCTCTCCCAAGGCCGTCAGTAGTTCCAATGGAATGTTGTCTACTCCAGGGGCCTTGTTTCCACTCAGGTCTTTCAGTGCTCTGTCAAACTCTTTACGCAGTATCGTATCTCCCATTTCATCTTCATCTACATCCTCTTCCATTTCCATAATATTGTCCTCAAGTACATCGCCCTTGTATAGACCCTCTATATACTCCTTCCACCTTTCTGCTTTCCCTTCTTTGCTTAGAACTGGGTTTCCATCTGAGCTCTTGATGTTCATACAAGTGGTTCTCTTATCTCCAAAGGTCTCTTTAATTTTCCTGTAGGCAGTATCGATCTTACCCCTAGTGAGATAAGCCTCTACATCCTTACATTTGTCCTCTAGCCATCCCTGCTTAGCCATTTTGCACTTCCTGTTGATCTCATTTTTGAGACGTTTGTATTCCTTTTTGCCTGCTTCATTTACTGCATTTTTATATTTTCTCCTTTCATCAATTAAATTCAATATTTCTTCTGTTACCCAAGGATTTCTACTAGCCCTCGTCTTTTTACCTACTTGATCTTCTGCTGCCTTCACTACTTCATCCCTCAAAGCTACCCATTCTTCTTCTACTGTATTTCTTTCCCCCATTCCTGTCAATTGTTCCCTTACGCTCTCCCTGAAACTCTGTACAACCTCTGGTTCTTTCAGTTTATCCAGGTCCCATCTCCTTAAATTCCCGCCTTTTCACAAGTAATAGACCAAATGTGATTATTAATATAATTTGGTTCGCTAATAAATTCAGATCACCCAAAAAATCACTCTATTCAGACGTTAAATTTTTGAATGTAAGTGGAACGTTCTATTTTGTTATTCAGTGTGTGTACATTGTAGCTCATTGCAGTGATTTTTTTCCCTTTAAATACAGTTGGTAAAATGGAGAATCCGGATTGTATTTTTATTTCCAGCCACTCTAATCTGCTGGAAGGGGATGTGATCTGCAATGTTGACAGGGCACTGAACACCTATTTCCGTTCTCCTACTCTGTTTTCCTTACTTTAATGCTCCTCTTGATGCTTTTCCTCATTCCTTTTGTTCATATTGTTTCATTTAAATAGAAGTGGTGGTAGGGTAACAACCTGCTGCAGTGGCCTTATATAGCCCACAGACGGCACTTGATTGATTAGGAATTAGGTAATGCCATTGCAGATGGTGTCACTGTCTGGGCTGCTGGTACCACCACTTCAGTTGTCGCGTAAACATTGCAACGAATGTCTGTGGCTCTTCTCTACATCGAGAACTTGCTTCCATGCAGCGCCAAGATTATATGTGCTGTCATGGTTGAAAATCTTTTCACACATTCTTATTCTACAGCCTCTTTAATTAATAATTCCAGTTTGTAGAAGCCTGGGACAAAATGACTGTTTCATCAAAAAGTATTTTATATTTGTTAGTGAGCCTATTTCAGCAACTGCAGATTTTTCCAGTTCTCAATTTCTGATAAGCTGCACAGCAGTCAGAAATGGTATTTGTTGACTAACCAGTGTAATTGCATTTGTACTCTTAAGGGATGTTGTGAATCCCAGGGGTCTCAAGGCTGACAACATCACTTGTGAATGTGGAAGCAATTATATCGGTCAGTTCATCCGCACCATTTCTGACTGCTGTGCAGGACATCAACAGCATATCAAAAATTGAGAACTGGAGAAATCTGCAGTTGGTGAGCACAGCCTCACAAACAAACATAAAATACTAATTAATGAAACAAAAGTTTTGTCCCGGGCTTCTACGTACTGGGACTCTGTCGTTAAGAGGCTGTAGAAATAAGATCTTCAACCATAATAGTGGATCAATCTAGTGGTACATGGAAGTGAGCTCCCAATGCAGAGAATAGCCAGAGAAATTAGTTGCAATGTTCACACTATGGCTGGAGTGATGGCACTACCAGCACAGATGTTGATACCATCTGCTACGGCATTACGTAATTACAACCAATCAGAAACCACCTATGGGCTATATAAGCAGTTTTGACAGTCAGTTGCTCGTGACGAAGACGATGGAGGTATTGTTGAAACCTTGAAGTTTACACTGTATTGATGCAGCAAGAAGTCTGAGAATGTGTTATAAAACATTGATATTGCTGCAATCTCTTAAATCAGTCAGTCAGGATCTTAATAATGCTGATAGACACACAGAGGATTACATAGCATAATCCCACTTTTTGAAATTATTATTTCCTTTCTTAATGATTGTAGTTATGCGGGCATTACAGTATAGACTAAGAAATATTTTTGTCTCCTAATACCGAAGATATTGTCAGAGGCTATAAATACCTTTTTTGTTGGTTTTTGAACTTGACGAGCTGACCTGTTTTTATGTAGACATGGAATAGTGGGATCATTAGATTACGGTGTTGGCATTGGCATGTGTTATGGAGCTGGAAGGGTTGCTCTTTGTTATATTTAGTAGTAAAGCCCATATAAGTAAATTCAGTCCAAGGATGTAAATACTGTTCATGAAAGCCTGCAGTTGCATTTGTACTTTACTTGAGGAGGAGAGACAAATAGGTATGGGGACAGGTATATTCTTCCCTTAGGCTTCATTGGGGTAGTGACAAATTCAGAACTGAAAGAGGACTCTGGCAAGGAAATTACTTATCACTAAATCTTTGAGAAAATTATCAAATTATTAAACAAGGCAGTTGTAGGTTGGACCATACATGAACCACTTCCATTTCACTAATGATGTTATAATGTTTGCCTGTAATGGAGATAAACTTAAGCAATAAATGGAAAAACTTAGTAGTGCAAGTTTGCTGAAAGCAGGCCTTAAAACCATTAATAACAAGAATAAATAATGTAGAATGAACACATTAAAAGTGAGATATTACAAATTAATGGTGAAGTCATAGAACCAGTCAATGAATTACGTATTTAAGGCATTTGAAGACAAGCACTAGATGAACTGCAAAAGAAATTAACAGCTGTAGGAAACTGACAGGGAGTTCTTTGTGGTAAACCAAGTCTTTTCAAAACCAAGCTTGTGATCAGTGTGTATTACCACTTTTTATTTATGCAATTTACAAATGTTACCCTCTTATGTGAAAATTAAAATGTATTTCTTTCAATGGTTTATTCTTTATTTCTCTTCTACATGTCCTTGCAAATGTTTCCATGAAGTGTCATTGCCCTATGATCAATTGTTTTTCATGGGTCCCTCTTAGTGAAAGTTTGATTATGACCACGATGTACATTGTGAGAATTACTAGGGCAGACAGCAAAAAACATATTCCACACAATGTAGAACCTAGTTTAATGACCTATCACAAAGCTCATAATATGTGTTTTATGTCTTAATGCCACCCAAACATATGATGGTAGCAACACTTTCAAATGGTAGTGAAAAGATGAAACTACTGACTCAGTCATATTGCTTGCTAGTAGCTGACCTACAGAGGTAGGGGTGGTAATGCTTGTTGCACTCAGGGTGTTTTTGATGAAGCCAAATGCGTGCACCCCTCTCACCCCTGTGACCCCCTCTGACGCCCCCCTCTGACGCGGCCCCACCCCTCTGACGCGGCCCCACCCCTCTGACGCGGCCCCACCCCTCTGACGCGGCCCCACCCCTCTGACGCGGCCCCACCCCTCTGACGCGGCCCCACCCCTCTGACGCGGCCCCACCCCTCTGACGCGGCCCCACCCCTCTGACGCGGCCCCACCCCTCTGACGCGGCCCCACCCCTCTGACGCGGCCCCACCCCTCTGACGCGGCCCCACCCCTCTGACGCGGCCCCACCCCTCTGACGCGGCCCCACCCCTCTGACGCGGCCCCACCCCTCTGACGCGGCCCCACCCCTCTCTGACGCGGCCCCACCCCTCTCTGACGCGGCCCCACCCCTCTCTGACGCGGCCCCACCCCTCTCTGACGCGGCCCCACCCCTCTCTGACGCGGCCCCACCCCTCTCTGACGCGGCCCCACCCCTCTCTGACGCGGCCCCACCCCTCTCTGACGCGGCCCCACCCCTCTCTGACGCGGCCCCACCCCTCTCTGACGCGGCCCCACCCCTCTCTGACGCGGCCCCACCCCTCTCTGACGCGGCCCCACCCCTCTCTGACGCGGCCCCACCCCTCTCTGACGCGGCCCCACCCCTCTCTGACGCGGCCCCCACCCCTCTCTGACGCGGCCCCACCCCTCTCTGACGCGGCCCCACCCCTCTCTGACGCGGCCCCACCCCTCTCTGACGCGGCCCCACCCCTCTCTGACGCGGCCCCACCCCTCTCTGACGCGGCCCCACCCCTCCGACGCGGCCCCACCCCTCCGACGGCCCTCTGTCTTTCTAAATGGCAACCACCCTATGGAGCTAAGCCTTTGTTTGCTGGGGCGTGCTTCAGCGATGATAGTTTGGCGTGGCGGTGAAAAGTTGTATGTCACCAGGTGCAAGAATCTTGGCTTAACCGCTTGGATCATGAGGTTGGCAAAAACCTGTGTTGAGGAGGTGCATGGCTGTTGAGGCTGAACAGTAGTTAGCAGTCAACTTCCGGCGAACCTGCCACATCTCAGTTATATAAGGTGTACCCAAGCAAGTATGGCTCTAAGTGGACCGTTATTTGCCTAGCTGCTCGTGGAACTGAGATGGACCCCTCAAACTTAAACTTACCAACTCCTAGTGATATAGGTGTACTGCTTGTGGGTATCAACAACAAACCTAAAAAGGACTATTGTAGCCAGTTGTCCTGACACAGAGATTCTTCGAATACTTCTGTTAATAGTAATATTTGGTAGAATGTAGAGAGCATTGCTGGAACTTTAAAATCCATAAAGCAATTAAAAATAGGACATTGTTGGTTGGAACTTGTAGTTCCCAACAATCAACAGACCTTAGTTCCCAACAAGCAACAGACCTTCAGACTGCTAAATGCCTCGGGGAATATGCCATTGGAATAGAGCTGCACGACACCTTGAACTACAGCAAAGATGTCTATTGTTCGGAGATCTACAGATAGTACCAAAGAAGAAATGAAAGATGAGTTGACTCAGGAAGAAAATGTCACTGACATGCAACATGTAATGAAATGGGTAGATGATGAACTGAAGTGGTCAAACCAAATTCCTTTATTCTTATGTCAGTAGAACAACAATTTAGAGCATATAAAGGCAGGTTTCTTTCACTTAAATGTGAAGCCTTGTATGCACTGTTTCAAATGCCAGCTCTTTGGGCACACTTTTCTGGTATGTAAGGGAGAAGCCACGTCTGACAAATGTGGTGAGGCAGCCCATGAAGGAGTCATTTGTTCATCTCTGTGCTCTGTGTAAGTGTGTGGGGATCACATGGTCTGGAGTAGAGACAGCAGTATCTACCTCAAAGAAATGAAGATACAAGAGCTAAAAACAACAAAGCATATTCTGTAAGGTGAGGCAAAAATGTAGAGCATGCTACCTCTCACTTTCAATTTTTTTTTTTCCCCCTTGATTCAGATCTCAAAAAGCCTATTGCGGAAGTTGATGCCTCTATTCAAATGGAGGTTAATAGTGATGTGTCCTGTAGCTATGCGTGGGTTCTAAATGCAAAAAGAAGAAATGGGACAACAACAGTTATTTGAAATGCATTTGTGTAACTCAGTGAGCTGTCGCATACAATTTCAGCCAGATTCCAAGTGAATTTTGTAGAGTGTCCTGTTCCATAACCAAGTCCATTATATTGTAGTCACTGATAGAGACAGTAGCAGTGTGAGCTGTGCTGGCATGAATATATATATATCTGTGTGTGTGTGTGTGTGTGTGTGTGTGTGTGTGTGTGTGTGTGTGAGAGAGAGAGAGAGAGAGAGAGAGAGAGAGAGCACGTGCACAATTTCAGGAGAAGGACTTAATTATATGAAAGCTTACATGATTAGTAGTCTTTTTATTGTGCCTGTCTGCAACCTTATGCCTCTTCAAAGTGATTAGCAATCTGTCCTTTTCATATTGTTGTTATTCCATCCTGGACTTTTCATTGTTTGATTAAATTTAACAATTGTTTTGTTACAGATGATTGATGATGGTGATTCCTTTAATATAAAAGAAAATGGCACTGAGAAAGGTTTTGAAGACAATATAACAAGTAATATTGCAGCATGTGAACCTAAAGTCCCTGAGCTACCTTTGGAAAAACCGGATTCAACAGACAGGAATTTCAGGTTTGTGGCTGATGTACCTTTTGTTGCAAAATGGACTTTTGAAACATACAATTAAAGGTATTAATTACATAAAAAACGAAAAGAAGTGTCCGTGTAACTTGTTGTGAACGTGCAATGGAAAAATTGGTAATGATGGAAGATGAGCAACTTACAGCTCATATATGCAGCAGGCTTTGACTGTAATTTGTGTTTAAAATACCATTCATAAGCATGGCTTCACGTTTGTACTCGGTTGTGTTTTATTACGGAATATTTTAACAGTGAAACATGCTGAAGTTAAACAGTGCTTGGTTAGTCAAAATTTATGGCTTTTAATTTATTTCTCACTTTGTTTCTACACGTGGCATGTATTTTACATAAAAAATAATTAGAGTAATTTTTTTTGGAGTTTTGGTTTAAGGGATCTGGTGTGTTAATCCATGCATCTGTGTTGAATGCTTAATATTTATCTGCCTCTACTTCTCCGGATCCCATTTCACGTACCGAAGGGCCCACCTGAAGTTATTTTAACATATGTTGATTACTCTCCATCAAAGGTAACATGTTGTGTCATCCCTACCAAGAAACCCTCAATCCATTTACAGATTTTATCACGCGTCTTTCCTTCTCGTCCGTATGATAAAGTCTCCCTGACATTGGATTCTGGGCCACTTTTCTCATCTCTCCCCATTTCGTAAATCTTATTGATCCTTTTCCTCCTCCTCCTCCTCCTCCTCCTCTTCTTTCTCCTTCAACCCTGCTGCCAGAAGAAGAAGAAGAAGAAGAAGAAGAAGAAGCCACTGTCTTTGGAAGCTTGTTAATTGTAGTTTTTTTTACCCCTCTATCCAGTTACATTATATTTTCTGTCACAAATCTTGTTTGGTACCCCATACAATTATTATTTTGTTAATAAATACTAGTGTGGTACGCAGATTATTTTTGGAAGTCAAGAAATACTGCATCCACTTAATTGCCGTGACCTGTGGTGTTGCCTGAAAAAGAATGAGTTGGTCTTCACATGATTGGTGTTCTTGAAATCCATTCTCGTTGGTGTGAAGGAGGTCATTTTCTGTGAGATATCTTAATGCACTGGAACCCAGAATATTATCTCAGATTTTACACCACATGGATGTCAGTGATGTTGGATAATAGTTTTGTGGATCAATTCTGCTACCCTTATTATAGACAAGTGTGACATGCGCTTTCTTTCAACGGTGGGGCACAGTTTTTTTTTTAAGGGATCTATAGTATATTTGGTTAACTTCTGTGTTGAATTTGATAGGAATTAAGTCAGGACCGTGGCCCATGTTCAATTTTAGTGATTTCAGCTTTTTCTTAGCGCCACTGACAGTAATATCTGTACAGCTTATTTCTTTAATGGTACAAGAATTAAACCAGGGCAGTGGTACTTCTGTATCTTCTTCTGTAAAGGAACATTTGAAAACAGAGTTCAGAATTTCTGCTTTTGCTTTGCTATCGTCATTGTCAGTCTCTGTATAATCCGAGAGTGTCAGGACAATAAGTTTTGTGTCTAGCCTTCACATGTGACCATAATTTCATTGGTTTTTGTGAGATCTCTTTATAAGATTGTGCTATGTTAGTCATCGAAGGATTCGTGCGTTGCCCTTCTGACAACTAAATATGTTCCATTCAGTGTTTCTCTGTTTATAGTCTTGTTTTTTGTTTTACAACTCTTGTTAAGTAATCATTGTTTCTGTAGAAGTTTACTGAACACGCCAATCTTTCAATTTCTTTTAGTTATCCCTTTGTACTGTGATAATCATTGTTGCTACAGCTGCCTCACGGTCACCGATACCAGTTTAAAACATCGAAAGGATCGGGTCTTTTTGCTGCCATTAAGTGTAATATACTTCATTTGTGAGTGGGCTTCTGAACTATTGTTCCAAATAATTTTCAGAGAAAGCATTTAGTTAACTGATTCCACACCACATCTTGGTAGAGCAACTTCTTAATTATAAATGAAAGTCACTCAGTCTTATTTCACAGGATATTGTCGTGCCCACCTCTTACAAACTACAATTATCTTCACTGATCTTTCAACGTTTAAAGTCTCCTACAATAATGGCAATATGATTGAGGAACATACGTCCTAGCAAACTGAGGCATTCTCTAAAGCTTTTGGTTACATTTTTGGAGTGAGCGATGGTCAATAGAAGGACCCAGTCGTATATTTAAGGTCACCATTTCTTGGCCAAAAGGTCTGCATATAGTTTCAATTTGTGTCTCTTGTGTATTTGAGTTACTTGCCCAACACTGCAAATACACCACTTCAGTTTCCCATTTGTATATACTTTGATTTATCCCAAAAATCTCACTACTGTCAATTTGGGTTTTAGCATCATTTTTGAGTTTTATGTGAACTACACTGCTTTTTAGGAGCGCTTTGAACTGGGGCACTCAGCCGTGAATGCTTCAAGAGTTAAGAACTTGGATTTTAATAGTCTCATCTGTGTGTGCCATTACTTTGAGTCTTACTCTGATGCTAATACAAATTCTTATTTTTCATAATGGTTTATAATATAATTGTCTGTAGGTACAGTTTTGTGATTCAATTATGATTCGAGGTTGGTTTATATATAACACAGAGCTTCCCATTTTAACTTTTTCAGAGGAATATCATGAAAAATAAACCTTAGACAAAACTGTTTTTATACTTATTGCAGATTTGGGGGGCATGCAGGTTACTAAATTATTTCATGCTATATGGATCTGTAATGTGTGAAAATGGGTCACATTTATTTTTTTAAAATGGGAAGCCCCTTTTCTATTTCATGTTATGATTCTATGCTAGAAAGCAATTAACTTTTTTGGAAACTTGTTTTTGTTATTACCATATTACTCCATAATCAATAAAAATGGAGTATATTTAAATTTTATATAGAGGCCCATACTTTATGTTGCACATAGTGATTCTGTCAATACAAAATTGTATGGAACTGCACCTCTTTTACACTGATGTTCTTTGGACTTAGCTTTACATGATGATGTCCATTATGAGGAACATCATGGGGACTTTTCTAAAGACATAACTATTTTTGACTATGTGAGCCTTCATCTGCACATTATTACTGGTTATTAAGATGAGTATGTGCTGCAATGACATCAGCAGTGTAGTAAGAAATTGGCAGAAAATTTTGTAGGGGGACTATGTTTGTTCCACATTAAATTATGTGTAATGCAGCAAAATATAGCATTTATTCTGATGAATATGAAACTGAAGTCTTATTTTATCATGGCAGCATGTGTTAAATGTGATTAATTAATTATCCTGACGTTATGATTAAATATTAATAATTGGTGAAACTGTTTGTACTGAGTTATTTTGACCTCCTGCTTTACCTGAGAAATAGCTGTATTACTTCAGGAAGCTGCTTATAGAAAGTGATATTAAGTTTGCAGCGCTTTTGCGTTTTAGGTTTGTTGGGATTTGCTTATGGAAGCTGACTACTACAAACTGTATTACCTTACTTTCAATTAATGGTGGCCTTGACTGTCACTATATAATAGCAATTTCGGGTGTAAATTCAAAAAAGGAACCAGTTAACTGATATTGCATGCATAAGTGGATACCGTATTTACTCGAATCTAAGCCGCACTTTTTTTCCGGTTTTTGTAATCCAAAAAACCGCCTGCGGCTTAGAATCGAGTGCAAAGCAAGCGGGCGTTCTGAAAAATGTTGGTGGATTCCGCCACAACTAACTTCTGCCGTCGAATATATGTAGTGCCACACAGGCATGCTTTGTAGGCACAAGATAAATACTGGCACCAAAATCTCTGCGTCAGTAAATAAATTAAAAAAAAAAAAAAAGTGGAATACGAGCCTTTTTCCTCCGCCCAGAATTTCGACCACTGCATTTTGGTACATTATCCAACAAAGTAAATACAAATTCTGTATTGTTGATCTTCGAATGTAGCAGCATTTCAATGTACTACGAAAATCCGATTGGCAAGACTGTTTGGGATGTTTGTCAATATGGCCAACTCTACGTTCTGAATTTTTTCCTACCTGTGAGAAGAAATGGTTGTTAATAGGAGCTTTTATGAATTGTGAATCACATGTAGTATTCTCTTCGCCATAAGATTAATACGAATATAAACATTTTGCCATGCATTGTTTCGTGTTTGCTACTATCTCATTTAAATCCTGTCTGCCTAATAAACTACGAAACTAGAGTGAGACAACAGCAAAAGCGGAAGAATATACATATCATGTCATGTTTATATTCGTATTATTCTTATGCCTGATAGTGATACAGTCAGAAATGAAGCACGGCAACTGACTAGATTTTTAAATCTAAGATGACTCTAATTTCTGTGCAGAATGTAATGAACTAAAGAGGCGCCTGCAAAGATTTTGGAACGGAGAAAAATTTTCGCTAAATTTTCGCTAAAATTTCGTTCAGAACATCATCTATCATACGCAATCTGTTATTTGGTACTTGTTGATCATTATCAAAGAAAGCAGTAGTGTAAGTAACAACAAATGTTTCGCTAATGAGACGACTCCTCTCTATTTTTTATTTGTAAAAGGCGGTAGCGCGCACAAAAGCAAGCCACGCCGCGAGCGGCAACAGGCCGTAAACACGCACTATCAGAATGCGACAAACAATGCATGACACAGTGCAGTAATGCATTTTCAGCTTGGAGTGACGTAAACACCTATAACAAAGAGAACGGACTTATCAGATCAAAGAAAAATAAGTAATCAATTCAAACCAGACAAAGCACGTAAAAAAGGAAGGATATCCGTATAAATACGGACGGAGCGCGTGACGCGTAGCAATGGCTACCTGGTAAACCGTAACTGCTAAGCTTACGACTCGAACCAAACTACTGCTGCTGTATCGTCATTCATTCGACCTAAATTGTGTCTCATATTACAACTAGACGAGCTTTGTTTCGATTTGGAGGTGCGACCTAAAACTTTTCTCTCCCCTTGAATTTCGAGTCTCAAATTTCAGGTGCGGCTTAGATTCGGGAAAAATTTTTTTCCTTGATTTCGAGTCTCATTTTTCAGGTGCGGCTTAGATTCGAGTGCGGCTTAGATTCGAGTAAATACGGTAATTGTGTAAGTAAATGTATGTTTCGAATAGAAGTTGATTGTATCATACCATACAGTTTCAAGTCATTGACTTAATGTACAGGAGACCACTCAAAAAAAACCTGGTTACCAATTTTCCTTATATCAGTAATGTAATACACAGTTCTGAATAATTAATTAATCAATTATTAATTCTTTGTCAAAAGTAACAAACTTTTTACTAATTAACAATCCTAAGTACTTGCTCATTCCTGCTCAAATTTTCAGATTGTTATTCATGAATTCTTCTACTGAATAGTAACTTTTCTTTGCTAGTTTCTCATACAAGTTTTTTTTCAGTTTTTTCTAAATTTATGCTGAGCAAGTCTCTTCCTTTCACTTTGTTATTAATTTTCATAGCAGTACACTGTGGAGTTTGAGCATGAAGTTTGAAGCGGTGAGTGGGCAGCATAAAATTTTCATTTCTGGTGTTGTAATCCTGTTGAAAATAATGTGCTACAAATAAATTAAGATTACTATGTATAAAGATAATTAGGTCATAGATATGAGGGAACACTTTATATACTTAGATTTTATAGGACTGGGCGACATGATTTTATTTGCCCTACATTGTCCATATTTCCTAGGATGGGTTCCATGAATGGTTTTCTGAAGTTTTATTATTCGACACACATGGTTTGAGTTACCCCAAAATTCAATTCCATGCCTTATTATAAGTCCATATGTGTAGCATTGCACAATATCCTCACTGCAAATGCTAGGCTATTTAATTTATTTGCAAGGTACTGTATATGTGAGCCCCATGATAGATTTTTATCAAATTACATTCTTGGGAATTTCACACAGCTAGCTTCCTGGAAATCCTGGTTTCTGTGACTGATCTGTATACCTTTCAATTTTGCTTGTTTTGTTT
The DNA here is from genome assembly GCF_021461395.2 of Schistocerca americana. Taxonomy (NCBI): domain Eukaryota; kingdom Metazoa; phylum Arthropoda; class Insecta; order Orthoptera; family Acrididae; genus Schistocerca; species Schistocerca americana. The sequence continues at coordinate 132,213,715 of NC_060120.1, forward strand.
TAAGCTGCATTAACTGAGTCATTTCCATTTTTAATTTTTACCTGTTTAAATCAAACTAGGTATCTAATTATTCTATATTATTTAATACAGTTTGGGTAATTTTGTCAGTGCTGTTACTTTCAATGATTACAGATGTCATCTGCAAATAAAACTGAGTGACAGACAATATTAAGTGGTAGATCATTTACGTAAAACAGAAACAGAATGGGACCTAAGACAGAACCTTTTGAAATGATTTTCTGTTTTGAAGCGTAATTTCCTCTTTCTGACGATATAATCACTCTTTGTCTTTGGTTGGTTAGGTAGGACTTGAAACCATTCTAATACTGTGCCCCTAATTTCATACTTTTCCAGTTCACAAATTAGGTAGGAGTGGTTCACACTATCAAGGTCCTTTGATAGGTCACAAAAAATACCTGTGGCTTGCAGTACGTTGTCTAGAGGAGAGTTACTTTTATCTATAAATTGGTGTGTAGCAGATACTGTGGTTTTGTTTTTTGCAATCCATACTGATTTTTTGATATTATTTTAAATTTTTCTGTGAAATTTTGAGTATGTATGGTGACTACCTTTTCAAATAGTTTTGACAGTGATGGAAGAAGAGAGGCTGTTCTTTTGTGCCTTTTTTGAATAGTGGCTTAACTTCTGCCTACTTAAGTGTGTCTGGAAAGTAACCTTCTTGAAGGAACTGGTTAACTATTGTAGATAGTGGCTGTGCAATTATTTTAGAGACTGTTTTTAACACTTTTGTTGGTAACCCATCCCATCGCATCCTGCTGTTGTTTTACATTTTAATGATTGTATTACATTTTCTATATCTTTCACAGTAGCTTTGGTAAATGTACTGGAAAGTTCACCATCAGATTGATCTCTTTTAAAGAAAATTACCCTGTTGGGAAGGTACGTGCAGTCAGGAGGTTAGATGCAGAAGGGGGGCGGGGGGGGGGGGGGGGGGGGGGGGGAACACGGAAAAGGAGAGAAGAAAAAGATGGGTGCATTGGTGTATGGATAAGGATAATGACTAACAAAGGTTGAGGCTAAGCAGTAGACGTGCAACCCACATAAAAAATTATATGTTTTCTTTGACCACTTAGTGGATTCGCACAAATTTCATTTGGTTTTTGCCTTTCACTATCAATCTACTCCGTCAGATTTCATCTCGTTTCCTCTTATTTCATTTGTTTCATCCTTTTCGTGATTTTTCCCATGTATTTGGGTGTATTTTTGTGAATCTTTTCGGATGTAATTCTGTGTTATTTGAGTCCCCCCCCCCCCCCCCTACCACCTTGGATCCTTGAACCTTCCATCTACATCATGGGGGTGGCTAACATTGCTATACGCACCTCTGTCAGCAAAGGGACTTACGGAGTTAATCAGACTCCTTATTTGTTGTGGAGAGTCAAATAACAATTCAGGAAATACAGAAATGTTCCCTTATCCCTAACCATAAACCAGTCCTTCATACTGTTCCTGCATTTTCGTTTGGCTCATGGAGTCCCCCCAAATGGCCATACTGTCAAATACCCATCTCCGGCTGCCACCCTTCCTTCCACGATGACCTCCATCTGTTCAGAATCCATCAGTCCTTAGCCCTCACCAACATGGTCCTGAAAAACCGGATCAGTTCAGTGCAAACCTCCTTGCAGTATCTTCTCTCCATCCATAAAATTCTTCTGCTATGCAATCCCAAATTTCTGGATCCCATAACATACACTGAAACTCTTTCCCTCCTGGAACTAGAGCAACATGCACAATGGCACCTCAAAAAACTCTTCCTAATCCCGCCTCGGACTGAAAGTGTCCACCGCCTCTACAACAACCACTAAACCTCCCCCACATCCCCTCATAACTGACAAATCCTGGCTTGCAGACCTGCTACATTTACCTCACCCTCCAAAACTCACTCCCACCACCACACACAATCCAGAACCTAAACAGACCCGAAACACAGTCAAGAAATTTCCCTCCAAATGTTTTAGCCTTGCAGAAATATCAGTCCTTTCCTAAGGCCTCACCTTTTGCCTCACTCCCAAATTTAATCATACAGGACTTGTTAAAGACCTTCTCTCTTTCTTCTGGCCCCTACAGAGGAAGCTCTTTTTTCGCCACCAACCCTACAAATCAGACTCAAAACCAAAGACCAACCCTGCCTAACTCGGTTGCTCCTTCATCCGAGCATGATCGACCCCCCCCCCTTGCCCTCAAATCACCTTCTGTTAATTTTCCAGAATTTATTAACCTCAAACCTTGCCTCACCGTCATTCACCAAGTCCCTCAACATGCAAACTAACCTTACTTCCGCAGAAAGAACCGTAGTGCACCATCTTAAAGCTGATCCTGGTCTTATAATCCTGCCTGCGAATAAAGGCTCCCACCAATGTTGTTTTGAATCGCAAAGATTATCTGAAAGAAGGACTCTGTCTGCTGTCGGATACATCCACCATACAAACCTTGCCACAGTGACCCCATTCCATAAATCCAGCAGGATCTCCAGTCACTCCTCAAATCCTTAGGCCCTTCCCAGAATCTCTGCCCGGAATCCATCTTTCTCCTCACCCCTACCACTCCCTGCACTCCTACCTGCTACATGCTACATGCTTCCTAAAGTCCATAAATCCAACCACACACCTGCTACATGCTACATGCTTCCTAAAGTCCATAAATCCAACCACACAGGATGCTCCATTGTGGCTGGTTACTGTGCCCCTACTGAGAGAATCTCTACTCTCGTAGACCAACATCTTCAGCCTATTACCCACAACCTGCTCTCCTATATAAAAGATACCAACCATTTCCTCCATTGACTCTCCACAATTCTCCATCTACATCTATACTCTGCAAACCTCTGTGAGGTACATGGTACAGGGTAGCGTAAGGAGTACAGGAATTGTTGGAATACCTCTGTGCATGCAGTAATTATTCTAACCTTATCCTCAAGACCCCTGTATGGGCGATATCTAGGGGGTTATAGCATATCCTTAGGGTAATCATTGAAAGCTGGTTCTTGAAACTTTATTAATAGACTTTCTTGGGATGGTTCAAGAGTCTGCCATTTCAGTTCCTTCAGTACCTCTGTGACACTCTCCCATGGATTAAGCAAACCTGTGACCATTCATGCTCCCCTTCTTGGTATACTTTCAATATCCACTGTTAGTCCTATCTGATTTGGGTCCCAGACACTAAGTAATATTCTAGGATGGGTGACCCTAGTGATTTATAAAGAATCTCTTTTTGCACTTCTCCAGTATTCTACCAATAAACCGAAGTCTACCACCTGCTTTACCCATGACCAAACCTATGTGATCATTCCATTTCATATCCCTACAGACTATCACACTCAGGTATTTGCATGAGCTGCCAGATTCGAACAGCGACTCACTGATATTACATTCATAGGACACTACATTTTTTTCATTTTTTGAAGTGCACAGTTTCACATTTGTGAACATTTAGAGCAAGTTGCCGATATCTGCACCATGTTGAAATCTTCTGATTGAATATTTATGTAGCTTTTCACAGCTAGTACTTCATTATAATACTGCATCATCTGCAAAAAGCCTGACTTTTTACTATTAACGTTGCCTGCGAGGTATTAATACACAACATGAACAGGATGGGTCCTATCACACTTCCCTGGGGCACACCCAAAGTTACTTTTACATCTGACGATGACTCTCCATCCAAGATAACGTGTTGTGTTCTCCATACCAAAACGTCCTCAGTCCAGACACAAATTTCACTTGGTACCCCATATGATTATACTTATGACAATAAGTGTAGGTGCGGTACTGAGTCAAATGCTTTTTGGAAGTCGAGAATCACAGATCTACTTGGTTGCTTTGATCCAAAGCTTTCAGTATGTTATGTAAGAAAACTGCGAGCTGGGTTTCACATGATGGATGTTTTCGAAAACCATGCTGGTTGGCTTTGAGGAGGTCATTCTGTTCCTTTACCTCATGGTGCCCTGCTCATCGCTACTGTTGCCACCTCTCTTTATACTAACATCCCTAATGCTCGTGGCTTTACCTGTATTGCTCACTATCTTTTCCCAATGACCGATAGATTCCTATCCGACAACCGCCTACCTAGTTGCCATGACCAGCTGTATTCTCGCCCACAATTACTTCTCCTATGAAAGCATTACCTACAAACTAATCTGGGGTACGGCTACAGGCAGCCGCATGGCATCATCCTAAGCCAACCTATTCATGGGCCGTGTAGAGGAATCCTTCCTAAACACCCAGAGTCTTAAACCCCTCACCTGGTTCAGATTCATCGATGACATCCTTGTGGTCTGGATCGAGGGTGAGGACACCCTACCTACATTCCTCCAGAACCTCAACCGCTTCTCCCCATTTACTTCACCTGGTCCCACTCTACATCTACATCTATACTCCACAAGCCACCCAACAGTGTGTGGCGGAAGGCACTTTACGTGCCACTGTCATTACCTCCCTTTCCTGTTCCAGTTGCGTATGGTTCGCGGGAAGAAAGACTGCCGGAAAGCCTCCATGCGCGCTCGAATCTCTCTAATTTTACGTACTCAACCCAATAAGCCTCCTTCCTAGATGACCTCCACCTCAAAGATGGCTACATCAATACTTCCGTCCATATCAAATTGACTAACCACCAGCAGTACCTCCACTTCAACAGCTGCCACCCATTCCATACCAAGAAGTCCCTTCCACACCGCCCAGCCACCTGTGGTCATCGCATCTGCAATGACAAGCGGTCCCTCTCAAAATATGCTAAGGCTCTCACTGAGGACTTTACAAACCATAATTACCTTCCCAACCTCATACAAAAACAATTCTTCTGTGCTTTTTCTATCCAGTCACGCACTACCTCCCAAAGTCCAACTATCTGGCCACAGAGGAGCATTCCCCTCGTGACTCAGTACCACCCAGGACTGGAGCAATTGAATCACATTCTCCGCCATGGTTTCAACTACCTTTCATTGTGCCCTGAAATGAAAAATGTCCTACCCCCTATCCTTCCCAGCACTGCGCAGTGCGCAAGTAGCAGCAAGTGGCTTATTTAGCGTTCATGTAAGTGTAGTAGTCAAGTTGTAAATTTGTTTGAGTGTTCTTAGTGAACTTGTTTATTTAAATCCATCAAATCATTGTGTAGTTGTGCAATTAGCAGGGGCAGATTTGCATTTTAATATCTGTGACTTGTAAAGTCGGGTAGTCGTTTGTCATTTGTTTATTTCTTTCAAATAGTCTCTGTACGTTACTGACAGTACAGTTAGCCTTCTGCCGCCGAGCAGTGTATCAGCAGTGCGCAAGTAGCAGCATTACTGCATTTACTAGGCAGTCTTGTATTTTAATAACAGTTTAAATTTTGTGTCGCGTTGTTTGTGCTCTCTGTAGATTAGTTCAGACATTCTTTGCACAACAGTATTTAGCATGGATAAGGACTGCAACTGCTGTGTTCGGATGCGGGCTGAGTTGGCCTCCCTTCGCTCCCAGCTTCAGGCAGTGTTGGCTTCGGTCACACAGCTTGAGGCTGTTGCCAATGGGCATCGCTGTGTGGGTCCGTACGGGGGTTTGTCGGGGACGGCCAGCTCGTCCCACGCATCTCCCGATCGGACTACGGCTGTGGCTGCCCGGGATACTGCCTACATTAAGGCTGACACCTCACCCATGGTAGAGTGGGAGGTCGTCTCGAGGTATGGCAGGAGGCGAAACACATTCCTGAGGGCTCAACGGAAGGCCTCTCCAGTTTTTCTGACGAACCGGTTTCAGCACTGTCTCTGGCTGATACTGATCTTTGGCCGGAAATGGCTGCTTGTCCTGTTCCAGAGGTTGCCCCTCAGTCTGCAAGATTCGGGTGGTCGCAGAGGGTGGGCTTACTGGTAGTCGGGAGTTCCAACGTCAGGTGTGTAATGGGGTCCCTGAGGGATATGCCTGCAAGGGAGGGGAAGAAAACCAATATGCACTCCGTGTACATAGCGGGCGGAGTCATTCCAGATGCGGAAAGGGTCCTTCCGGATGCCATGAAGGGTACAGGGTGCACCCATCTGCAGGTGGTCGCTCATGTCAGCACCAATGATGTGTGTCACTATGGATCGGAGGAAATCCTCTCTGGCTTCTGGCGGCTATCTGATTTGGTGAAGACTGCCAGTCTCACCAGCGGGATGAAAGCAGAGCTCACCATCTGCAGCATCGTTGACAGGACTGACTGCGGGCCTTTGGTACGGAGCCGAGTGGAGGGTCTGAATCAGAGGCTGAGACAGTTCTGCGACCGTGTGGGTTGCAGATTCCTCGACTTGCGCCATAGGGTGGTGGGGTTTCGGGTTCTGCTGGATAGGTCGGAGTCCACTACACACAGCAGGTGGCTACATGGGTAGCTGGGGTTGTGTGGCATGGACTGGTCGGTTTTTTAGGTTAGATGGCCTCGGGCAAATACAGAAAGGGCAACAGCCTCAAAGGGTGCGGGTCAAAGTCAGGACATGCAGGGACCAAACAGCAATCGTTATTGTAATTGTAAACTGTCAAAGCTGCATTGGTAAAGTACTGGAACCTCAAGCGCTGATAGAAAGCACCGAAGCTGAAATCGTTTTAGGTATGGAAAGCTGGCTAGGTACTGGAACCTCAAGCGCTGATAGAAAGCAAAGCTGAAATCGTTTTAGGTATGGAAAGCTGGCTGAAGCCAAAGATAAATTCTGCCAAAATTTTTACAAAGGCACAGACGGTGTTTAGAAAGGATAGATTGCATGCAACCGGTGGTGGCGTGTTTGTCGCTGTTAGTAGTATTGCATGTTTGTCGCTGTTAGTATTAGTTTATCCTGCAGTGAAATAGAGGTGGATAGTTCCTGTGAATTATTATGGGTGGAGGCTATACTCAACAACTGAGCTAGGTTAATAATTGGCTCCTTTTACCAACCTCCCGACTCAGCAGCATTAGTGGCAGAACAACTGAGAGAAAATCTGGAATACATTTCACATAAATTTCCTCAGCATGTTATAGTCTTAGGTGGAGATTTCAATTTACCAGATATAGACTGGGACACTCAGATGTTTAGGACGGGTGGTAGGGACAGAGCATCGAGTGACATTATACTGAGTGCACTATCCGAAAATTACCTCGAGCAATTAAACAGAGAACTGACTCGTGGAGATAACGTCTTGGACCTACTGATAACAAACAGACCTGAACTTTTTGACTCTGTAAGCGCAGAACGGAATCAGTGATCATAAGGCCATTGCAGCATCCCTGAATATGGAAGTAAATAGGAATATAAAAAAAGGGAGGAAGGTTTATCTGTTTAGCAAGAGTAATAGAAGGCAGATTGCAGACTACCTAACAGATTAAAACAAAAATTTCTGTTCCGACGCTGACAATGTTAAGTGTTTCTGGAAAAAGTTCAAGGCAATCATAAAATGCATTTTAGATAGGTATGTGCTGAGTAAAACTGTGAGGGACGGGAAAAACCCACCGTGGTTCAACAACAAAGTTAGGAAACTACTGCGAAAGCAAAGAGAGCTTCACTGCAAATTTAAACGCAGCCGAATCCTCCCAGACAAACAGAAGCTAAATGATGTTAAAGTTGACACAAGGAGGGCTATGCGTGAAGCGTTCAGTGAATTCGAAAGTAAAATTCTATGTACCGACTTGACAGAAAATCCTACGAAGTTCTGGTCTTACGTTAAATCAGTAAGTGGATCAAAGCAGCATATCCAGACACTCTGGGATGATAATGGCATTGAAACAGAGGATGACACGCGTAAAGCTGAAATACTAAACACCTTTTTCCAAAGCTGTTTCACAGAGGAAGACCGCCCTGCAGTTCCTTCTCTAAATCCTCGCTTGAACGAAAAAATGGCTGACATCGAAATAAGTTTCCAAGGAATAGAAAAGCAACTGGAATCACTCAACAGAGGAAAGTCCACTGGACCTGACGGGATACCAATTCGATTCTACGCATAGTACGCGAAAGAACGTGCCGCCCTTCTAACAGCCGTGTACCGCAAGTCTCTAGAGGAACGGAGGGTTTCAGATGATTGGAAAAGAGCACAGGTAGTTCCAGTTTTCAAGAAGGGTCGTCGAGCAGAACGTGCAAAACTATACGGCTATATCTCTGACATCGATCTGTTGTAGAATTTTAGAACATGTTTTTTGCTCACGTATCATGTCATTTCTGGAAACCCAGAATCTACTCTGTAGGAATCCACATGGATCCCGGAAACAGCGAACGTGAGGGACCCAACTTGCTTTATTTGTTCATGAGACCCAGAAAATATTAGATACAGGCTCCCAGGTAGATGCCATTTTCCTTGATTTATGGAAGGCATTTGGTACAGTTCCGCACTGTCGCCTGGTAAACAAAGTAAGAGCCTATGGAATATCAGACCAGCTGTGTGGCTGGATTGAAGAGTTTTTAGCAAACAGAACACAGCATGTTGTTATCAATGGAGAGACGTCTACAGACGTTAAAGTAACCTCTGGCGTGCCACAGGGGAGTGTTATGGGACCATTGCTTTTCACAATATATATAAATGACCTAGTAGATAGTGTCGGAAGTTCCATGTGGCTTTTCGCGGATGATGCTGTAGTATACAGAGAAGTTGGAGCATTAGAAAATTGTAGCGAAATGCAGGAAGATCTGCAGCGGATAGGCACTTGGTGCAGGGAGTGTCAACTGACCCTTAACATAGACAAATGTAATGTATTGTGAATACATAGAAAGAAGGATCCTTTATTGTATGATTATATGATAGCGGAACAAACACTGGTAGCAGTTACTTCTGTAAAATATCTGGGAGTATGCGTACGGAACGATTTGAAGTGGAATGATCATATAAAATAAAATTAATTGTTGGTAAGGTGGGTGCCAGGTTGAGATTCATTGGGAGAGTGCTTAGAAAATGTAGTCCATCAACAATGGAGGTGGCTTACAAAACACTCGTTCGAGCTATACTTGAGTATTGCTCATCAGTGTGGGATCCGTACCAGGTCGGGTTGACAGAGGAGATAGAAAAGATCCGAAGAAGAGCGGCGCATTTCGTCACAGGGTTATTTGGTAAGCGTGATAGCGTTACGGAGATGTTTAGCAAACTCAAGTGGCAGACTCTGCAAGAGAGGCGCTCTGCATCGCAGTGTAGCTTGCTGTCCAGGTTTCGAGAGGGTGCATTTCCGGATGAGGTATCGGATATATTGCTTCCCCCTACTTACCTCCTGAGGAGATCACGAATGTAAAAATTAGAGAGATTCAAACGCACACGGAGGCTTTCCGGCAGATGTTCTTCCTGCGAACCGTACTCAACTGGAGCAGGAAAAGGAAGTAATGACAGTGGCACGTAAAGTGCCCTCTGCCAAACACCGTTGGGTGGCTTGGGGAGTATAAATGTTCATGTACCACAGTGGTATTCTGATGCCCACTGTACCTACACAATAATCTCGTCCATCCGTACACAACCTCTGCTCACAACCCCTTGCTCATATCACTGTAATAGACCTAGATGCAAGGCCTGTCCCATACATCCTCTCACCACCATCTAGTCCATTCCGGTGACAAACATATCCTATCCCATCAAAGGCAGGGGTATCTGTGAAACCAGTCGTGATCTACAAGCTAAGCTGCAATCGCTTAGCTGCTTTCTATTTGGGCATGAGAACCAACAAGCTGTCTGTCTGCATGAATGGCTACCAACAAACTGTGGCCAAAACTGGACCACCCTGTTGCTGAGCACACCGCTCAACACAGCGTTCTACATTTCAATGACTGCTTCACAACATGTGCCATCTGGATCCTTCCCACCAACACCAGCTTTTCTGAATTGTGCAGGTGGAAACTCTCCCTGCAATATTTCCTATCTTCCTGTAACCCTCCTGGCCTCAATCTCTGTTAGTTATTGTTCTTACCCATCTAGCCCCCATTCCTGTTCCCATTCCAGCACTACACGGCCCTCTGTATCTCACTAGTGCACCCAGTCTTTTTGCTTGTCTGCTTTTCCACTAACCCTCCCCCCCCCCCCCACCCCCCCTCCATCTAACCCCCCGACTGCACCTATCTGCCCTACCTTCTTTCTCTCCATTTTATCCCCTTCCTTGCTATCCCTCCCTTTCCCTGTCCCTGCCTCCTTCTTACCCCCATCCGGTTGCCTCTGATCATACACACCTGCTCATAGTGTGACTTCAGGTGCCATAGACTGTGGTCGTTTGTGTGCGAGCTACATATGTATTTGCTTTGTGTGTGTGTGTATTGTCTACTTTCTTTGAAGGCCTTGTTGGGCGGAAGTTTATTTTGTGAGAGTCTTTTTGTTGTGCCAGTCTGCGACTCAGCATCTCCAGTATATGCTGAGCAGCAACTATTCTTTTCATAATAATGTTACTTTCCATCCTGGAGTTTCCTTTGTTTTATTTTACAATAGACTTGTATGTATAGTAATGAAAAGTAGGCAAAACAAAGTTTCCTTTGTTTTATTTTACAATAGACTTATGTGTATAGTAATGAAAAGTAGGCAAAACAAAAACTTTAATGTTATCTTTGACTTTCACGCAGTAATTGTATAGTTCTCTGTTTATCATTGGCGTAAATTTAATTTTAGTTACATGATAGTTTAAGTATATACAAAGAGGGTACTGTTAAAATTTTATTTATATAGTACACCTTTTACTGTGTATCTGCATCCCCTTCGTGGGACATTTTCTTCGTTACAAATACATTGCTGCTTACTTTTGAGCAGATTATTTCCATATGATTTTCCCAAATCATAAGTCTTGTCTGTCTGTCAATGCCAAGAATGTGCTACTGTCAGTTTCTGTTAGAGGCACATTGCGAAGTTTCATGTTTAGTTCTTCTACATGTGTTGTTCTCTTTGCATTTATTTCCATGTAAGTTGTTCTCTTTTCATTTATAAATAGACTGTATTCACTAAAATATTCATTTGCCCTTTCTATGTCCATGATAGTTCTTGTTTCTAAATTGTTTTTTGAGCTACTACTTGCAATGAGGGACAGGCGTATCATCTGCATACATGATGAGTTTTCTTTTACTGAGGCTGCCATGTTATTCACATACTATATAAACATTTGCAGATCAAATATTGAGTCTTGTACTATGCTACACTTTACCACACGAAAATCAGAGTGAAAAAATTTCCTACATATTGTTTCCCGTGTATCTTAATTCTACTTTTTGTTTCCTGCAGATGATTTTAATTCACTGGCTGCATTCCCTTGACACCATATTAGTGCAACTTACTGAACACAATACTATGGCACACACATAGAGATCATGAAATATGGTACAGACATTATTCTGTTCTTCCAAACTCTGACTGTGTGTCATGGAAATTGCTGCTGCTGTTTTTTTTGTACATTTCTCTTTCCTGAACCCATGCTCTGCTTGATCCAGGATAGCTTATTTTTCTATGAATTTTATTACAATGTTTTTAATAGCTGTTTCTACAGTTTTCAGTAAGGTGGGTGCAATTGTTATAGGTCCATAGTATCCAGGATCCCCTTGTCACCATCCTTATAAAGTGACATCAATTTACTCTTTTTCAGTCATGCTGGAGGCAGACCCTTCTCCATTACCAGTTTCGCTGTGAATGTCAGAGGCATAGTTAGATACTGTGTGCAATGTTCGATTATTTTTGGAGATGTTTCACATATGCCATATGTGTCTTGGTTTCATAGTGATCTGATCACATTTGTAAGTTCAATTTAATAGGAGTGCTTATTCTGTTGTTTCTGGCGAAACTATATGTTTTTTGAAGTCAGTGCTTCAATTTATTTTATTGGCTTCTGTACTATATTTACATGATTGTGATTTAAAGTGGAACATACTTCACATGAGCCAGTCAGTTCGTCCCCTTGTGCTTTAAGAACTCTGTTCCTACTTCCTGTCTTATTTGATTCATTCCTATTTGTATATATGTCTTAGAAATATTTGATGAAATTCTAGTTTGATGTTTGTAATATCTAGTTTTTGCATGCATTATCATTTTGCTATATTCTTTTCTCTTGTGTCTGTATATTCTACCATCTGCTTGACTATTACATTTCCTACATCTTTTAAACAAGTCTTTTAATGTTACTCTTCAGGCTTTCCCTGCAAGATCTTGAAATGCGGAGTAATCGGGTCTACTGCCAGATGTTTGTGTCACTTTGGCACCGTATTTTGGTCACATAACTCATTGCCTTCTTCAGGTGCTACCTGAGACTGCCGTATTAGGGGATCTTGTCCAGTATTTATGCCCAGAGAGTGCTGGGCGCTCTGTTTGCCGTCCGTGCCCGCCTGGCACTGCTTGTAAGGTGTTTTCTCTTCCCCAGTGCTCCCTCGGATGTCCGCACCCGACTTGGTCCTCATCTGTGTCAGCTTTCTGAGGCTCGTCCTGTGTTGGGCATTCCGTTTGCGGTCCGTGCCCGCCTAGTGCTGCTCCTGAGGTTTTGGCCCTTCCCTGGTGCTCCCACGGATGTCCGCGCCCGGCTTGTCCACCATCTGTGGTCGTGGCAGCTGTTTTGGGCTGGATCTGCGTTTGGCATTCCATTCGTGGTCCGCGTCCGCTTGGCGCTGTTCCTGAGGTGTTGACACTTCCCTGGTGCTCCGACAGATGTCCGCGCCCCCCTTGTCCACCATCTGCAGGTGTGGCAGCTGTTTGAGGCCCGTCTCGCATCGGGCACTCCGTTCGCGGTCCGCGCCCGCCTGGTGCTGCTTGTAAGGTGTTGTCTCTTCTCTGGTGCTCAGTCAGACGTCTGCGCCCGATTCTGTCATCATCTGTGGTTGTGGCAGCTGTCTGAGGCCTGTGCCGCGTTGGGTGCTCCCTTTGCGGTCCGCACCCGCCTGGCGCTGCTCCTGAGGTGTTGGCACTTCCCTGGTGCTCAGACGGTCATCCGCGCCTGGCACGTCCATCATCTCCAGTCGTGGCGGCTGTCAGAGGCCTGTCCCGTGTTGGGAGTTGTGTTTACAGTCTGCATCCGCCTGGTGCTGCCCCTGCGGTGTTACTACTTCTTGAGGAGTTTCTTGGTTCCTTTCGTTGGGCCCTGATAAGCTCCAGAGCCGGACTCCACGCCGAGCTGAGCTGGTAACCGCTGTCTCGGTTTATTATGTTGTCTGTGACCTTGATCTCGATGGCCTCCTTTATGACACTGTCCCAAAATCTTGGCGTCTGTGTCACAATTTTGGTGTTGTTGTAGTCCATTGAGTGACTGAGCTCCAGACAGTGCTCCGCTATGGCAGATAACGCGGGTCCGGCCCCAGACAGCTTCCACGACCACAGATAGTGGACGAGCTTGGTGTGGACGTCCGTGGGAGCACCAGGAAAGGGCCAAAACCTCAGGAGCAGCACTAGGCGGGCGCGGACCGCGAACGGAATGCCCGATGCAGGACGGGCCTCAGAGAGTTGCTACAGATGACGACCAAGTTGGACGCGGACGTCTGAGGGAGCACCGGGGAAGAGAGAACACCTTACAAGCAGCGCCAGGCGGGCGCGGATGGCAAACAGAGCTCCCAGAACTCTCTGAGCATAAATACTGGACAAGATCCTCCAATACGGCAGTCTCAGGTAGCATCTTAAGAAGGCAACGAGTTATGTGGCCGAAATATTGTTCCAGAGTGACACAAACATCCGGCAGTAGACCCGATTATTCCGTATGTCAAGTCTTTTAATTCTTCTTTGCCATTTACGATTTCTTTCGTGATCCATTTCCTAATATGTATTACATTTATCTCTCTGCGGACCTCTAGACAAGCAGTGTTTAGGTGAGTTAAGGTTGAACTGAAAGTTTTCCTGATATCTTTTCCATCTTTGCTTATCTGAGAAACATTTCCAGTGTGTTAAAATTTTTAGTGTTGTGACCAGACAAAGCTACTTCGTCCGGCCATAATTGTGTGTTCTATGATTCTTGGAGAAGTGCTCATCTAGAACAGATGAAACATTAGTTCACTTTGTTACGTAACTGAATAAAATATTTACTTAATTTTCACACACTTATTTGCCACAGTAGGACTGGATCATTTACAACTGTCATGGGCTAGCAAAGCATCACTTGATGCACTAATTAACAATCTGTTCTCTTGCAGTACAAAATGCGAAATTTACCAAAGTTCGTCAGAAACTTCAACTGTCACTGTCCTACACGATGATGTTGACTGCTATAGTTTAGGTCTTGAACATTGGGGCTGAGCTCCTCCAAGCTCGGCTCTGTACTGACCTCAGTGCAGGGCACTAAAGTGCTGGGGAACAGGCATGGACTTCAGGAGCACTTCCCATACGCCATTGTGGATTGCCGTGAGCCCCATCTAATGCCTGTGGTATCTATGCATTGCTGACTTTTGTGTGGCACTGTGATCTTTGGATGATACCACAGCCAGCATTTGTCAGTCAACAGTCTACAATTACATTTCCAGTTTCAGTATCCTTTTTTTGTGTTTCAGTTAACTGACGTTGGTGATCTGAAGCGAACTACTATTAAGCATGGGAATTCTTTAATATCTTTGCTAGGTAGTGTTTCAAGTTGTATTAGGAAATCTTTTATCCTAGATCTTGGAGAGCAATATATACCTAACACTAAATGTTTCTCCTCCTGAAAATTTGAACTGCTGCTGCTTCAAAACACTTTTTTCTATGGTTCACAACGGCCACAGAACACATTTGCTTGTACTGCTATCCACATACAGTGCTACCCTACCACTTATGTATGTTCAGTTCTATAAAAATATGGCTTTTTATGATAACACTGACAATTGTACGTTTTTATTTCATTTTCAGTCAGTTCATGCTCAATCATTATGAAGATGTTTGGTAACTTTGTATAAGTGTTCAAGACATCAGGGATGAGTCAATAAGCTCACAATTAGTGACACTGTCTTCACTTGTATATGTAGTGATCTTTATAAGCTGTGAATGGACATTCAGTGCGGTTTTTTTCCCCCCCTTCTATTATAGGAATAAGCAATTTGACAACAGAGATGATAACATATTAGCAGCATGGGCATCAATGACAGATAATATAAAACAAGAATCAGAAGCAGCTGCAGTCAGCATTTCAGGCTCTGAATTACCAGTTGTTGGAAATGGCAGCAACAAAGAGGTAAGTTTTGTGAAGTACCAGAGATAAATATCTTTTGAAGAATGTTTATTGTGATGAGATGGGAGTACAAGCTGTGGAGCCTCTGGAGATAACTGTGTTTATTGTTGTAGATCACAGAATTTAAGGAAGAGTTTTTTAAAATATGTTTTACTGGTTTTATATTCCCAAATGTTTATAAACTCACAGCATCTCAAATTCTCTGTCACATTTGCCAGTATTTAGTAAGTCCCTAAGCCCCTTTAAACTATAAAATTTGTTCTTGCATGATAAACTAAATTCTGAAAACGGATTTGTTTTAAATACATTGTTTAATTTGCAGGTACTTCGTTTCTTTTGGCTGGATGCCTATGAAGAACCATTCAAACAACCAGGTGTAGTGTATCTCTTTGGAAAAGTGTTCATACAGTCTGCAAAGACATATGTGAGCTGCTGTGTCAGTGTCAAGAATATAGAAAGAAAAATATATCTCTTACCTCGAGAAGAAGTTAGTAGTATTTATGAATGGCATTTCTGTTTTATTTGTTTAAAAATTCCTCCTCATCACATAAGATACAAGACTGCTTCAGTTTCTAAGGAATTATTTGTTGTAAAATATAAGTGTGGAGCTGCTACCTGAGCTTGAACTGTCATTACATGTGACATGTTTGATTAAAATTTATCAACTCAATGTCAGTTGACAAGCAGCCAGAATGCAGAAACTGCACAGCCCATATGGAGCCCCATGGAAAGGACATTCATAATTGTTTTTGAAAAGTGGGAGGAACAAATGCAGAAGTCTGTGGACTCAAATGATGCTTACTTTGAGGGTAATTGCCACCAACTGAACTGATGTTGTAAGTACACTACTCTAATTTGTGGCACCAGTCTTGTTTCATTTGTCGGATGCTCTAGAGAACATTTTTAAACAGAGCGTGAGACTATCTCCGTAGTAAAATGCCTTGTATTGCCACTGAACTGACTGAGTAGTGTAAAACATGTTAAAGCATAAAGACCGGTTTAAAAAGTGCCTTGACAAACAGTAACTTAATAATGTGAGCAGTCATGTTCCTTTTGTGTTGAGGTGACATCTCATGATGATGCTTAATTTATTTTGTGTGGTAAACTGATTCTGAATTGAACTGTCACAAAAAATTAAATCATTGTGTAACTTTGTGTTTGTGTGGTTGTTAAAATGTAAAAGAAATAATGCATCCGTTATTGAACTTCGATAAGGACATCAATGTTGTGCCACAATATAAAACATTTCTGTGGTCTCAGTGACACTTCATGTTCCATATACCATCATAAATCATCTTTTTACTGGTCTGTGTAGGTAGGAAGGGAGGGCATATGGAACTGGATGTCTTTCAGCTGAAAGGGATGTGACATTTTGGGGAAGTTGTTTCATAATGTATACATAGAACATGTTCATGAACTGATTTAAGTATTCCTCTTCAATTGGTATGCTAACTACATTCACCCTAATTTCTACCAAAACCTCCAAATTAGAAGATGTCTCATTGTCTGTTCCGTACAGATAGCATGCTTTCTGCAAATTTGTACTGATTAAAATTCTGGGCTATTATGCCATGGCTGGTTGAATTTCTTGATGAAACCCAACCTTTCATATTCGTCCATTAGGGAACTCTTGAAGAGTGTACCCATTTTAGAAGATTTAATGCACATCATGGTTTCCAGTACTCCCGCACAGAAGCACAATGTCAAATGTTTTGAATTCTCCAGTGTGCTTGGCCAGTATTGAATGCTGTTGCTGCTACCCCATGGTGAAAGAATGGTACATTTCTTCTTCCGCACCAGTATCCAGATGCCATTTAGTTTCAGACGATGCTTTTGATAGAAATTGTGTAGGTGTTTAGTAATCTCAGGGGCTCTCTGTATCGCTTTTCATAGTGTTCACATACAGCCGCCAGTACCTTAAGTCTTATTGAATCAGATCCCTTGGTCTCCTGGCTGCAAAGCGTGTCCCGTAACAGCTGATCAGTCTGTTTCTCTGTTTCTACAGTTGCTTTTGTGTTCTAAGTCATTTTTTGGCAGTTCTTACAGTAGTACGCAAGTACACCTCCCCCCAGAGGACTCACCATTTTTTGGTGAGTTCATACTTAGCTACCACGGGGCCCCAGCTTTTGCAGCACTTTCTCCTTTTCCATGTGTCTTGTCTCTCCTCCTGCTGTTCTTTCTCCCCTCCCATGGGGAATATGTCTGGGATGTTTCTGGGAATGTGTTCCGCATTTTCAGTAACTGACATTAGAACAGTCTAACCATTGTTTTTGTCCCTTTTTTCTTTCTTTGTTCATCTTCTCCGGTTCTTTCTCCGCTTCAGCATTGAGGTTCCTCATTTTCTTCTTCCTGCCTCTGTGCTCCTGAAGGCAGGCCCATGCGTTTGATGCATGACAGGTGGCTGGGTAACGCATAATTCCCAGCCCAGGCTGACAGGTAGGTAGGGTATAGGGCAGGACCATGGAGGGGTGATTGCCTGAGCTGTTATATCCCTAAATTGGCAATTAGTCCGCTTGTCAGGAGTTCAGGAGGTGTGACCTGAAGCATAAACGATAACCTAAGAAGGGTGGCCCCCCTCTGTGGGGACCCTCAGTTGGAAGGAGCATGCCATCGGATCCACTGGCAATCCTGGGAGATTTTTTCGTAATGAGCTAATCACCATCTCAGTCTACATCTACTAAATGTAAATGGAATGAGGCTAAAGATTCCAAGAATATCCCAGTTGCCCTCGGTTCCTTGTGGTATCATGTACTGAAAAGGTCAGTCCTTTGCCGCATTAATCTGCTTATTATTCAGAAAGGTGTTGAAGGAATTGCAGGCCCTGTGAAATAATGATCTCGTTTACATGATGGCACTTTGCCTTTGGAGACCAGTTGTGATTTTCAAGTCCAGCAACAGCTTGCAACTTTGCTCCACCATGACTGTTTGTCTGTGTTGAGACCCATCGAATGCCGAATTCTTTGCATGGTGTTATTTACACAAGACTGCTCAATGGTCTGACGAGGGAAAAATCCAAACTAACCTCTCTTACCAGGGCGTTGCTTTAGTCCATCGGCTAATGAAAAAGATTGATGCAATCTTAGCGCCTACAGTATTTTTTTTCCCTCATGTTTGACACAGTAGTGCTTCCATCAAATATCAAAGGAGGCTATGAAGTCATCACAGTCTGACCGTACATTCCAAACCCAATGTACTGCCACCAGTATCAGTGTTATGATGACACTCGCATGTCCTGTTGAAACTTGGCCAAATGAGTTAGTTGTGATAGGTATGCTCACGAGGGGGATTGCCTACCTCCTCCTCCCCACAGTATAAATTGCAATAGTGGCTGTGCAGCCTCATCCCGAGAATCTTTCATGTATCTCAATGAGTGGGCTGTCCAGGTGAAGGAAAAAGTGTCTTACCCTGTCGTTCGCAAGTTGTTGGCTGATCGAAAGCCCTGCATTTTACAATCTGGCACATACAGTACTGTTCTTGCTATGCCTCGCTCCACTAAGGAGATGCCTACCCAGACTTGGGACATCAAATTCAGCACTGTAGTTGTAAAATCACAGAGTATCACGGTAACATCCCTGTCTTCTTCTCCTCCAGCTGTGCAACAAGCCAACAAATCTTTGCCTCCAGTGGCAAATCCACCTGCTACACAATTGGCAGGCCAGAAAGAACAGAAGGAGTACTCCTACGAAGACTTTTTAGATCCCTCTAGCCAACAAACATCTGAGTCTTCACCTGCCAATTGCAAAGGCTCTAAGAAATCAAGCAAAGGAAATGGTCTTCTCCTTTCCCAACTTAGAAATGCTCTTCAAGCGTGGCACTGCGTGATCCCCTCACCTGGCTGACCTCCATTTTGCCGGTGCACATCGCCTACCATTTTCCTGCATTGGATTCCGCAGGCTCACCCAGTGAGAATACCGATGCCTCTGTAGATCTTCCAGCCTCTGCGCTCTGTGGCAATGAGTCTTCGAAGGCTGACACTTGGCAGCTGCTGACATGACTACCCTTCCTTTGTTTCCTCCTCCCCAATTGCCTTATGACACCTCTCAAATGGTATGTTTGTGGCATTAGATCCAATAAGGGGAAATTATGGCTGGTCGTGGAATTGCAGT
Organism: Schistocerca americana; assembly: GCF_021461395.2. Taxonomy (NCBI): domain Eukaryota; kingdom Metazoa; phylum Arthropoda; class Insecta; order Orthoptera; family Acrididae; genus Schistocerca; species Schistocerca americana. The sequence goes on from NC_060120.1 coordinate 132,232,860, forward strand.
GACCACTTGTTATCTGCCTCCAAGAAACAAATTTGTGCCCTATTGACCGCTTTGACGTCTCATATTTCCTTCTGGTCTACTTTGACCCCTCCCCTCGAGGATGGCATTCCATCTCGTGGTGGAGTCATGCTGCTGATCAGGGATGATGTTCATAGCTAATCCATCTCATTTAACATGCAAGTGCAAGCTATTGCAGTCCGCATTATCCTTCCTCACTTCACCCTCTACGTCCGTCCATCATTCAGTGTTGCCAGGGCAGACTTCTTCCAGCTTAGAGATCAACCCCCTCACCCCTATGCTGCTCGGTGACTTTAACGTCCACCATCCCCTTTGGGGCTCTTTGAGGACCTATCCCAGAGGTATCTTCTTAGCTGACCTTCTCAGTCAACTCAACCCCTTTTGTCGTAACACTGGAACACCCACATTCCTATTTGGACCTCTCATTCTGCACTGCCCAGCTTGCCTGTCGTTTCTAGAGTGGTCCGTTCTCTCTCTCTCTCTCGCTCTCTCTCTCTCTCTCTCTCTCTCTCTCTCTCTCTCTCTCTCTCTCTCTCTCTTGAGTGACAATTTCCTGTGTGCTATACATTTGCTGACCCCACCTATGTGCATACCCAATTGGCAGTTTTCTAAGACTGACGAGATTTTATTCCTCGCTGGTGACCTTCGGCGAACATCATTTCCCCAGTCATGATGACCAGGTAGGATACCTCACAAACGTTATCCTTGCTACCGCAGAATGTTTCATACCTCGCACTTTATCTTTACTGCACTGTGTCCAAGTCCCATAGGAGACTGGGGCTTGCCACGATGCGAATCACGTGAGGGGATGTGTTGTCCACATTTTTAATCGTCTCCCTATGATGGGAAACTGTATTTGTTATAAACAGTTGAGTGCACAGTGTCTTTGTGATAACAAAAAAAAAGTTGGATTTCGTTTACTAGTTCTATCAACAGTTCCACTCCCTCTCTTCCATTGTGTGGGGCAACCCCTGTCAGCTCTCGGGGACCAAGGTCCATTCCCCGATTTCCGGCCTGACCATAGCAGATGATGTCATTGTGGACTCTGTAAATTGTCCAACATCTTGGGCCACAATTTTGCTGAGATTTCAAGCTCCACCCACTATCACTCTGCCTTCCTCCCTCGCAAATGAGTGAAGGAGGCTCGGGTACTACCCTTCTCTCGGAATCGCAAATGCTACAGTGCTGCTTTTACTATGAAGGAACTAGATCATGCTGTCAGTTCATCCCGATCTTCCATTTCAGGGCCAGACAGTGTTCACATTCAGATGTTGCAGAACCTTTCTCTTACAGCAAGCACTTTGTCCTTGATATGTACAATCACTTTTGGACAGATGGTATGTTTCCCAGACTGGTGTGAAGCAACTGTCGTACCTGTACCTAAGCCCAGCCAGGAAAATGTCTTCCTTCTAGCTACTGCGTCATTTTTTTCACTAGCTGTGTTTGCAAGGTGATGGAACATATGATTTATAGCCGGTTGGTATGGTGGCTAGAACCTCTGTCTACTAACCACTGCACAGTGTGGATTTCGAACATGCTGTTCTACAGTTGACCACCTCATCACTTTGTCAACTCATATCATGAATAGTTTTCTGCAGAAATACCAGAATGAGGTCGTGTTTTTTGATTTCTAGAAAGCCTATGACACCTGCTGGAAGACTGGTATCCTCCATACTCTATGTAGGTGAGGCTTCCCAGGTCACGTGCCTCGTTTCATTCAGGAATTTTTAAAAGACTGAGTTTTCAACGTACGTATGTATTCAGCCTTGTTGGACAGCAAGAAAGGGTGTCTCAAGGCTCTGTCCTGAGTGTCATCCTCTTTGCTATAGCCATTAGCCTGTTATGGTCTGTCTCCTGCCAGACATCTCCAGCTCTCTTTTCATGGGCAACTTTGTTATCTGTTGCAGTTCTCCATGGACTTGTGTACTTGAACAGCGTCTTCAGTGATGGGCCGATCATTTGTGTACTGACAATGGCTTTTCCACTGACAAAACAGTTTGTATGAATTTCTGGCCGGGTCAATCAGTTTTTTCCTCCATCTTTACATCTTGGGTCTGTTGCTCTTCCCTTCACTGAAACTGTGAAATTACTGGGGCTCATGTTTGATAGAAAACCTTGTTGGTCCTCTCGCATGTCTTACCCGGCTGCATGCTGTACCCAGTCTCTGTGTCTCCTGCATGTTCTAAGCAGTACTTCCTGGGGAGCGAATCGGATCACCCTCCTCTGTTTGTAATGATCACTTGTCTGTTCAAAACTAGGCTATGGGGTGTTTTGTTTGTGCATCTGCACGTCCATCTTGTGCTGTCTTAATACAATCCTCCATTGTGGAATCCGTTTGGCTACTATCACCTTTTACATTATTCCCATGATAGTCTCTATGCAGAGGCTACAAAAATACCGCTGTTGTACTGGCATGATGTTCTCCTCAGTGGATATGCATGCTGTTTTGTCTGCTATGCCTGCCCACCCATCCTATGCCTCATTCTTCGATGACTCCTTTGACCTCCAGTATGGGGCTCATCCTTCTTCTGTTTTCTCCTGGAGTTCGCTTTCGGTTATTGCTCCAGTGGCCTAACTTCAAGCTACCTGCCACATTCCCGATGGGAACACTTCATAACCATGGCTTTCTTTGGCGGCAAATGTTCGTCTTGGACTTTATTCACTTCCTAGGGAAACTAGTCTGCATTCGATCTATTGCTGCAAGTTTCTCGACCTTCCCATTGAACTTAGCGATAGTACCTTTGTGTACACTGATTGCTCGAAGGCTGACAGTGGTGTCGGGTGTGTTTCCATCATTGGTGCAGACCATTTTTGGTCTCAGTTTCTGGAACACTGCTTAGTATTTACGGCGAAGCTCTTTGCTATCTATCAGACTACCCAGTACATCTGGCAACACAGGTTTTTTAACTGCCATATGCCCCGGTTCTCTCAGTGCTCTTCAGAGCCTCTGTGTGCTGTATCCAGTCCATCCCTTAGCGCAATGGGTCCAAGAAAACTTCAATTTTCTCGCCGTTGAGGAAACCACTGTGATGTTGTCGGTACCTGGTCACTTCAGTTTTATGGGAAATGAGGCTGCTGCCAAGGCTGCAGTCCTCCTACCTTGGTGCACTAGCACTTCCTTCCTTTCAGATGGTCTCTTTGTTGTTGTCTGTAGGCACGTGGCATCACCTGTGGTCTTCTCTTCACGGGAACAAACTCTGCGAAATTAAACCTTTCCCAGTGGCTTGGCCGACCTCATCTCAGCCTTGTCGCTGCGAGGAGATCAGTTTAGCTAGATTTCATACTGGGCGTTGTCGTTTTAACCGTTGCCATTTGGTGGTCTCCTGCTGCCTTGTGTTCATTGTCATCAACCTTTGACTGTTTGTCACTTCCTGACCAAATGCCCTTTTCTTTTAACTACTTAAGTTCTCAGGTATGTTTGCCATCTGAGTTGCTGGGTGTTTTAGAGAACGACACGTGGGCTGTCAACCATGTTTTAATTTTTATCCATCTTAGCAGTATGGCAAAAGGACATTTAATCTTTGATTTGGGAATTCCACTGTCTCTACAGCATATTTCGTGGATCTTCCTCCATGAGGGAGTCCTTGTTCTTTGCTTACTTTCCTTCCATCAGTTTGACTTAACATATAGTCTTTTGGCTTAATGTATAGTTGCTTTTAAGTTCTTTTACTTATTGGTGATCTAAGGTTGTGATATGGGTGCTTATGACCTTAGTTGGTGTTTTGTTTCATCTAGATTTTTGTGTGCAGCCACTAACATCTTTAATGAATGACAGGAAAACCCTTGATTTTGCAGGCACCTGTACATCACCAAGATCTTTTTGTGACTGTCTTCACGTCACTTTTATCTCAGTGGGCAAATATCAATTCTTTAGGAGCACATTGGTGTGGTACTCCAGTTCCATGTTGAGCATCTCCGGTTCATAGATGTTCTTTGTTATATTTGTGTACATTTTTATAATATCTCACTTTTGTTGTTGGTGGTAATATGAACCCGATGTAGGTAATGTTCCTAGCGTGTGGGTCTTTGATATACCATGTAGCCCAAGCCAGCATCTTCAAGGAAATGTTATCTGCTGTGTACTTCCACTTTTGTAGTGAATTATATCATTGGTTTAATCTCACTGAGATATTCATAAAAATGACCTAATTCACCTCTTTCATGTCTCCACAACACAAACATATCATCTGTGTAATAGTTCTTTGTTGGCAGTTCTTAACGCCTGTTTTTTTGAATTTTTCCATTAAAAAAAAATTGCTTTCACTAGGCTTAAGGGGCTCCCCATAGCCATACCATTCACCTGTTTGTGTAAGTCCATTTGAAGCACATGACAGTGAGACAATTTGGCAAGTAGTTCTGCAACATTGACAGAAGGTGTCCTTTGCGGACAACAAGACATTCATTTGACTATGGCATAATAATGAAATATTTTAATGAGTGTAACATTTCCAGGCATGAAAGTTTACTTGTTGATGTTTATTTACCTTTGTGACAATCACTTCAATTGCCTGGCTACTTATGCATTTTTCCACAGCAGTATGATTTTGTAAGTGTTCAAGGTGCATTTAGTATGGCATTAACTTGAATAGATGGAGTTAAGGCCAGAATTTAAATGTGATAATCTTCATGTGAGCTCAAATTATGTAGCCCAGTGTTCAGTTGTTAGAGACCTTTTTCACACCTCTAGGTTTTTCACCTTTTTCGTGACAGTCTCATGAGGTTCAAACAAACATGTCATCATTTGTGTTTCCCTTCTTTGTATATATTCAAAAATCCTGTTAGACCTATTTGTTATGTGTCTCACAGACTTAAGCAATATTCTGGGATGGGTCAGGCCAGTATTTTATAAGCAATCTTCTTTGTAGACCAATTATTTTCTTTATCCTGCTAGTGAACTGTAGTCTATCACCTGCTTTATCTTTACACTAAAGCTAACGAAATCAACCCATTTCATAGTCTTTCCTTCCAGTGCCCAATGTCCAGCCACTGCTGGGTTGGGACTGGTATAGGACTAATCCAGCATCTGCATATAGGCTATTATTATGATAGGGTCACCACTCCAAGGGAATTTTAAAGCTGCTGCCAGCTCTCCCCCACAACACCCCCCCCCCCCCCCCCTTCCTCCCAGGAAGAAGTCAGTGTACCCCTTCTGTGTGCTTCTAGTGTACCCCACATGGTCAAATGTGACATAGTTTTCCAAAATGTTTGCACATTGTTTAACTGAGATTGGTATGTACCTAGATGAATGTGCTTGGCTGTATGGATGGATCAGTCGTTTCATATCGTTATAAGTTGTTACACACAGATATGTCCGCCCCCTGGTAGCTGAATGGTCAGTGTGATGAATTGTCAATCCTCTGGGCCTGGGTTTGATTCCCAGCTGGGCTGGGGATTTTTCTCCGCCCAGGGACTGGGTGTTCTACGGTCATCATCATCATCATCATCATCCTATCATCTTCATCGACTGCAAGTCGCCGAAGTGGTGTCAAATTGTGAGACTGGCACCCGGCGAATGGTCTGCCTGGCAGGGGGCCCTAGCCATACGATTAAATAAATTTACAAATATGAGTTGACTTGTTTCAGTTGTGGTTTGCTGATATTGTAGTCATCAGATACTATGTTTTTGAATTATGTTAAGTGCCCAGCTTTACATTTCTGAACATATAAATCAAATTGCCGATCTTTGCACCACTTTGACTTCATTTGAAGATTTGACTGGATATTCATGCAGCTTTCTTCAGGTAGTAATTAATTGTAGATAACTGTATACTTCAGTAGATATGAGGGTCGTATTAATATTGTCTGACAGATCAGTAATATGCAACGCACTTCTCTGGGGCACACGTGAAGCTACTTCTACATCTGTAGATGAATCCCCATCCAATATAACATTGTCCATCCTCACTAGCAAGAAATCCTCAGTCCAGTCACTAATTTCAACTGATACCACTTTGCAAACTGAAATCCAATTATAATGAAATTCCTGATATTTTAAAATTAGTTCCATTAAATTATTGATAAAGAAAAATATCAGTAATTCACAATCAGTGGGCAGGTCATAGCATCTGGTTAATAAGTTCGAACTCGTGCCAATTTCCACATGCGACAGGATGTCATAGAAAACTTTGCCTTGAGGTCCTAGTGTAAAAATTGATTATATTGTGTTGTTTATAAAAGAGCTGAATTTTGTACAGTTAAAGTTGTCTAGTTATGGATAGCAAAAGAAACAAATTCAGCAGAGGCTGACAGTTACTTGTTATGCTGAAGACAATTGAAATGTTAAACTCTTTGACATAGCAAAGGAATATAATTTGGTGCCATCTCCTTTGTGCAATACATACTGAAAAGTAAACAGGCATTTGCAAATGTTGAAAATCATTATACTTCCGAATTGAAAAGAGAGAACATTTGTGCTTCATTGTGTAAAGACACCTACACACCATCCAATTTAATGCTCAGTTATCCAAACAAGTCAAAATCTGAACAGTTATTTAACTGGAACTGTGTAGGCTATATTCAGTTGTCTTGCCAGGTCTCTTAATTCTGTTATTCCTGAGGATAAAGTGACAATGGGGAACAGAGAAAGTAGATCTGTAGTTTACTATGTGGCAGCAGCTATGTTGGTTCTTTAATTCTCTCAAAAAAGAAAAGTGGATCAAAAATTATTTATTTGCTTCTCTCCATGACAAGTTGTGTCATGCCCCAGAAAGTTTCAGAGATTGAGGGACACAATATTGTGGTATTAAGAAACATTTGCCTTAGCTTATTTGGACGCTCTGCATGTTTCTTAAAACACTTCAACCCCGTTGCTTCCTTATTGGACATAACATTTTCTAGCAGGACAATTATCCAATCCCTATGACTAGAATCATGATCTTCTGTATTGAGGAGTATGACTATGAATTGGATAGTGTCCTGATCACCTGATTTACACAATACCAGCGGTATCAATTGCCTGTTAAGAGTTGAAAAACCACCCTCTTGTAAACTTTTGAAATGTGGTACCTACTGATGGAAACTGGCAACCTCTGCCTCTACATGTATCAAAACTAACAGAATTCATGAAATAACTTAGTAGCAAATTGTGCTGACTTTCAAGTCAGAGATAGCCAAACATACTATTAGGTAAGTAGCAGTGGCTGATTTAATGAAAATCTGTAATTTCCTAATTGCAACGGTCCTTCTAAAATTATTTCTTCCATATTTGGTGCTCGACAAAACCATGTGCTATATATCCAAGTAAAATATACATTTGGTTGCTTGCAGATTTTCACAGTGAATTAGTCTATGTCTTTAATGTACAGGATGTAATTTATCTTCTGCTATACATACGTAAAAGAAAACCTCCTACTCAGTGACATTGTATGGTCCAATTGTCTAAACGATTTGTAGAATAATACTTGTGTTTTGAATATGCAGCGGTGGGACCTTGAAGGAAATGTCAGCACAGGGCAAGAAGTAAAGTTTCCAGATGTTTATGAGGAATTTAACAAGAAAATAGCAGAGAAGAACAAGATTCTGCAGTTTAAATGCCGGAAGGTTGAACGTTCATACTGTTTCAGTGAGCCAGGGGTCCCATTGGTGTCAGAATATTTGGAGGTGAAATATCCTGTAAGTAATTTATGTATTTTGTAACTTTTAATTTACTGTATTTATAATTTCTTAATTAATTTAGTTTTTTTACACAGGTTTTATTGTAATGACGATGTTGATATCGATTAAAGGACAGAAATATTTTTTATAATTCGGAGTAATATCTCTAACAAAGTGAGAAGTATTTCATTATACAGTGCATGTTTTTTAATGATCTCTGTATAGGTCATTGATACACAAGTTGACTCAGAAACTGAACTGAGACCTAATTTCTAGATCTGGCAGTGTAACTTATACTCGTTGACCAGTTGGATACCTGTTGTCTTCAATTTCCATTTTTGTGCTTTTCTTGATACACATTGGGGGAAACAGAACTGTGTGAAATGATGATCCCAAATTGATTCTTGTTTGAAATCTGTTAACTGAACTATCCCCTATACATTTTATTATACATGGGTTTAGGGGTATAAGTGCAGATATTTCTGCTGATAACTGAGAACATTGTACTGAACAACATTGCATTATTATTTACTTCATTTGCAGACCAATAGTTACAGCTATTACGAGTAGTATGTTTTTAGGGGCAGCCTGATTCTGCTCCAGCATGAATGGGCAACCTGACACCATTGGCACCTGCTGGGATTATATGTGGATGCTCAGACCTTCATAATCTCAGTGGTCAAATGTGCTCCTGTCATGTGATTACTGTTTGTGTACTAATATTCTTGTTGTCACTCTGTGACCCAGTAAACCTAACAGTTAGTTATTTAAGACTTTGTGTTTCCTCGTGTCCATAGTTAGAACAACTTGATGGTAGGAAGATTGTCTGTTACTGTAGAATTACCAATGACAGAGAGCAATGTTTATGCAAAGAAGCACTGTGATGCAACTGACACGTCTCCATGGATGACAGCTGATTAACTGAGTCAAGGCTGCGCGGGGTAGCCGCGTGGTCTGAGGCGTCTTGCCACAGAGTGCATGTCTGCACCTATCAGCAGGTTCGAGTCCTCCCTCGGGCGTGTGTGTGTGTGTGTGTGTGTGTGTGTGTGTGTGTGTGTGTGTGTGTGTTGTCCTTAGCATAAATTAGTTTAATTTAGAGTAAGTAGTATGTAAGCTTAGGGACTGATGACCTCAGCAGTTTGGTCCCATAGAACTTACCACCAAACTGATAAAACCATTGTACTAAAAGCATCTCCTTTGCCAGCCGGAAATGACAGTGGTTTTGTATTACTGATTTCAGTAAGATGGGTATACGAAAGAACAGTGCAGTCAAAGATCAGCAAGTCTGTCTTCCAAGAGGATGTTGCTAGCACTTCGATGTCATATGGTGAATCTAAGAAAGAATCAGAAAATTTGGAGAGGAGATTATTGATAGCTTCTAATTAAGATAAAATGTTCTGTTGGAATAAAATGTTCTGTTGGACTAATATTTCTTTGTGAGTGGAATATTTCCTCTTTTAAAGACCAAGAGTGAGTGGCAGTACTCTTTATCCATATGTAGATGAAATTCATGAAATTGCATGATGATCAGTAAATGTAGACATTGTGTGAGGCATTATTTGGGGCAGTGGCGGGGTAATTTTTGGAAAGGAATTAATCTGAGGACAACATCAGTTTCTCTGTATTGTTTGTTCTTATTTATGAAAAATATCTTATTTGGTGGAAGAAATACAAAGCTGGATTATTGCTTTATTTTTATTGTTTGCAAATTGTATATATGCAGTATAATGACAAACTAATTTAGTGGAAGGGAATTTTCAGGCCCAGTATCCACCGCTGCCATCTGATCTGAAAGGTGAAACATTTAGCCATGTATTTGGTACTCGTACATCATCACTGGAACTGCTATTACTAGACAGGAAGATACGAGGACCATGTTGGTTGGATATCCACGAACCACAACCTGTAGCAAACCCAATTAGTTGGTGCAAAATAGAGGTTTGGGAATAAAAATTGTTTTCTTCAATTTGTTAATAGAAAGTATGAATTGCCTTTCAAGGCATGTATGTGCTCACACCCAATTACTAAAATATGCTGGGTTGGTTTACATTTTGAATGAAACAGTTCCTTCGTAGAAGCAAGAATAATGAGGCAAATGGACTTAATTATGTATGGTTGCAGTAGTATGTGGCAGCTAGCACATGTTTTTCAGTCCACAGATATAACTTTTAAATTAAAAAAAATAGAAAAAGAAAAGAAAATGCCTGCATTCAATAAGCTCAGCTCAACATTCATAGTTTCATTCAGAATGTGCCGACAGTCCGATTCCTGGTGTACATGTTTGTCGTAATTGTCCTCTCTCTCTCTCTCTCTCTCTCTCTCTCTCTCTCTCTCTCCACACCTGTGAGTGAAAATTTCATGATCACTGAGACTTGTTTTCAGTGTGCATTCTCAAAGCGCGCGCGCGCGCGCGCGCCCACACACACACACACACACACACACACACACACCCACACCTGCGTGCACATCCTGACAGCATGACAGCACAGCACAATATTCAGGAAATTTCCACCATTGCCAGGAACACATTTCAAACAAAGTACAAGAAAATTAAAAATTCTGCAATGTCATCACTGTATAGGTGACAGATGTACATTTGTGTACTACTCGTGCATAACTATGTACAAAGACTTTGTGATGATTTTATTTTTTTCGATACATACACTTGTAAAGGTGTTCTACTCCATGTGTACGTGGCACTGATGCAAATGCTGATATTCATTGGTAGTGCAGAATAAAATATAAATATATATTCTAGCTCAAAAGCCTTTGTGGATATGATGTCCTGAAAGCTTATTGGCACTGTGGTGTCTGACTGCAAGAAAACAATTAAGCGTAGTCGGAACCCATGTGTAGGTTGTGGTTGAGTTGTTTCAGTCGAGGGTGACATTTAACAGTGAGGATCTGTTCATTTTCAGTTGGTTCATGAGCTGGTTGAAGGATTAGGAGTATCTGTGGATATGGCAATGGAGATCTGTTATGGATTAGGTTTTGTCTTTTAATGCTGTGTGATGTTCGATGGATCACTTGGCATAATCACGCCAATGTCTGGCGAAGTTGTTAGGCGTGACATGGTAGGATGATTGTGCCGGTGCCATTCATGGCAGATTTAAGGACTCACGTGGACTGCCATATTCTCACTTGTCAACCACGCGCTGTTTACATCAAGCTCTCAGGTGCACCTTTCAACAACCACCTTCCAGGATTGTGGTTTGAAATTTATCTGATGACAATATTTGATTTGCACACAGATTTGTTCAAGTGTGATTTGAACTTTGTTGTTACATAATGGCAACATTTGGTTCCTTTCTTATTAATGTGGGGCTGTCTTGATTCAATGTGCAACTGACTGCTGTGTTCCCAGTGAAGTGACTGCATGTGGGATGCACTGAGAGCATGAATTGTATCTACTCTCAGTCGAACCTACAGCAGGGTTTTAACAGTTTGGTAAAGGCCATAATAAAATCGTCAGCTTATTGATCAAGGAATTACTCATCATTGCTAGTGTGCTATGCATAGGTTGTAACTTACCAGGCTTACCTGCACAGATATCCTTGGTAACAGCACCTCCGTTGAAAACTGGCTGAAAGTAGGCTACTGTCAATAATGTAGTCCACACAAAACTGATTTTCAAACACTCTAATTGCACTTGAAGCTTGTCAGAACTCATGTTTATGGCCAGTTTGTCTCTCACATACTTCAGTTTCGTGCAGATAAATGGATAATTACATACTACCTTCAGTTGATGTTCTAAAATGTAGTTCAAGTGTAATAACCTAACATCTGCATAGTCAAACAGTTCAAGTGTGAAAAATAACAGTCACTTAAGATATCACCCAATACACTGTCCTTCCACTTGTATAGAATTATTAATGTTACATGTGCACAGCAATACTCTGTTCTCATTAATCAACTCTGTTATTATAAGTCATTGTTAAGAATTAAGTCTTTTGTGTCATGTATATGATCACACATGTAATTATAAAGAATTGCCTATGAATTATTGACTTATGACCTAAGATGTTGAGTCCCATAGTGCTCAGAGCCATTTGAACCAACCTATGAATTATTGAGTCATAAACACTAGAACATGGAACATGTCACAAACATAGGCTATTTTTGGGGATAATATATCCACAGGATCCTTCATACAGATGGGCTTAGATGTTTCTCCATTGCAATCTCACTGCAGACTTAAGTATTTCATGGTAGAAGTGGATCTCGTAAATGGTGATGCCGACGCAAACTCTTATTTTGAAAACTACATAATGGTGGAAAATTTGGCTTGGCTCGAATTTACTGTTTTTAATGGACTACAAGAACCATTAAAATTGGGTTATAAAAAATGTTGCTAGTTAAAAATTTAGAAAAATGCACAGTTGTGAAGAAGCCCCTTATTTACATGAAAGAGCACCATATTACAGTGAATTATGTATTTTGTCTTCATTGTTTTTTGGCCTGTTTCTTCTGCACTTACAGTGACCACTGAAAATACTTTAGAATAAAGCAAAATGCATTTGAACTTAATATGACTTTCATTGCAGTTGCAAAAGACACTATTTAACCTATGCAACTTAAAGTGAATTACATGTAATTATTAATTAGTGGATTAATGAGTCACTGCTGTATGTCATTTTGTATAGAAAAATTGAACCAACGAAACTTTGTAGTCAGTCTAGAAGCTCACAGTAGTTTTGACAGAATTTACAATGAGAAGTTTCAGCCTCTCTGAACTGGAAAGTCAATTAATACACAACATAATTAATTTCAGATAAAATAAAATGCATTACAATGAAGCTCGATTCTTGTACTGTTGGATAGCATAGGTCCCAGTCTCCTAATCTCATCTCAAATTTGCATGTTCATACTGCATTAATATTTTCAGTAAATGATATTTTCTAATTAACATGCCCTCTAGCCATACTAATTATACTGATGGATTCAGAGTGATTGAAAGAGTGCACTGAGTGAAAATGCTTTGTTAAATCAAATAGTATCTATATGGAAGTTTAATAAAATTTAGTTCCTAATGCACTAAGGATTGTTTCTAAAAAGTCTCTTATTGGTGATTATCATGACTAGTTCCACATTCCGAAATTTTCTCTCATGATGGAATCTATGAAAAAAGATGAAAGTGATTAAATGCATGTGACATTGTTAATAGTAATAACTGTGTTTTGGTATTTGCAGGCTGTATGCAGTAAAATGGGACATTTGGAAGTGAGCCCTGTAGATCAAAAGCCACCACCACCACTTGTTATTCTTGCATTGAATATACGCACAGTGGCTAATGTTCGTACATCTCAGTCAGAAGTGGTAATGGTTGGCTGTCTTGTTCACAATAGCTTTCCCCTTGACCGTGGTGCACCACAACCACCATTCCAGCAACACTTTTGTGGTGAGTATAGTAGAGCTTAAAAATCTGTTACAACAAAATGAAGCTAATTCCAGAGAAGTAAAGAATGATCTATGGGTTCTACTCCCTTTATGCACATCATGCATTTTAATCATAAATGCAATAGTGTGTAGTAGGTCTGTAAGAAAATTACTAGTTGTACCTGGAAATATTGTATTTGGTCTTAATGCAGTTGGTAGTCCTGAAACACACTAGCCCTGTATTAATTCTGTCCTGACAAAGGTAAGTCATTATCATGACAGTAATGGTTTCTTAAGGGAATATTAATGTATTTGGTACATGTATTACTAACTGTAACGGTCAGGCACAACAGAAAGACTGTCACAAAATAAGTGTTGGGCCAAAAGGTCTTTGTCAAAAATAGACCCCCCCCCCCCCCCCCCCCCCCCCCCACACACACACACACACACACACACACACACACTCCAGGTAGTCGGCTTCAGCTGCCAGAAGAGTCTGTGGTCATGTGTGTGCAAGTTGTATTAGTATATATATATATATATATGTGTGTGTGTGTGTGTGTGTGTGTGTGTGTGTGTGTGTGTGTGTGGTCTATTTTTGACAAAGACCTTTTGGCCAAAAGCTTATTTTGTGACTGTCGTTTTGCAGTGTCTGTCTGTGATCAGCATCTCCGCTACATGGTGAGCAGCAACTATCCTTTTCATAATATTGTTACTTCCATCCTGGATTTTCTATCATTTGATTTTAACTATTCCAGACCTCTTTGATTAAATATTTCATGACAGCTTGCTCAAGACCCGAAGTTGTGTAGTCAAGGGATAAATTTGTTTCAGTTTTAGTTAAAACAAACCAGTTCATTACTACTCTAATTCCAAGGTAAGTGAGTAGTCCTTCATCATTTTATGTAGAACAAACAGTAACATGTTTCTTAGGAACGCTACTGCTCCTTGCACTTTTTATTCAGAGACAATAAATTGCAGAACTTAAGAATCCAGCAATAGACAATGGCACCATGCCTCTACAAAAAGCTACAGAACTGATAACTAACAGCAAATCCCAATAGCAAATTGGTACAGAAGATGGATGGCAAGAACAAAATGGGACTAGAAATCGTAATCCTCCTAGCCGGCCAATTTCTGACTCACAGTTATTTCATTTTTGAATACCAAATCTGTAAACAAATTCGTGATACTATCAGGGGTGTTCACTTGGCAGTATCTGACACCAACTTATTTATGGGCCATCTGGAGGAATCCTTCCTATCCACTCATCACCTGTAACACCTTGTCTAGTTGAGATTCATTGACAACATTTTTATGATATGGCCTCATGGCAAGGACAATATTTGCTCTTTCCTCCATAACATCAACACCTACCCCCAAATCCACTTCACCCAGTCCTCCTCAACTCAGTGAGCCACCTTTCTAGATGCCGAACTTCACCTCTCAGATGGTTCCATCAATATGTGTGTTATATTAAGCACACCAATAACCAATAGTACCTCCACTTCGACAAATATTATCTTTTCCATGTCAGGAAGCTACAGTCTCATTTCCAATGGTCGTTGCATGTGCAGTGGAAAGCAGCAATTGTTGAAATATACTTTTAACCTTGCCAGAGCTTTTGTTAACTGACAGAATTCTAACCAGCTCATCCACGAACGGAACTCCCATGCCATCTCATTTTCTGACACCAGTAACCCTTTTAACCAGCTACCAACCAACACTTCTCTAATAACCCAGTATTACCCTGGCCTCTAAAAGTTCAACCACGCCCTTCACCAGGGCGTCAACTATCTCTTGTTGTACCCAGGGGCGAATTTAGCTGTTTGCTGCCCCAAGGCAGAGAAAAATACTTCCACTCCTCATTTTGACGTTAATATACCACCAAGTAACTTACATCTGTACGTAACTGAATACTACAATTGCTGCTGCTAACAGTAGTAGTAGTAGTAGTAGTAGTAGTAATTATTATTATAATTATTATTATGATAAATACATGCATATTGAACGTAGCACACTCAAATCAGGCAGAGCTGTTTACAATGCGGTTTCTTTGTAGCAAATTAATCGATCATATCTTCCTCTAGTTACTTTGTCATATCAGAATTCAGGACTGTTGACTCGGTCCTGCGACGTGGGTGATCTCAAATAGCTCGAGTCTTTCGAGGAGAGGTAAAGAGCACTTGGATGAAAAGTTGGTTGCTGCAATTGACAAAAATATTCATAGTGCAATCTGCAAATTTGGAAACAGTTTTTGAACGATGTTTTCTTGCAACACACTATACAAAATAGTTAGGGAGTAGGTGTTTATTTTGTTGCTCTATATGTATGCTATAAAATCAACAACCTCATCACTAAAAAAAAAAGTTATGTTGCAGTTTTTAGCACATTACAATAGTTCAGTGTTTTCTTGTCCAGGAAAATTGATTTTTTTCTTTTCTCCAATTCAGTTATCGATCTGACCATAAAACCAGAAATGTATTCACCTGAAAATCTTCCTTTCTTTCAAAAGTAATGTCAAGCTTGGCTATTTTGTCCACTTTCAGTTTTCATGACTTTTTACTTTTTGTGACTGTTTTGTACATATTTATCTTCCTCTTTTCAGTGTCAGCTTTTTCATATGTGTCATACATACACTGATTCCTCAAATATATTCAAGTAAAGAATTGTTCAACTTTATTACTGTCTCATTATCATCATCAACTTTTTCCAATAGTTTATTTGTAGCATTAAATCTCTTCAACATCACTAATCACAGAGATGTCAGTATCACAGTTTCCAGACCCTGCAGACTGCTCAGCATTCCAGTCACCTTGCATCTTATTAAAGCCTTTTGAGTTTCATCATCCTGAACAACTTCGAAGCTAATATTATTTCTGCCAAGTGCATATTGAGACTATAGCAGGAACTGTGACACCCTGACCAGTTTGTTTTTGAAGTTCATTTTATGGAATCTGAAGTATTTCATTTTAACGCCAAAATATTCTAACCGCTCATCAAAGCAGAGAAGAAAGCATAAAATTGTTTCAACAAATGGAAAAATAATGCCTGCTGAGGAATTGCGTCACAAGCAGCCTTCAGTTGGCTTGAGGCAACTGACATTGCATACTTCAGCATCGGCTATAACACGACGGCAGCACTTGTATTGAATTTACACACGCCGTGTTGGGAGGTGCTCTGCCCTCCTGCCCACCACCGTTCTTCACCATCTGTTGTACTGCAGTGATGGTTGCCTTGTAGCAGTGAAGTTCGACGAAATTGGCCTGCCATCCAGATAGGGCCTATTCACTCCGCTGGAATGTCAGGTGCACTGGTGTCCTATCCTGGTGGGAAGGAAAGACTTCCACTTCCTCCCACCTGCGACAGAGGTAGACCGGTGTTGAACTCTGCGACTGTTGATTATGGCAAGGAAGCCATCTCTTCCTGTAGCGGTTATTGTTGTGTGTAGCATGCAGGAAACCTACAACAGACTTACGTCAGACGTCACTTCGCTGCAATCACGGAATTAAGTGCGAACGTCATTTTCGCCATTGATCCGTCCGACTGACTGCCTTACGAGCTAAACTGCTGGGGTATTTATGGAGTGAAGTAATAGCTAACATTTACCTGACATCACTTGTCATGACTGCATAGATCTTGCCATTGCAAAGGTATCAGTGGTTTTCCTTTTGCTGTGCTTGCTTAACGAGTTTGTTATAGTGTAGAACTGGTTCGTAAAAGCTGTTGATACTGTTTGTTGCACTTTGCTTTAGCTTTTCTTTTGTCACAGAATGAAGTTGACGTGACCCTGTTTTGGTACTCTCACCCACTACATTGTGCTGAAGTCTGCAGCCTGGCTCAGCAGAAACGCCAATATTGAGTTTTGCTCTGATCCAGTCTCGGTGGCAAGACATTTCCATTGCGGGTGCCTCGTTTCGAAATTGCTGGAATGTAGTGAGATAGCATTGCTCTGGAACATAAAAATTTTTACCCATTTTACTGCACCATATGAGGTTGGTACGCAACATACGTATCTTCTTTAAAAAAATTGGCCTGTATTTTTAGAAAAAACAAACAAACAAAAATCGTAATCTTTAATACAATAATCGTACTCCATTTATAAAATTCTTTATCAACTGTAACTATGTTACTATTTCTACCCCCCACTATATCGTAACGACCTCCTTATACTTTGGTGCATTCATATTTCCCAAGAATAGTTGTATTTCACATGATCAGTTATCCTTTTGAACTACTCATTCAGGACGAATAGTAATACAGTGTTTCAAAAAGGACTGTACAACTTTGAAAATTCGTATAAATTAATTCATAGTATGTACAGAGCATTTGCATTAAAGATGGCTGCCTTCACTGGACCCAAGTGTGCTAGCTGTTTGTTTTGGTTTGAGGAATCAGTCGGTGACAACAGTTCAGTGTAATTTCCGTACTGAGTATGCTAAAGGTCCTGCTAGGAAGAGGAAAATGACTAGAGAGGTCTTCTCCAGTCCTTTTTCCTTCAACCCTCTTCCTTTCCTTCAACCCTTCTGGCTGAAGAAGGAGCCACTGGCTCTGAAAACTTGCCAATTAAACCAAATATTGTGTGTGTTTTCTGCCGCCATTTGATGAGGAGATTTTTTTATCTGTCCAATTAATTAGTGAACCAGATTTATAAAAAGGGTGAAAAGATAATGTAGAAAATTACTGGCCAAATTGTTCACTCCAGCATTTCCAAAAGTTTTTGAGAAAGCATTGTGTAGGAGAGCAGTGGTACATCTCAGTACACACAATTTGCTGTCAAACTCTCCTCTGACTTCAGGAAATGAATATCACAGAAAGGACTATTTGTTCTTTCATGTGAGAGGCAGTAGCAGGGCTAGAAAATGGATTGAGGACAGTAGGTATTTTCCTCGATTTAACCCGCGACAAGCTCATTTCAAAGCTAATGAACTGATGATGTAGAAATGCTTTCTTTCATATCCCGTGCTTCAATTAATCTGTGACTTGACAGTTGATTTCAACAATAGCTTGCTAGTTGTGCCATTATTTGAAGTGATGTGCAGTGTTAGATTTTTTTCTAACACGGGAGTCTTTATATAACAATTACTTCTCCTTCCGTGGAATACCGCCTTGCTTAGTCTTTACGTAACAATTACTTCTCCTTTCATGGAATACCGCCTTGCTTCACTTTTAGTCTGTTTCTTGTACTTGTAATATGCAGCTGTGTTAGTTTGTTTTCTTCTGAAAGTGTTCAGCATATGTTAAATCTTTTGTAAGAAAAGCCAGTATTCTTATTGGGTTTTATGAATTGAATGAAGCAATTGTTTATACAGAGTACATGACATTCTCTGTCGGATATGGAAATATGTAAAACTTTATGTGGCTGGATGAACCACTAGACTAGGGTATTTAAATAAAGGGTCTGTCATCAGATAATGACGCACACTCTGAGCATGAAGTGATCAATACCATAATAGATCAGTCAGACAGCGAATATGATGCTTCTGATACAGCTGTTTCTCAATATACAGATCGTGAAACCTTTCTTGGTAAGGATGGAATAACAGAATGGTTGAAGCAACACACTCCTCCATCAAAAACTGCCTGTCAGAATATTGTAACACAGCCTCCAGATGTGAAGGGTGTTGCAAGAAATTCGAAAACAGTTTTGGAATGCTGAAAATTATTTTTTCCAGGTAGTGTAATGGGTCGCATTGTGGAATACACAAACCAAGAACTTGACAAAATGGCAGTATCTTATGCACGTAGTGTTCATTACTGCCCACAGACATATTTTGAAGATTTTTTTTGCTTTATTTGGTGTATTATATCTCGCAGGAGTGAAAAAGGCACAGCATCTCAATACTGATGAGCTATGGGCCACTGATGGGACTGCACTGCATTTCTTTATTGCATTGATGAGCAAACGGAGGTTCCACACATTTCTCCAAGCTATATGTTTTGATGACAAATCTACGAGAGCTCAGAGAAAGGAAACAGATAATCTGGCACCTATTAGAGAAATATTTGACGAATTTGTGGATGTTTGCTAGAAGAGATATAGTTCTGGTGCATTGACAATGATAGATGAGATGTTAGAACCGTTGTGTATATGTTAAGTCAGGCAGTATATAGCAAACAAGCCTGAAAAATATGGCCTCAAGGTATATGTATTCTGTGATGCCAGAATGTTTTATACGCTAAATGTGGAAATATATGCAGGCAAACAGCTACTGGGCCATATCAAGCAGCCAATGATGCTGAGCATGTGGTGTTAAGATTGATTCGACCGATTGACAAAACAGGCAGAAATTTGACGATGGACAATTATATTTCATATATACCATTGGCTAACCTAATGTATGACATTCATCGACTCACAGTAGTAGGTACTCTATGGAAAAATGAAAGACAGATTCCACCGGGACTTCTGGGCGTAAAGTGTAGGCAACTAAACAGCAGCCTATTCGTATTTTGAGAAAAACCAAGCAACAACTGCCTGATTTACTCATGCACAGTGACGATGCTATTGACGCTGACAGTGGCAAAGTGAACATACCTGAAGTCATTACATTTTACAATGTCACAAAAGGAGGTGTAGATGTTGTCGACTGTTTGAAATCAGAATAGTCTGTTTCAAGAATAAGCAACTGCTGGCCTCTTACACTGTTTTTCAGCTTTTTGAACATCGGAGCAATAAATGCTCAAATAATGTATAAGGTGAACACAGATGACTTAATTCCACGGAGAAGATTCATCACAGAATTGAGTATGATGCTTACAAATGCCCACGTGATCAAATGCCTGTCGATTACGAGGATATCACTTCGCTTGAAGGAGAAAAATAAAAGGTGTTGTACACATTTTTGTAAACTGCCATTAGCAAAAGAAGAAAATGAATCGAGAAAAAACAAGATGTCACTACTGCCCTAAAAGGAAAAACAGATTCACACAGCATCTCTGCCATGGTTGTTCCAACCCTGTCTGTAAAGAACATACAGCATTGAGTGTTCTTAATTTACCAGGAGTGTATGTCACAAGAAGCCATATCTGAATCTGATGAGTAAAAGGAGTGTGGTTAATTCATCACTTGCTATAAATATTACAAACTGCTGTTCTATAAATATTATGAACTGCTATTCACACAGATGTGTGCAGGGACTGCAACTGCTGTGTTCGGATGCAGGCTGAGTTGGCATCCCTTCGCTCCCAGCTTCAGGCAGTGTTGGCTTCGGTCACACAGCTTGAGGCTGTTGCCAATGGGCATCACTGTGGGGGTCCGGATGGGGGTTTGTCGGGGACGGCCAGCTCGTCCCACGCATCCCCTGATCGGACTACGACTGTGGTTGCCCGGGATACTGCCCGCATTGAGGCTGATCCCTCACCTGTGGTAGAGTGGGAGGTCGTTTCAAGGTGTGGCAGGGGGCGAAAGACATTCCGGAGGGCTGAACGGAAAGCCTCTCCAGTTTGTCTGACGAACCGGTTTCAGGCTCTGTCTCAGGCTGATACTGATCTTCGGCCTGACATGGCTGCTTGTCCTGTTCCAGAGGTTGCCCCTCAGTCTGCAAGATCCAGGCAGTTGCAGAGGGTGGGCTTACTGGTAGTTGGGAGCTCCAACGTCAGGCGCGTAATGGGGCCCCTTAGGGAAATGGCAGCAAGAGAGGGGAAGAAAACCAATGTGCACTCCGTGTGCATACCGGGGGGAGTCATTCCAGATGTGGAAAGGGTCCTTCCGGATGCCATGAAGGGTACAGGGTGCACCCATCTGCAGGTGGTCGCTCATGTCGGCACCAATGATGTGTGTCGCTATGGATCGGAGGAAATCCTCTCTGGCTTCCGGCGGCTATCTGATTTGGTGAAGACTGCCAGTCTCGCTAGCGGGATGAAAGCAGAGCTCACCATCTGCAGCATCGTCGACAGGACTGACTGCGGACCTTTGGTACAGAGCCGAGTGGAGGGTCTGAATCAGAGGCTGAGACGGTTCTGCGACCGTGTGGGCTGCAGATTCCTCGACTTGCGCCATAGGGTGGTGGAGTTTCGGGTTCCGCTGGATAGGTCAGGAGTCCACTACACGCAACATGCGGCTACACGGGTAGCAGGGGTGGTGTGGCGTGGGCTGGGCGGTTTTTTAGGTTAGATGGCCTCGGGCAAGTACAGAAAGGGCAACAGCCTCAACGGGTGCGGGGCAAAGTCAGGACATGCGGGGACCAAGCAGCAATCGGTATTGTAATTGTAAACTGTCGAAGCTGCATTGGTAAAGTACCGGAACTTAAAGCGCTGATAGAAAGCACCGAAGCTGAAATCGTTATAGGTACGGAAAGCTGGCCGAAGCCAGAGATAAATTCTGCCGAAATTTTTACGAAGGCACAGATGGTGTTAAGAAAGGATAGATTGCATGCAACCGGTGTTGGCATGTTTGTCGCTGTTAATAGTAGTTTATCCTGTAGTGAAGTAGAAGTGGATAGTTCCTGTGAATTATTATGGGTGGAGGTTACACTAAACAACCGAACTAGGTTAATAATTGGCTCCTTTTACCGACCTCCCGACTCAGCAGCATTAGTGGCAGAACAACTGAGAGAAAATTTGGAATACATTTCACATAAATTTTCTCAGCATGTTATAGTCTTAGGTGGAGATTTCAATTTACCAGATATAGACTGGGACACTCAGATGTTTAGGACGGGTGGTAGGGACAGAGCATCGAGTGACATTATACTGAGTGCACTATCCGAAAATTACCTCGAGCAATTAAACAGAGAACCGACTCGTGGAGATAACATCTTGGACCTACTGATAACAAACAGACCCGAACTTTTCGACTCTGTATGTACAGAACAGGGAATCAGTGTTCATAAGGCCGTTGCAGCATCCCTGAATATGGAAGTTAATAGGAATATAAAAAAAGGGAGGAAGGTTTATCTGTTTACCAAGAGTAATAGAAGGCAGATTTCAGACTACCTAACAGATCAAAACGAAAATTTCTGTTCCGACACTGACAATGTTGAGTGTTTATGGAAAAAGTTCAAGGCAATCGTAAAATGCGTTTTAGACAGGTACGTGCCGAGTAAAACTGTGAGGGACGAGAAAACCCACCGTGGTTCAACAACAAAGTTAGGAAACTACTGCAAAAGCAAAGAGAGCTCCACTCCAAGTTTAAACACAGCCAAAACCTCTCAGACAAACAGAAGCTAAACGATGTCAAAGTTAGCGTAAGGAGGGCTATGCGTGAAGCGTTCATTGAATTCGAAAGTGAAATTCTATGTACCGACTTGACAGAAAATCCTAGGAAGTTCTGGTCTTACGTTAAATCAGTAAGTGGCTCGAAACAGCATATCCAGACACTACGGGATGATGATGGCATTGAAACAGAGGATGACACGCGTAAAGCTGAAATACTAAACACCTTTTTCCAAAGCTGTTTCACAGAGGAAGACCGCACTGCAGTTCCTTCCCTAAATCCTCGCACAAACGAAAAAATGGCTGACATCGAAATAAGTTTCCAAGGAATAGAAAAGCAAGTGGAATCACTCAGTAGAGGAAAGTCCACTGGACCTGACGGGATACCAATTCGATTCTACGCAGAGTACGCGAAAGAACGTGCCCCCCTTCTAACAGCCGTGTACCGCAAGTCTCTAGAGGAACGGAGGGTTCCAAATGATTGGAAAAGAGCACAGATAGTCCCAGTCTTCAAGAAGGGTCGTCGAGCAGATGCGCAAAACTATAGACCTATATCTCTTACGTCGATCTCTTGTAGAATTTTAGAACATGTTTTTTGCTTGCGTATCATGTCATTTCTGGAAACCCAGAATCTACTATGTAGGAATCAACATGGATTCCGGAAACAGCGATCGTGTGAGACCCAACTTGCTTTATTTGTTCATGAGACCCAGAAAATATTAGATACAGGCTCCCAGGTAGATGCTATTTTTCTTGACTTCCGGAAGGCGTTCGATACAGTTCCGCACTGTCGCCTGATAAACAAAGTAAGAGCCTACGGAATATCAGACCAGCTGTGTGGCTGGATTGAAGAGTTTTTAGCAAACAGAACACAGCATGTTGTTATCAATGGAGAGACGTCTACAGACGTTAAAGTAACCTCTGGCGTGCCACAGGGGAGTGTTATGGGACCATTGCTTTTCACAATATATATAAATGACTTAGTAGATAGTGTCGGAAGTTCCATGCGGCTTTTCGCGGATGATGCTGTAGTATACAGAGAAGTTGCAGCATTAGAAAATTGTAGCGAAATGCAGGAAGATCTGCAGCGGATAGGCACTTGGTGCAGGGAGTGTCAACTGACCCTTAACATAGACAAATGTAATGTATTGCGAATACATAGAAAGAAGGATCCTTTATTGTATGATTATATGATAGCGGAACAAACACTGGTAGCAGTTACTTCTGTAAGATATCTGGGAGTATGCGTGCGGAACGATTTGAAGTGGAATGATCATATAAAATTAATTGTTGGTAAGGCGGGTACCAGGTTGAGAGTCATTGGGAGAGTGCTTAGAAAATGTAGTCCATCAACAAAGGAGGTGGCTTACAAAACACTCGTTCGACCTATACTTGAGTATTGCTTATCAGTGTGGGATCTGTACCAGATCGGTCTGACGGAGGAGATAGAGAAGATCCAAAGAAGAGCGGCGCGTTTCGTCACAGGGTTATTTGGTAACCGTGATAGCGTTACGGAGATGTTTAATAAACTCAAGTGGCAGACTCTGCAAGAGAGGCGCTCTGCATCGCGGTGTAGCTTGCTCGCCAGGTTTCGAGAGGGTGCGTTTCTGGATGAGGTATCGAATATATTGCTTCCCCCTACTTATACCTCCCGAGGAGATCACGAATGTAAAATTAAAGAGATTAGAGCGCGCACGGAGGCTTTCAGACAGTCGTTCTTCCCGCGAACCATACGCGACTGGAACAGGAAAGGGAGGTAATGACAGTGGCACGTAAAGTGCCCTCCGCCACACGCCATTGGGTGGCTTGCGGAGTATCAATGTAGATGTAGATGTAGATGTTGTAATTGTAATCAAAAAAGTTTGTGAAATCTTTGCATGTTGAAATATTTTTAAGTTTAGCAAATTACATGTTCCACACCATATTTATACTAATTTATAAGGCTTTGGTAATAATAAAGAAATTATTTGTTGTATAAATGTGTCTTTGTTGGGCATAAAGAGATAAAAAAGGAGCAAGATCTCATTGTTAGAAAAAGTCTAACACCGTAGTTATTGCGTGACAACAATATACCCGAGTGACCGCAGGTTAACACAAGAATTTGACTGTGTGGAACTACAATATTTTTGCATAAGTTGGAACACTATGGGATTAGGGAGAAAGCTCGACCATTGTTCACTTCATATCTGGAAGGTAGAAAGCAGAAGGTTGTCCTCTAGTTCCAATGAACAAGGAAGAGGTTCAAACCTGGCTGGGTTCGTGTAAAGTGAGTGATTGAGTGAGTGTGTGTGTGTGTGTGTGTGTGTGTGTGTGTGTGTGTGTTTTTTGGGGGGGGGGGGGAGAGGGGTGGTTGTTACAGGTTACTGTGCTGGGTCCATTGTGTCCCTTGATGTGTATCAATGATCTGCCACTCAAGATGAGAGAATATTAAAACATTTTTTACTTTGCTGATGGACACAAGGGTTGCTGTGAAAGACATTGGACATATATTAATGATGTCGCTAACAGGATAGTCAGTTACAACAGCATATGGCTTTCAGAAAACAGATAATGCTTAACTGTAACAAAGCACAATATGTATAGTTTTTGAATTGCAACTTGTCCAGAAAGGGAAATTTTATTGGCAAAAATGGTGAAACAGTCAGTGAAGTTAATCATTTCAAGTTCCTATGCCTGAGGGCAG